>NC_138301.1:92423012-93023012 GCF_965601325.2 Salmo salar
TCCATGCGAGGTAAAGGGAATGAGTCAGGTATAGTAACATTATTCACTTTCCTGTAGTCAGTGCAAAATCTTTGAGTCCCGTCAGGCTTTGGAATCAGCAGACAGGGGGAACTCCAAGGACTGCCACTGGGGATTGCCATCTCATTTTCCAGTAAATAAGTTACCTCTTTCTTCATCACTCCTCTCTTGATTGAATTCACACGATAAGGGTGCTGTTTGATTGGAGCAGCATCACCTACATTTATATCATGTTTCAACACATTGGTACGACTGGGAACATCCTGAAAGAGACTTGGAAAATCAGTGATTAGTAACTCAATATCAGATCTCTGCTGATCATTCAAATGCAACAAATGGGTTGGGAGAGACGCCACCATCTCAGAATTACACAAACGAGCACACTGCTCAGGAGTATTCCGCATCACCAAACCGTCCTCATCATTTAGGCTGACTCCTGGGTGAGTAACCAGGCTCACAGAAGCAACAGAGGATACAACAGGTTTTTCACTGGTAATGGGAGACTCGATACCACCTCTAACAAGATAGGCTTTAATCATGTTAATGTGACATACCCTAAATGGTCGTCTACGGTCTGGCGTTTTGATAACATAATCAGTATCACTGAGTTTTCGGTCCACTACATATGGGCCAGAGAAACTGGAAGAGAGACACGAGCCAGGTACCGGCAACAACACCAAGACTTGGTCACCTGGTTGAAAAGAACGAAACACAGATTTAACATCAAAATGACGTTTCATTTTCTTTTGTGTGGAAGACAGATTTTCTCTGGCTACAGCACAGGCGTCATGCAACCGCTCCCGGACTTGACTAACATAGTCTAGTACATTAGTAGAGGACCCAACTGAATCATCAGCCATAAGTTGTTCTTTCAGTACCTTGAGAGGCCCTCTCATGGTATGACCAAAGATTAGCTCAGCTGGGCTAAACCCAAGAGACTCCTGTACGGTCTCCCGAATAGCAAACAGCAAGTAGGGCACCCCCTCATCCCAATCTTTTCCTGTGTCCATACAGTATTTACGCAACATAGCTTTTAGCGTCTGATGCCAACGTTCCAGCGCGCCCTGACTCTCCGGGTGATAAGCGCTAGACATCTGATGGGACACTGACAAGGACTTCAACACACTTCCAAACAATTTTGATGTAAAATTTGTGCCTTGATCCGTCTGTACAATTTTTGGAAATCCAAAGGTAGAGAAATACTTAATCAGCGCCTTCACAATTGCCTTACTTGTGATTTTACGCATAGGAATCGCCTCTGGGTACCTTGCAGCCGTGCACATTATTGTTAACAAGAATTGATTACCCGACTTAGTCCTGGGTAAGGGACCAACACAATCAATGATTACCTTCTCAAACGGCTCTCCCATGACCGGAATAGGGCAGAGAGGAGCCGGGGAAATTACCTGGTTAGGCTTCCCCACCACCTGGCAAGTACTACATGTACGGCAATAGCGAGCCACATCCCGTTTCATTCCCGGCCAGAAGAAATGACGGAGGAGTCGGTCGTAGGTTTTAGTCACCCCTAGATGACCAGACCAGGGAATATCATGAGCTAGGGACAACACCTTTGTCTGAAACGGGGCAGGAACTACAATCTGGCTAACGGAACTCCAATCATTTTCTAGGTCAGCACGGGGAGTCCATTTTCTCATCAGAAGCCCCTTTTCAAAGAAATACGTCACACCTTTCCTGTTTTTGTCACTCAAAGGTAACATGGAGGAAAAACATTTTGCCAAGCCCACATCCTCTATCTGGGCAGCTATTAGCTCCTCCCGAGTAACTGGCAACCTTAAACAGTCCACCGAGGAAGCCATTGTCTTGTCTTTATTTCCATCATCATGATCAGAACTCACTGGGAACACAGGAGTAGAACACTGAATATCTTCCCCATTCAACATAGGTGCAAGCACAGAGTCAGCTAAGTCTACCATGGTACCTAAGCGACGTGACTGCGCCCGCGTAATGGCACACGCTGGAAATGCGTCGGGAAACGTAGTTCCCAAAACATCAGCACTTAACTGAGCATCAGGCTTGTCTAGTACTTCTAACACAGGCACAACTTTGCCTCCTGCTAGATCGTTACCCATGATTAGGTCAACCCCATGTACGGGAAGCTCGGACTGTACACCGATTCTGAAATATCCACTTACTAAATCAGAAGTCAAATGGACAGTATGTAACGGAACAGGCACACAACCCATTTCGATCCCCCTCAATAATACACTAGAGCCACAATAAGACTCTTCTGACCAAGGCAGAACACTCGAGAGAATTACAGACTGAGCCGCACCAGTATCTCTCAATATCAAAACTGGCTTTTGGTCTCCAGAATCACCTGTCAGGGAAACAAAGCCTTTAAATATGAACGGGTCGTATGATTGATCAGGACGACTTAGTACAACTTCAGGACTCTCCTTTACAGAGCTCTTATTGGTTACTTTAATCAAACCACACTTTTATGGAGTTTAGGGTTTGAGCTGGTGACTTGTGTTTTAGAGACATACATTCTGAAATTACGTGTCCTACTTTATGACAGTAAAAACATGCGCGTTCCTCCTTTTGATTCAGCCGTGTACTTCCTGAGTAACGGGGTGAATAGTAGACAGAAGAGGATACAACCGGTCTAGTCTCACTACAGTGTGTGGGAAACACCGTTTTATGTGTTAACACAAATTCATCTGCAAGCACCGCGGCGTCAGATAACTTTAACACTTTCTGTTCATTAATGTATACAACCAACCGCTCTGGGAGGCTGTTTTTAAATTCTTCCAATAACATTAATTCACGAAGACCTTCAAAGTCATTGATTTTACTCGCTGAGCACCATTTGTCAAAGAGAGACTCCTTCTCTCTAGCGAATTCAACAAAAGTTTTTATAGAGGATTTGGAGTGCTTTCTAAACTTTTGTCTATAAGCCTCTGGCACAAGCTCATACCCACGGAGCACAGTAGCCTTAACTATGTCGTAATTAAGACTATCAGCGAGAGAAAGAGTACCCAATACCTCCTGCGCTTTACCGGACAATTTACATTGGAGTAAAAGCGGCCACACGTCCCTAGGCCAATTCAAAGCCACTGCTATGCGTTCGAATGCACAAAAGTAAGAGTCAACCTCAGACTCACGGAATTGTGGAACTAAAGCAATATGCCGGCTAATGTCAAAGGTAGAGGCAGATCCTGGGGTGGAAAACACACTATTGGAAATGGCAGGGACAGCGGCCAGCCTCGCCATCTCCGCCTCTAATTCCAATTTGCGCATTTCGAAGTGCATCTGCCTTATCTTAAGGTCCTTTTCTGCTTCCAACTCCAGTCGGCGCATCTCCAACTTGAGATGTAGCTCATCCTTTCGGATTTGTGCTCGCTCTTCTGCCTCCATCTGCAAATGTATAGCCGTAGGCACAGGAGAAAGAGGGTCAAATCGAGGCAAGCTGTCCAGGGCCTTATACTCGACCTCATCGTCGGGCCTAGACGGGGTACCCAGAGCATCCACCACCTCTCCAACCGTAGGCCGAGGCAAAACCAACACCTGCTTTTCCATCAGTGCCGCTAATACCAATGCCTTTACCTCCGCCTTAACAAAACCACCAAGGCACGGAGATATCGAAATGGTCTGCCAAAGTCTCTAAATCCACTCTCCTACAATTCTCAAAACCCTCCCACGTTGGGTTATCCAGAAAAAACTTCAGGTTAAAGTTGGCCATATTCTAAATCCACCACCTAACTACTACACAGCACTAAACACTACACCAAACACAACAACCACCCAATCCACCTTTACTACCCTAGTGTGCAGGCACAAGCTGGATCAAAAATATCCCGGATGAGCCCCCATATTACGTTCTCCCCTCGGGTGTAGCTCGTCTGAGGACGAGCTACACCCGAGGTACACTAATTCACTAAACATCCCCTGAGGGTTAAAATTGAGTTCTGGTTGTGGTCTGATTTATTTATCGCTCATTGCACCCCACATTTCTTCCCTTTTCATCTGTATTACCTGGTGTGTTTAGGCCCAGGCATATTACGTTCTCCCCTCGGGTGTAGCTCGTCTGAGGAGGAGACGTAACTGCCTGGGCCTAAACACACCAGGTAATACAGATGAAAAGGGAAGAAATGTGGGGTGCAATGAGCGATAAATAAATCAGACCACAACCAGAACTCAATTTTAACCCTCAGGGGATGTTTAGTGAATTAGTTAAATAAACAATATAACACACCCATAAATAATTAATAAGAAACAAAACAACCACAACAAGGGAAGGTAAGAGAAGGGAAATGTTTGGGTTCGGGGTCCAAGTAATGAAAATAAACAAAAGGTCCCTCCTCTTCTACACACCTAATCCTTCCTAACACATTCTAAACCCTAACCCACTGTCCTACCTGGTTCCAAGAAAAATACAAGGGTGACACCCGCCCGGCTAACCTAGTGTATAAAACAATGGGTTATCTACGTGAGAATGTACACCCATGGGCAGATCTACCTTTTCCCTTCTCCAGGACCTAGGTAGGGTGGAGCGCCTCAGGAGGACAGGCTGAAACACAAGGAAATTAACACAAATAATCAAACAAAAAACAAGTGTCCTCTCTCTCTCCCCTCCTCTCTTCTCTTCTCACACGGCAAACAGATATCCTCTCTGTAATCAGCTACAGCCACGCCCACCATCGTTAGCCGCAACTCGGTACACCTGTAATGCCCAAGACAAACACACTAGCAGGGGAAAAATGGGGAACAAGAAAAACGTAACACGTAACATTACGGCTGAGGCATGACGTGGGATAGGAGCCTGCCGAGCCAACCGAGGCAAGGAAACCTCTCAAGCCAGCTGAGGCATGGAAGCCCGACAAGCCAGCTGAGGCACCCTTGGTTCCATCGGCTGCGGCACCCGGACCTGACGTCACCACCAAAAAAATAAATAACTCCCTGATGTTTCAAAATATTGGTGTTAGCATTATGTAAGGACCGACGCTTTAGACAAAAAACAAGTACAGGGAGTGAACATTTAATGGTAAATGGACATCAAATAAAACAAGAACAGCGTCTGGACGGGGGGAACAAAATGACACGACGGTAATAATGCTGACACGGGGAACAAAACTGAGGAACAAACAGATATAGAGGGGGCAATCAACAACGTGAAGGAGTCCAGGTGAGTCCAATGAGCGCTGATGCCCATAATGATGGTGATGGTGTGCATAATGAAGGGCAGCCTGGTGCTCTCAAGCGCCAGAGAGGGGACGCGGGAGCAGGCGTGACACTCACTTATAGAACTCCATTACTTTGTGCACACGAACTGCTGCCCGCTTGGAGTAAGAATTCTGACTGTATTGACTGTATTTACGTGAAATGCCTTGGTTTGTCGTGTATCTCTCTCGGGAACCGGGCCACCTTGGAAAGGGGGTTGGCCCTTTTCACAGCGCGCTTGTAAGGCTCTGATTATTCAAAAATGGTTCCAACAAGTCTTCTACTGTTGTGTTCTTCTCTGTAGTTATCCGGTGACTTCTCGTGTAGTCCTGCACAGAACTACAGAGTTGAACTTCCTTCCATTCGCTCCTGAAACTGCCTCTTTGAAGATACTTTACTTAAGACAGCTAATCAGCCATACCAGTGATTGTCCGGGAGGTGAGTTTATCGTCTCTACCTCGTGCTGAGATTCAGAGTTCAAACCACTTTAAACTGGTCTGACATGTTCATTCTTAACCCATCATTTTATACAGTTTGTTCAAAAGGGCGATTCCGTCAGGTTTACACACTTTGTCACTGTGCAAAGTTTATGTAAAACAATTAGCTCTTATGGCTCCTAAAATCATGTCCCTCTCTTAACAAAAACACTTTCATAATTTTTCATATTTCATGCACAATGCATAGGATGGACACTTCACACATGTAGTGGGTATACTTTCCAAGTTACAGTATTTATTTTATAGCATTTTTGATGACATCACAAAATATCAAACAAAATGACATTAGTGTCTATAGATCGCCTCTGACCATTCCCTACGTTCTATGTTAGAAATATTGTTCCAGTATTCAATTTAGAACGTGTTAGAGTTTCGGCGGGAAACATCTTTTGAAACAAAAGACATTCCTCTGGTAAACATTGGAGAGGGAGAGCTTAATGTTCTGTCCTTGATTTACAACAGGACATCAGTTGTTAACGCCCACCAGTCCCCCCCCCCCTCTGTGGGTGAGAGGGGGTCTGGTTGAAGTTATTCATTGCAAACCTGATCTAATCTATTTGGATCCTCACAGGACAGTCATGAAAGTTGTATTGCATAACACGTAGGCATGCTATTGACCATGTTTGAAGGACTCCTTTGATCTAGTTTCCATAATAGGTTGTACATAAATATTTTATTCCTATACTCTCCAGGTTATAAAAAAATACATAAAGTATAGCACAGATAAGGACATACTGTAGGTAGGTCTGATAGGAAAATGCCTGCTGATTATTGTGGCCATGTGTTGTTTTTTCTGCTGCTGGTGTTGTGCTGTTGATGGCATTCCAAGAGTCTATCCTGGAAACAAAGGTCTGTCTGTCTGACCATATAAGGACAGCTACAATATCAGGGGAGAATGAGGAAGCAGTGGAGCAGTAGAGAGGAAAATGAACATCCACTATCAGACAAGTCTGCGCCAGACCAAAACTTCCCCAATTAATTCTACAAGAATATGACCAAAGGAAGGGAATTAGTTTTTTTAGTTACTCCCTACTAGGTGTTAGTTACTCTCAACTTTCCACAGGAATCATTTGAGAGTTGAATGAGTTCAAGCATTAAGATTCACAGCAACGATTTAAGCCAAATACCTGCCATGTATTTTTGATGAAGTTGATATTTTTTCAACTAAAAGTTGAACTTCTTTGAACTTCTTCTAAAATAACTATTGACTTCCATGCCTTGCAGAGTGGTCCGCAATGCTTTGGAGAAGAGTCTTCTTTTAAATAGTCCACAAAGAGCAGTTAGACAGGGTTTGAATGCTGATACAGTCGCCGTTTTCATCCTAAGGCACTTACACCCCCACTGGGAGAGAGAGAGTAGATCAATAGTCTGGATCAAACACACAAACAACTCACTGACCACTGACAGATGGCAATGAGAGTTATTTTTTTCTGTGAGGAAATCATAGCTACACATCCTATATTCCAACAAGACCAACACTACATTGTACATCACAATGTGAGGTATGCTTTAAAACTGTCTCTAAATGATATCTATGCACGTAACTTTTATAAACCGTATCGATTTAGCAGTGCAATAAAATATGAACGTAGGACAAAGCATCCCTCTGGCCGGTGCATGATTACATATTGACCAGTGCCGTCAAAACGTTTCTGCTTTCAAAACCCTCATGTCCCCTATCGCCTATAATACCTACATGTAATGTATTGAGTCTATACAACTCCTAGTGCACAGCTTCTTCCAGTTCCTCTGTACACTAGGGAGTCACAGCTTGTGCCAATCACCTGTTTGATGGCCCTCCTCCAGACGTCATCGTGGCCATCTCCTCGCTGTCGCCTGGCAGCTGTGACAGCCGGGAGGAAGATGTGTCGATGTCGTTGTGAGCGTCGTCATACCGTGGGAGTTCAGAGGCCCTGAGATGCACCTCTCTGACTGACAGCAGGTGGACCGGGGGCGTAGTAGGCGTACACTCAGTAATTGTGCAATTTAGGAGAGTTTTATGAAATGAGAACAATGGCCACTGTTATACATTGTTATAGCTTTGAAGGAGGTGTTGTTTATTTGTGTTGGAGAAAACTCTGAAAGTAAACGTTGCAGCGACCTGCTTGTCTTCTCTAGGTGAGACGTTTCTGAGTTGGCTGTTTGTTGAGAATTTTGGAGGACCTACAAGCGAGGGTATTACTCATTTCGTAAGGTTATTATATTTGTCAGCGCCTGAATCTCTATGTGGATGAGGATGAATGTCTAACGTGACAATTAAAAACTATTCTTCGCCCTGAGAATAATGCAATGGCTGGTTTGTTTGAGCCTTGAGACTTCACGGATATGCATATTCATGAATCTTTTTAAGGGTTGTTTACAAGAACATCTGTAAACGACTCTAGCTGAGATTGAGTGAATTCTGATGGGGGTTCACATTGAACTGAATAATGCCCTTTTCAGTTATTATTATATAGTACACTTCACATCAACATAAAAAGACACTTGGAGACTTGGCATACTTTAATGACATCTCAGTCCATTGTTTGTCCTTCATCTCTCAAGTTTAATGGAATTGATGACAACTCTCTTGGAATAATGCATTGTTTATCCAGTAAAATTATGTTGCAACAAATGATGCACAGTTCCTACATAAAGTGCCATTTGCGGCCCTGTACATATGTGCTCTAACTCTAATTACTCTACACTGATGTGGGCTTATGGCTCACAAAGCTTTCTCACTGGGGTCTGTTCTCACTGGGTTTGTTTTCAGAGCTTTCTGAGATGTCGAACATTTCAGGTCCAGTGCCCTAGTTGTGTCTCTCACCCCGTTCTCTAGATCCCCCTTGCCTTGTCTGTGTAAGGTGCCGATTTCACTTGAAACAAATCTGCCTGGTGTAAATTGGCAGGGGGTGAGGGGGTTGGAGGGGATGGGAGTGCTGGTAGAATCTTGATGCCGGAGATTTTCATATTTTATCGGCATGTTTGTGAGCACCTGGTTGGAGAGGTATCGGTGGGTGGAGCTGCGCCCTGATCTGCAGGGATTTTTCATCCAAGACCTAACAAGTCAGAGGTTCTTAGAAATTCTGTTTAAATTAAGGAGGGAAGAAGTTGGCTCACCTATAATGTAAGAAGGAGCTATATATCTCTGAAGACTTTGCTTGTATGGAATGAATGGTAACTTTTTGACAGACTTCTTTTCTTTTCACTCTTTGAATCCATGTACTGCGGGCCTAGCTTTCATTTCTTTCCTAATGAAAGCTGAATCCCCTGTATCATGTGTCATCACATTAAGTTCCATTTTCTATCACTCTTTTCATTGGTGCCAGGCTTTTAGTGTTTATTCCAAATTTGAGCACTAGACCTGTGCTCTTAAATTAGACTCAACAGTAACAGGGCTACTCAAGCCCCTGAACTAACCATTAAACCATGCATGTCTTACCTCCAAACTGCATTACACACAATATTTTATTCTAGTACCCCCCCAGTAAATAGATCTTTAACCACTTGCTATCTGATCACACATTAAAGCAAGTGAAAACCAGGTCTTGTTTGAGACCTGAAGTCGTGTGATTTGTCCCAGAGGAAGCACCTTGGCATTAGCTCAGCAGGGAAACATGGTCTGGCTAACACCTCAGGTTCAATAACTAGTTGGTTACAACACTTTTCTGTGCAAAAATGGACAATTGCTATGCACACAAGGTGTTGTATAGAACATCAAACCCTCTGACCATTCGAAGTCATGGCCTTATTATACTTATTAGCGGTCATTAGCATGCTTTGACAATCCTGTACAAGTTAAAGCAATAGATGTTCCCTCTGTCAAGGCAAGGAAAGGGTGGGCTGATTTTCTCCTGCTGTAGGTATAAGGAGCATTAGGAAACACAGTGATGGATCCTACATGGAGAGGAAGATAAAGGGATTGAGGAAAACCTGTTTTCCCAGAACAGCCCCAGAAATAATAGAAACAGGGTAGATTTCACATTGGAGTCTGGCCTGGTAAATGCAGAATTAAAATGTTGTCCAGTGGGTACAGATAAAACATTTAAGTCTTTGGGGAAAGTTGCTGTCAAGAGCCCACCGCTATGGAATCTCTTCATTGTGTTTTTTTGTGGCATGTGTGTGTGTGTGTGTGTGTGTGTGTGTGTGTGTGTGTGTGTGGATTGTGTGTGTGTTTGCTTTAGCCCGTGTTTGATTGTGACTTACCCTCCTCTGGGACCTCTAGAATGGGGTCCCTAGTCTGTTTGACAGTTGTGGTTGTGTGGGGGCCAACACAGGAAAGATCCAGCAGTGCTAATTAGCTCACAGGGCTCTCAGACAGCTCTGAGATCACACATAGAGGAGATCGGAGGGACTTGGTACTTTTCACCAGCAGCTGCCATAACACTGAGGCATCTGCTCATGCTGGCTCCCTGTGTTTTTGTGCTCCCTGGTAAAGAGGGAGCGTGGAGAGATTGAAGGAGCTGCAGAGGAGTAGGGCTGAGATCTCGTTTGGTACCTGGGATGCAGGATTAGTCTGGGACCAGCTCAGTCCCATAGAGAATCACATCACATCAGGGGTTCAGGGTGGCGCGTACAGAGACTCACAAACACGCCTGTGATCACTTTCGTTTTTCACAGCTGAAAAAGGTTGATAAACAGCTTTATTATCATCCATGGTGTAATGACACATTGCTGAAGTGCATCTTTGCTACGATCACACAGTCTGGCAATATGAGCTTAATCTTTGCAGGGAAAGATGTGTTTCTGCAAGCTAATCAGAATTGGCTGTATTAGGCAGTGGAATGTCAGTGAATGTCAATGTGAATATTGGTGTTACATAAATAAAGCCAAGTCCAAGTAACTACAACATAGAGAGTGGCAGTACTGAAATGTCATAAACTTTTCCAGCTCTGTTACTATGGAAACAGATTCACAATACCATTCAACACACACACACGCACACTCACACGCACACACACACACACACACACACACACACACACACACACACACACACACACACACACACACACACACACACACACACACACACACACACACACACACACACACAGCAGTGGAACCAGTGGAAACATAATTCAGGGTTAGGTCACTCAAACTCTGACACATCTCTAGCCTACAGTGTACAGTGCCTTATTCTAAAATTGATTAAATCATTTTTTCCCCTCATCAATCTACACAATACCCCATAATGAGAAAGCAAATATATATATATATATATATATATTATTTTTATTTATATGAAATATTACATTTACATAAATATTCAGACCCTTTCCACAGTACTTTGTTGAAGTAGCTTTGTCAGCAATTACAGCCTTGAGTCTTCTTGGGTATGATGCTACAAGCTTTGCACACCTGTATTTAGGGAGTTTCTCCCATTCTTCTCTGCAGATCCTCTCAAGCTCTGTCAGGTTGGATGGGGAGCATTGCTGCACAGCTATTTTCAGGTCTCTCCAGCGATGTTTGATCAGATTTTAGTCCGGGCTCTGGCTGGGCCACTAAAGGACATTCAGAGACTTGTCCCGAAGCCACTCCTGCGTTGTCTTGGCAGTGTGCTCAGGGTTGTTCTCTTGTTGGAAGAAGAACTTTCGCCCCAGTCTGCGGTCCTGAGAGCTCTGGAGAAGGTTTTTATCAAGGAACTCTGTACTTTGGCCCATTCGTCTTTGCCTCGATCCTGACTAATCTCCCAGTCCCTGCCGCTGAAAAACATCCCCACAGCCTGATGCTGCCACCACCATGCTTCACCGTAGGGATGGTGCCAGGTTTCCTTCAGACGGGACGCTTGGCATTCAGGCCAAACAGTTCAATCTTGGTTTCATCAGACAAGTGAATCTTGTTTCTCATGGTCTGAGAGTCTTTAAGTGCCTTCTGGCAAATTCCAAGTGGGCTGTCATGTGCCTTTTACTGAGGAGTGGCTTCCATCTGGCCATTCTACATTAAGGCCTGATTGGTGGAGTGCAGCAGAGATGGTTGTCCTTCTGGAAGGTTCTCCCATCTCCACAGAGGAACTCCAGAGCTCTGTTAGAGAGACCATCGGGTTCTTGGTCACCTCCCTGACCAAGGTTCTTCTCCCCGATTGCTCAGTTTGGCCAGGCGGCCAGCTCTAGGAATAGTCTTGGTGGTTCCAAACTTCTTCCATTTAAGAAAGATAGAGGCCACAGTGTTCTTGGCAACCTTCAATACTGCAGAAATGTTTCGGTACTCTTTCCCAGATCTGTGCCTCCACACAATCCTGTCTCGGAGCTCTACGGACAATTCCTCCGACCTCATGGCTTGGTTTTTGCTCTGACATGCACTGTCAACTGTGGGACATTATATAGACAGGTGTGTGCCTTTCCAAATCATGTCCAATCAATTGAATTTATCACAGGTGGAAAAATCTCATGGATGATCAATGGAAACAGGGTGCACTGGAGGTCAATTTCGAGTCTCATAGCAAAGGGTCTGAATACTTTAACGTTTTTATACATTTAAAAAATATCTAAAAACCTGTTTTCAGTTTGTCATTATGGGGTATTGTGTGTAGATTGCTGAGGATTGTTATTTATTTAATCACTTTCAGAATAAGGTACCGTAACAAAATGTGGAAGAAGTCAAGGGGTCTGAACACTTTCCTAAGGCACTGTATGTATAATTAGAGATGGATCACATTCACCACAGCCTTGCTCAGTATTGCCAGACATGTTCTCCATGCATATGGAGTGTGCCATGCCTGGGGAGAGCAACCCTATGGTTATGTATAACCATTTCCTCTGAAAGGCTTTCCCATAGAAGACCATCCTCCATCCAAGAAGTGCCCTAATCCTCTCTGTAGTGTTTGAGAGATAAGCAGCATGGTATTATGCACATATGGTTAAAATGGTATACACTTGCTCAGTGTGTGATATTGTAAATATACAGTACCAGTCAAAAGGTTTGGATACACATACTCATTCAAGGGTTTTTCTTCATTTTTACTATTTTCTACATTGTAGAATAATAGTGAAGATATCAGAACTATGAAATAAAACATATGGAATCATGTAGTAACCAAAATAGTGTCAAACAAATCCAAAGATATTCCATATTTGAGAATCTTCAAAGTAGCCACCCTTTGTCTTGATGACAGCAGGGCACACTCTTGGCATTCTCTCAACCAGCTTCACCTGGAATGCTTTTCCACAGTCTTAAAGGAGTTCCAACATATGCTGAGCACTTGTTGGTTGCTTTTCCTTCACTCTACGGTCCAACTCATCCCAAACCATCTCAATTGGGTTGAGGTCGGGTGGTTGTGGAGGCCAGGTCATCTGATGCAGCACTCCATCACTGTCATTATTGGTCAAATAGCCCTAACACAGGCTAATGACAGTCCCACAGATTATATTCCCAGTAAGCGCAAATCAGATGGGATGGTGTATCGCTGCAGAATGCTGTGGTAGCCATGCTGGTTAAGTGTACCTTGAATTCGAAATAAATCACCGACAGTGTCACCAGCAAAGCACCCACACACCATCACATCTCCTCCTCCATGCTTCATGCTGGGAACTACACATGCGGAGATCAAATCAAATCTATTTATATAGCCCTTCTTACATCAGCTGATATCTCAAAGTGCTGTACAGAAACCCAGCCTAAAACCCCAAACAGCAAGCAATGCAGGTGTAGAAGCACGCTGGCTAGGAAAAACTCCCTAGAAAGGCCAAAACCTAGGAAGAAACCTAGAGAGGAACCAGGCTATGAGGGGTGGCCAGTCCTCTTCTGGCTGTGCCGGGTGGAGATTATAACAGCACATGGCCAAGATGTTCAAATGTTCATAAATGACCAGCATGGTCAAATAATAATAATCATAGTAGTTGTCGAGGGTGCAACAAGTCAGTAACACAAGAATAAGTGTCAGTTGGCTTTTTCGTAGCCGATCTTTGAGAGTATCTCTACCGCTCCTGCTGTCTCTAGAGCGTTGAAAACAGCAGGTCTGGGACAGGTAACACGTCCGGTGAACAGGTCAGGGTTCCAGCAGGTCTGGGACAGCAGGTCTGGGACAGGTAGCACATCCGGTGAACAGGTCAGGGTTCCATAGCCGCAGGCAGAACAGTTGGAACTGGAGCAGCAGCACGGCCAGGTGAACTGGGGACAGCAAGGAGTCATCAAGCCAGGTAGTCCTGAGGCATGGTCCTAGGGCTCAGGTCCTCCGAGAGAGAGAAAGAAAGAAAGAGAGAAAGAGAGAATTAGAGAGAGCATATTTAAATTCACACAGGACACCGGAAAAGACAAGAGAAATACTCCAGATGTGACAGACTGATCCTAGCCCCCTGACACATAAACTACTGCAGCATAAATACTGAAGGCTGAGACAGGAGGGGTCAGGAGACACTGTGGCCCCATCCGATGAAACCCCTGGACAGGGCCAAACAGGTAGGATATAACCCCACCCACTTTGCCAAAGCACAGCCCCCACACCAGAGATCATCTGTTCCTACTCTGCGTCTCACAAAGACATGGCGGTTGAAACCCAAAATCTCAAATATGGACTCATCAGACCAATGGACAGATTTCCACTGGTCTAATGTCCATTGCTCGTGTTTCTTGGCCCAAGAAAGTCTCTTCTTCTTATTGGTGTCCTTTAGTAGTGGTTTATTGGCAGCAATTTGACCATGAAGGTCTGATTCACACAGTCTCCTCTGAACAGTTGATGTTGAGATGTGTCTGTTACTTGAACTCTGTGAAGCATTTATTTGGGCTGCAATTTCTAAAACTAGCTTAAATAAGCAAAGACAAACGACAGACCATCATTACTTTACGCTACTGTTCAAAAGTTTGGGGTCACTTAGAAATGTCCTTGTTTTTGAAAGAAAAGTACATTTTTTGTTCATTAAAATAACATCAAATTGATTAGAAATACATTGTAGACGTTGTTAATGTTGTAAATGACTATTGTAGCTGGAAACGGCAGATTTTTTATGGAATATCTACATAGGAATGCAGAGGCCCATTATCAGCAACCTTCACTCCTGTGTTCCAATGGCACGCTGTGTTAGCTAATCCAAGTTTATCACTTTAAAAGGCTAATTGATCATTAGAAAACCCTTTTGCAATTATGCTAGCACTGCTGAAAACTGTTGTTCTGATTAAAGAAGCAATAAAACTGGCCTTTAGACTAGTTGAGCATCTGGAGCATCAGCATTTGTGGGTTTGATTACAGGCTCAAAATGGCCAGAAACAAAGCACTTTCTTCTGAAAGAGTATATTCTTGTTCTGAGAAATGAAGGCTATTCCATGCGAGAAATTGCCAAGAAACTGAAGATCTGGTACAAAGCTGTGTACTAGTCCCTTCACAGAACAGCGCAAACTGTCTCTAATCAGAATAGAAAGAGGAGTGGGAGGCCCCGGTGCCCAACTGAGCAAGAGGACAAGTACATTAGAGTGTCTAGTTTGAGAAACAGACGCCTCACAAGTCCTCAACTGGAAGCTTCATTAAATAGTACCCGCAAAACACCAGTCTCAACGTCAATAGTGAAGAGGCGACTCCAGGATGCTGGCCTTCTAGGCAGAGTTCCTCTGTCCAGTCTGTGTTCTTTCGCCCATCTTAATCTTTTATTTTTATTGGTCAGTCTGAGATATGGCTTTTTCTTTGCAACTCTGCCTAGAAGGCCAGCATCCCGGAGTCGCCTCTTCACTGTTGACGTTGAGACTGGTGTTTCTTGCTACAATAGTCATTTACAATGTCTACACCGTATTTCTGATCAATTTTATGTTATTTTAATGGACAAAAAAATGTGCTTTTCTTTAAAAACCAAGGACATTTCTACGTGACCCCAAACTTTTGAACGATAGTGTATATCTGTTGGTTTTATATTGTTTTTGTAAGCAGTTCATTTGTATGTGGGACCAATACATTGGATAGGCCTAGGCTAAACATTCAGGCACTTTGGAGAGGTTGAAAAAACACTTGGATATCCCCTGTATGACCCCCGACACCACCACAATGTTTGAGAGAGGTTGGTTTTGTAGAAATTTCGTTTTTGTATTGAAAAATTACTTTTAGGCACATCCAGTGTGCAAAATCAGTGCAATTACCACATTCGGACACTTTGTAGAGGTTGAAATGACTCTTGAATGTACCCTGGATACCCCATAACACCGCCACAATGTTTGAGTGAGGTTGATATGGTAGAAATTGTGTTTTTGTACTGCACACATAGCATTTAGTGATAGCAAATATGTAATAGCACTGGAATTATCTAATTTACAGACATATGCCACTTTGGAGAGGTTTAGGGACACTTGGAATTGTCACGTGACCACACCTGACACCACTTACTAAAACATCAGCCCATTTCTAGTTGTTCTGTCTATCGATCCCATTTTTTTCTGATATTGTTCACCTGTTGTGGAAGCCATCTGATGTGTTTCCAGCTCTGGTCATCAATAATTCACTTATAGCTTGTTAATGAAAGATAACTTACGAAACAAAAAAACAAAAAAAACTGTTATTTTGTGTGTGCTTGATCTTTTGTATTCCGAACTATGTAACTCCTATCTATCTTCTGATAATTTCCTCACCACAATCTCCCAGATGTCTTCTTTCTAAAAATACCATGTTTTTGCATGTCAGAATCATGTAATTACACATGATTAGCAGTTACTTTTGGGTATGTCTATTAAGGCGGAAATATACATTTTGCCATGACATTTTAAGAGGTTAACCGGGGATGCAACACTCTCCCTCAGCATGCTAACCCTGAAGAAAGAAGAGCTGGTTCTTCTTGCAGACAACTATGCCTTAAGCATGATGTTGTTTTCTTTTCCTCCACACACTCACACACTCACACACCTGTCTAACCTCAACAGTGAGCCTGAAATAAACCACCACAGTAGCGGCATTTTACACTGACAGGTCAAGAAACAGACACATTCAGATTGGGATTTCAAAGTCAAAGAATTGTGAATTGTTTCTAATACCCACGAGCACTGTAAACAATGCTTTTTTTTCACTCATGACTAAATAGGCTGGGCATGGGAGAGAAAGCACACGATAATGAGGATAAGATTGAGAATGTTCGACTTATGTGTTGTTGTGTTGTCTGAAGCATGCTTATTGGGCAGAAAGATTTTTTAAGCCTCTCTTATCTCTCCCACATGCGTGTGGAATGGACATTTCACATCTCAACATAACACCCTCTGGAGGGTGGATCTAGTGAGATAGGGCGGCCATCTTCCTGCCAGCAGGGAGAGAGGAGGATGGCCAATCTGAAAGAGGTTTCAAGCAGCAGCAGCCTGCTCACGACTCGTCACGCCACAGGAGCAGTGGGGATCTGTCATCCCTTGAGCACTTTGGTTTGTGTTGCCTTTTTCTGGATTGGATTTGGGATATGTGTGTCTGTGGCAGGACTGTGTTTGTAGAGCTAAGGGCCAGAGGTGGTGTATGTATGGGCTAGGCTGGTGATTGTAACTGTGTGTATGTTTGTGTGTGTGTGTCATGCCGTGCAGTGCCATGCTCTGTGTGCGTATGTGTGTGTGAGCCTTCGGACTGGTTGTGTGGAAGGATGCATACACTCTTAGTTAATGTGACCAGACTTCTATCATAGTGAGAACCCAGCTTGAGAGAAACTTAAGCAGCAGTATGGTTTTGGGACAAACATGTCTATGTGGATCCAACCCTCAAATACTTATGTTCAACAACACACCACCACAGATGATACCAAGGTACATAGCCTATTGCACAGAAAGGTGCAGGACAATTTCAGTGCAGTTCATTTTTAATCATATAAAAGTCTGATTCAAACAAACAACAATATCATGTTTTATAGATTCATTTGTTATTCAGGTGTCGCTGGTTTGATCTCGCTGGTTTGATTGCTTTCATTTTACACTGGCGACTCTTTCTCACCCTTGCTGGTACCATTTGTGTTTTTCCCCGTTACTGTATCCTACTATGGAAATGTTTGTAATGACCTGTCAAATAAACACTCTGGTAAAGGCTGATATGGGCTCAATGATATACATTGGCTTTCCGTTGCATCAATAGGAACGCTAACGCTTGGTCTGTGATTTAACACACGGTCTCAACTAGTGATGGGAAGTTTGGATCTTTTTACTGACTGATCTCTTTAAATCATTCTGTCAAAATAACAAATATTTAGACTAATTTCATTCATTTGATTCAGTGGTGCCCAGAGCAGGCTGGGACCCCCTACCGCCGGACGATGACATAAAACCTGTAAAGAATCCTGAGTCTACAACCATCTCGTTCATCATAGGGGGCTTACAGACTTCTAAAAGTGTCCTTCAAACTATGTACATTTGTGATTGCTAGGCATACAAATAAGATTATTTATTGATACCTTTGAAACGAGGTCTAGTTGCGGCAGCAACCGGACTAGATTGTGAACGGCTCATGGCGGAAAGCAATTGCTTGACTGCCTGTGAGGGATAAGCACAATATGGCTCGCGACCTGCACCAGTGTTGCCAACTCCTCAGTAAGGAAAGTAGCTATTGGCTGTCCTAAAAGTTGCTAGAAGTCACTAAATGATGTCATCAATAATTTGCATAATTGGCCATGTGCATGTAATTGTGATGGACACTGTAGTAGAGAAGAATAACGTCGTGGGAGAGACAAAAAGTGAGTAAAAAAACACCCTAAATATGTTTAGAACTACAAATGAACTTTCTTCTGTCAATTCTTGTTTTTTTTTATGTCACAATTCCAACCCTCCTCCTTTATCCGGGTTTGGGACCGGCAAAGTGACCCAAAAGAGACACTCTGACTGAGTTACTTATTTTTGTATTTTTTTATTTTTTTTATAAAAAAAAAAAAAAAGTTTTTTGTTTTTTTCGTTTATTTTTCTTAATTTGGTTTGGTTTTTAACCTTATGATCCACTTAGGAGCCTACAACAACAACAGTAAAACATGAACATTTTTAACCATAACATTTAAAAAAAATAATTGTATACAATCTACATTCGCAATCAAGATGGACCAAAAAGAGACAATAGAAAAAACTGTCAATGGCAATGTGAGATAATGGTGGTAACTAGTCTGGCCCTAATTCAAGTTAATTGTTTTTTTTTAATGTAAGCAGTACCCACATCAGCCAGCGGCGGCTTCCCGCATGCACAATTCATTTGCAGTCTGGACGCGGAGGGGTGAACATCTCCTGCTCTGACTGCAGCTGGGAGGGACTACTGCGAGAGGACTGGGCTGCCTGTGAGTGCTTTTGTCACGCCTGTCAAAAGGAGAGGACCAAGGCGCAGCATGTGTGTAGTTCCACATTTTATTTACTCTGTGAAACTATGCAATACATCAAATAACTGAATAGACAAAACAACAAACCGTGATGCAGAGGAGAAACAAACACTACTAAAAAATAATCACCCACAAAACCAAGGAAGAAAAACCCCTACTTAAGTATGATCTCCAATTAGAGACAACGAGGACCAGCTGCCTCTAATTGGAGATCATCCCAAACAAACCAACATAGAAATTCAAAAACTAGAAACTAAGAACATAGAAATAGAACACATAGAATAAACCCCTCTGTCACACCCTGACCTAGTCTACCATAGAAAATAACAGCTTACCATGGTCAGGACCGGACAGTACCCCCCCCCCCCCCCCCCCCCCCCCGAATGCAACTAAAAAAACACAATAACAAAAAAACAAAAGGGAGGGTAGGGAGGGTAACCAGTGTCTATGGCGGCTCTGGTGCAGTACCCAGAACCTTATCATCCAGTGCATCCTCCAGTAGAGGAGGCGGCTCTGGTTCGGGGCGTAACCCCCGCTCCGCCCGCTGATCCCTCTGCTTCTGTGCCACCGGACCGTAGATCATCGCCGGAGGTTCCGGGCTGCAGGTCGCCGCCGGAGGTTCCGGGCTGCAGGCCGCCGCCAGCTGCAGGCCGACTCAGGAGGCTCCGGACTACAGGCCATCTCAGGAGGCTCCGGACTGCAGGCCGTCTCAGGAGGTTCCGGACTGCAGGCCGTCTCAGGAGGTTCCGGACTGCAGGCCGTCTCAGGAGGTTCCGGACTGTAGAACATTGCCGGAAGCTCTGGACTGGGAACTGTCGCCGGAAGCTCTGGACTGGGAGCTGTCGCCGGAAGCTCTGGACTGGGAATGCGCATTGGAGGCCTGATGCGTGGGGCTGGGACAGGTGACGCCAGACTAGTAACACGCACCTCAGGGCGAGTGCAGGGAGCAGGAACATGACATACCAGGCTGGATAGACTTACTGGAGGCCGGGTACGTGGGGCAGGCACAGGATATACTGGGCCGTGGAGGCGCACCGGAGGTCTCGAGCGTATAGCTGGCACAACCCGTCCTGGCTGGATGCTTACTTTCGCCCGGCAAACGCGGGGAGCTGGCACAGGACGAACTGGGCTGTGAACACACAGTGGCGACACAGTGCGCAGTGGCGACACAGTGCGCAGCGCCGGCGCAGGATATTCTGGACCGAGAAGGCGAACTGGAGACCAGGAGCGCTGAGCTGGCACCACCCTTCCTGGCTGAATGCTCAACCTAGCACAGTGAATGCGGGGCACGGGCACAGATCGCACCGGGCTGTGAATGCGCACTGGCGACACAGTGTGCATCACCCCATAACACGGTGCTTGCTTCTTCACTCGCTCCCCCTGGTAAGCACGGGGAGTTGGCTCAGGTCTCCACCCTGACTCTGCCAAACTCCCCGTGTGCCCCCCCCCCCCCTCTGTTACAACAGAGATGCTGTATTTTCGATAGAGATGCAACCGAAGGACAACAAATTGTCAGACAGGGCACTTCCTGTATGGAATCTTCTCAGGTTTTGGCCTGCCATATGAGTTCTGTTATACTCACAGACACCATTCAAACAGTTTTAGAAACTTTAGCGTGTTTTCTATCCACATCTACTAATTATATGCATATTCTCGTTTCTGGGCAAGATTAGTAACCAGTTTAAATCGGGTACGTTTTTTATCCGGCCGTGCAAATACTGCCCCCTAGCCCCAACAGGTCAAAACAACAATGACGAAAAAACAGTCCTGTGAGACATACAGCTACACATGGAACAACTACCCACAAAAACCCATGAAAAAACACCCCTACTAAATAGGACCTTCAATTAGAGGCAACGAGAAACAGCTGCCTCCAATTGAAGGTCAAACCAATAAACTAAGCATAGAAATAGATAAACTAGACACAGACATAGAAATAGACTAACATAGAACATTGGCCAACAAATCCCGAAACACATTAAACAAACACCCCCTGCCACGTTCTGACCAAACTACAATAACAAATAACCTCTTTACTGGTCAGGACGTGACAAGAATAAACCCCTCTGTCACGCCCTGACCTACTCTACCATAGAAAATAACAGGTTACCATGGTCAGGATGTGACAGCTTTGGGACAGGGGTGGGGCCCACGGCAGCACCCGCTGCTCATTGAGAAGAGTAAGAACAATACATGCTTTCACGGCAGTCTACAAAAGTCTCCAATAACACCAGAAAAAGTCGCTAGATTTGTCGCTAGTCGCTTTTTTGAAAATGTGTTGCTAGAGGGGTCTGAATACTAGCTAAATATAGCGACAAAGTCGCTAAGTTGGCAACACTGCCTGCAGCAGACCCCCAAACGTTTCGTTCTCGAGTTTGAGCTTGTTGAGCAGAGGCAGTCTGTATGTTTTGTTTCTACAAAGCTGTGTCCATTGATCATTCAATAATAATTTGTATTAATCAATTGCAGCCTGTTCCATCCCTTTATATACATTTATTAAAATATGCAAGTACACCCAGTGTATAGACTGAGTATACAATACATTAAGAACACCTGCTCTTTCCATGACAGACTGACCAGGTTAATCCAGGTGAAAGCTATGATCCCTTGTTGATTACACTTGTTAAATCCACTTCAATCTGTGTAGATGAAGGGGAGGAGACAGGTTAAAGAAGGATTTTTAAGCCTTGAGACAATTGAGACATGGATTATGTATGTGTGTCATTGAGAAGGTGAATGGGCAAGATAAAAGTTTTAAGTGCTGACGGTAACTGACGATAATTAACTTAAACACATTTAGTATCTCCTGGCTTCCACACATCTACATTTGGAAAAAGTCTAATAAATCCATGTAATATAGCCTACACCATCACAATAAATCCATTATTTATTTTAGGCAGGTCTAAAGAAACATGATATGAAGAAAATGTAGTCTATTTCAGAAGAACAGAATAGTATACTCTGAGTTGTCCATCTGTTATGTCCTGATCTGGCTATGCCAAATGGCAAATATTTTATAGTACGAAGAATACAATTGAACAAAGCTGAATAAAACAGAAAGCATTTTTTCTCCAAACGATTTGAGGGAGTGCACACATGCGGCTATTCTATATTGAGCGGTTAACAAAGAAACAGGTACTCCAACATGCTTATTTAGAGTTATTAATGTAACTTTAGTTGTTCTACAAACATTAGGCTTTATGTTTTGATTTTGAATACATTGTAAGGCTGCATGATGTGACTCTAATGATGATTTGAAAAAATAACTTGAAAGGCATGAGCTCTGCTTAGTTTTTTGCGCAGGCTGTACACTATCAGCCTCTCATTCACTTGATAATGCCTAGAATTTCTCCACGGCATCCCCTTTGAGTGGCTGTAATGCACCCTAAAAAACGCCATGCCTTTTGCAGCCAGTTGAACCAGAATGCTACTGTTGTGCCCTACTCCTTGAGTGCTGCACCGTCTGAAGCACCTCTCACTCACATGGCTCTCCATCACGTGATCGGGTCTTTCGGGTCTTTCACAAGCTTAGACACATCCGGGACGCAACTGTGCGCGTCCTTATCCAATTCCGAGGTGCATATTGACGATTTTGGAAGAACTGTCAACATTTAGTTTTTGTCGGCCACATAGATGAGTAGGCCTAACGAACAGCAAAAGCACTAGCCTATGTCAATCTACCATCCTCCACAGTCCAGAAGTTGACCTATTCTATTCTGTGCGAGAAATACATTTTCCAAACATAGT
The DNA here is from genome assembly GCF_965601325.2 of Salmo salar. Classification (NCBI taxonomy): domain Eukaryota; kingdom Metazoa; phylum Chordata; class Actinopteri; order Salmoniformes; family Salmonidae; genus Salmo; species Salmo salar. The sequence continues at coordinate 92,445,664 of NC_138301.1, forward strand.
CTGGGACAGTTGTGGGATGCGATGGATCCCAAATTAATACAACCACTATCATCCCAAAAACTTTGTTATGCAATGTGGCTGACGCAACAGATCAGAACATTTCGCTGTAAATGTTGAGAAACTATTAGGCTATTTATTCACATTATAAGCGCAGCAATGCGCACATGGCAGTAGGCTATAAGCGTGAATGTTCCATTAGCGGGAAAACACCATTATCAAAAGTGACTGCAAATGCAATTATGCATGTAATGCTTTTATTATAAAAGTGCATTTTTATGGTGAAAATGATCTTCCCCAAACTTGAAACTCACACGCTGCTTATGTATGCCAGTTAGGCTCTACACCCCTTGTAAAGCGGATTAATGTGCTTAATATTGAGAAGTTATTTGTCCACTGTTGCATATCATTATTTTTTAAGCCTTTTAATAAATTCGATCACTGTTGCTATATTGAGCACTGTGACATGAACCTTAAGAGATAAATAAAGAAGAAAGTGGGTGTCAGATTACGTCTTGAATGCTCTGTTTCATGTCTCGGTCTCAAGCGATTTGTTGCCCTAAACTTCCTATACCTCAGCTCAAATGTAATTTAAGTAGAGGGTTTGTGTGTGTGTGTGTGTGTGTGGGTGCGAGAGAGAGCGAGAGAGCGCGAGAGAGAGAGTGTGTGTTCTATAATAAAAGTTAGAAAATAATGCTCCATGGCCTGGAGAAAGAGAGAGCTAGCTATACAGCGATGGACACTAATTGGTCAGAGTGCGGCTTCATATCACATTCCTTCGTGAATATTAACATTTTGCAATTTGCAAACCAATCAGTGACTTAATTACACCATCCACCATCAAATGTAATTAAAATTCAGTCTCCCATTCCCACATAATGAGAGGTGAACTTTTGAAGAATGTGTCAGTGATAGGGGCTGAATGAAGTCATAAATCAAGGCCCGACTGGGCAGCTATATCTACTGAGAGGCCAGATAATAAGTTACATCTGTGCACAGCAGAATTGAGACAATAGCAGAGACAACACAGACAAGTACAAGCAGCCGAAAAAAAAGCTTTGTTTGCACATCTTTTGTGAACTGTGAAAGAGACAAGCCTCATACAGCCATGCTATCCTTTCTCCTGCTTCCTGTGATCAACGAGAGGGCTCATTGGGTTGGACTGCGCCAGCAGGAAACGGTTATTAAAGGAACTGAAAATATGGCACAAAGTAGTTTCTCTCTGTGACCAGTCTGCCCTCTCGCCATGCCATCGATCCCACAGACTTACTAAGTGTCAAATCAAGTGTGCTTTATCATCCGAGTCAGGCTGTTTTCCTGGACGTCATCTTGAGCAATGAAGGCAGAAATGCAGCCTCTAGTTTACTCCAGGTGATTTATTCAGCCGCTGCTATTTATTTGTGTTCTGGACATGGTGACTGATTGACTCATTGTGGGTGGAAGTAATCTGAAGTATTTCTGATTTTCTCTTTGTTCACTCTATCATGCGACGCATACCATATCAATCCAGTTCATCGTGGTGGCTAGGAATGGAATGGAATGGAAGTGCACACGGCCAGGTTTTACACAGACTGAAAGAAGATGTATGTTGTAGGTAGAAAGTCAGATGGGTGTTTAAATTACAAAAAATGTAGATGGGTGTGCATGGAATTCTCTTTGTCTATATACTTTAGATCTGTTACAGACATTTATAGGGTCCAGGGATTTAAAATCACTTATTGGGACAGGATACAGGACCTTCTCTTTCCCCTTCTCTCACACACTTCCTATCTATCACTCTTATCTCTCTCTCTTTCTCTCACACACAACCATACCCCCCCCCACACACACACTATTTTCTTTCTATCTATCGATCTATCTACACTACATGACCAAAGTATGTGGACACCTGCTTGTCGAACATCTCATTCCAAAATCATGTGCATTAATATGGAGTTGGTCCCCCCTCCACTCCTCTGGGAAGGCTTTCCACTAGATGGAAAGGCATGATTTTATTGGGACAGGATACAGGACCATATCAATCCAATTTTATTAGAACATTGCTGCGGGGACTTGCTTCCATTCAGCAACAAGAGCATTGGTGAGGTCGGGCACTGATGTTGGGTGATTAGGCCTGGCTTGCAGTCGGCGTTGCAATTCATCCCAAAGGTGTTCAATGGGCTTGAGGTCAGGGCTCTGCTCAGGCCAGTCAAGATCTTCCACAATGATCTCAAAAAAGTTTTTCTGTATGGACCTCGCTTTGTGCGCAGGGGCATTGTCATGCTAAAACAGGAAAGGGCCTTTTCCAAACTGTTGCCACAAAGTTGTAAGCACAGAATCATTTAGAATGTCATTGTATGCTGTAGCATTGCTACATGTCCCAGACCTGCTGTTTTCAACTCTCTAGAGACAGCAGGAGCCAACTGACATTTACTCCTGAGGTGTTGACCTGTTGCACCCTCGACAACCACTGTGATTATTATTATTTGACCCTGCTGGTCATCTATGAACATTTGAACATCTTGGCCATGTTCTGTTATAATCTCCACCCGGCACAGCCAGAGGAGGACTGGCCACCCCTCATAGCCTGGTTCCTCTCTCGGTTTCTTCCTAGGTTCTGACCTTTCCAGGGAGTTTTTCCTTCCCACCGTGCCTCTACACCCGCATTGCTTGCTGTTTGGGGTTTTAGGCTGGGTTTCTGTACAGCACTTAGTGACATCAGCTGATGTAAGAAGGGCTTTATAAATAAATTTGATTGATTGATTGATAGCATTAAGATTTATCTTCACTGGAACTAAGCGGCCCGAACCATGGAAAACAGCCCCAGACTGCTCGGCCATGGAAACACTTTTCATGAAGCTCCCGACGAACTATACTGAACAAAAATATAAATGCAACATGTAAAGTGTTGGTCCCATGTTTCATGAGCTGAAATAAAAGATACCAGACATGTTCCATATGCACAAAAAGCACATTTTTCTCAAATGTTGTGCGCTTCAGGGACCACTGTAGAATGATCAAACCTGTGTGTTCACTTGTGTCGAAGGGCAAATAATGTTTACATACGGTTTTACCCACTGTATATGTATATACTGTGTTCTTGTCATGGCACATCCTATATAACGACTGCTATACATAACTTTTCTATTGACATACTGTCCATACAAACCATTCACATGTACTACCGTTCAAAAGTTTGGGGTCACTTAGAAATGTCCTCATTTTTGAAAGAAAAGCACATTTTTTGTCCAGTAAAATAATTGGCATGCTGACTGCAGGAATGTCCACCAGAGCTGTTGCCACAGAATGTAATGTTCATTTCTCTACCATAAGCTGATTCCAACGTCATTTTCGAGAATTTGGCATCACATCCAACCGGCCTCACAACCGCAGACCACGTGTTACCACGCCAGCCCAGAACCTCCACATTAGGCTTCTTCACCTGCATGATTGTCTGAGGGGGAAGCTGAGGAGTATTTCTGTCTAATAAAGGCCTCATTCTGATTAACTGGCCTGGCTCTCAAGTAGGTGGGCCTATGCCCTCCCAGGCCCACCCATGGCTGCACCCCTGCCCAGTCATGTGAAATCCATAGATTAAGGCCTAATTCATTTATTTCAATTGACTGATTTCCTTATAGGAACTGTAACTCAGTAAAATCTTTGAAATTGTTGCATGTTGCAGTTATATCTATCTCCCGTTTTCCCTTTCACCTATTCTCTCTCACTCACTCACTCACTCACTCACTCACTCACTCACTCACTCACTCACTCACTCACTCACTCACTCACTCACTCACTCACTCACTCACTCACTCACTCACTCACCCCCTCACTCACTCACTCACTCACTCACTCACTCACTCACTCAGGGCAGATGCTCCACCTTCTGCCTGTGGATCCAGACAGGCCCTTGGGAGGCTGGGAGAGTGGAGCTCCACACAATCCGCTCCATCATCTCCTGCTCTCCTTTCTGTGGCCCTGCGGCCCACATCATATGCTCTTTATTGGCTTGTGGACACAGCCAAGCTGCTGCTCCCTCCATACGCCACAACAATTCACACAAGTCATCATTCTTACCAACCGTGTAAGCAGAAAGGAGGGGGGGTTAAAACAAAACCCTTGCATATATTTCACATTTGTCCTCATCAGGAGTAGGAGACGAGGGGGAGTTCATGTGCATAACGCATTCTGAAAAACTGGAAGAGAAGCAAACAAATTACAGGAAGCAGTTGGTGACATTATTTTGTATGACAATGTGTGTTTGCTAAACAGATTGGGTAACTCAATGCAACGTGGAAAGAAGCTTCTGTCAAATAACAAATTATCCAGAGAGGCCAGGTTACAATCTGCTTAGCAGAAGGAGAACAGAGAGAAGAGATACCAGTGGGAGGAAAATCTTCTCGCTTAACTTTATGGGGACCAAGACAATTTCACAACTTTTTTCCTTACACTACCGCAATTTTCTCCCTCTGTTTATACTCAAGTGTTATCTGCCCTAAGGACAGGAGTTGGGTGTCCGCTTACCATTGTTGCCAGAGATCTATTGGAAGTCTCTGACTCGTTGACATGTGTCAATCCATCTTAACAGCAACAGTGGCTGAATGCTCACATTTCAAACCAGAATAATTGCATGTCTATCGATACGTTCTCATTTCAACTCATATGCAATCAGTAGTGGTGCGTGGGGAAAATCACTGGGGAAGCCAAACCAGGGGAAAAAGCCATATTACAACCTAGTATGTGTTGTGATAATTGTGTTTGCTCTATAACCTGTTAGTTCATATGCCTAGCCACTGTGCTATATAGGCCTAAGGCTAAGACAATAAGAAGACAGTGGCAGAATAAATTCATCCACATCTTTGTCTCATCACAAAACCGGAGAGCGACATCTATCCAGTGAAGTCCACAAAGCATATTGCATGAAACAAACAGTTACATGACCTACAGCACGGTCAAGCAAGTTCATGTTTCCGACATTTTTGTACTACTGAACAACTATTGATTAAGAACCACGGAGAGTTACCGCAAGTCCAAAAGAAAATAGGAGCTGCCTCCATTTTTCCAGTGTCACGCCCTGACCTGAGAGAGACGGTTTATTTCTCTATGTTTTAGGTCAGGGTGTGCGGTGGGCATTTTATGGTTTATTTTCTATGTTTTGGCCAGGTATGGTTTCCAATCAGAGGCAGCTGCCTATCGTTGTCTATGATTGGGAACCATACTTAGGCAGCCCTTTTCCCTCCTTGAGTTGTGGGATCTTATTTTTGTACTGCTCGTTATAGCCTGCAAGACGTGACGGTCGTTTGTCATTTGTTTATTATTTTGTTTAAGTGTTCTGATTTAAAATAAATGTAAAGATGAACACTCACCACGCTGCACCTTGGTCTACTCCTTTGGACGACCGTTACAGAAGATCCCACCACCAAAGGACCAAGCAGCGTGCCCAGGAAGAGCAGGGATCCTGGGCTAGGGAGAAGAGAGAGTGGAGGACGTCCTGGACCTGGCAGGAGGTAATGGCAGGGGACAAGACCCTGCTATGAAAGCAGGTGGAGACGGCGCAAGTGGAACGTCGATGCTATGAGGAGCTAGCCCAACAACGGAAGCCCGAGAGGCAGCGGGCAAAATGTTTTTGGCGGGGGGCACACGGGGAGATTGGCGAGGTCGGGGTTGAGACCTGAGCCAACTCCCCGTGCTTACCGTGGGGAGCGAGTGACCGAGCAAGCACCGTGTTATGCAGTGACGCGCACTGTGTCGCCAGTGTGCCGGCTCAGCGTTCCTGGTCTCCAGTGCGTCTCTTCGGCCCAGGTTATCCTGCGCCAGCTCTACGCACGGTACCCCCTGTTCACCAGCACAAACCAGTTCGTCCTGTGCCAGCGCTCCAACCTTGTTGGGCTAAAATAACCATCCAGCCAGGACGGGGTGTGCCAGCGCTCCAACCTTGCTGGGCTAAAATAACCATCCAGCCAGGACGGGGTGTGCCAGCCCTAAGCTCCAGACCTCCAGTGCGCCTCCACGGCCCAGTATACCCTGTGCCTGATCTGCGCACCCAGTCTCCTGTGTGTCTCCCCAGTCCAGTGAGACTGGTTCCAGCTCCACGTAGGAAGCCTCCAGTGATGATCTGTGGTCCGAAGCCTCCAGTGATGATCCATGGCATGAAGCCTCCAGTGATGATCCATGGCCCGGAGCCTGTAGTGATAATCCATGGCACGAAGCCTCCAGTGATGATCCAGGGCCCGGAGCCTGTAGGGATGATCCATGGCACGAAGCCTCCAGTGATGATCCATGGCCCGGAGCCTGTAGGGATGATCCATGACACGAAGCCTCCAGTGATAATCCATGGCCCGGAGCCTGTAGTGATAATCCATGGCACGAAGCCTCCAGTGATGATCCAGGGCCCGGAACCTGTAGGGATGATCCATGGCACGAAGCCTCCAGTGATGATCCATGGCCCAGAGCCTGTAGGGATGATCCATGGCACGAAGCCTCCAGTGATAATCCATGGCCTGGAGCCTGTAGGGATAATCCATGGCAAAAAGCCTGTAGGGATGATCCATGGCCCGGAGCCTGTAGGGATAATCCATGGCAAAAAGCCTGTAGGGATAATCCATGGCCCGGAGCCTGTAGAGATGATCCATAGCACGAAGCCTCCAGTGATAATCCATGACACAAAGCCTCCAGTGATGATCCATGGCACGGAACCTGTAGTGATGATCCATGGCACGGAACCTGCAGCGACGGTCCCCAGTCCGGAGCCTCCAGCGACGGTCCCCAGTCCGGTGCCTCCAGCGACGCTCCCCAGTCTGGAGCCTCCTGAGACGGCCTGCAGCCGAGAGTCTTCAGCGACGGTCTGCAGCCCCGAGTCTTCAGCGACGGTCTGCAGCCCCGAGTCTTCAGTGACGGTCTGCAGCCCGAGTCTTCAGCGGCGGTCTGCAGCCCCGATTCTTCAGCGGCGGTCTGCAACCCCGAGTCTTCAGCGGCGGTCTGCAACCCCGAGTCTTCAGCGGCGGTCTGCAGCCCCGAGTCTTCAGCGCGGTGTGCAGCCCAGAGTCTTCAGCGGCGGTCTGCAGCCCCGAGTCTGCAGCGGCGGCCTGCAGCCCAGAGTCTTCAGCGGCGGTCGGCAGTTCAGAGCCTCCGGCGATGATCCACAGTCTGGTTCCTCCGGCAACACAGAAGCGGGGGATCAGCGGGTGGTGTGGGGGCTACGCCCCGAACCAGAGCCGCCGCCAAGTATAGATGCCCACCCGGACCCTCCCCTATAGGTTCAGGTTTGCGGCACCTTTGGGGGGGGGGGTACTGTCACGCCCTGACCTGAGAGAGACGGTTTATTTCTCTATGTTGTTAGGTCAGGGTGTGGGGTGGGCATTCTATGGTTTATTTTAAATGTTTTGGCCAGGTATGGTTTCCAATCAGAGGCAGCTGCCTATCGTTGTCTCTGATTGGGAACCATACTTAGGCAGCCCTTTCCCTCCTTGAGTTGTGGGATCTTATTTTTGTACTGCTCGTTATAGCCTGCAAGACGTGACGGTCGTCTGTCATTTGTTTATTATTTTGTGTGTTCTGATTTAAAATAAAGATGAACACTCACCACGCTGCACCTTGGTCTACTCCTTTGGATGACCGTTACATCCAGCACCATTTCAACATCAACATTTCAAAATCAGCAAATTACCTATGTTTAGTCTAATATAGTGACAAACTATTTAGTTCAATCAATATAAGCTAAATATGATGTGGCTATCCGTGGTACTGATTTCTGTTTGTGCTTGTGTGTGTGCGTGCGTGCTTGCAATTAGAAAAACATGTTAACATTAGCCTTTTACATCTAGATACATATATATATATATATTGAACTTCCATCCTCTCAAGCCAGGGTTACAATGTATGAATTTATGGTTGGATTGGAATTGCTGTTATAATCATTGACCAGTACAGAGAATTAAGTAAAACCACAAGTCCCAATCCCTATCTCTATCCATGGCTAATTTAGAAAAGGGCACATTTTTGCTATCTAGCTAGCCACCAGAGGACAACGACACAACGTGACGCAGCAATGACATTTTTTTTCTGTCAATGACATTTGGCTTTTGATATGATGTGATTGGTGTTAAGCCAAATCCAATCTGGCTTCCTTTGACCCTTTTTTTTGGTGTTTGGTGAGCCAGGACCATTCACAGTTGAGCTCACTCAGTTTAGCTCAATGCTAATTGGTTATTATTTTTTTATTATTATCAAGGGAGGCAAAATTCTCGCTGGCTTCCCTTGCAACAAAGTCATACTCTTTTTGACCAGATAGCATCCGATAGATGGGCTACACATACAGAGACAAGGTGCTGTTTCGTTCGCTTGGATGCTTTCCCCGGTGAGAACATTCAGCCTCTTGAGAATTTAAGGGAAATTATGAAACACAGAGACGAAAGATGCATTATTTATTTATATTTTTATGTTTTTCTTGTAATTTTTGGGGGGAAGCCTGGCATCCATGTATACATGGCACTGTATGCAATTATTCTTATAAGGTATAGCATTTTTTTTTTTCATATAAAGTCGGGTGGGAAACAAGTGTTTATGCCTGTCAGATGAAGCCAAAGGGAAGCAGATAAACGAATTCTGATGCTAAATATCCCTTTCAGCTGCAGCAGATGTTTGAGTCCCCTTGTACTGCACCAACTGCTTCGTATAAACGATCCAAGCCACACCAATAGTGTGAAAATGGCTCAGAGATAAATCATTTTCCATGAGGTTGATGAGTTAGTTAAGAAATTAAGAATTCAAATAGGCTTCTTCTCTTGGAACAGATCCTGTCTTTCATTAAAGAGCAGAAAATAAATAATTCACTCAACATACATTTTGGTTATTGACTATAGCAATATCGTCTATATGAATGTAGCTGCCACTGTATTGAAGCCATTGGACGCAGTATATCATAGCGCAATCATTGCATGCAGAATATCATAGCGCAATCATTGCATGTTGTATCAGAAAGTAAGCTGACCCTCCATAAAGTCCCATAGATTGATGCATTGCACTATTTTTGCCTATAAAGCCCTCTTGCATTAACTTCCGCCATACCGTACCTTATTGTTGGCAGACTCGACAGCCTTGGTTTCTCAAATGATTGCCTCGCCTGGTTTACCAACTACTTCTCTGATAGAGTTCAGTGTGTCAAATCGGAGGGCCTGTTGTCCGGACCTCTGGCAGTCTCTATGGGTGTGCCACAGGGTTCAATTCTCGGGCCGACTCTCTGATGTTGCTCTTGCTGCTGGTGATTCTCTGATCCACCTCTACGCAGACGACACCATTCTGTATACTTCTGGCCCCTCTTTGGACACTGTTAACTAACCTCCAGATGAGCTTCAATGCCATACAACTCTCCTTCCGTGGCCTCCAACTGCTCTTAAACGCAGTTAAAACTAAATGCATGCTATTCAATCGATCACTGCCCGCACCTGCTCGCCCGTCTAGCATCACTACTCTGGACGGCTCTGACTTAGAATATGTGGACAACTACAAATACCTGGGTGTCTGTCTGGTTAGACTGTAAACTCTCCTTCCAGACTCACATTAAGCATCTCCAATCCAAAATTAAATCTAGAATCGGCTTCCTATATCGCAACAAAGCATCCTTCACTCATGCTGCCAAACACACCCTCGTAAAACTGACCATCCTACCGATCCTCGACTTCGGTGATGTCATCTATAAAATAGCCTCCAACACTCTACTCAACAAACTGGATGCAGTCTATCACAGTGCCATCCGTTTTGTCACCAAAGCCCCATACACTGCCCACCATTGCGACCTGTATGCTCTCATTGGTTGGCCCTCGCTTCATACCCGTCGCCAAATCTCTGGTAGGTAAAGCCCCGCCTTATCTCAGCTCACTGGTCACCATAGCAGCACCCACTCGTAGCATGCGCTCCAGCAGGTATATCTCACTGGTCACCCCCAAAGCCAATTCCTCCTTTGGCCGCCTTTCCTTCCAGTTCTCTGCTGCCAATGACTGGAACGAATTGCAAAAATCTCTGAAGCTGGAGACTCATATCTCCCTCACTAGCTTTAAGCACCAGCTGTCAGAGCAGCTCACAGATCACTGCACCTGTACATAGCCCATCTGTAAACAGCCCATCTATCTACCTTCCTCATCCCCATACTGTATTTATTTATTTATCTTGCTCCTTTGCACCCCAGTATCCCTACTTGCACATTCATCTTCTGCACATCTACCATTCCAGTGTTGAATTCCTATATTGTAATTACTTCGCCACCATGGCCTATTTATTGCCTTGACTTACCTCATTTGCACTCACTGTATATATACTTTTTTTTTTCTTTTGTTCTACTGTTCTACTGACTTGTGTTTTTTGTTGTTGTTTTTTTTCATGTGTAACTCTGTGTTGTTGTATGTGTCGAATTGCTACGCTTTATCTTGGCCAGGTCGCAGTTGCAAATGAGAACTTGTTCTCAACTAGCCTACCTGGTTAAATAAAGGTGAAATAAATAAAAATTGTTAACCTTCAGACGTGTAAGTTATCAGACCCGGACTTTACGCCTCTCAGGTTGAATGATCTCCAAAAGTCCTTAAAACTGGTGGAGTTGGTGCCTCCAGGGCAATACAGGCAGATGGTAGAGGGCCTTTTTACTGAAAAATGTTTTTTTCTTATGATTGTGTTTTGCTTTTTGTGTTTTGTGTTTGCTTCTCATGTACTGTGTAATTGATGTGTATAATAGATATGCATAGTGTAATTTTTGTTTATTGGTGTGTACATGCAGGGCTGATCTGTGAAATAGACCATGGTCTCAGCATGATTCCCTGCTTAAATAAAGGTTAAATAAAGGGCAATGCTTTTCAACATTTTTAAATACTTGAAAGTACTACATAAGTAGTTTCTTGGGGTATCAATACTTTACTATTTATATTTTTGACAACTTTTACTTCACTACATTCCTAAAGAAAATACTGTACTTTTTACTAAATACATTTTCCTGGACAAGCAAAAGTACTCGTTACGTTTTGAATTCTTAGTAGGACAGGAGAATGGTCAAATTCATGCACTTATCAAGAGAACACGTGGTCATCCCTACTGCCTCTGGTGGACTCACTAAACACAAATGCATCTTTTGTAAATAATGTCGAGTGTTGGAGTGTGCCCCTGGCATTCCATACATTTTAAAAACAAAGCTGTTTGCTTTTGCCCTTCCTACATGTACATATTACCTCAATTACCTAACCTGTACCCCAGCACATTGACTCCTGTATATACTGTAGACTCGTTATTATTTATTTTTTTACTTTAGTTTATTTAGTAAATATTTTCATAACTACATTTTTCTTATTTAACAGTAAGCATTTCACGGTAAGGTCTGCACCTGTGTTATTTGGCGAATGTGACAAATACATTATGATTTCAAATCAAATCAAGCTTTATTTGTCACATGCGCCGAATACAAGTGCAGACCTTACCGTGAAATGCTTACTTACAAGCCCTTAACCAACAGCGCAGTTGAAGAAGAGTTAAGAAAATATTTACCAAATAAACTAAAGTAAAAAAGAATAGCAGCGAATAGCAGCAGTGTACAAAACAAATGGAGGGGACAAAGGGGGGGGGGGGCAATGTAAATAGTCCGGTGGCCATTTGATTAATTGTTCAGCAGTCTTATGGCTTGGGGGTGCCTTTTGGTCCTAGACTTGGCGCTCCGGTACTGCTTGCCGTGTGGTAGCAGAGAAAACAGTCCATGAAACTCTAGACCCACTCCACTAAAGCCCTGTTGATGTTAATGGGGGCCTGTTCGGCCCGCCTTTTCCTGTAGTCCATGATCAGCTCCTTTGTCTTGCTCACATTAAGGGAGAGGTTGTTCTCTGCCAGTTCTCTGACCACCTCCCTATAGGTTATCTCATCGTTGCAGGTGATCAGGCCTACCACTGTTGTGTCGTTAGCAAACTTAATGATGGTGTTGGAGTCGTGTTTGGCCATGCAGTCCTGGGTTAACAGGGAGTACAGGAGGGGACTAAGTACAGACCCCTGAGGGGCCCCAGTGTTGAGGATCAGAGTGGCAGACGAGTTGTTGCCTACCCTTACCACCAGGGAGCGGCCCGTCAGGAAGTCGAGGATCCAGTTGCCAAGGGGAGTGTTTAGTCCCAGGGTCATTATCTTGATGATGAGCTACGTGGGCACTATGGTGTTGAACACTGAGCTGTAGTCAATGAACAGCATTCTCACACAGGTGTTCCTTTTGTCCAGGTGGGAAAGGGCAGTGTGGAGTGCGATTGAGATTGCGTAATCTGTGGATCTGTTGGGGCAGTATGCGAATTGGAGTGGGTCTAGTGTATCCGGGAGGATGATGTTGATGTGAGCCATGACCAGCCTTTCAAAGCACTTCATGGCTACCGACGTGAGTGCTATGGGGCAGTAATCATTTAGGCGGGTTACCTTCGCTTCCTTGGGCACAGGGACTATGGTGGTCTGCTTGAAACATGTAGGTATTACAGACTCGGTCAGGGAGTGGTTGAAAATATCAGTGAAGATACTTGCCAGTTGGTCTGCGCATGCTTTGAGTACACATCCTGGTAATCCGTCTGGCCCCGCGGCTTTGTGAATGTTGACCTGTTTAAAGGTCTTGCTCACATCGGCTACCAAGAGCATTGTCACACAGTCATCCAGAACAGCTGTTATTCTCGTGCATGCTTCAGTGTTGCTTGCCTCGAAGTGAGCATAAAAGGTATTTAGCTCGTCTGGTAGGCTCGCGTCACTGGGCAGCTCGCGTCTGGGTTTCCTTTTGTAGTCTGTAATAGTTTTCAAGCCCTGCCACATCCAATGAGCGTCAGAGCAGGTGTAGTAGGATTCAATCTTAATCCTGTAATAGCGCTTTGCTTGTTTGATGGTTTGTCTGAGGGCATTTCTTGTAAGCGTCTGGATTACTGTCCCTCTCCTTGAAAGCGTCAGCTCTAGCCTTTAGCTCGATGTGGATGTTGCCTGTAATCCATGGCTTCTGTTGGGATATGTACGTATGGTCACTGTGGGGATAACATCGTCGATGCACTTATTGATGAAGCCGATGACTGAGGTGGTATACTCCTCAATGCCATTGGATAAATCCCGGAACATATTCCAGTCTGTGCTGATTTGATTCAATTGGATTAATATAAGGAATTTTAAATGATTTATACTTTTACTTTTAATTTTGATACTTAAGTATATTTTAGCAATTACATTTACTTTTAATACTTAAAACTTATTTGGGATAGGGGACAGTAATTTCACGGCCGGATAAAAAACGTACCCGATTTAATCTGGTTACTACTCCTGCCCAGAAACTAGAATATGCATATAATTAGTAGATTTGGATAGAAAACACTCTAAAGTTTCTAAAACTGTTTGAATGGTGTCTGTGAGTATAACAGAACTCATATGGCAGGCCAAAACCTGAGAAGATTCCATACAGGAAGTGCCCTGTCTGACAATTTGTTGTCCTTCTGTTGCATCTCTATCGACATTACAGCATCTGTGTTGTAACATGACACTTTCTAAGGCTTCCATTGGCTCTCTAAAGCCACCAGAAAGTGGAATGGGGTGTCTGCTGTCTCTGGGCAAAGTACAGCAGCAGAGTTTGTAAGTGGTCAGCCTGGGGACAGTGAGACTGGAGATGCGCGGTCACGAGAACTCGCCATGTTTTTCTTTCAGTCTTTGAATGAATACAACGTTGCCCAGTTGGAATATTATCGCTATTTTATGAGAAAAATAGCATAAAAATTGATTTTAAACAGCGTTTGACATGCTCTAAGTACGGTAATGGAATATTTAGAATTCTTTTGTCACGAAATGCGCTCGCGCGTCACCCTTCGGATAGTGACCTGAACGCACGAACAAAACGGAGGTATTTGGATATAACTATGGATTATTTGGAACCAAAACAACATTTGTTGTTGAAGTAGAAGTCCTGGGAGTGCATTCTGACGAAAAACAGCAAAGGTAATCCAATTTTTCTAATAGTAATTCTGAGTTTAGGTGACCCCGAAGTTGGCGGATGTCAAAATAGCTAGCCGTGATGGCCGAGCTATGTACTGAGAATATTGCAAAATGTGCTTTCGCCGAAAAGCTATTTTAAAATCGGACATAGCGATTGCATAAAGGAGTTCTGTATCTATAATTCTTAAAATAATTGTTATGTATTTTGTCAACGTTTATCATGAGTAATTTAGTAAATTCGCCGGAAGTTTTTGGTGGGTATGCTAGTTCTGAACATCCCATGCTAATGTAAAAAGCTGTTTTTTGATATAAATATAACTTGATTGAACAAAACATGCATGTATTGTATAACATAATGTCCTAGGAGTGTCATCTGATGAAGATCATCAAAGGTTAGTGCTGCATTTAGCTGTGGTTTTGGTTTATGTGACATATATGCTTGCTTGGAAAATGGCTGTGTGATTATTTGGGTCTATGTACTCTCCTAACATAATGTAATGTTTTCCTTTCGCTGTAAAGCCTTTTTGAAATCGGACAATGTGGTTAGATTAACGAGAGCCTTATCTTTAAAATGGTGTAAAATAGTTGAATTTTGAATTGTGGTATTTTAGTTGGTTTTGTATTTCGCGCCGTGCGATGCCATTGGCTGTTGGCTAGGGGTTCCGCAGGCAGAACGGGGTTCCGCTAGTGGAACGTCTGTCCTCAACAGGTTTTAAGTATGTTTAAAACCAACTTTTACTCAAGTAGTATTTTACTGGCTGACTCACTTTTACTTGAGTAACTTCTTTTACGCTGCTGCTACTCTCTGTTTATCATCTATGCATAGTCACTTTAACTATACATTCATGTACATATTACCTCAATTAGCCCGACTAACCGGTGTCCCTGCACATTGACTCTGTACCGGTACCACCTGTATATAGCCTCGCTACTGTTATTTTCACTGTCATTTTACTTTTTTATTTTTATTTCTTTACTCATCTGTTGTTTACCTAATACCTATTTTGTTACTAAAAAATTGCACTGTTGGTTAGGGCTTGTAAGTAAGCATTTCACTGTAAAGTCTACACCTGTTGTATTCGGCGCACGTGACAAATACACTTTGATTTGATTTGAACGTTCTATTCAGGTATCTATACTTTTACTCAAGTATGACAATTGGGTACTTTTTCCACCACTGGTAATTTGTGTGATCTCAGGAACCCCTTTCTGTAAGCTTTTGTTTGCAGAGGTAAGGCACACTAAGTGTTCATACCGTAACGAATCCAAAACCTGTCAGGTGCAATTATTCTAGCTGTACAAGTGCAGACCTCCCCACTAGACACTGATACAGACAAAACCCTATTACTGTGACACTCCATTATGCATAGAGCATTAGAAACACATGTTAGAGCTGTAGAGCTGTAGAGAACGAGAGAGAGAGAGAGATTTTTTGACATCATTACAGCAAAAACTATATGTAAGATAGTGGAAAGGATCATTTGGGCAAGATAAGACAACATGCAGCATGAGGAATGTGTGAGTGCATGTGTGTGTACATTTGGGTGTGAATAAGTGCATGTGTGTGTACATTTAAGTGTGAATAAGTGCATGTGTGTGTACATTTAGGTGTGAATAAGTGCATGTGTGTGTACATTTAGGTGTGAATAAGTGCATGTGCCAGTAATACCACTTTCAGTAATGATCCTCATCTTTGTAAAATGTCATTAGATTAATTCCAAATGATTTGTATTTAACAGTAAGCATATGCCACGTTCATCCCCTTAGGGGTACAAGTCTCATGCATGGGTTGCTGTATGATTGGAAATCTCTCACCTCTGCCGCATGCTTTTGTTCTAGTGATATATAATAAGTACACACTTTGATGGAAACACGTGAGGGCCGGCTGTAGTGAGAATAATGTCATTCTCTGTTGGGGGGGCTGAGCAGTGGAGTGGGGAGGAGTGGTGTTGATGTCAAGTATTGACAGATGTGTTTGCACTTATAGCTG
This sequence comes from Salmo salar, assembly GCF_965601325.2. Lineage (NCBI taxonomy): Eukaryota > Metazoa > Chordata > Actinopteri > Salmoniformes > Salmonidae > Salmo > Salmo salar. The sequence goes on from NC_138301.1 coordinate 92,461,589, forward strand.
TTAAACCTTCCTGGCACATTACATATCAATCTCCTTCGCTGGGTTAGATATTACACGAGGCGATTACACAAATAAAAGGCCACTTAATCATTGTTTTAATGTCTGTGTGATGTATCTTTTAGATCCACTAATCCACTGGTCTCCACAGGTGAAGGCCCTGTCCTGCAGCTTCTAATCCTGTCCTCCACTTTACACAGGGCTCCTCTCAGTGGCCTCAGGCTTTCTTTCTGTCAACGAGCTTTAGGTCAGCTTTCCATCAACATTCTGGGTCAGCCGCATAAAGAATGTGCCCTTAGCTGCACACTAACTGCGGTCCAGCCACCGGCACCAAATTGCCCCATCTATCATCTGCACATGGAACAGCAATCATTGCCTTTCCCCTGAAAAAGCCAGTAGCCGGAGAGTGCCCCATGACGTTTCCTCTTCTTCTTCTTCTTCTTCTTCTTTTGATCTCTCTCTCAATAACTGGAATTTTTGGATGGGCATTTTTCATGGAATTTCCCATGGAATCCTAGGTATTTTAACCCTCTCCTAAATGAGGCTCCACCTCGTTAAGTCAAGAAAGGCTTTCTACCCTGAACAAAAATATAAACGCAACATGCAACAATTTCAACGATTTTACTGAGTTACAGTTCATATAAGGAAATCAGTCAATTGAAATTAATCCATTAGGGCCTAATCTATGGATTTCACATACAGATATGCATCTGTCAGTCACAGATACCTTAAAAAAAGTAGGGGCGTGGATCAGAAAACCTGTCACTATCTGGTGTGACCACCATTTTGTCTCTTGCAGCGCGACATATCTCCTTCATATAGAGTTGATCAGGCTATGGTCTGTGGAATGTTGTCCCACTCCTCTTCAACGAGCCAAGTTGGGGGCGGCAGGGTTGCCTAGTGGTTAGAGCTTTGGGCTAGTAACCAAAAGGTTGCAAGTTCAAATCCCCAAGCTGATAAGGTACAAATCTGTCATTTTGCCCCTGAACAAGGCAGTTAACCCACTGTTCCTAGGCCGTCATTGAAAATAAGAATTTGTTCTTAACTGACTTGCCTAGTTAAATAAAGGTAAAATAATTTTAAAAATTAAAGTTGCTGGATATTGGTGGGAACTGGAACATGCTGTTGTACACGTCGACCCATAGCATCCCAAACATGCTCAATGGGTAACATGTCTGGTGAGTATGCAGCACATGGAAAAACTGGGACATTTTTAGCTTCCAGGAATTGTGTACAGATACTTGTGACATGGGGCCATCCATAACCCCACCACCACCACCATGACGCACTCTGTTCACAACGTTGACATCAGCAAACCACTCGCCCACACGATGCCATACACACTGTCTACCATCTGCCCATTGCAGTTGAAACCGGGATTCATCCGTGAAAAGCACACTTCTCCAGAAGGTGAGCATTTGCCCACTGAAGTCAGTTATGACGTCGAACTGCAGTCAGATCAAGACCCTTGCAAGGACGATGAGCACGGAGATGAGCTTCTCTGAGACGGTCTCTGACAGTGTGTGTAGCTGTCTGGGTGGCTGGTCTCAGACGATCCCACAGGTGAAGAAGCCAAATGTGGAAGACCTGGACTGGCGTGTTTTCACGTGGTCTGCGGTTGTGAGGCCGGTTGAACGTACTGCCAGATTCTCTTAAACAACATTGGAGGCAGCTTATGTTACAGAAATTAACATTACCATGCTAATTGTATGCTCCCTCAAAACATGAGACATCTGTGGCTTTGTGTTGTGTGACAAAACTCCACATTTTAGTGGCCTTTTATTGTCCCCAGCACAAGGTGCACCTGTGTAATGATCATGCAGTTTAATCAGCTTCTTGATATGCTAAACCTGTCAGGTGGATGGATTATCTTAGCAAAGGAGAAATGCTCACTAACAAGGATGTAAACAAATTTGTGCACATTTGTGGAGAAATAAGCTTTTTGTGTTAATGGAACATTTCTGGGATCTTTTATTTTAGCTCATGAAACATGGAACCAAAACTTTACATATTGCGGTTATTTTTTTGTTCAGTACATAAGAGTCATGTTTTATTTAGAAAGTCTGAAATATATACTGGTGCTGTAGCTTCTTCTCCATCTGTGATGTGTATCAGCTGCAGGCGCCCAGGTCGGTTCCCCCACATCCCTCTGATGTGGCCACAGATCTCATGTATATTGGAGTCGCGACTCAGAGAGTGAAATGTCATGTCTGGGCTCCATGGCAAGGCCAGCATACTGAGAGGAGGCGGTCCGGATGAGACAGGGTTTACTCTGCAGTAATTTAATCCTGCTAAGAGCTGGGCGTCTCACAATGCTGCATCCTTCCTGGAAAAGGCCACAGGGAAAGGTCAATTTACTTGTATTGATTATTAAAATTGTCACCTTTAGATTGGTGTGAAAGCCGTGCCAAAATGAAAGAAGTTCGAGTACATTTTCCTGAAACTGTTTGCTTGTATCATTTACCTTCAGCCAATCTACTTGGCTATGGCTTCTCTATAATATGAAATTATTATATATCAAATTTGTTCTGAATAATTAGCCATTGATAAGGCTCTGACTTTTAAGTTTGATAGGTGCCAGACTCACACGTTGTTGTCACATGCTGGGCCCTGAAACCCATTCTACACACATTATTTGGGATATCGAGTTTTTAGCAAGGCCCCAATAGGGAGGTAGTTTCCTCACAGTTCATTCATTTGTTAGAAATGTATTTTCTCCCAGAGATAACTCTTGGTCAGGCTATAATGGCACTAACTGCTTTACAAAGAGATGCTGAGAGCTTGATGGTAGTGATAAGAGCAAAAGTGAAAAGGGCAGATCAGTATAAGGTACAAATTAATCACTCTATCGATCGCTGATGTCCAGTTCAAACCCTGACAAACAGCCCACGGGACGTGCTGCAAACTTTCTCCCAAAATCAATGTTATGAATTGAAACGGTCACTTCAAGCCTAAGATGATTAGCAGTACTGTGCCTTCAGAAAATGTTCAAACCCATAGACTTTTCCCACATTTTGTTACATTACAGCAGTATTCTAAAATGCATTAAATAAATAAAAAATCCTCATCAATCTACACACAATACCCGATAATGACAAAGTGATAACAGGTTAGAATTTTTTTTAGCAAATGTATAATTTTTTTTATACAGAAATACCTTATTTACATAAGTATTCAGACCCTTTGCTATGAGACTCAAAATTGAGCTCAGGTGCATCCTGTTTCCATTGACCATCCTTGAGATGTTTCCACAACTTGACAACACAACTTGACTGAGTGCACCTGTGGTAAATTAAATTGATTGGATATGATTTGGAAAGGCACACACCTGTCTATATAAGGTCACACATTTGACAGTGAATGTCAGAGCAAAAACCAAGCCACGAGGTTGAAGGAATTGTCCGTAGAGCTCTGAAACAGGATTGTGTCGAGGCATTCTGTCATTCTTAAATGGAAGAAGTTTGGAACCACCAAGACTCTTCCAAGAGCTGGCCGCCCGGCCAAACTGAGCAATCGGGGGAGAAGGTCCTTGGTCAGGGAGGTGACCAAGAACCCGATGGTCACTCTGACAGAGTTCTAGTTCCTCTGTGGAGATAGGAGAACCTTCCAGAAGGACAACCATCTCTGCAGCACTCCATCAATCAGGCCTTTATGGTAGAGTGGCCAGACGGAGTAAAAGGCATATGACAGCCCACTTGGAGTTTGCCAAAAGGCAACTAAACACTCTCAGACCATGAGAAACAAGATTCTCTGGTCTGATGAAACCAAGATTGAACTCTTTGGCTTGAATTCCAAGCATCACGTCTGGAGGAAACCTGGCACCATCCCTACAGTGAAGCATGTTGGTGGCAGCATCATGCTGTGGGGATGTTTTTCAGCGGCAGCAACTGGGAGACTAGTCAGGATCGAGGAAAAGATGAATGGAGCAAAGTACAGAGAGATCCTTAATGAAAACCTACTCCAGAGCTCTCAGGACCTCAGACTGGGGCGAAGGTTCACCTTCAACAGGACAACAACCCTAAGCACACAGCCAAGACAACACTGAAGTGGCTTCAGGACAAGTCTCTGAATACCCTTGAGTGGTCCAGCCAGAGCCCGGACTTGAACCCGATCTAACATCTCTGGAGAGACATGAGAATAGTTGTGCAGCAACACTCCCCATCCAACCTGACAGAGCTTGAGAGGATCTGCAGAGAAGAATGGGAGACATTTCCCAAATACAAGTGTGCCAAGCTTGTTGTGTCATACCCAAGAAGACTTGAGGTTGTAATCGCTGCCAAAGGTGCTTAAACACAGTACTGAGTAAAGAGTCTGAATACTTATGTAAATTACATTTCAGTTTTTAATTTGTAATAAATAAGCAAATATTTTCTAAAAACTGTTATGCTTTGTCATTATGGGGTATCGTGTATAGATAATGAAGGGAGCTGCATAATTTTGGGATTTTATTAGGATCCCTAACACAGCATCGCCTCTTCCTGGGGTCCACACAAAAATACGACGTAGTACAAAAACGACAATAGACATTAACAACTCAAGTACATAACTACATAAATGTAAAATAAGAAAATACACTTAGGCTACTGTATATCACTATAGACAACAACACATAGCTTTTGCAACTCAGCGCTGCTCTTACCCAAACGACTTAAGATGCACTCAATCAATCATACGTCAACATTTAGGCTGGCACATACATACGTACACTTTAACTCAGGGGTTGGAACCTAAATTATTTTCCAATTGTTTCATTCTGAACAGAACCATAATTTTTGTTGGTTTCGTTCCACTGTTCTGACCAGCAAAATCAAGTTCTGAACCGGTTCGAACCAAAAGAGTATCAGTTTATATTGTTCCTTTCTCTTCCTTTTTAAACCTCTGAAATCAAATCTTTTTACAATTAGCTCGGCATAGCTAGCTAAAAAGCTTGTGTGTGCAGAGCAGCACTAGAATTAAAAACACGTCTTACCTTTTTGTATTTAATAAATCCAATGTGAAACCTGATAAATATAGTATCAGTAACTAGTATTGAAAAAGTTAGGGAGTGAACGTTATTTATAATAAGGACTACATGGAGAAAATTGGACCTCTGGAATGAAAATAGATGGCCTTCCCTTCAGCAAAATGTATTTGATCTGAACCCTTGCTGAACGCTTGAAAAAAAAAGACCCTCCCTTATACCCAAAATAACAATGAAAATATAAAATGGATAGGAGAGAACTTACTGTTTACCATCATTTCTTGGACAGACCAGAGCCGTACATATGGCATTTTAGAAATTGTTCTTCATCCTGTAAGCATTACACGATAATGCAGGAATTTTGATAGTGCACAGGGCTGCGGGCCAGAAGGTTGTGGGTTCACAGACCAGAGTGAATGCATGAATCTATCATCTTATTTTTAGGTGCGAGAAAAAATTCCCATTTATAAAAATGTCATGCAATTCTACATCATTTTATATATTAGCGGAGTCTTTTTTTAATACCACACAAATTAGCAAAATTACAGGCTAAGAAGGGACAGAGAGATAGGCCTATGTGTTCTACTTCGGGTTGCAAAGGGTCGGAAACTTTCCGCAATTTTCCCAGTCATTTTCCATGGGAAGTTAAACCCGGGGATTTGGGGAATTTTGCTTAAATTCATCAAAAAAGTTATCTTATAACAGTGAACCTTTTTTGTGGGATACACATAAGGCAATTCTAGGTCTTGTGGCATATTTTGGTTAAACTATGCCCAATTCAATGGAATTGCAACCCTCTGTATTCAAAGTGCATTCTTCTATCACATGTGCAGTGCACTCTTCCATCACATGGACAGCTGATTCTCAAGATCTTGCACACTAAGGAGATGCTATTGAGACCACACTACTACACTGTCTGAGCTAAGGACTACATGCTTTCTGGTACAATAGTAAATAGTAGCCTACATCAAAGTGTGTTTAAATAATTTCTAACTTGTTAACAATTTCTGGTAGTTAGTTTTTGCTACCATGTGGATTTTAGCTTGCTTGAGCCTGCTAACTGAGGAGTGTTAATTCACTTGTTTCCAACAACAGCTCATGGAATCAGAAGTTGTTTTTGACTCAATAGAGGAATGTAGTTAGAGAAATACTGATGAATGTCTTGCTTGAGCTGTGTATGCAACTGGTTCACCTCTGATGCTCACAGGCAATGTGTATTGGAAGAGATTTCTGAATGTTCTTCACCCAGCATACACCCCTCCAACCAGACATGGTTTATCTACTAATTTGCTAGATGCAGAGTTCAACAGAGTTCAAAGGTCAAGCAAATCATAGAGAAAGCAGACTGCATTGCAATCATCTCTAATGGGTGGTCGAATGTTTGTGGGAAAGGAATAATTAACTACATCATCTCCACGCCTCAACCAGTATTCTACAAGAGCGCAGATACAAGGGACAACAGACACACCGGTCTCTACATTGCAGATGAGCTGAAGGAAGTCATCAATGACCTTGGACCACAGAAGGTATTTGCACTGGTGACAGACAATGCTGCGAACATGAAGGCTGCTTGGTATAAAGTGGAGGAGTTCTACCCTCACATCACACCCATTGGCTGTGCTGTTCATGCATTGAATGCATCTGCCCATTAAGAGGATCCTCCTGGATGATGTATTTTGTGAGAAAGGGGTAAGCAGCCTGAAACGCCTGAAACCTATAGCAGTAGCCATTGCATGGATTGAGGGAGACAATGACATCCTGTCTGAAGTTCAGACTTTGCTTGCAGATGTAAGAGAAGAAATCCGTACTGCCCTGCCTACTTCACTGTTGCTCAAAGCAGAGGAAACTGCAGTTCTGAAATATACTGCTAAAAAAATATAGGGAACACTAAAATAACACATCCTAGATCTGAATGAATGAAATAATCTTATTAAATACTTTTTTCTTTACATAGTTGAATGTGCTGACAACAAAATCACACAAAAGTAATCAATGGAAATCCAATTTATCAACCCATGGAGGTCTGGATTTGGAGTCACACTCAAAATTAAAGTGGAAAACCACACTACAGGCTGATCCAACTTTGATGTAATGTCCTTAAAACAAGTCAAAATGAGGCTCAGTAGTGTGTGTGGCCTCCACGTGCCTGTATGAACTCCCTACAACGCCTGGGCATGCTCCTAATGAGGTGGCGGATGGTCTCCTGAGGGATCTCCTCCCAGACCTGGACTAAAGCATCCGCCAACTCCTGGACAGTCTGTGGTGCAACGTGGCGTTGGTGGATGGAGCGAGACATGATGTCCCAGATGTGCTCAATTGGATTCAGGTCTGGGGAAGTCCATAGCATCAATGCCTTCCTCTTGCAGGAACTGCTGACACACTCCAGCCACATGAGGTCTAGCATTGTCTTGCATTAGGAGGAACCCAGGGCCAACCGTACCAGCATATGGTCTCACAAGGGGTCTAAGGATCTCATCTCGGTACCTAATGGCAGTCAGGCTACCTCTGGCGAGCACATGGAGGGCTGTGCGGCCCCCCAAAGAAATGCCACCCCACACCATGACTGACCCACCGCCAAACCGGTCATGCTGGAGGATGTTGCAGGCAGCAGAACGTTCTCCACGGCCTCTCCAGACTCTGTCACGTCTGTCACGTGTTCAGTGTGAACCTACTTTCATCTGTGAAGAGCACAGGGCGCCAGTGGCGAATTTGCCAATCTTGGTGTTCTCTGGCAAATGCCAAACGTCCTGCACGGTGTTGGGCTGTAAGCACAACCCCCACCTGTGGACGTCGGGCCCTCATACCACCCTGATGGAGTCTGTTTCTGACCGTTTGAGCAGACACATGCACATTTGTGGCCTGCTGGAGGTCATTTTGCAGGGCTCTGGCAGTGCTCCTCCTGCTCCTCCTTTCACAAAGGCGGGGGTAGCGGTCCTGCTGCTGGGTTGTTGCCCTCCTACGGCCTCCTCCACGTCTCCTGATGTACTGGCCTGTCTCCTGGTAGCGCCTCCATGCTCTGGACACTACGCTGACAGACACAGCAAACCTTCTTGCCACAGCTCCCATTGATGTGCCATCCTGGATGAGCTGCACTACCTGAGCCACTTGTGTGGGTTGTAGACTCCGTCTCATGCTACCACTAGAGTGAAAGCACTGCCAGCATTCAAATGTGACCAAAACATCAGCCAGTAAGCATAGGAACTGAGAAGTGGTCTGTGGTCCCCACCTGCAGAACCACTCCTTTATTGGGGGTGTCTTGCTAATTGCCTATAATTTCCACCTGTTGTCTATTCCATTTGCACAACAGCATGTGAAATTTATTGTCAATCAGTGTTGCTTCCTAAGTGGACAGTTTGATTTCACAGAAGTGTGATTGACTTGGAGTTACATTGTGTTGTTTAAGTGTTCCCTTTATTGTTTTGAGCAGTGTACATCAAAAACCATGATGCCTTTTGCATGAAGCCCATACACGCCGCAGCGTACATGTTGGACCCCAAGTATGCTGGCAAGAGCATCTTACCTGGTGCAGAGATCAACAAGGCCTATGCTGTCATCACACAGTGTCTCGCCACCTTGGCCTGAATAAGGGCAAGGTTCTTGGCAGTCTGGCGAAGTACACTTCCAAGCAAGGGCTTTGGGATGGAGATGCAAAGTGGCAGTTGTGCCAACATATCTTATAAGCCACTTAGTGGAAGGGACTTTGTGGATCTGAGGCTCTTTCCCCTGTTGCCTCCATCATCCTCCAAATCCCACCAACATCAGCCGCCTCAGTGCTCAACTGGTCCTTGTTTGGGAACACACACACCAAAGCACGCAACAGGTTGACCAATACAAGGGTTGAAAAATGTTGGTCATCCGGGCAAATTTGAGGCTTTTTGAGCCTGACAACGAGCAGGGTTGGAAAGTGACAGTGAAGATGAGGCCTCAGAGTCTGATGTTCAAGAGGTGGACATTGAGGAGGTCCAGGGAAAAGACATGGAAGCCTGAGAGGAAGACAACGAAAGCTTTAGTTTCTACAACCAAAGCTTTAGACTATCATTTCACAGATGTATGTTGAAAACATTTTTGGGAGATGCGATGGATCATTGGGGTTCATTCAATATTCTCTTTCTTTTGTTGTTCAGTGAAATCATCCCATGTGAAGAGTCAACTCATTTAATTAAAGTTCAGTTCATAACTAAATCGTTTAAAAAAAATTATATTGGAATGATTTAATTATTTGCAATTATGTCTACTTATGATAAGGTAAAAGGTTTATGCTTCTGTCTCCATATGATATGGTAAATATATCCAACGCAAAAAACATCTACATTTAAATGCTATTAATATTAATTTGCATATATTTCTGTTAATTTCCATATATTCCCATTAATTCTCATTTATTCCTATTAATTCCCAAAATATTCCCCAAAATGTGCAACCCTAGTTCTACTTATCATATTTCTCCAATGCCAAAGGTGTCTTGTTTGCATGAAACTGTCGCTAATTGCAAATAATTAAATCTGAGACGTCATTAGGAATCTGAACATGGTACTTTCAAAGGTTACGGCCTACCTTTCCACCCCAGACAGTAGTCCTACTGACGCAGAAAAATGTAAGCTTTAACTGTAATCTTTTTCCGTGGTTTAACCCAACAAGAGAAGGTCACAAGTCTTTCCCTAAAAGCTGTCTAGCTTTGAACATGTTCTATTGTAATGGAAGTGGAGATCTTAATCAATTGATAGCGACAGAATTAGATTACTTCCGAAGCAAAGTACATTTTTGTGTCATTGGCTATAGAAGGCTGTAGCTCAACTTTTGACTGGTACTGTATATCGGAGTCACGTCTTTCCCGGTTATTTTACAGGTTGTTTCTAGCTTAAAGCATCGTGGACCAAACAAACTTGATATAATCAGATCTGTTTTATTTTCATCAAAACAAAGGGAAGACCTGTGCTTTTTTACATTTTCTTTAATAATACCCTCTCATTTGTATACCATACCCTGTCATGGGTAATAGCCCTTCACTAACACTGAGGTAGGCTATTTAAAGAGTGCATGGTGGGTGGAGGAATTGGGTGACAAATCTATGTACAGTTGAAGTCAGAAGTTTACATACACCTTAGCCAAGTACATTTAAAGTTACGTGAGTTAGGATCACCACTTTATTTTAAGAATGTGAAATGTCAGAATAATAGTAGAGAGAATTATTTATTTCAGCTTTTATTTCTTTCATCACATTCCCAGTGGGCCAGAAGTTTACATACACTCAATTAGTATTTGGTAGCATTGCCATTAAATTCTTTAACTTGGGTCAAACGTTTCGGGTAGCCTACCACAAGCTTCGCACAATAAGTTGGGTGAATTTTGGCCCATTCCTCCTGACAGAGCTGGTGTAACTGAGTCAGGTTTGTATGTCTCCTTGCTCGCACACGCTTTTTCAGTTATGTCCACAAATCTTTTATAGGATTGAGGTCAGGGCTTTGTGATGGCCACTCCAATACCTTGACTTTGTTGTCCTTAAGCCATTTTGCCACAACTTTGGAAGTATGCTTGGGGTCATTGTCCATTTGGAAGACCCATTTGCGACCAAGCTTTAACTTCCTGACTGATGTCTTGAGATGTTGCTTCAATATATCCACATAATTTTCCTGCCTCATGATGCCATCTATTTTGTGAAGTGCACCAGTCCCTCCTGCTGCAAAGCACCCCCACAACATGATGCTGCCACTCCCGTGCTTCACGGTTGGGATGGTGTCTTCGGCTTGCAAACCTCCCGCTTTTTCCTCCAAACATAATGATGGTCATTATGGCCAAACAGTTCTTTTTTTGTTTCATCAGACCAGAAGACATTACTCCAAAAAGTATGATCTTTGTCCCCATGTGCAGTTGCAAACCATAGTTTTGGAGCAGTGGCTTCTTCCATGCTGAGCGGCCTTTCAGGTTGTGTCAATATAGGACTCGTTTTACTGTGGATATAGATACTTTTGTACCTGCTTCCTCCAGCATCTTCACATGGTACTTTGCTGTTGTTCTGGGATTGATTTGCACTTTTTGCACCAAAGTACGTTCATCCCTAGGAGACAGAACACATCTCCTTCCTGAGCGGTATGACGGCTTTGGGGTTCCATGGTGTCTATACTTGCGTACTTGTCACGGTTGTCGTAGGGTAAGGTAGACCAAGACGCAGCGGGGAAATGTGCACTCATATTCTTTTTATTTAAACGGACAAGAAGGTGAACCAAAACAAACACGTACACAACAAAACACAACGACTAATAACAGGCCGGTAAGGCAACAAAGCTATACCAAGCAAATCTCCCACAAAACACTAAAACAAACACATACCTATATATAGGACCCTCAATCAGAGGCAAGTAGAAAACACCTGCCTCCAATTGAGAGTCCAATCCCCAATAAACTAAACAAAGAAATACAAAGAACTAGACTAAACATAGAAATACATAAACATAGACCAGTGCCCAAAATCCGGAATAATAAATCAAACACACCACTAAACACACAACCACACCGAACCACATAAAACAAATACCCTCTGCCACGTCCTGACCAAACTACAATAACAAAATAACCCCTATTACTGGTCAGGACGTGACATTACCCCCCCAAAGGTGCAGACCCTGTATGCACCTCAACAAAAAAATAAAAAATAAATAAACCCCTAACTAAAGGGAGGGAAGGGTGCTACACCACCCCTCCCAAACCCACCTATACTGGGTGGCTCAGGCTCAGGTCTACTTCCCCCACCCAACCTGTCCACCCCTGCATAATGCTCAGGGCTGTAGAGCGTCTCTGGGAGCTCCGGACTGTAAGCCGACTTTGGAAGCTCCAGACTGCAGGCAGACTCACTCGGTTCCGGACTGCAGGCCGACTCACTCGGTTCCGGACTGCAGGCCGACTCACTCGGTTCCGGACTGCAGGCCGACTCACTCGGTGCCGGACTGCAGGCCGACTCACTCGGTTCCGGACTGCAGGCCGACTCACTCGGTGCCGGACTGCAGGCCGACTCACTCGGTTCCGGACTGCAGGCCGACTCACTCGGTGCCGGACTGCAGGCCGACTCACTCGGTGCCGGACTGCAGGCCGACTCACTCGGTGCCGGACTGCAGGCCGACTCACTCGGTGCCGGACTGCAGGCCGACTCACTCGGTGCCGGACTGCAGGCCGACTCACTCGGTGCCGGACTGCAGGCCGACTCACTCGGTGCCGGACTGCAGGTACGACTCACTCGGTGCCAGACTGCAGGCAGACTCACTCGGTGCCGGACTGCAGGCCGTCTCACACGGCTCCGGACTGTAGGCCGTCTCACTCGGTGCCGGACTGTAGGCCTACTCACTCGGTGCCGGAGTGTAGGCCGACTCACTCGGTGCCGGACTGTAGGCCGACTCACTCGGTGCCGGACTGTAGGCAGACTCACTCGGTACCGGACATTAGGCAGACTCACTCGGTTCCGGACAGTAGGCCGTCTCACTCGGTTCCGGACAGTAGGCCGTCTCACTCGGCTCCGGACAGTAGGCCGTCTCACTCGGCTCCGGACTGCAGGCAGACTCACTCGGTTCCGGACCGCAGGCAGACTCACTCGGTTCCGGACTGCAGGCAGACTCACTCGGTTCCGGACTGCAGGCAGACTCACTCGGCGCCGGACTGTAGGCCGACTCACTCGGCGCCGGACTGTAGGCAGACTCACTCGGTGCCGGACTGTAGGCTGACTCACTCGGTGCCGGACTGTAGACGAGGTACTGTTGCCGGACGCTCTGGACGAGGTACTGTTGCCAGACGCTCTGGACGAGGTACTGTTGCCGGACGCTCTGGACGAGGTACTGTTGCCGGACGCTCTGGACGAGGTCCTGTTGCCGGACACTCTGGACGAGGTCCTGTTGCCGGACACTTGGGACTGGGCTGACGCACTGGAAGCCTGATGCATGGTGCTGGTACTGGATGTGCCAGTTTGGGGACATGCACCTCAGGGCTAGTGCGGGGAGCAGTAACCGGCCGAGTTGGACTGGGCTGACGCACTGGAAGCCTAGTGCGTGGGGCTGCTACTGGAGGTATCAGACTGGAGGCACGTACTTCAAGGCTAGTGCGAGGAGTGGGGACAGGCTGAATAGGACTGGGCTGACGCACTGGAGGCCTGGTGCTGGTAGTGGATATACCGGGCCGTGGAGACGCACTGGCGGTCTTGATCGCACCTCCTGCACAACCCGTCATGGCTGGATGGAACTAGTAGCCCTGCACAAGCGAAGTGCTGGCACAGGGCGAACTGGGCTGTGCAGGGGCCTGATGGTTGCCGTGCATAGAGCGGGCTTGGGTAGCCTGGACCTAGGAGGCACACCGGTGACCAGCTGCACTGCGCCGGCATCCTCCTTCCAGGCTGGATGCCCACTCTAGCACGGCACTTGCGAGGGGCTGGGATCACTCGCACCGGACTGTGCGTGCGTATGGGCGAGATCGTGCGCACTTCCGCATACTCCGGCGCTCTCTTCTCCACCTGTTCCCCATAAAAGGCACGGGGAGCTGGCTTAGGTCCACTGCCTGGCCTAGCCAACCTACCCGTGTGCCCCCCAAAAAAATATTATTGGGGCTGCCTCTCCGGCTTCCTAGCCAGCCGTGTTCCCCGGTAGCGTTCCCGGTCCTCACCAGACTTCCTCCATGGGTCCTCTCTGGCCAAAATCTCCTCCCACGTCCAAAACTCCCGATAGTCCATATAATTATCCCATTGCTCCTTACCCCGCTGCTTGGTCCTTGGTTGGTGGGAGATTCTGTCACGGTTGTCGTAGGGTAAAGTGGACCAAGACGCAGCGGGGAAATGTGCACTCATCTTCTTTTTATTTAAACGGACAAGAAGGTGAACCAAAACAAACACGTACACAACAAAACACAACGACTGATAACAGGCCGGTAAGGCAACAAAGCTATACCAAGCACAATCTCCCACAAAACACTAAAACAAACACATACCTTTATATAGGACCCTCAATCAGAGGCAACTAGAAAACACCTGCCTCCAATTGAGAGTCCAATCCCAATAAACTAAACAAAGAAATACAAAGAACTAGACTAAACATAGAAATACATAAACATAGACCAGTGCCCAAAACCCGGAATAATAAATCAAACACACCACTAAACACACAACCACCCCGAACCACATAAAACAAATACCCTCTACCACGTCCTGACCAAACTACAATAACAAAATAACCCCTATTACTGGTCAGGACGTGACAGTACTATTGTTTGTACAGATGAACGTGGTACCTTCAGGCGCTTGGAAATTGCTCCCAAGGATGAACCAGACTTGTGGAGGTCTACCATTTCTTTCTGAGGTCTTGATTTCTTTGGATTTTCCCATGATGTCAAGCAAAGAGGCACTGAGTTTGAAGGTAGGCCTTGAAATACATCCACAGGTACACCTCCAATTGATTCAAATTATGTCAATTAGCCAATCAGAAGCTTCTAAAGCCATGACATAATTTTCTGGAATTTCCCAAGCTGTTTCAAGGCACAGTCAACTTAGTGTATGTAAACTTCTGACCCACTGGAAATGTGATACAGTGAATTATAAGTGAAATAATCTGTCTGTAAACAATTGTTGGAAAATGACTTGTGTCATGCTAAAAGTAGATGTCCTAACCGACTTCCCAAAACTATAGTTTGTTAACAAGAAATTTCTGGAGTGGTTGAAAAACGAGTTTTAATGACTCCAACCTAAGTGTATGTAAACTTCCGGCTTCAACTGTACATAGCAGCCTATAGCCTAACTTCGTCTTTCAAACAGGTAGGTCTAGCTCTTACTTCTTAAATAGGAAGAAATAGGCTCCAACACAAAGCCCTGTTGTTGTTAATAAAGTCTAATTCAAATGAAGACGGTTGAAATGAATTATGTCTACTGGAATTTGCTACTTTCAGCACCATAAGCTATCCATTTCCCATTGATTGTGCCACTAATGTTGCTTCAAGTTTCAGCACCACAATGTAAATTACTAGAATCTGGCTTATTGTGAGGTCATGAACTCTGAAAATACATTATAGGCAAGAAACGTATTGTTTTTATTAAAATCAATAATAGTAGTAAGTAGCTAATAAAGTTAACCTCCGGTCCTCCTTTTCATCTTCACACTTTCCTTCTGAAACTGAACAGAACATAGGCTATAGGCTAGTCCGCACGCAAGATATTGCATTTTTTGGACTAGGCCTAATCAAAAAAGATTTGCGGAAGAATCCGTTGACTCTCCTCCTGAACTGCCACTGCAGGCCTACACAGCACAGATATTGGATAGGCAGCACAAAAGTTTTGATCAACAAGAGCAGAGCAGGCCGGGGCTCAGGGTTGGAATATCCACTGCAGTGTCTAATGCAGCCTAGTGTTATTTACACCATCCCATCCCAGCATCCCATATAACCGCATTTCGCATAATGACAGTAGCCAATAGCCTATAGCAGGGGTATTCAAATCTTACCCTACGAGGTCCGGAGCCTGCTGGTTTTCTGTTCTACTTGATGATTAATTTCACCCACCTGATGTCGCAGGTCTAAATCAGTCCCTGATTAGAGGGGGACAATGAACAAAAAGAAGTGGAACTGGCTTCGAGGTCCAGAGTTGAGTTTGAGCGATTATAGGCTATGGATCATTTGATTGAGACCACACTAAATAGCCTATAGGTGCACTTGATATCGTGAGCTTAGCAGAGAATTAAAGATAAAGGGCACACATCAATATATACCCTAATAAGCAACTAATTCAAACACTCAATTACAAATTAAATGACCCTCCCCTGGAAAAAAATCGTAAACCCTCCCTTTGACTGAAATTGAAAAAGCATGGCCCTCCCCCATTTTCCTCCAGGTACCCATTCTGTACATTTCTATCTATTCCTTTATTCGTTCTTTTAAACATCTCTCCCTAATTTCTGAATCATGCTTGTAACATCATCAGTAGACTACAGTAACCTATGCTTCAGAGGGGAGGAGCAGGTAGCCTACACATACATGCACTCCCACTGACTGTCACGTCTGCTCCCACTCTCCCCACCTGGCGCTTGAGGGCGCCAGGCTGCCCTGCATCACTCACTCCTATCATCTATTACGCACACCTGCCTTCTCTCGTCACGCGCATCATTGATATTGGACTCAACTGGACTCATTCATCACCTGTTTATTTCCTCCCCTATATTTGCCAGTTCCCTTGCTCTGTTCAACGATTGATTTTTGTCTTTGTTTTCTTATATGCTGATGCTGTTCCTGTCTCGTTCCATGTCCATTATTTATTAAATTTTTACTCCCCATACCTGCTTCATCTCTCCATCGTCATTCCATGTGACAGAATGCAGCAGCCAACATACGAAGCATTGGGGAGTACTGGCGTTCCGGTTGGTATGGTGGCATCGGCTCTGGGTCGCCACCAATGGAACCGGGGTTGCCTAGGCCAGCTCGTCGGGCTTCCACGCCCTAGCTGGCCTAGGGTGTACCTTGCCCCGGTTGGCTCGGACGGCGCCCAGCCGACATTGGGCCTCAGTCGGATCATCAGTTCTTGTTCGCCCAGCCGGTCCAGGAGTTTATTTTTTATTTTTGTTGGTGACGTCGGGGTGGATTACGCCGCCAATGGAACCGGGGGTGCCTAAGCCAGCCTGTCGGGCTTCCACACCCTGGCTGGCTCAAGAGGTTTCCTTGCCTCGGTTGGCTCGGCGGCTTCCCATCCCATGTCACTCTCCACCGGATCATCAGGCTCCCTCTCTGCAGCGGGATCGTCAGGCGTCTTGCCTCAACCGGATCGTCAGGCTCCCATGCCTCAGCTGGCTCGCCAGGCTCTCACGCTCCTGCCGGTTCGTCAGGCTTCCACGCCCCAACCGACTTGCCCAGCGCCCATGTCTCGGACGGTTCGCCCAGGTGGGACACCGGGTGGCACCCCAAGAGGGCGGGGGTGGGGGGGGGTACTGTCATGTCTGCTCCCGCTCTCCCCCCCGGCGCTTGAGGGCACCAGGCTGCCCTGCATCACTCACTCCTATCATCTATTACGCACACCTGCGTAACCTCGTCCTGTACATCAGCGATATTGGACTCAACTGGACTCATTCATCACTTGTTTATTTCCTCCAATATATTTGTCAGTTCCCTTGCTCTGTTCCCCGCTGCTGCATTGATTGTTTTTTGTCTTTGGTTTCTTGTATGCTGACGCTGTTCCTGTCTCGTTCCATGTCCGTTATTTATTAACTGTTTTACTCCCCGTACCTGCTTTGTCTCTCCAGTGCCATTCCATGTGACTGGCAAAGATTTCCAGCTGGCAGGCAGCCGCTGGAATTATTTTCTGAATGACAAAGTGAAGGCTTTGCATAGGCGCTTTGTTACGATTTTTGTGGGACTGGAAAAACAATGCCCGGAACGTAAAATAAAGTTATTAACCTGTTCCCATGCATTTAAAAATAACAGTTCTGTTCCAGAACAGTATAGATCACTTTTGTTTCAGGTTCTGCTCCTCAAATCATTTCGATGTTTTCTGTTCTGTTCCCTGAACCGGTTTCAACCATTGCTTTTACTTTCCTGCTTATATGAAATAAACAAAAGTGCATCAGACTCAGTTTTACCAAGATTCTTCGCTCCCGTTCAGTTCATAAATGATTAGAACAATTCATCAGATGTGGCTTAACCAAATCCTTCATCACCAGCTCATATAGAATTATCCAAAACTTTCCCTATCCTGCTTTAAGGTCTTTTGCTCCCGTTCAGTTCATAAATGTGACCGACCGGCTCGATTCGGTCTTATGTAGCAACATTTGAAATTGTATTTTTTTTTACATTGGATTAAAGCAGGGACACAGAGCTATAAATAGTATATCATACACTGCATTTGAGGATAAATGGGAAAGTAATTCTGCTTTGGAAGTTGATAAACTTGTAACCCAACTTTTGGGAAAATGGACCTTGAATGTTTTGAAGAGCTCTTCTTTGTCTACACAACCATTCAGCATCGTTCACACCCTCTTAAGACTTAGCCCCACCCATCTCTTTAAGGATAGCGTGAGTACGGTAGTGTACTAAACAACCAAAGATTTCAAGACTAAATGCTGGTTTATACTGTCTATCGACATGTCTGTAGACAGTTGCGCAGTGACATCATGAACATTCTATTGTCGTTTGACATCAAACTTGTCGCTATGAAAAGGCTGCATGACATCAGCAGCCTGGTGGTCAAAAATAGTATATCTGATGTATTTTAACACCAATAAACCCATCTGTCTGAAAATTAATTGTAACGGCTGTCTTCATAAATGGACCAAGGCGCAGCAGGTATGTGAATACTCATATTTAATTACAAATAAGGAGTAAAGCATCCACTTAACAATACAATAAAGGTGACAACAGCTACAGTTCTGCAGGCTAGAAACGCAGTGCAAAAACAATTCCCCCCACAACCCCAAAGAAAAACACACACACCTATATAGGACTTCCAATCAAAGGCAACTCAACACACCTGCCTTCAATTGGAAGTCCCAATCAACAATACAAACATTCCCCATACACAAAACTGCCACGTCCTGACCCCAAAACTAAAACAATAGCTCCATCTGCTGGTCAGGACGTGACATTAATTTAGTAGCTATATGTCAATCTAGCAAACCAGGCAACTAAAGCAACTTTCTAAACAATGTTCTGGTTCATTTCTAGCTTATTAGTTGGCTGATGTTAAGTTAGATGGCTAGCCAGTTCAAATAACGACCATATCATATCATTTGTATTCATTATTACAGGAAAATTGTGTTTTAGGTATTTTTGTTTAGACTAGCTAGCTAAACAATGAACCATAATCCCAACTCATAATGTTACTACCCTGCATTGAATCTGCAGGTAGCTAATGCTAAAAAACTTGGTTCAATGTTAGCTAGCTAGTTAAAAGTATGCTATAACTAATGCAAATGGCTCTGAGATACAAATAATATGACTACACAGATAATACACGTAATGTTAGCTAGTGAGCCAGCCAGCTAACGTTAGCTAGCTAGCTAATAGTACGCTTTAACTTTAACTTTAACTTAATATCTGAAAATGTAGCTAGCTAGACTCTCTTACCCATATACATGGATGAACGCTTCTTCCTCGCTGTCATGAATGCCATGGTTAACCTTAGTTTTAATATATAAACCGGAGACAGATGTTTTATACAACAGTGTGTTCTCTTTTCGACTCCCTCCTCATATTTGTAATCAAACACCAGAATTGTCTCCATCTCCTTAGCTATCATATTCTGCTTCCACCGGACATTCTTCTGATATAAAACTAGGTCATCCAGAAAGTGGAGGGCATTAGCAACATTTTTGCAGTTATTCGTGATATCTTTCAAAAAAGCTGCATTAGAAAGGATTACCTACACATACTGAGCAGCTCATGTTACAGACAGAAGCGTGCTACATGGCAGACCAATCTGAACTCATCTCTCAGCATGTCCAGCCCATTCATTATCTCAGCCAATCATGGCCAGCGAGAAGTTTCCTGTCTTTTTCCGTGCCTATCCCAACTCATAATTAAATTGTTTTATTCATATGTACAGATTGCATACAAGTTTGTTATTAAGGCATATGAAAGTTCACATATTCCAGAAGGCATTTCAGCCAAAAAACACATTTTGATAAAAAAATAAATGTTTACGTTCAAATGCCTCTCCTGTGAGGTAGTGATACGCGACATACACCTAGTTTCCTGAAACGCATCACAAATGAACAGAACAATTCATCGGATGGGGCTCCACCAAAGTCCTTCACCACCAGCTCAAATAGAATGAGCCAAAATATTTAGTTCTATGTTACAGTCACCTCTACTGTGGGTTCTCTTTAAGGTGAAGTGTAACTTGGTGAAGCAGTTCATAAAAATTAACAGAGTCACACTGGGGTGGAGGCATTTATAAAATGAACAGGGGCCATACATCAGAGTTTCCTCCAGCTAAAGCTTCAACTATAGTTTTCACCTCAGTAATCTTGAATCTCTTGAACCATCAGCATATGTACCGGGGTTGCCTAGTAAGGACCAAAGACCTTACTCTACTGAGGCTTTGCTTACAATTGCTTTCTCTACGCAGGCCCTGATATCCTAATTGCCAGGGCACATCTTATCTATAATCCAAACACCAGATGTGCCCAGGAAGCCCATTGTGCCAATGAATCATTTGGGTAAATCCACTCGCTTCACCGGCACATTCAAATCGACACGTCTCATCTTCAAACATCGATGACAGCCGGAGCTCTAGAGCATTTGTCCTTTTTCCCCCTCCTATCCTACCCAAGCTGCCACTTATTCAAGATAATCTGATGTGTGGACAAGGCTCCTGTGACTGGGAGTGGATGGACCATGTCTGTTTTTTTCTCAGGCTTAGAAAGGGAGGAGCCCGCCTCACTTGTGTGTGCAATGGTGCAGGTTGGGTAGCAGGACTTGTGGTAAATATTCAGATATTTCTGACAGCCAGATAGATAGACTTGAGTCAAGCTGTCTAGGTGCATGAATATAGATGTGGTACATAAGTAAAATATTCGAAGGACAAATACACCCATCTTACGTATCCGTCTAAAGGCAAATGTATTTTTCATTTTTTTATTAAGGCACTGTAACAAAGCCACTGCTGGCAATCAATCTCCCCTGTTATAAGAAATGGAATCTAGCATGTTGTCCCATCCATGACAAGCCTAAACAAACAGGATAAATGGGAGAGATTTGCATTTTCACTCAAGTTGCAGTATAGAAGTCAAATCAGCAGGATACAAATAAAGGTTAAAGATAGCACCTCTAGGACTCCTAGGATTTATATAATTCCCTCTGGAGGCAAATCTATCTAAAAGACAGTCTAATCCTCTCAGAAAACTATTCACTATGAGGGGAAAAAGAAGACAGTGCATTTACAGTTCAGTTCCCTCATGTACCCTCAACGATCTAGCAATTTAATTTTAAACAGGAAATGCACATAATAGATCATGCCACTAGCTGATTAGAGAGACACTATTCTTATTTACTGTAGTAAATGTAACTAAATGGGCAGTAGTAACAGCTGTTTAGATATCTATGTACGATTTTATGGTTAACACATTTTTGAGGAGGCAGCCCATCAATAAAATGTACCTAACAGGACTATATGAATGGTAAGAATTCCCATGAGCCACATGGGGGTGGACCTAATTGACCCGTTGCATAAATGTATCTCTGGCTTACAATCTCCACAGTGAACACTGAAAATATTTTCTCTTCATAACGGCGAGAGAGGGGGTGATGCACAGCTCTAGGCTCCAGTCAGAGGATTTTGGGCCCACAAAGACATGTCATGTATTCCTTTAAAAGGCCTTTGATTCCTGCCTCACCATGGAGTCAAAGCAAAGGCTGTAAAAGAGGCTCCAGAGGCTGACTGTGGAGCAGTGCGAGTCCTCCCATAGTTGTGAGGGCCATTTGAACTTTAACATGGGCTAAGAGAGGGGACATGGGAAGAGGCTGTGAAGGTGACTGACTCACACTGAGACCAAACACCCGGAAATGCTCTGTCTCTCTCACATCACCCCAGTACTGTGGTTTGATAAATAGCATTTATGGTTGGAGTTGATTGGTGACTTTTATCGTAAATACAGAAGTTTGTCTACCATAAGAATACACTACAGCTCAAACACTGGTAAGTGGGCTTCATTGACACTGAGTGATTATGGGATGCTATGGGGATTGACGTGCATTCAGAAAGCACTGCAGTGTTCTGCTGGATGATACTGTGTGTGTGAATCTATCAAGGTTGTTAACCCACCTTTTCCTTCACACCAACAACCACTGATCCACTGGAGGATTTCAGACATATTTAATGATTTTACATGTACCCTTATACCTGAGTCGTTTCATTTTGGTAACTTGCCTTGATAAGCATTGTAAGGGACAGTTTGCTATTTACTAGTGTCGGGGGTTGAAAACAGGGGAGGGTTGTGTAACTTTTTTGGCTTGGGGAGGGTTGTGTGATTTTTTTATTGGGCAGAGGGGAGGGTATTGCATTTTTTTTGGTGGTTTACATTTCCCATTTTGCAGGTTTTACAATATAATTTCTTCCATATAGCCATAGGCTTTTCTGCAGATTTCTATACAGCAGGATTTCCCAAACTCGGTCCTGGGGAGCACATGGGGTGCACGTTTTGGTTTTTGCCATAGCACTACACAGCTTATTCAAATAATCAACTAATCATCAAGCTTTGAAAATTTGAATCAGCAGTTAGGGTTAAAAAAAACTTGAGGCCTCGAGTACTAAGTTTGGGAAACGCTGCTATAGAGTCAACTCTATCCTGCCCTCTATCCATAGTGACAATAGTGGAAGGTGGATTGTTTGTCCAGATCTGCAATAGGTTAGCTAGCAATCATACCACACATAAAATCCATCCATATCGACAAGGCTGTAGTGGAGCAGGCCGAGTGCTTCAAGTTCCTCGATGTCCACATCACTAATGAATTATCATGGCCCACACACACCAACACAGTCATGAAGAGGGCACGGCAATGCCTCTTCCCCGTCAGGAGAATGAAAAGATTTGGCACAGGCCTGTCATGCCAAATGGTGTTCCCCGGCCAAATAGTGTCCCCCTCTACGTCACAATAGGATTTGATGAGTTCAAGCTGTTGCTCGGGCTTTTGCTAGAACTTGCAAAATTCTGACCGGATTACATAATGAACCAAAGCTTCCGTTGCTATGCTGGTTGCTTGGCTCTATTTTACCTCGTAGCGGTCTCAAAGAAAGGAGGACGCTGACATTTCTAGTTCTATTTCACCTCAGAAGCGCTTGCTCAGTTCGCGCAAAATTATTTTTGCAATCATTTATAGATGCAATAATTTAATAACCTAATAACCAACGTTTCAATGGACAAGCTGTCTTCATCAGGGTATTATTATTACCTCAGAATTGCTCTCCAAGGATGGTGTTTTTGACGGTGACAACCTGCTGACTACCTGCTGCTTCAGAGGACCGAAAAGACTGGAAAGAGAACACCATATATTAGTTTTTTTGTATGAAAATATTGTTAAATAGGAATTAATAATTTAAGCTGTTTTTAGATTGATTTTACATTGACTTTGCTAGCTACTTATTTACCTCAGCCAAACCGTTTTATTTAGCTAACGTTATCTAGCTAGCTAACTGTTATTGTAGCTGCTTTCTGTTTGTATGTAGCTTGCACTTTAATGGCATCCCTCGAGGAGATTTTCTTTTATCTTTCCAACCAGGCGAAGTACTATGAAGGCACCACTGATCTCGACAAGATGCACAACATTGGTAGGGGGAAGAGAAATTCACAATTCAGGGTAACGATAATAAGCAGTTCATTTCTATTTCTAATTTCTAGCTAACGTTAGTTGGTCGTCTACATGTCGCTAGTTATACATTTAGTTATATGTCTGTCACATTGAGGTATCTATTTATAAGTTAACCCTGATCAATCAAATGGATAGGTGTAAGCAATTATGGTAACTCCAACTGCCCTTAACTAGGTGTTGTCATGACTGTCCTATGAGGATCAGAATGGGTCAGATCAGACTCTCTCTCTCCCACAGAGGGGAGAGGGGGAGTTGCTGGATGGTCGACCGTTCACACCCTGTTCAAAATTACAAGAGAAGGAAAATTTCTCTCTTAACCCTCCAGTATTGGCTAAAGGAATGTGCTTAGTCTTCAGAGACTTTTGCCTGCCCTAAACTCTGAAGTCCAAAAAGTGGATAATGGAACAATAATTCTAACATAAATAATGTGGGGAATGGTCAGTGGGGAGATGTAGAAAACTAATGTAATATTGTTTTTCATTTTGTGATGTCATTAAAAACTGTATGGACAAAATACTGTAACTTGGAAAGGATACCACCTTTATCTGTCAAGTTCCTGTCCAATATGTTGTGCATATGATTAAAAAATGTACATATTTTTGTTCAGATATGAATGTGATTTTAGGAGTCATAAGAGATAACTTCTAATCATATCCTCTGCACATTAACTTTTTAAGGTATAGGGGGCAGTATTTTCATTTTCGGATGAAAAGCGTGCCCAGAATAAACTGCCTAATACTCGGGCTCAGAGTCAAATATTTGCATATTATTAGTAGATTTGGATGGAAAACACTCTGAAGTTTCTAAAACTGTTTGAATGATGTCTGTAAGTATAACAGAACTTGGGGGAATAGCTTGCTTTGATGGCGAGCTATGTACTCAGAATATTGAAAAATGTGCTTTCTCCGTAAAGCTATTTTAAAATCTGACACAGCGGTTGCATTAAGGAGAAGTGTATCTATAATTCTTTCAATAACTGTTGTAAACTTTATCAACGTTTATGATGAGTATTTTTGTAAATTGATGTGCACAATCACCGGAGTGTTTTGGTGGGAATACATTTTCTGAACATCACGTGCCAATGTAAAATGGGGTTTTTGGAAATAAATATGAACTTTATCGAGCAAAACATACATGTATTGTGTAACATGAAGTCCTATCAGTGTCATCTGATGAAGATCATCAAAGGTTAGTGAATATTTTAGCTGCATGTCCTTGCTTGGAAAATGGCTGTGTGGTTTTTCTTGTGAAGTTTATGTCCTAACATAATCTAATTTTATGCTTTCGCCGTAAAGCCTTTCTGAAATCGGACAATGTGGTTAGATTAACGAGAAGTTTATCTTTAAAATGGTGTAAAATAGTTGATTGTTTGAGAAAATGAAATTATGAGATTTTTGATGTTTTGTATTTTGCGCCATGCTCTTTCACTGGCTGTTGAATAGTATGTCGGGCAGGTGGGACGGTAGCATTCCACGTAGCCCTGAGAAGTTAAGTAGCCACACCCCGAGTGAGGTCAGAAGAGTGTATCAGTGTGATGGAACTGTCCTTTTCAACCAGAGTGCTTAAACAACTTCTTGGTGACAGGGGGCAGTATTCGGAAATTCAGATGAATAATGTTCCCAAATTAAACTGCCTGCTACTCGGGCCCAGAAGGTAGGATATGTATATTATTAGTAGATTTGGATAGAAAACACTATGACATTTCTAAAACTGTTTGAAAGATGTCTGTGAGTATAACAGAACTCATATGGCAGGAAAAACCTGAGAAATAATCCAACCAGGAAGTGGGTTGTAGTTTTTCAAGTGATTGCCTATCCAAACTACAGTGTCTGTGGGGTCATTTTGCACTTCTTAAGGCTTCCACTAGATGTCAACAGTCTTTAGAACCTTGTTTCATGCTTCTACTGTTACTGGGGAGAGAATAAGAGCTGACTCAACAAGTGGACTGCCTGAGGCAAATGAGTTGTTTACTGCGCGGTCACACAGGCGCGCCCACGCAGGCGCACCATTCCTTCTTTTTCCTCTGTAATGAATACGCTATTGTCCGGTTGGAATATTATAGAATATTTTTGATAAAAAGACCCTAAGGATTGATTGTAAACATCGTTTGACATGTTTCTACGAACCGTAATGGAACTTTTTGACTTGTCGTCTCGGGTTTTGCACTCGCGCATTATGCCTTTGGAATAGGGATCTGAACGCGTGAACAAAACAGAGGTATTTGGACATAAATATGGAGTTTATATAACAAAACTAACATTTCTTGTGGAAGTGGGACTCCTGAGAGTGCATTCCGACGAAGATCAGCAAAGGTAAGTGAAGATTTAGAATACTATTTCTGAGTTTTGTTGACTCCAGAACTTGGTGGATAACTGTATAGCTTGCTTTGATGTCTGAGCGCTGTACTCAGATTATTGCAAAGTTTGCTTTCGCCGTAAAGCTTTTTTGAAATCTGACACAGCGGTTGCATTAAGGAGAAGTTTATCTATAATTCTGTGCATAACGCTTGTATCTTTTATCAAAGTTTATGATGAGTATTTCTGTAAATTGATGTGCTCATTCACCGGTAGTTTTGGAGGCAAAACATTTCTGAACATTACACGCCAATGTAAAATGAGGTTTTTGGATTTAAATATGAACTTTATTGAGCAAAACATACATGTATTGTGTAACATGAAGTCCTATGAGTGCCATCTGATGAAGATCATCAAAGGTTAGTGATTAATTTGAGCTGTTTTTCTGGTTTTGTGACGTCTCTCCTTGCTTGGAAAATGGCTATGTGGTTTTTCTTGTCTAGGTGCTGTCCTAACATAATCTAATGCTATGCTTTCGCCGTAAAGCCTTTTTGAAATCGGACACTGTGGTTGGATTAACAAGAAGATTATCTTTAAAATGGTGTATAATTTGAATTATGAGATTTTTGTTGTTTTGAATTTGGCGCTCTGCTATTTCACTGGCTGTTGGCGGGGTGGGATGCTAGCGTCCCACATGTCCTAGAGAGGTTTAAATCAGATATCGAGAAAAGCAAATCTAAGTGAGACTATCCTACTACGCTCATCACCAATGGGAACCGTTGACATGGCTGGCTATCTTCCAGAGCCGTGGTTCTCAAACTTTTTATAGTCCCGTACCCCTTCAAACATTCAACTTCCACTGCGTACCCCCTCTAGCACTAGGGTCTGCGCACTCTCAAATGTTGTTTATGCCACCATTGTAAGCCTGCCACACACACACTATACATTTATTAAACATAAGAATGAGTGTGGGTTTTTGTCACAACCCGGCTCGTGGAAAGTGACAAAGATCTCTTATAGGACCAGGGCACAAATAATAATATAATAATAATCAATAATTTTGCTCTTTATTTAACCATCTTACATATAAACCTTATTTGTTCACGGAAAATTGTGAATAACTCACCACAGGTTAATAGGGATAGCCCCTTTTTTTTCAATTGTCGCCTAAATGACATACCTGCCTGTAGCTCAGGCCCTGAAGCAAGGATAGGCATATTCTTGGTACCATTTGAAAGGAAACACTTTGAAGTTTGTGGAAATGTGAATTGAATGTAGGAGAATATAACACAATAGATCTGGTAGAAGAAAATACATAAGAAATAACCAACCAGTGTTTTTTTACCACCATCTTCGAAATGCAAGAGAAAGGTCACTGTTACAGCCATCACTCTGGTTGTAATTCCGATAGTGTCCACAAGATGGCAGCAGTGTATGTGCAAAGTTACAGATGGATAACTTGGTGTAAGACGGATCCTCAAGACTTTTAGTGTGAAGTCCCCAGGTACATTTGGGCAAATCGTGAAGAAGGCGTTCACATTCATATTCCATTTTTCTGCAAGAATATCGTCAAATCTGTATACTTGGACTTTAATTTAGCTTTCCAAGTATTGGTAGCCATATTTTAAGTTCAACATTTGCAAAACAACCAGTTTTCATAACTTCATAACTCTGAATATCCTTATAATTTTTGTCAAAAATGAAAAGGCATGCTGTCGTACAAGGTTTAAAGCTACATTTCACCACATATACATGGTTTTCGGATACTCCCACAAAGCCCAGCTCATTGGCTATCTAGCTAGCTTTGTTTGACCCCGATTTGGTTCTTATTTGACAAAGATACAGTCGTTCAAGTGATGGCCACCAGCGTCATCGGCGTGCCATGAAGGTGTCGCTCTCTGACCAAATATGGTGTCCTACAGGATATACTACACCCCTAATGAAATAGTGAAGTCTTGTTACCTTCTAGGATCTTTGAGGAATAGATACGAAGTGATTTGACTCGTTGAAACAAGGTTTAGGGTGAGATTTTCAGATTCCTTTCTTTGCAAATTGAATGAGTGGAAATACAAAATCAATTGTGCATGCTATATGAACCTTTTTAGGAAATGAGTTCAATATGATCAAATGTTTGTGTCAGTATCCTTACAAACTGCTTACTGTATGACATAGATACGGGTAAGAATAAAGTAATCTTCTCTCTAACATTTTAAATGTTAGGGGTGGACCTCATCGGACCCTTCACGAAATCCTGGTGTCTGATTACTTCACCAAATGGGTGGAGGCAATACCCATTAAGGTCAGTAAAGGAAGTTAATGTGCTTAACTCTAAATTCCCTTCTGTAACCCATTAAAAAGGGTGCTTGGAACCAAAAAAAGCGATTTTCATGTAGTATGATACCCATCAAGGACAAGACTGGTGAGGCCACCTCCAAGGTGATGATGGACATCTTCAACACCCACGGTGCTCCTGAGGTCATCTTGAGTGACCGATGTCGTGAACTCTGGAACAAGGTAATAAAATTATAGGCTATATTCTGTCACCAACTATATAAATAGCCACATTTATTTACTGATGTTCGAGGACTGGGGGGGAAGCACCGGGTCTCTGCTGCATATCATCCACAGACCAACGGTTTGTTTTTGTTACGTTACAATGAGTTTTTATTGTTTTTCCATGGTACATAATCAGACATATTTCAATACCTCATATTGTCAATAGATATCCCTTTCCTAACCCCTCTTCCAGGTTTGGATGAACGGACCAACCAGATCCTCAAGACTGCCATGGGCAAGTCTCTTGACGGGTACCAGGAACGGTGGGAGGACAAGCCGAAGGTAATTCTCTTTGCACACAACAGGCCTCCACCAATTACTCGCCCTATCGCCTGCTGTACGGATGGGAGCTGCAGCTGTTTACTGAGGTAAACAATGCAATTGTATATACAATTATATCAAACGATTGCATATAATGCAGTCATTCAAATGTGTGATTGACTTCATGTGTTATTGTTTGTCTATTGCTATTTTTGAATAACATACTTTCAGATCACTGAAACTCCACCTGATGTGGTGGAAGTTGTGGAACCAGATCAGAACGCCTTCGAGGACCGCGTTCAGGCACGGGCTGAGAAGGATGTGGAGGTTTTTTACCAGGTAAAAATGATTGTATGTATGTAAATGTGTAAATTACATACATGTAAATGATCGGATCACCAGCTCAAGCTGAACCTCGGCAAGACGGAGCTGCTCTTCCTCCCGGGGAAGGACTGCCCGTTCCATGATCTCGCCATCACGGTTGACAACTCCCTTGTGTCCTCCTCCCAGAGTGCTAAGAACCTTGGCGTGATCCTGGACAACACCCTGTCGTTCTCCACTAACATCAAGGCGGTGACCCGATCCTGTAGGTTCATGCTCTACAACATTCGCAGAGTACGACCCTGCCTCACACAGGAAGCGGCGCAGGTCCTAATCCAGGCACTTGTCATCTCCCGTCTGGATTACTGCAACTCGCTGTTGGCTGGGCTCCCTGCCTGTGCCATTAAACCCCTACAACTCATCCAGAACGCCGCAGCCCGTCTGGTGTTCAACCTTCCCAAGTTCTCTCACGTCACCCCGCTCCTCCGCTCTCTCCACTGGCTTCCAGTTGAAGCTCGCATCCGCTACAAGACCATGGTGATTGCCTACGGAGCTGTGAAGGGAACGGCACCTCCATACCTTCAGGCTCTGATCAGGCCCTACACCCAAACAAGGGCACTGCGTTCATCCACCACTGGCCTGCTGGCCCCCCTACCTCTGAGGAAGCACAGTTCCCGCTCAGCCCAGTCAAAACTGCTCGCTGCTCTGGCACCCCAATGGTGGAACAAGCTCCCTCACGACGCCAGGACAGCGGAGTCAATCACCACCTTCCGGAGACACCTGAAACCCCACCTCTTTAAGGAATACCTAGGATAGGATAAAGTAATCCTTCTAACCCCCCCCCCCCCTTAAAAGATTTAGATGCACTATTGTAAAGTGGTTGTTCCACTGGATATCATAAGGTGAATGCACCATTTTGGAAGTCGCTCTGGATAAGAGCGTCTGCTAAATGACTTAAATGTAATGTAAAAATGATTGTCTGCTGTTCATTTATTTTGCGGCCCTCCAAGAGATATGTAAGAGATGTATTTATAATAATATGAACTATATTTGCATTTATTTCTGTTATCAATCAAGGTGAGACTGAATGTCAACAAGGCGCAGGATAATCAGAAGGAGTGTCACGCATACTCCCTCTCCGGCCTCTAGGTCATCAGGCTGATGATTATCCCGCACACCTGTCACCATCGTCTCACGTACCTGCGCCTCCATCACCTCCTTGATTATCTTCCCTATATCTGTCACTCCCCTTGGTTCTTTCTTCAGGTGTTATTCATTTTGATGTCGGTTCATTGTTTCTTTTATTTATTAAAACACTCACTCCCTGAACTTGCTTCCCAACCAGCGCACTCATTCCAAGGAGAGCTAACAGAGGAGAATCAAGAAGGGAACCAAGTGCCTCGACATCCGGGCGAATGACTTGGTTTGGAAGAAGGATGAAAGAATGGCGAGACCTGGGAAACTTCATTTCTCTTTTGCTCCTATCTGGGGTCCTCATCCGTTAAGGTGAATATAAAATAACTTTTTGAATTTGCACACCAAATAACCTGAAGCTAGTTTTAGTTTTCCTAACACTGACTCTTTTCTCTGTCTTCATAATGGTTACCTCGGTGGAAGCCAACAATCTTCTGCAGTTGGATGGACAACCACTGAAAGCCCTGACACCCTACATTTCGGTAAAGCCTGTGATACAAGGTATGTTAAGCTTTAGTTTACATTTGAGAAAGCAAGAAATGTTAGTTATGCTGAGCTCATACCTCTTCAATTTACCTCTCCATATGACTTGAGGTCAACTGTCCGAGCCACCCAGGAGGTATCCCATCCACCAGAGCCAGTGGGTTCGGATCAGTCTGATTCTCTGTGCTCTGAGTCAGAAGGGGACCAGCTTGAGGTAGGCTATACTTTCAAAAACTGTTGAAAAGTACAATTCTCCGCTTCATAACACTGCACTAATCCATCAAATGTTCTCACAGGTGGCTTGCGTCGGACTGGAGGAACAGGGGCAGGTAAGTCCAGTCACTGGACTAGGAGACACTAGTGAGGTGTCCAACAGGGGCAGGTAAAGCCAGCTGCTCTCTGAGGCCAGATGGGGGACCTTCGGGGGGGCTCATTCTTACGTCACACTCCTGGTTAGACAATTTTATAATTGATCATGCTCAAGCTCTTTTGCAGATGCAGAATCCAGAAGTAGAAGGCCTCCTGCAAGGTGGGTGGCATCGCCATGCTGTCAGCAGTACCAACACTGGCCCAGGGGTTTGTCCAGATAGTCAATCTTAAGGCTAACCACTTGGTCACGGTAAGTAACCTTCGCTGCCAGGTAGGTACTGTTAACCTGTTATGGCTAGGGGGCAGTATTTTCACGGCTGGATTAAAAAACGTACCCGATTTAATCTGATTATTACTCCTGCCCAGAAACTAGAATATGCATATAATTATTAGCTTTGGATAGAAAACACTCCAAAGTTTCTAAAACTGTTTGAATGGTGTCTGTGAGTATAACAGAACTCATTTGGCAGGCCAAAACCTGAGAAGATTCTGTACAGGAAGTACCCTGTCTGACCATTTCTTGGCCTTCTTTGTCATCTCTATCCATTACAAAGGATCTCTGCTGTTACGTGACACTTCCTACGGCTCCAATCGGCTCTCAGAGCCCGGGAAAAAGCTGAATGACGTAATTCAAAGCCCTGGCTGAAACACATTATCGCGTTTGTCAAGTGGCCGATCAGGGGACAGTGGGCTTAGGCGCATGCACTGGCCGCCCCCCGTCTTTCTGTTTTTCCCTCTATTTACCGAAACGCAGATTCCCGGTCGGAATATTATCGCTTTTTTACGAGAAAAATGGCAAAAAAATTGATTTTAAACAGCGGTTGACATGCTTCGAAGTACGATAATGAAATATTTAGAAATCTTTTGTCACAAAATGCGCAAAGCGCGCGACCCTTATTTACCATTCGGATAGTGTCTGGAACGCACGAACAAAACGCCGCTATTTGGATATAACGATGGATTATTTTGGACCAAACCAACATTTGTTATTGAAGTAGCAGTCCTGGGAGTGCATTCTGACGAAGAACATCAAAGGTAATCAAACTTTTCTAATAGTAAATCTGATTTTGGTGAGTGCTAAACTTGGTCGGTGTCTAAATAGCTAGCCCTGTGATGCCGGGCTATCTACTGAGAATATTGTAAAATATGCTTTCACCGAAAAGCTGTTTTAAAATCGGACATATCGAGTGCATAGAGGAGTTCTGTATCTATAATTCTTAAAATAATTGTTATGTTTTTTGTGAACGTTTATCGTGAGTAATTTAGTAAATTCACCGGAGGTTTGCTAGTTCTGAACGTCACATGCTAATGTAAAAAAGCTGGTTTTTGATATAAATATGAACTTGATTGAACAAAACATGCATGCATTGTATAACATAATGTCCTAGGGTTGTCATCTGATGAAGATCATCAAAGGTTAGTGCTGCATTTAGCTGTGGTTTTGTTTTTTGTGACATTATATGCTAGCTTGAAAAATGGGTAGTCTGATTATTTCTGGCTGGGTACTCTGCTGACATAATCTAATGTTTTGCTTTCGCTGTAAAGCCTTTTTGAAATCGGACAGTGTGGTTAGATTAACGAGAGTCTTGTCTTTAAAATGCTGTAAAATAGTCATATGTTTGAAAAATTGAAGTTTTCGGATTTTAGAGGAATTTGTATTTTGCGCCACGCCCATCATTGGATATTGGAGCAGGTGTTCCGCTAGCGGAACGTCTAGATGTAAGAGGTTTTAAGGTGTCTGACTCCAGTGGTCATGGCACCACCCCAGAGTTTCTCTCACAACTCACCTCATCTTTTCCAGGGACCTCTGTGACTGGAGTGGCCGGCAGTCCAGCAGCAGAAAGGGGGCACAGATTGTGGGCTGTTTGCTATTGCAAACAGCCTTACACTCTGCAGAGGTGAGGAACCCTCCATGGCATGATACCATCAAACACATATTCTCTTGTTTTCAGGCTAGGCACCTGGCACCATTTCCCAGTCCCGATTCCAGGCCTCCCAATGTGTCCACACCCCACATATCAGAGGTCAGTGTCCACTGCTTCTGTCAGAAATACGTGAGAGAAGGTAAGGCGGTGACCCGGTGCAGGACCCGGTGCAGGAGATGCACCGGGCTCACATTTCCATGTGTCTAGTTTGTCTCTTGTCGTCAATGTGCGTGAATTTGTCTGCTCATCGTCCGTCATCTGATTTCCCCAACCTTGTTTTCACTGCTTGGCCGGCTCCCAACCTCAAGACGGTAGGTATTTTACTACATTGTATCTTGTAAATGTTATGTTATTGTTAATAACCTGTTGTCATTTTTATTTGTATAGAGATGTGTTTTCTTGCAGACATTGGCTGTGAAGTTGGTTGGTGTGTGTATATAGCACATGTATCTGTCTTGTATTCCAAGTAACGTTTACAAGCTTGTAAATGTTTGTATTTTTCCATTTGTTTGCTGGTAAAAACATTTGAAACTTGCTTGAATTGCCTGTGAATGTATTCATTGCAAGTAAAACGTTCAATTGACTAAATTGATATGTTCAGTTGCCATTATTTTGTGCCCAATTCCAAATAAAATTTTAGGCCAGTGTTGGTATGGAATTAGACATTGGTTTCTAGTTGGTGTTTGCATATCTGGACGTTCTAGATTTGTGTCCGTAATATGGCAGAAATGTCCCGGAGTCCATTACAAAACAGGGTTGAGTCATCACTATATTGCTACACCTATCATGTCAAACACAAAGATGGCATTGGGAGTTAAAGGCCTTAATCAAACTGGGTAATAAGTTAACCTTCTCTCGGCCAGTACCTTAATGTGGTGAGAGGGCTTCCAACTAAACCAGGACCATGTTATTGAACCCCTGACTGAGACTGGCTACCTGTCGAGGACAAGTGACAGGAAGAACTAGCCACAGCACCGGTCTCTTGATTCTGCCATTTTCCTCTCTCCTCTTCCTTTAACTCTTTCTCTCCCTCCACACAAAATTCGGCAACAAGTGACGTCTGATTGCTCACTCATCCCAACCCTTCCTCCATCTCATTACATCATCTAAAGCTACTGTTATTGTCATGTCATTATCTGCTAATAAAGTTTGCTAGACAAATCAAACTGGGCACATATGTGAGATACACAGATTAACTAAACATTAGCACTGCAAACACTCAGCACAGAGAGCAGCAGTGCCTGGACTTCGAAGTCTCCCTCCTGATGCTGGCTGTGAACATGCAGAACCTCCCATCCACACAACACCCACCTCTCTATTCCAGACACAAGAATTACTAAGTATTTCTGTCATGTGAGTGTCGTAAAAAATTATCTGTGAAAATGAATGACACACCTATATCACAAAAATAGAAAATTTGATGCATTATCAAAAATTATATTATTTCAGTGTAGGTTAAAATAACATGACAGCCAGACAAGCCAGTGTATGAATCAAACGGCTTTGCATATGACTTTAATCTTTCAGGTAAGTAACTTCAATGTGTCAAGCAGATTACACGTTTTCTTTGACAGTTCCGAAACGTAGCAATGTTTAAGACATGGATTTCATGATGTAATGTTAACATATCCAAATGTAGTTCAAATTAATGTTTTCATTTGATTAAACAACTTGTTTAAAGTGTGAAATTGTCGTGAAAATCAGCCTTGTTTGCATAGCAATGAGGAAAAGAACATTAGGCTGTAATGATCTCAAATTGTAATCATTAGGTAATCACACCGATGATATAGCAACGGGCGCTAATGTTACGCCCCTGAAAAAGGGGAGAAATAATCACGAGCGTGATATGGTATTGTTTCCTCAATAACCTTTAGTGCAATAATTTTACAAAAGTAGCACATTTTATAGAACAACAGATCTACAGGAAAGAGCTAGTGTTGTAGGGTACAAGGCTTATTCAAGTCACAACAGTATACACTGTAATTCACTGAAACATACACTAATTTCAATGTAACTGTAAAGCATAAAGCTTTAACTCAGTAAACCATAACTCAATTTATCAACAGTCAATAAAGTGTTTGAAAAACCATTATACAAACATCACCGCAAAATATCTTATTAACAACGCACATGTTTATTGACGATCGACATAAAATGCCAGCTACTCTCAGTACGAAGCTAGCCTTCGCTGCAACCGAGCAGGGCTCATATTACTCTCTGCAAACTTAACTCTAACTTCCTCAAGATGTTACTAAGACACACCTTAAACACTCTTGACATGTTAACGAGTTATTACATTTAAATGACTGTTTTATCATCAATAACGTACCTGAAAAAGGAGAGAAATAATCACGAGCGTGATACGGTATTGTTTCCTCAATGAACTTTAGTGCAACGAGGAAAAGACCGCGATTTCCCCGCGAACTTGGGTGGAGACCAGAGCAATCGATCTCAGGCTCATAGATTAAGAGCATTTGGTAGATCACTGATTAACACGTTTCCCCTTCAATTAGGCACCACAAAATAAAGTAATCAATATAATGTTTACACATTCCTTTTACAATTCTTACCCTTTGTACGCTTGACGGATTTTAACTTAACACAATTCTATGAATGTTATCAATCTCTATCAACTAGTACTGAATGCATAATTTTTTTAACCTTAGATGTTTTAAGATCCTCACATACTATGAACTTACTAATACTTTTTAATGTATAACAGGCTATGAGTATTTCCTTTAACCTGTCACACTAATAGTTGATCGAATCCCATTGTGACGTAGAGGGGGACGCTATTTATCCCGGGGACATTATTTGGCATGACAGGCCCTCAAATCTTCAGAAAGTTATACAGCTGCACCATTGGAAGCATCTTTACTGGCTGCATCACCTCTTGGTATGGCAACTGCTTGGCATCTGACCGCAAGGCGCTACAGAGGAGGGCAGTGTGTACGGCTCGGTACATCACTGGGGCCGAGTTCCCTGCCATCCAGGACCTCTATACCAGGCAGTCTAAGAGGAAGGCCCTACAAATTGTCAAAGACTCCAGCCACCCAAGTCATAGACTGTTATCTCTGCGACCGCACAGCAAGCCGTACCGATGCACCATGTCTGGAACCGAGAGGACCCTGAACAGCTTCTACCCACCATAAGACTGCTAAATAGTTAGTTAAATAGTTTACCAATAGCTACCCGGACTATCGACATTGACTCTGCTGTTACTGTTTATTATCTACAATGTTTCCTAGTCACTTTATCCCTACCTATATGTACATATCTATCTCAATTACCTCGTAACCCTGCACATCGACTCGGTACTGGTACCCTGTGTATATAGCCAAGTTATCCTTACTCGTTGTAAACTCAGCAAAAAAATAAATGCCTCTCACTGTCAACTGTGTTTATTTTCAACAAACTTAACATGTGTAAATATTTGTATATCTGCATTAAGTACTGCGTCTCCTCCTCATGGACTGCACCAGATTTGACAGATCTTGCTGTGAGATGTTACCCCATTCTTACACCAAGGCACCTGCAAGTTCCTGGACATTTCTGGGTGAATGGCCCTAGTCCTCACCCTCCGTTCAAACAGGTCCCAGACGTGCTAATGGGATTGAGATCCGGGATCTTCGCTGGCCATGGCAGAACATTGAAATCACACACAGAACGAGCAGTATGGCTAGTGGCATTGTCATGCTGGAGGGTCATGTCAGGATGAGCCTGCAGGAGGGGTACCACATGAAGGAGGAGGATGTCTTCCCAGTAACGCACAGCATTGAGATTGTCTGCAATGACAGCAAGCTCAGTCCGATGATGCTGTGACACATCGCCCCAGACCATGATAGACCCTCCACCTCCAAATCGATCCCGCTCTAGAGTACAGGCCTCGGTGTAACGCTCATTCCTTTGACGATAAGCGCAAATCCAACCATCACCCCTGGTGTGACAAAACCGCGACTCATCAGTGAAAAGCACTTTTTGCCAATCCTGTCTGGTCCAGCAATGGTGGGTTTGTGCCCATAGGCGACGTTGTTGCCGGTGATGTCTGGTAAGGACCAGCCTTACAACAGGCCTACAAGCCCTCAGTCCAGCCTCTCACAGCCTATTGCGGACAGTCTGAGCACTAATGGAGGGATTGTGCGTTCTTGGTGTAACTCGGGCAGTTGTTGTTGCCATCCTGTACCTGTCCCACAGGTGTGATGTTCGGATGTACCAATCCTGTGCAGGTGTTGTTGCACGTGGTCTGCCACTGCGAGGACAATCAGCTGTCCTTCCTGTCTCCCTGTAGCGCTGTCTTAGGCGTCTCACAGTATGGACATTGCAATTTATTGCCCTGGTCACATCTGCAGTCCTTTTGCCCCCTTGCAGCATGCCTAAGGCACGTTCACGCAGATGAGCAGGAACCCTGGACATCTTTCTTTTGGTGTTTTTCAGAGTCAGTAGAAATGCCTTTCTTAGTGTCCTACATTTTCATAACTGTGACCTTAATTGCCTACCGTCTGTAAGCTGTTAGTGTCTTAACGACTGTTCCACGGTGCATGTTCATTAATTGTTTATGGTTCATGGCAAACATTGTTTAAATCCTTTTACAAAGAAGATCTGTGAAGTTATTTGGATTTTTACGAATTGTCTTTGAATGACAGGGTTCTGAAAAAGGGACGTTTCTTTTTTTGCTGAGTTTAGTTACTCCACAATACTAACCTAAATGACAGAATGAAAAGAAGGAAGCATGTACAGAATACAAATATTTGAAAACATGCATCATCTTGACAAAAATTCTGCTAGAAACGTGGTAAAAAAAGTAACTTTTTTTCCTGCTTACAAGGCGTTATGTTTGGGGCAAAACCAACACAACACATCACTGAGTACTACTCTTCATATTTTCAAGCATGGTGGTGGCTGCATCATGTTATGGGAATGCTTGTCATCGGCAAGGACTTGGGAGTTTTTCAGGATAAAAAGAAATGTAATAGAGCTAAGCACAGGCCAAATAATAGGGGAAACCTTTGTTCAGTCTGCTTTCCAACAGACACTGGGAGACAAATTCACCTTTCAGCAGGACAATCACCTAAAACACAAGGACAAATATACACTGGAGTTGCTTACCAAGGTTACATTGAATGTTCTTGAGTGGCATAGTTACAGTTTTGACTTAAATCAGCTTGAAAATGTATGTCAAGACATGAAAATGGCTGTTTTGCAATGATCAACAACCAATTTCACAGAGCTTGAAGAATTAAAAAATAATAATGTGCAAATATTGTATAATCCAGGTGTGCAAAGCTCTTAATGACTCACCCAGAACGACTCACAGCTGTAATTGCTGCCAAGGTGATTCTAAGATGTATTGACTCAGGGATATGAATACTTATGTAAATGAAATATTTCTGTATTGTCACGATCGTCAAAGGGAGTAGACCAAGGTGCAGCGTGGTGAGTGTTCATCTTTATATTTAGTTTAAATCAGAACACTTAAACAAAATAATAAACAAATGACAAACGACCGTCACGTCTTGCAGGCTATAACGAGCAGTACAAAAATAAGATCCCACAACTACAGGTGGGGGGAAAGGCTGCCTAAGTATGATTCCTAATCAGAGACAACAATAGACAGCTGCCTCTGATTAGGAACCATACTCGGCTCAACACAAAGAAATAGACACCCTAGAATGCCCACCCCACACCCTGACCTAACCACATAGAGAAACTAACCGTCTCTCTCAGGTCAGGGCTTGACATGTATTACATTTTTTATACATTTGCAAACCTTTCTAAAAATATGTTTTCACTTTGTCATCATGGGGTATTATGTGTAGATGGGTGAAAAAAAGTATATATTGTCAGTTTTGAATTCAGGCTGTAACACAACAAAATGTGAAATAAGTCTAGAAATACTTTCTGAAGGCATTGTATTTACACTGACACTCCCCCCCCCCCCCCCCACACACACACACACACACACACACACACACACACACACACACACACACACACACACACACACACACACACACACCTACATTCCCACACACACATACATCAGTGGTGTAAAGTACTTAAGTAAAACTACGTAAATCTAAGTTCTACTTAAGTGGTTTATTTGGGTATCTGTATTTTACTTTACTATTTATATTTTTGACAACTTTTACTTTTACTTCATTACATTCCTAAAGAAAATGATGTACTTTTTACTCCGTACATTTTCCCTGACACCCAAAAAGTAAGTTGTTACATTTTGAATGCTTAGCAGTACAGGAAAATGGTCTAATTCACACACTTATCAAGAGAACATCCCTGGTGATCCCTACTTCCTCTGATCTGGTGGTCTCACTAAACACATGCTTTGTTTCTTAAGGATTTCAGAGTGTTGGATTGAGCCCCTGGCTATCTGTAAATAAATAAAAAACTTCAAAATGTGGCCGTCTGGTTTGATTAATAAAAGGAATTTTAAATGATTCATACTTGTACTTTTACTTTTGATACTTAAGCATATTTTAGCAGTTACATTTACTTTTGATATTTAAGTATATTTAAAACCAAATACTTTTAGATTTTTACTGAAATTGTATTTTACTAGGTGACTCACTTTTACTTGAGTAATTATTATTCAGGTATCTGTACGTTTACTCAAGTAGTACAATTGGGTACTTTTTCCGCCACTGGCACAAATGTGTGCATACTGACGTCTCTCACACACACACACACACACACACACACACACACACACACACACACACACACACACTTTTCACCACATTTCTGCTGCTACTGCTCCACATACACTGCTGCTAGATCTCAGTCTATTATCTATCCTGTTGCCTAGTCACTTTACCTATATGTACATAGCCACCTTAATTACCTCGTACCCCTGCACATCGACTCGGTACTGATACTCCCTGTATATAGCCATGTTATTTTTACTCGTTATTCGTTATTCACTGTGTATTTATTCCTTTGTGTCCCTATTTGTCTCCCACAATGAAATCAGGGAGGGGACTTTGGATCGGTCTTTGTCCATTCATCTGTTTGTATGTACTGTACGTTAGTGAGATGCGCTATCTCAGACATCACTGGCCCAATTTTCACTTGGGTAAATGATGCGTCTTGCTGATCCGGCATTTACAAAATTACACTGATTGGCCCAAGGGCTCGAGCTATTGTAATTAACTGAAATGTGTGAGTCACACCAGAGAGGAAGAGGCAAGCGAGAGGGACAACTGGGCCCTAAATCTGTCTTCTCCAGCAGGTGCCGTTTTTTTCTTTGGC
Source organism: Salmo salar (assembly GCF_965601325.2). NCBI lineage: Eukaryota > Metazoa > Chordata > Actinopteri > Salmoniformes > Salmonidae > Salmo > Salmo salar. The sequence goes on from NC_138301.1 coordinate 92,501,521, forward strand.
ACATGGCACAGGAGTACAAGGAGGGGATTAGCTAAAGAGACTGCAGGGCTCCACATTCAGGACTGCCCGCTGGCTCATCAACATCTGCCGAGCTCACCGGGCCAGTTAATCAAGCTTTCATACGGTCCGCTTAGGCCAGTACATTTTCATACTCAAAAAAAATATATATATATATATATATATATATTTGTATTTAATCCTTCACAAAGTGTATTCGCACCATACCATCTCAGCAAAGGTGGGAAGCTCATCAATTCAGAATTCAACATCGGCACACACATTCAAAAGTCCTCCACCTGCTTTTCAGTCTTTTTTTCATATCATATACAGTGATGTCATTATTAGTAAAGAATGGTTTACGTCGTCCTACACTATGAAGCTGCTTGCTTGTCAAGACATGAACGTTATTTACACAAATCCCTTGTTGGATAAATGTGACCCACCACATCAATTTGTTCTTATGTAGCAATATTTTAAATGGTGTTTTTAACAATGCATACAATTATAGACTCAGAGTTAAAAAATTGTATATCATACACTGGAGTTGAGGAACAATGGGAAAGTAATTCTGCTTTGAAAGTTGTTAAACTTGTAACCCCACTTTTGAGCAAATGGCTCTTGAATATTTTGATACTCCTATTGGAGAGCTCTTCTTTGTCTACACCCATTCAGCATCGTTCACATCGTCTTAAGCCTTAGCCCCATCTATTTAAGTATTCATATGTGAGGCCATGTGCTGAATAGCGTGAGTAAGGTAGTGTAGTAAACAAGCAATTATTGAAAAGAGCCGGGTCACAGCTTTTCAGTGCTGTATGATGTATTTCTCCACTCCAATTTTTGCACAATTGGCAGTGTTTTACAATCTTGAATGTCTGACATGACAATAGAAAAAGTAACTGTGGGAAGCTCATTGGGCCATTTGAATGCATGAACCGTAGGCCTATATTCACTGTAGAATTCACACAATTACCCTGTATTTATAAATACTGTAAAAATCGCATGATTTTATTAGTGCCAGTGGGAGTTTTTTTAACGACATTAAACAAGCAACAAGATTTAGAGTCTGTAATCTATCTAAGGGTTATCCCATTGGGCTAAACGATGCAAAGGAGCAACTCCATGCTTCAGCCATGTAGCCACAATTCTGCATCAACAGGTGATAATGCTTATAACTAAAATAGCACACTTGCCAGATAATATGGACCATGTACAGGCTCTGAAGATATTGCTTTTCATCAATATGTTATTGGACTCATTTCTGTAGGGGAATGTTACATTTTAAACAGTTTAATGTTGGCTCTATTGTCACATCTGCTCCTGCCACGCCCTCTAGTGCTCATCCTGTGTCTTCTTGACCTGCCGCCACTCCCCCAGTGCTCTCTCCCTCTCTCGCTCTCTCTGTGTGTGTGTGATTGTGTGGGCGGAGACAGGTGTGCTGGAGTCAGAGCAGATCCCCACCAGCTGCAACCTGTTCCATAATCAAGACCTCTAGAAATACAGTCCGGCCACTTCCACACTGCCAGATCGTAATCTCTGCTCAGTCAGTCCATGTTTCTAGCCGTTTGTTCATGTTGTGCCTGGTTTCCCTTGCCTGACGCTGTTTTCCTCTTCGCTACAGTTCTGCCCGCTCTGACTCTGGTCCCTGTCTCCAGTCTGACTTCTCGTCTGTCCTGGATTCCCCACTCTATGCTCCGTTGGATTCCCCTCCGGACCTGCTTACCCTGTCCCAAAACCTCTCGCTCCAGCCTCAGCCTCTGCACCTGGTTTCCGGCAACCCACCCGAGCTTTCCCTGACCTGCACTCAATCTTCCCCCCGTGTTTCAATAAATACCTTGGTTACCTCATCCAAGTCTCTGAATCTGAGTCTGCTCTTGGGTTCACCTGTTCTGCTCCGAGTGACATCTATATCATAATTGGGGGGGGGGGGGTTGTTTTTGTTTTCCAAACAATCAGTGTAAATTACAGTATGGTTGGCTATAATAAAAGGTACTTGCTCAGACTGCAAATGAAATATGAAATCACCCATGATGGAAATTCTGCATGCATAACTTACTTTCCTGTGATCTTGGTCAGGGCCAGTCGTTTTCACATTCGGGCCAGTAGTTTTCACTTGTTACTGGCCCGGTGTGCCACTGGCAGATTTACCTGAATGTCATGCTCTGGACTGGTAGCAAGGCTAACTGCCTTCCTTTTGAATACATTTAGTTTTCATTGTTAGAGTGGCCACTTGAGTATCTGGTTGTTATAAGTGATAATCTGTGGTTACACACGATATGTTTACTGTTGCCTTGTTTAATTTATTTTCTTTATCTTTAACTCTGCATGGTTGGAAAAGGACCCGTAAGTAAGCAATTCATTGTTAGTCTACACCTATTGTTTACAGAACATGTGACAAATACAATTTGATATAATTTCCACCTCTTTCTCTCACTTTTTCCTCTATTCTCTTTTGTTTGTCTCATGTTGACTGTGGTAAGACTGAATACTTTACATTGTAGCACTGAAAGATTCCAAAAGTTTCCAATTATTTCAGGTCCGTTACCATCGTTGGGCCGTTGGTGTGAAAGATTCAGCAGTCTACTGGTATTACACACCTGGCTAAAAGATTACTGTAGCTCTGCTGGAATCACTTTTATAGATAACTTTGACACCTTCTGGAAACAGAAGATGCTCTACAGGAATGACGAGTCCATCCAAATCATCTTGGTTCCTGGACTCTGAGACAATGACTTCACCATGACCCCAGACAAGCTAAGTTAATCCCCTCCATTGTGTCTCTGAGTTGTCATAATGCTGCAGCAAATGTACATTATCCCAGGGGCGTTGGCAGACACAATGTAAGTAACTTAATTTACTGCCCTGAATGCCTCTGTTGATCCTAGAGCTATTGTATGCAGAAACCATGTGCCTATGAACCAGAGTTATAGTGTTAGCACTGAGGCAGTGTGCCCTAGTAGGAAGCCCACTGTCTGCAGCTCACCCTGCACTTTCAGCTCAAATATAAATAACATGAGCATGTCTACTTCTGATATGCTTCCCAGTAATGCAATAAAAACAATCAAGCATCCTAGAAAAGTTCAAAGAAATAAAATTATATTTTACAGTAAACAAATTGTCAACATACTTTCGGCACGCTTATAGGGAAGAACATTTAACAACCACAGCATTTACACAAATGACTGATGATTGGCTTCAAGAAATTGATGAGAAAAAGATTGTGGGGGCTGTTTTGTTAGACTTTTGACATTATTGATCACAGTCTGCTGCTGGAAAAACATATGTGCTATGGCTTTAGACCCCCGCTATATTGTGGATAAAGAGTTACCTGTCTAACAGAACACAGAGGATGTTCGTTAATGGAAGCCTCTCCAACATAATCTAGGTAGAATCAGGAATTCCCCAGGCCAGCTGTCTATACCCATTACTATTTTCAATATTTACTAATGGCATGCCACTGGCTTTGAGTAAAGCCAATGTGTCTATGTATGTGGATTACTCAACACTATACACGTCAGCTACTACAGCAACTGAAATGATTGAAACACTTAACAAAGAGCTGCAGTTAGTTTCACAATGGGTGTCAAGGAATAAGTTAGTCCTAAATATTTCAAAATCTAAAAGCTTTGTATTTGGGAGAAATCATCTACTAAGCCCTAAAACTCAACTAAATCTTGTAATGAATAATGTAAAAATTTTGCAAGTTGAGGTGACAAAACTGCTTGGAGTAGCCCTGGATTGTAGACTGTCATGTTCAAAACAGCTTGATACAACAGTAGCTAAGATGGGGGAGAAGTCTGTCCATAATAAAGCACTGCTCTGCCTTTTAACTACATTATCAACAAGGCAGGTCCTACAGGCACTAGTTTTGTCGCACCTGGACCACTGTTCAGTGGTGTGGTCAGGACCACAAAGAGGGACTTAGTACAATTACAATTGACTCAGAAGAGGGAAGCACGGCAGGCCCTTAAATGTACACGGAGAGCTAACATCTAACGTCAATCTCTCATGGCTCAAAGTGGAGGAGAGATTGACTACATCACTACGTGTTTTTGTAAGAAGAGTTGACATGCTGAATGCATGGAGCTGTCTGTTAAACTACTAGTACACAGATCGGACACCCATGCATACACCACAAGACATGCTACCAGAGGTCTGTTCACAGCCCCCAAGTCCAGAACAGACTATGGGAGGCACAAAGTACTACATAGAGCCATTACTTCATGGAACTCTATTCCACATCAGGTAACTGATGCAAGCAGTAGAATCGGATTGAAAAAACAGATAAAAATACACCTTATGGAACAGCGAGTACAGTGAAGAGACACACATACAGGTACAGACACACGCATACGCAAACAAATGCTAGGACACACTCTACATCACACATACATTGTAATATTGTTGTATGGTGGTATTATACATTTTGTACTGTATATATGTAGTGGTGTATTAATGTTATATGTTGTACTGTTTTATCTTTTGTTTTATGTATGATGGAAGTGCCTTAATGTGTTTGGACCCCAGGAAGAGTAGCTGCTGCCTTGGCAGCAGCTAATGGGGATCTCTAATAATTCAAATACAAAGCCCAGTCAGATGTGTGTATTCATAGGCTCTAAATAATATAAGGGAGAACTGAATGCTTTATGGAGAGGGGCTAAGTCTATTTTGTGTAGCTGTGTGATCATCCCTCCATGAGGTCATTAGTCCTAATGAGCTACCCCAATGCTTTCTGAAGGACTCCAAAGAGAACCAGAACAAATATTATATGTTTGTAGAGAGAGGGCATCATGTTTGAATTACAAGAGAGAAATACAAAGCACAGTCCCAGTGTGGCTCAGCTAATTCAACCGCTACTGCATATGAAATCCCTTCCCGATAACACATTTTGTATTCTGCAAGAAGAACATTTGGTATTGGGCAAGAAGAACATTCAATTTCACAATTTTTTGACATCCACATTTCTCCTCCTGCAGGCTGCTGATGAGCTGGTTGCTGACAGGCTGGTCCAGGGGCTGGCTGCTGACAGGCTGGTCCTGGGTCTGGCTGAGGGTCAATCTCATGCTCTTCTTCCAAATCACTGTCAGACTCCGAATTAACAGAGACATGATCCTCATATTCTGAAAATTCTTCATCTTCCAAAATGGAAGACTCTCCTTCCACACTAGCTTCTCTCTCTGCAAAAAGGATTTCTATGGCCCTCTGAGTAGATATTATTTTTGCCATACTGATTGATTGTGATAAGGAGCCACACATACAAAGCTATCTATTTGTTGTGTCTATCTCCCAATTTGCACCTGGCTGAGGTAGAGTGTGGGAAAATACAGAATATTTTTACAATGTATCAAAAATAATGTATCAAAATAATGTATTGTAATAACTTTTTGCAGGTTCCTGCAAGACATTGTGAAGTTTTGCACACTACAAAGGTTAAAGAGTGCGAGAAAAGCGGGATACAGGCAGACAGGTAAGGAGACAGACAGGTTCTTGGTGCTATGTTGAAACAGCAGGCCCACGGAGGATGAAGACAGAGTAAAGGCACATAGCAAACATTTTTGTTAAATATTTTACTTGTTTTCACCTACACACACACTTTTCCACACTTTTATTACCCTTGGATCCAGTGGACCTGAACACCACATATGTAATATAAATGTGTAAGGGGGTGCACAGTGTGTTTTACATGTTCTTCACAGAAAATGAGCCGAGGCAAATTAATCTCAGGTTGAATTTTTATTTTATTTTAGTTAACATTGAAAATGGGTCCCACAGACCCGAACACAACACACAATCTAGTTAAAGAAAAACAGTTAAGAAAATATTTACTAAATAAACTAAAGTAAAACATAAAAAGTAACAGAATAAAAATACATAACAATAACGAGGCTATACAGTTCCTTGCAAAAGTATTCATCACCATTGCCGTTTTTTCCTATTTTGTTGCATTACAACCTGGAATTTAAATGGCTTTTTATTTGGATTTCATGTAATGGACATACATAAAATAGTCCAAATTGATGAAGTGAAATAAAATAAAAACTTGTTTCAAACAATTCTAAAAAATATAAAATGGAAAGCTGGTGCGTGCATATGTATTCACCTCCTTTGCTATGAAGCCGCTAAATAAGATCTGGTGCAACCAATTTCCTTCAGAAGTCACATAATTAGTCCACCTGTGTGGAATCTAAGTGTCACATGATCTCAGTATATATACACCTGTTCTGAAAGACCCCAAAGTCTGTAACACCACTAAGAAAGGGGCACCACCAAGCAAGCGGCACCACCAAGCAAGCGACACATGAAGACCAAGGAACTCTCCAAACAGGTCAGGAACAAAGTTATGGAGAAGTACAGATCAGGGTTGGGTTATATAAAAAAAATGAATCTTTGAACATCCCACTGAGCACCATTAAATCCATTATTAAAAAATGGAAAGAATATGGCACCACAACAATCTTGCCATGAGAGGGTCGCCCACAAAAACCCACGAACCAGGCAAGGAGGGCATTAATCAGAAAGGCAACAAAGAGACCAAAGATAACCCTGAAGGAGCTGCTAAGCTCCACAGCGGAGATTGGAGTATCTGTCCATAGGACCACTTTAATCCGTACACTCCACAGAGCTGGGCTTTATGGAAGAGTGGCCAGAAAAAAAGCCATTGCTTAAAGAAAAAAATAATCAAACACTTTTGGTGTTCACCAAAAGGCTAGTGTGGGAGACTCCCCAAACATATGGAAGAAGGTACTCTGGTCAGATGAGACTTAAAATGTAGCTTTTGGCCATCAAGGAAAACACTGTCTGGCGCGAACCCCACACCTCTCATCACCCCGAGAACACCATCCCCACAGTGAAGCATGGAGGTGGCAGCATCATGCTGTGGGGATGTTTTTCATCGGCAGGGACTGGGAAACTGGTCAGAATTGAAGGAATGATGGATGGCGCTAAATTCAGAGAAATTCTTGAGAGAAACCTGTTTCAATCTTTCAGAGATTTGAGACTGGGATGGAGGTTCACCTTCCAGCGGGACAATGACCCTAAGCATACTGCTAAAGCAACACTCGAGTGGTTTAAGGGAAAGCATTTAAATGTCTTGGAATGGCCTAGTCAAAGCCCAAACCTAATCCAATTGAGAATCTCTGGTTTGACTTAATCTTGTATGTAATATTTTTTTTCAAATATAGGACTATGTTATATCATTTTATAGATACACCTCTCCTGAATCGAACCACGTTGTCCGATTTCAAAAAGGCTTTACAGCAAAAGCAAAACATTAGATTATGTTAGAGGAGTATATCGTAAAAGTAGCCACATAGCCATTTTCCGACCAACCACATGCATCACAAATAACCAAAAAACAGCTAAATGCAGCACTAACCTTTTACAAACTTCATCAGATGACACTCCTAGGACATCATGTTACACAATACATGCATTCTTTTGTTCGATAAAGTTCATATTTATGTATAAAAACAGCATTTTACATCGGCGCGTTACGTTGACTAACTATTTTCCCTCAAATGCATCCGGTGAAACAGCGCTACAATTTACTAAATTACTATTCGAAAAAATTTTTTAAATGTAATATTGTCATTCTAAGATTTATAGATGAATATCTCTTGAAAGCACCTGTAATGCCAGATTTAAAAATAACTTTACTGGGTAATCACACTTTGCGATAAAAGGGGATGCGATACTCAGAAAATAGGCTAGCAATACAGGTCAGCGCCATCTTGGAACAATCGCATATCAAATCTAGTCTTGTATACTATTGTCAATAATCCCTTACCTTTGGTTGTCTTCATCAGAAAGCACTTCCAGGAATCCCAGGTCCACAACAAATGTATTTTCGTTCGAAAAAATTAATCCTTTATGTCTTCTTGTTAGCGCGTTCTGAAGGCTGCTCCAAAACTTCCGTCGTGCACGGGACACCTCTTTCGAAAAAATTCATTTTTTAATTTATTTAGGTTCGTTCAAACATGTCAAACGTTGTATAACATAAATCTTTAGGGCCTTTTTCAACCAGAGCTCCAATAAGATTCAAGGGGGATGATTGCATTGTCTTTCAAAACGTTTCGAAAGTGGAGGGTAGCCTGGGGCGCCGGCGTCATAATGGTGATGGCCCTCCTCATGTGACCACTTTCCACAGACTCTCATTGTGTCAGTTTTCACAGTAGAAGGCTCAAATCACTTTGTAAAGACTGGGGACATCTAGTGGAAGCAATAGGAAGTGCTCAATGAACCATTGCTCACTGTGTGAATTACAGGCAAAGTGGTGAAGTTGAGTCCGCAATTCAGAATTCCACATCCTGTTACGATCGGTCTCGGGGTTTTGACTGCCATATGAGTTCTGTTATACTCACATACACCATTCAAACAGTTTTAGAAACTTTAGGGTGTTTTCTATCCACAAGTATTAATTATATGCATATCCTAGCTTCTGAGTTTGAGTAGGAGGCCGTTTAAAATGGGCACAATTTTTTTTCAAAAATCGCTGGAGCACCCCCTATCCTAGGCGACCGTCAAGAGGTTAAAGATTGCTGTACACCAATGGAACCCATCCTTCTTGAAGGAGCTGGAGCAGTTTTGCTTGAAGAATGGGCAAAACTCCCAGTAGCTAGATGCGCCAAGCTTACAGAGACATACCCCAAGAGACTTGCAGCTGTAATTGCTGCCAAAGGTGGCTCTACAATATATTGACTTTGGGGCGGTGAATAGTTATGCACACACACGTTTTCTGTTTTTTTGTCTTATTTATTGTTTGTTTCACAAAAAAAATATTTTGCATCTTCAAAGTAGTAGGCATGTTGTGTTAATAAAATGATACAAATCCCCCCAAAATACATTTTAATTGCAGGTTGTAAGAAAACAAAATAGAAAAAATGCCAAGGGGGTGAATATTTTCTCAAGGCACTGTACGCGCATCAGCGCTCATTGGACTCACCTGGACTCCTTCACGTTGTTGATTGCCCCCTCTATATCGGTTGTTCCTCAGTTTTGTTGGACAGTTTTGTCCACTGTATTCAGGGGGTACCGGTATCGAGTCAATGTTCGGGGGTACAGTTTAGTTGAAGGTAGTTTGTACTTGTAGGTTAGGGAAAGGTGACTATGCATTGACAATAAACAGCAAGTAGCAGCGGTCTAAAGAAAAGGGGGGTTAAAGTAAATATTCTAGGTGGACATTTGATTAATTATTCAGCAGTCTTAAAGCTTGGGTGGTAATAGACGGCTACGAATAATTTACAGTACCAGTCAAAAGTTTGGACTCACCTACTCATTTAAGGGTTTTTCTTTATCTTTACTGTTTTCTACATTGTATAATAATAGTGAAGACATCAAAACTATGAAATAACACATATGGAATCATGTAGTAACCAAAAAAGTGTTAACCTCTATGGGCTAGGTGGGACGCTAGCGTGCCACCCGTGGTGCACTCCATCAACAGCAGGTGCATTTCAAGAGCGGCAAATTTGAATCCAAATAAATGTCAAAATTCAAATTTTTCAAACATACAACTATTTTACACCCTTTGAAAGATAAACATCTCCTTAATCTAACCACGTTTTACGATTTCAAAAAGGTTTTACGGCGAAAGCATAAATTTAGAGTATGTTAGGACAGTACATTTACAAGAGTTGTGTGTAATGTTTTGTCAAGTCAAAGACAGGGTCACCAAAACCATAAAACCAGCTAAAATGATGCACTAACCTTTTACAATCTCCATCAGATGACACTCCTAGGACATTATGTTAGACAATGCATGCATTTTTAGTTCTATCAAGTTCATATTTATATCCAAAAACAGCGTTTTACTATGGCATTGATGTTGAGGAAATCGTTTCCCTCCAATAACCGGCAGTCAAGTCATCTCTAGGGTATGTGGGATGAAATCGTCCCACCTACTCAACAGCCAGTGGAATCCCATGGTGCGATATTCAAATACCTTAGAAATGCTATTACTTCAATTTCTCAAACATTTGACTATTTTACACCATTTTAAAGACAAGACTCTCGTTAATCGAACCACACTGTCCGATTTCAAAAAGGCTTTACAACAAAAGCAAAACATTAGATTATGTCAGCAGAGTACCCAGCCAGAAATAATCAGACACCCATTTTTCAAGCTAGCATATAATGTCACATAAACCCAAACCACAGCTAAATGCAGCACTAACCTTTGATGATCTTCATCAGATGACACTCCTAGGACATTATGTTATACAATACATGCATGTTTTGTTCAATCAAGTTCATATTTATATCAAAAACCAGCTTTTTACATTAGCATGTGACGTTCAGAACTAGCATACCCACCGCAAACTTCCGGTGAATTTACTAAATTACTCACGATAAACGTTCACAAAAAACATAACAATTATTTTAAGAATTATAGATACAGAACTCCTTTATGCAATCGCTATGTCCGATTTTAAAATAGCTTTTCGGCAAAAGCACATTTTGCAATATTCTGAGTAGATAGCTCGCCATCACGGGCTAGCTATTTTGACACCCACCAAGTTTGGCACTCACCAAACTCAGATTTACTATAAGAAAAACTGGATTACCTTTGCTGTTCTTCATCAGAATGCACTCCCAGGGCTTCTACTTCAATAACAAATGTTGGTTTGGTTCAAAATAATCCATAGATATGTTCAAATATCCTCTGTTTTGTTCGTGCGTTCAAGACACTCAAATCAAATCAAATCAAATTTATTTTTATATAGCCCTTCGTACATCAGCTGATATTCTCAAAGTGCTGTACAGAAACCCAGCCTAAAACCCCAAACAGCAAGCAAAGCATGTGAAAGAAGCACGGTGGCTAGGAAAAACTCCCTAGGAAAAACTCCCTAGAAAGGCCAAAAACCTAGGAAGAAACCTAGAGAGGAACCAGGCTATGAGGGGTGGCCAGTCCTCTTCTGGCAGTGCAGGGTGGATATTATAACAGAACATGGTCAAGATGTTAAAATGTTAAAATGTTCATAAATGACCAGCTGGTCAAATAATAATAATCATAGTAGTTGTCGAGGGTGCAACAAGCACGTCCGGTGAACAGGTCAGGGTTCCATAGCCGCAGGCAGAACAGTTGAAACTGGAGCAGCAGCACGGCCAGGTGGACTGGGGACAGCAAGGAGTCATCATACCAGGTAGTCCTGAGGCATGGTCCTAGGGCTCAGGTCCTCCGAGAGAAAGACAGAAAGAGAGAAAGAGAGAATTAGAGAGAGCATATTTAAATACACACAGGACACCGGATAAGACAAGAGAAATACTCCAGATGTAACAGACTGACCCTAGCCCCCCGACACATAAACTACTGCAGCATAAATACTGGAGGCTGAGACAGGAGGGATCAGAAGACACTGTGGCCCCATCCGATGATACCCCCGGACAGGGCCAAACAGGCAGGATATAACCCCACCCACTTTGCCAAAGCACAGCCCCCACACCACTAGAGGGATGTCTCCAACCACCAACTTACCGTCCTAAGACAAGGCCGAGTATAGCCCACAACGATCTCCGCCATGGCACAACCCAAGGGGGGGGGGGCGCCAACCCAGACAGGAAGACCACGTCAGTGACTCAACCAACTCAAGTGACGCACCCCTCCCATGGACGGCATGGAAGAACACCAGTAGGCCAGTGACTCAGCCCCTGTAAAAGGGTTAGAGGCAGAGAATCCCAGTGGAAAGAGGGGAACCGGCAAGGCAGAGACAGCAAGGGCGATTCGTTGCTCCAGCCTTTCCGTTCACCTTCACACTCCTGGGCCAGACTATACTTAATCATAGGACCTACTGAAGAGATAAGTCTTCAGTAAAGAGACTGAGTCTGCGTCTCTCACATTGGTAGGCAGACCATTCCATAAAAATGGAGCTCTATAGGAGAAAGCCCTACCTCCAGCCGTTTGCTTAGAAATTCTAGGGACAATTAGGAGGCCTGCGTCTTGTGACCGTAGCGTACGTGTAGGTATGTACGGCAGGACCAAATCGGAAAGATAGGTAGGAGCAAGCCCATGTAATGCTTTGTAGGTTAGCAGTAAAACCTTGAAATCAGCCCTTGCCTTAACAGGAAGCCAGTGTAGGGAGGCTAGCACTGGAGTAATATGATCAAATTTTTTGGTTCTAGTCAGGATTCTAGCAGCCGTATTTAGCACTAACTGAAGTTTATTTAGTGCTTTATCCGGGTAGCCGGAAAGTAGAGCATTGCAGTAGTCCAGCCTAGAAGTAACAAAAGCATGGATTAATTTTTCTGCGTCATTTTTGGACAGAAAATTTCTGATTTTTGCAATGTTACGTAGATGGAAAAAAGCTGTCCTTGAAACAGTCTTGATATGTTCTTCAAAAGAGAGATCAGGGTCCAGAGTAACGCCGAGGTCCTTCACAGTTTTATTTGAGACGACTGTACAACCATCCAGATTAATTGTCAGATTCAACAGAAGATCTCTTTGTTTCTTGGGACCTAGAACAAGCATCTCTGTTTTGTCCGAGTTTAAAAGTAGAAAGTTTGCAGCCATCCACTTCTTTATGTCTGAAACACAGGCTTCTAGCGAGGGCAATTTTGGGGCTTCACCATGTTTCATTGAAATGTACAGCTGTGTGTCGTCCGCATAGCAGTGAAATTTAACATTATGTTTTCGAATGACATCCCCAAGAGGTAAAATATATAGTGAAAACAATAGTGGTCCTAAAACGGAACCTTGAGGAACACCGAAATTTACAATTGATTTGTCAGAGGACAAACCATTCACAGAGACAAACTGATATCTTTCCGACAGATAAGATCTAAACCAGGCCAGAACTTGTCCATGTAGACCAATTTGGGTTTCCAATCTCTATCCGAAGGGTAACGAAGGGTGACGCGCCGGCGCGTATCGTGACCAAAAAATTCTAAATATTCCATTACCGTACTTCGAAGCATGTCAAACGCTGTTTAAAATCAATTTTTATGTGATTTTTCTCGTAAAAAAGCGATAATATTCCGACCGGGAAACCCTGTTTTCGTTCAAAGACTAAAAATCTAAAATGGCCTCTTCTCGTGCACGCGTGCACCAGTCTCATTGTTCTCAGATCGACCACTTACCAAATGCGCTACTGTTTTTCAGCCATGGCCTGCAAAGTCATCATTCACCGTTCTGCCGCCTTCTGAGAGCCTATGGGAGCCGTAGGAAGTGTCACGTTACAGCAGAGATCCTCAGTTTTCAATAAAGAGAGTGTAGAAGGCCAAGAAATGGTCAGAGAGGGCACTTCCTGTTTGGAATCTTCTCAGGTTTTTGCCTGCCATATGAGTTCTGTTATACTCACAGACACCATTCAAACAGTTTTAGAAACTTTAGGGTGTTTTCTATCCAAATCAAACAATTATATGCATATTCTAGTTTCTGGGAAGTAGTAATAACCAGATTAAATCGGGTACGTTTTTTATCCGGCTGTGCAAATACTGCCCCCTACCCTAGAGAGGTTAAACAAATCAAAATCTGTTTTCGATTTCAGATTCTTCAAAGCAACCACCCTTTGCCTTGATGACAGCTTTGGACACGCTTGGCATTCTCTCAACCAGCTTCACCTGCAATGCTTTTCCATCAGTCTTGAAGGAGTTCCCACATATGCTGAGCTTTAGTTGGCTGTTTTTCCTTCATTCTGTGGTCCGACTCATCCCAAATCATCACATTTGTGTTGAAGTTGGGTGATTGTGGAGGCCAGGTCACCTGATGCAGCACTCCATCACTCTCCTTCTTGGTCAAATAGCCCTTATACAGTCTTAAGGTGTGTTGGGTCATTGTCCTGTTGAAAAACAAATGATAGTCCCATTAAGCGCAGACCAGATGGGATGGCGTATCACTTCAGCATTCTGTGGTAGCAATGCTGGTTAAGTGTACCTTGAATTCTAAATAAATCACTGACTGTGTCACCAGCAAAGCATCCCCACACCATCAAACCTCCTCCTATATGCTTTACATGGGAACTATACATGCATCTGTTCACCTACTCTGTGTCTCACAAAGACACGGCGTTTGGAACTAAAAATCTCAAATTTGGACTCATCAGAGCAAAGGACAGATTTCCACCGGTCTAATGTCTAATTGCTTGTGTTTCTTAGCTCAAGCAAGTCTCTTCTTATTATTGGTGTCCTTTAGTAGTGGTTTCTTTGCAGCAATTCGACCATGAAGGGCTGATTCACGCAGTCTCCTCTGAAGAGTTGATGTTGAGATGTGTCTGTTACTTGAACTCTGTGAAGCATTTATTTGGGCTGCAATTTCTGAGGCTGGTAACTCTAATGGACTTATCCTCTGCAGCAGAGGTAACTCTGGGTCTTCCTTTCCTGTGATGGTCCTCATGAGAGCCAGTTTCATCATAGCGTTTGATGGTTTTTGCGACTGTACTTGAAAAAACGTTCAAAGTTTTTGACATTTTCCGTATTGACTGACCTTCATGTCTTAAAACCTGTTAAGGTATAGGGGGCAGTATTTTCACGGCCGGATGAAAAGCGTGCCCAGAGTAAACTGCCTAATACTCGGGCCCAGAGTCAAATATTTGCATATTATTAGTAGATTTGGATAGAAAACACTCTGAAGTTTCTAAAACTGTTTGAATGATATCGGTGAGTATAACAGAACTCATATGGCAGGCAAAAACCTGAGAAAAATCCAACCAGGAAGTGGGAGATCTGACAGTTGTAATTTTTCACACCATTGCCCATTGAACAGTGCCTGTACAGTGCCTGTGGGGTCATTGTGCACTTCCTAAGGCTTCCACTAGATGTCAACAGTCTTTAGAAAGTTGTTTGAGGCTTCTATGGTGAATTTTGAGTAAATAACAGCCGGTTCAAGCAGTGGACTGTTTGAGGTCATGTAGTTACTTCATGCGCGTTCACGCATGGCTAGCATTTTTTATTTTTCTTCTGTAATGAATACGCTATTGTCCGGTTGGAATATTATCGACTTTTTATGTTAAAAACACCCTAAGGATTGATTGTATACATCGTTTGACATGTTTCTACAAACGGTAATGGAACTTTTGAGCTTTTCGTCTATTGAATTGCGCTCCCGCATCGTGCCTTTGGAATAGTGTTCTGGACACGCCAACAAAAGGGAGGTATTTGGACATAATTGATTGACTTTATCGAACAAATGAACATTTCTTGTGGAAGTGGGAGTCCTGCAAGTGCATTCCGCCGAAGATCAGCAAAGGTAAGGAAAGATTTATTACACTAATTTAGAGTTTTATTGATGGCATGACTTGGCGGGTAGCTGTATAGCTTGCATTGATGGCTGAGTTCTGTACTCAGAATATTGAACAATGTGCTTTCGCAGAAAAGCTATTTTAAAATCTGACACAGCGGTTGCATTAAGGAGTAGTATATTTATAATTCTTTAAATAATTGTTATATATTTTGTCAATGTTATTGATGAGTATTTCTTTAAATTAATGTGCACATTCACCGGAAGTTTTGTGAGGCAAACATTTTCTGAACATCATGTGCCAATGTAAAATGATGTTTTTGGATATAAATATGAACTTGATCGAACAAAACATACATGTATTGTGTAACATGATGTCCTATGAGTGTCATCTGATGAAGATCGTCAAAGGTTAGTACTTAATTTTAGCTGTATTTCTGGTTTTTGTGACGCCTCTCCTTGCTAGGAAAATGGCTGTGTTGCTTTTCTTGTTTAGGTGGTGTGCTAATGTAATCTAATGTTTTGCTTTGTCTGTAAAGCCTTTTTGAAATCGGACGATGTGGTTGCATTAAGGAGAAGTGTATCTTTATATGGTGTAAAATAGTCGTATGTTTGAGAAATTAGATTTATTAGATTTTTGATGTTTTGTATTTCGCGCCCTGCTATCCCATTGGCTGTTGGCTAGGGGTCCCGCTGGCAGAATGGGGTCCCGCTAGCGTAACGTTTCTCCTCAACAGGTTTTAAAGTAATGATTGACTGTCGTTTCTCTTTGCTTATTTGAGCTGTTCTTGCCATAATATGGACTTGGTCTTTTACCAAATAGGGCTATCTTCTGTATACCACCCCTACCTTGTCACAACACAACTGATTGGCTCAAACGCATTGAGAATGAAAGAAATTCCACAAATTAACTTTTTAACAAGGCACACCTGTTAATTGAAATGCATTACAGGTGACTATCTCATAAAGCTGGCTGAGAGAATGTGAAGAGTGTGCAAAGTTATCATCAGGGCAAAGGATGGCTTTTATTTTTTGCCTTTATTTAACTAGGCATGTCAGTTAAGAACATATTCCTATTTACAATGACAGCCTAGGAACAGTGGGTTAACTGCCTTATTCAGGGGCAGAACAACAGATTTTTACCTTGTCAGCTCAGGGATTCATTCAGGCAACCTTTCGGTTACTGGCCCAACGCTCTAATCACTAGGCTACCTGCCACCCCAAAGTTAGAACAATCTCAAATATAAAATATATTTTGATTTGTTTTACACTTTTTGGGTTACAACGTGATTCCATATGTGCTATTTCATAGTGTTGATGTCTTCACTATTGTTCTGCAATGTAGAAAATACTAAAAATAAAGAAAAACCCTTGAATGAGTAGGTGTGTCCAAACTTTTGACTGGTACTGTGGATGAGAACTCTCTTGGTAGATAGTATGGTCTACAGCTTATCATGAGGTACTCTACCTCAGGCGAGCATTACCTCGAGACTTCTTTAATATTAGACATTGCGCACCAGCTGTTATTGACAATAATAAACTTGTCACGCTTGTCGTTAGAAATGGCGGACCAAAACGCAGCAGGTATGTGTATATACTCATCTTCTTTATTTAACGGAAAAGAAGGAAAAAACCAAACAAACACGTATACAAAAAATAAGCAAACCGATGAACGACAAAATGACAGCCTTGAAGGCAACACAGCAATCCAAAGACAATCTCCCACAATTAGACAAACAAACACACCCAACTAATATAGGACTTCCAATCAAAGGCAACACCACACAGCTGCCTTCAATTGGAAGTCCACCCCAATTAACCAAACATAGACATACAACTAACTAGATAACACATAGAAATACATAAACACAGACCATAAACCAAAAACCCGGAAATACTAAATCAAACACCCTATTTTCCAAAACACCACCCCAAACCACATAAAACAAATACCCTCTGCCACGTCCTGACCAAACTACAATACCAATTGACCTTATACTGGCCAGGACGTGACAGTACCCCCCCCCCCCCCTTAAAGGTGCTAACCCCGGAAGCACCTTAACAAAATAACTCCAAGCAACACCAAAAAAGAAAAATTCCCCCCTACTAAAGGGAGGGTGGCTGCCGTCAACGACGGCACTGTGCTACACCCCCCCTCCCCAACCCACCTATCTCTGGAGGTGGCTCCGGCTCTGGCCGTTCCAGGCTGTTGGGGCAGTCTGGCAGCTCGGGACAGTCTGGGCAGTCTGGCAGCTCGGGACAGTCTGGGCAGTCTGGCAGCTCGGGACAGTCTGGGCAGTCTGGCAGCTCGGGACAGTCTGGGCAGTCTGGCAGCTCGGGACAGTCTGGGCAGTCTGGCAGCTCCGGCGGTTCAGGGCAGTCTGGCCACTCCGGCGGTTCAGGGCAGTCTGGCCACTCCGGCGGTTCAGGGCAGTCTGGCCACTCCGGCGGTTCAGGGCAGTCTGGCCACTCCGGCGGTTCAGGGCAGTCTGGCCACTCCGGCGGTTCAGGGCAGTCTGGCCACTCCGGCGGTTCAGGGCAGTCTGGCCACTCCGGCGGTTCAGGGCAGTCTGGCCACTCCGGCGGCTCCGACGACTGTTGACTGGCGGGCAGCTCCGACGACTGTTGACTGGCGGGCAGCTCCGGCGACTGTTGACTGGCGGGCAGCTCCGACGACTGTTGACTGGCGGGCAGCTCCGACGACTGTTGACTGGCGGGCAGCTCCGGCGACTGTTGACTGGCGGGCAGCTCCGGTGACTGTTGACTGGCGTGGCTGGGTTTACGCACTTGAAGGCTAGTGCGGGGAGAAGGAACAGGACGAGTCGGACTGGGTTGACGCACTTCCGGGTCCGCACGAGAGACAGGAGCTGGAAACCCAGGGCTATGGAGGCGCACAGTCGGTCTTGATCTTACCTCCTGCACAACCCGTCTTGGCTGGATGGAACTAGTAGCCCTGTACGAGCGGGGTGCTGGTACAGGGCAGACTGGGCTGTGCAGGGGCCTGATGGTAGCCGTGCGTAGAGCGGGAGTTGGGTAGCCTGGTCCTCGGAGGCGTACCGGCGACCAGATGCGCTGCGCAGGCATCCTCCTACCAGGCTGGATGCCCGCTCTAGCACGGCACCTGCGAGGGGCTGGAATAACGCGGTCCGGCCCCGTCCAGAACTTCCTCCCAGGTCCACTTCTCCCGCCAGTCCAACTCGAAGTCCCTCTGTTCCTTCCTCTGCTGCTTGGTCCAGTCCAACTCAAAGTCCCTCTGCTCCTTCCTCTGCTGCTTGGTCCTGAATAGGTGGGAGATTCTGTCACGCTTGTCGTTAGAAATGGCGGACCAAAATGCAGCAGGTATGTGTATACTCATCTTCTTTATTTAACGGAAAAGAAGGAAAAAACCAAACAAACACGTATACAAAAAATAAGCAAACCGATGAACGACAAAATGACAGCCTTGAAGGCAACACAGCAATCCAAAGACAATCTCCCACAATTAGACAAACAAACACACCCAACTAATATAGGACTTCCAATCAAAGGCAACACCACACAGCTGCCTTCAATTGGAAGTCCACCCCAATTAACCAAACATAAACATACAACTAACTAGATAACACATAAACACAGACCATAAACCAAAAACCCGGAAATACTAAATCAAACACCCTATTTTCCAAAACACCACCCCGAACCACATAAAACAAATACCCTCTGCCACGTCCTGACCAAACTACAATACCAATTGACCTTATACTGGCCAGGACGTGACAAAACTGTGTGGTTTCGAGCCCTGAATGCTGATTGGCTGACAGCCATGGTATATCAGACCGTATACTACCGGTATGACAAAACATTTATTTTTACTGCTCTAATTATGTTGGTAACAGTTTATAATAGCAATAAGGCACCTCAGCGGTTTGTGATATATGGCCAATATACGTAGGTTAAGGGCTTTGTTCAGGCACTCCGTATTGCATCATGCATAAGAACAGTCCTTAGCTGTGGTATATTGGCCATATACGACACCTCCTCGGGCCTTATTTATTAAATTGACACACACACCCCGCCCCTCGTCTTACCAGACGTAGCTGCTCTGTCCTGCCGATGCACGGAAAACTCAGCCAGCTCTATATTATCTGTGTCGTTGTTCGGCCACGACTCGGTGTATCATAAGATATTACAGTTTTTAATGTCCCGTTGGTAGGATAGTGTTGACAGTAGATCATTAAGTTTGTTTTCCAGTGTTTGCACGTTAGCCAATAGAACCGATGTTAATGGCGATTTACCTACTTATGAATCCTAGCAAGGCACCCCGACCTTCTCCCTTTTCTTCACGCAAATGGGCCTGGTCTCCGGAGAGCAGTATATCCTTCTCGTCAGACTCATTAAAGAAAAATCTTCGTCCAGTATGGTGGAAATTACAAGATTATGTTATAATACTGTTATTGCATTAAATGGTTGTTTTATGCAACAGAATAAGGGGTTGTTAGAACGCTCATCTGTGTGTGTTCTACAGAGGATGGGCATCTAGAAGATCTACGATGTCTTTGGCTGATACCGCATTCCAGAGCATGAGTTAATGTTTCTGTTCTATAAGGTACCAGGGAGAGATGACTCAAGGGCCAGATCCTGGACTCTACACAATGAGATACTGTCTGCTGTGAAATCTTAACCCTGTGACCCATTCTATATATCTGTTGTTGTAAAGGGCGTCGTAAGGATTGGACCAAGGTGCAGCGGGAACGTGTATACTCATCCTCTTTAATAAATCAAAATAAGGAAAAACAAACAAATCACTTATACAAAACAACGAACAACACTAAACAATTCCTGTCAGGTGCACAGACACAAAACATGAAACAACTACCCACCAACCCCCATAGCACAAACACCCCTATACATAGGACCTTCAAGCAGAGGCAACGAGGAACAGCTGCCTCCAATTGAAGGTCAATCAACAAACCCTAAACATAGAAGTAGAAAAACTAGACTGAACATAGAAAAACACTAACCTAGAACATAGACCAAAAACCCCGGAACACTCTAAACAAACACCCCTCTTACATAATAACATAGCCCAACAAACCCCGAAACACTAACAAATACCCCCTGCCACGTCCTGACCAAACTACAATAACAAATGGTCAGGACGTGACAGTTGTTCTGATGTCCAGAAGCTCTTTCTGGTCATAAGAGACAGTAGCAGCAACTATATGTACAATGCGGAATTTTTTTTTTTGCAGTTGGTTAAGAACCCGTAAAATGGCAGTTATCCCCTCCGGCTATCAAAATCTCTCAAAATAAATACATGTGTTTCCATTCAGTCAGTGTCCCCATCAAAACAATCAGAAGATTGCTGATCAATAAGGCCCACATCACTTATCTGGTTGACAGGCTGTAAAATGACAGACTTCCTTATTCAAATCAAATCAGATCAAATTGTATTTGTCACATGCTTCATACACAATAGGTGTATACTAAAAGTGAAATGCTTACTTACGGGTCCTTTTCCAACAATGCAGTTGAAGATTAAAATCAAAAAACAATGTTTTAAGTGAGAATAGGAATAGGTCTGAAGATGGAAATGAAAGGAAATTCATGATCACCACAATGCATATTCTTCCCCTGCTCTACCAAGGTTTTCCAGCACACAGTTGTAACATACTAGAGTAGCTATGTTGGTTTTGTACTTCAAACTACAGTAGCAGTCAAAAGTTCGGACAGAACTACTCATTGCAGGGTTTTTCTTTATTTGTACTATTTTCTACATTGTAGAATAATAGTAAAGATATTAAAACTTCAAAATAACACATATGGAATCATGTAGTAACCAAAAAAGGGTTAAACAATTAAAAATATATATTATTTGAGATTCTTCAAAGTAGCCACACTGCCTTGATGACAGCTTTGTGGATTCTTGTTCATTACCTGTTTCAAAATAATGTGTAGCTTAAAATTATGTTTGTAATTGTATTTCTTTTTGCAAAAAGATGATGACGCAATAATAATAAACATTTACAATAGGCATATATCTAAAAATACATACAGCCAAGTTATATATAATTTTAATACAGGGTACTGTAAAGTCCATTATTCCTCTGAAAAGTATGAATTAGGCAGTTTGAGAAGGTTTGAATCATAAGCGACCTGCCTACACATAGTTTGAAGTACAATATCAACATAGCTACTGTGGTAGGTCAAAGCTGTATGCTGGAAAACCTTGGTAGAGCCTTGGTGGAATAGGCATGGTGGTGCTCATGGGAATTTCCCTTCTTTTTTGGCTTCAGACCAATGCCTATTCTCACATAAAATGTCATTTTAAGATTTCATTTCCATGGTTTTTACACCAGAAGTTTATTATGCAACATTATTATACAACATGATAATTAAGCAATAAGGCCCGAGGTGGTGTGGTACAGTGCATTTGGAAAGTATTCAGGCCCCTTGACATTTTCCACATTTAGTTATGTTACAGCCTTATTCTAAAATGGATAAAATAAAAATACATTCTCAGCAATCTACACACAATACCCCATAATGACAAAGCGAAACAGGTTTTTATATATATTTGCTAATTTATTAAAAATAAAACCCAGAAATAACTTATTTCCATAAGTATTCAGACCCTTTGCTTTGAAACTTGAAGTCGAGCTCAGGTGCATCCTGTTTCCATTGATCATCCTTGAGATGTTTCTACAACTTGATTGGAGTCTTCCTGTAGTAAATACAATTTATTGGACATGATTTGGAAAGGCACACACCTGTCTATATAAGGACCCACAGTTGACAATGCATATAAGAGCAAAAACCATGGGGTCAAAGGAATTGTCCGTAGAGCTCCGAGACAGTATTGTGTCGAGGCACAGATATGGGGAAGGGTACCAAAACATTTCTGCAGAATTGAAGGTCCCCAAGAACACAGAGGCCTCTATGATTCACAAGACTCTTCCTAGAGTTGGCCACCCGGCCAAACTGAGCTATCGGGGGAGAAGCGCCTTGGTCAGGGAGGTGATCAGGAACCCGGTGGTCACTCTGAAAGAGCTCCAAAGTTCCTCTGTGGAGATGGGAGAACCTTCCAGAAGGACAACCATCTCTGCAGCACTCCACCAATCAGGCCTTTATGGTAGAGTGGCCAGAAGGAAGCCACTCCTCAGTAAAAGGCACATGACAGCCCTCTTGGAGTTTGCCAGAAGGCACCTAAAGAACACTCAGACCATGAGAAAAAAGATTCTCTGGTCTGATGAAACCAAGATTGAACTCTTTGGCCTGAATGTCAAGCGTCACGTCTGCAAGAAACCTGACACCATGCCAATTGTGAAGCATGGTGGTGGCAGCATCATGCTATGCGTATGTTTTTTAGCCAAGACAATGCAGGAGTGGCTTCGGGATAAGACTCTGAATGTCCTTGAGTGGCCTAGCCAGAGTCCGAACTTGAACCCGATCTAACATCTCTGAAGAGACCTGAAAATAGCTGTGCAGCGATGCTCCCCATCCAACCTGACAGAGCTTGAGAGGATCTGCAGAGATGAATGGGAGAAACTCCCCAAATACAGATGGGCCTAGCTTGTAGCATCATACCCAAGAAGACTCGAGGCTGTAATTGCTGCCTATGGTGTTTCAACAATGTACGGAGTAAAGGGTCTGAATTCTTATGTAAATGTGATATTTCAGGTCTTTAAAATGTTCTTATACATTTGCAAACAGTTCTAAAAATCCTGGTTTTGCTTTGTCATTATGGGGTATTGTGTGTAGATTGATGAGGGAATTTCTTTGGAAAAATTTGGAAAAAGTCAAGGGGTCTGAATACTTTCCGAATGCACTGTATATGGCCAATTTATCACGGCTAAGGGCTGTTCTTATGGATATGCCCTTAACCATGGTATATTGTCCATATACAACCAACCCCTGAAGTGCGTTATTGCTATTATCAATGGTTTCCAACATAATTAGAAGAGTAAAAATAAATGTATACGGTCTGATATGCCACGACTTTCAGTCAATCAGCACTCAGGGCTCGAACCACCCAGTTTATAATACAGCATAACACATGCTCTCCTTGTGTCGTGCATTTTTATTGATTTTATTTATTGATAAGATTCCAGCTCCTAATCCTACTGGTCAGTGCTCAAAGCAAATTGGCAAGAGTAAGGAAACAAAGACTGAAGCAAATATTTACTATGCTATTACACAGTGCAGCTGGCTAGATGACTACAGGAGTGCAAAATATGGATGATCTGTTCTCAATGGAAGGGTTCTGAAAAAGTATCTCAAGGAAGAGGCAACGACCTCTTCCTTGAGAGTCTGAGAGCTGATCTCTCCTCCTTTCCAACAAGAAGCATGCAGTAGTACTGTACACAACACAACACTCACTACCACTTGTCTTTCTCTTCACGAACCCAAATGCTCTTTTAAGAGCCACCTAATAAATTAAAATAACTGTGTGTGTTTGTGTCAGGAGTGGGCTGTTAAAACTATAAACAAAAGAATGGTCAAACTATCTCATCCGGGAGGCGAACCTTCAATGTTCTTATCCACAAGCAATAGATTGAACCATTACACTTTGAATCCTGTTCTTAAGACATTGACTTCGAAGGACCATTTAATGGAAGCGTTCGTTCCAAAATGATTTTGTTCGTTCACTTAGTCGTGATTGCTTGTTTATTTATCTTCTATGGTTAAAATACAATAGTCTAATTTGTTGAAAACAGACTCATTTAATCACGTAGTTAACAAGCATTTCCTTTCCTTTTGATACCACACTGCTGCAGGCTGGCACATAGCAGGTTGCATAAACAAGCAATGATTCTGATATTGTTGTTTTTACCTGATGCAGCTTGAGGAGCCCCATGACTACGTTTTACTTGTGGATGGCGATGTTCAGATTTTCTGTGAACACAATGAAAAGTAATTTGACACTGTGTTGATCAGTCAGCACACATTTGGATTATAAATGTCAAGACGGCAGGAGAGGGAGTACATGCCGGAGCTCGAATTTATTTGACACGTGTTTGAAACAGTGATGATGTCAATCTGGTAAGCATGCACAACTGAGGTTCTGTTTACATGTATGTTTGTGGTTCAACCATTTACTATATGTATATGGATTTAACATAGCTAACTTACTGTTTCTCAACAAAGCAATTTGTTTTCTCGGCTATGGTTTGTGTTGTGTTCTTGGTTGCTCTTAGTCGAGGAAATGTAGCGTAGCTAACTGCAGTGTTTGTCCTGTCTGAAATCTGGCAACTTCGTTTTAAGATTACCGTAGCTTGGTCTGTGCAATGCAAATACACATGATTAGCGTGGCAGTTTAACAAAGTTTGGTGATTTTAAACTTAATAACGTAACTAACGTTAACCAAGTAGTTATGTTTTGTGTAAGAAAGTATGATATATGGTGGTGTATGAACTGGCCATACAGAATAGCTAACGTTGGCTAAGGCTACATAACTAGCTAAAGTTAATTGGCTGTCATAGCAGCCAAAGACATTCGCTAGTTTATTCGTGCATGTGTGTTTGTGCTCCGATTACACACAAGTGTCTAGATCAGAAGTTTACACATGATGACTTCAGCCTTATGTGAAAAACCTTACTTGGCAAAATATAGCCAGCTAGCTAGCTTTCCTTGCTTCTTGGTTAGCTACCTAGCCAACGTTAGCTCTCATCTGACTGGTATAACTTTACGTTAGCTAGCTAGCTATCTACCTAGCTAACAAAAACAAAACCACATTCATTTGCGAGCTACCTTATCTTGCCTGTTTGTTAGGTAGCTAGCTAGCTTTCAGCTGACTGGTGTTATCTAGCTACAGAGGCTAGCTGCTGGACTTTCTTCAAGCAAGCAAATATAAAATATCTTTGGATTTGTTTAACACTTTTTTGGTTACTACATGGCTCCATATGTGTTATGTCTTCACTATTATTTTACAATTTAAAAATAGTAAAAAAAAAAAAAACTTCAATATGTAGGTGTTTCCAAACTTTTGACTGGTACTGTATATCCACTAGGCTAATAAATAATCACATTTTTCCTTTAGACTATTTAATTAACCTACATCATTTTATTTCAAGTTATCCATTTGGAGCGCATGCAAAAGCGATTTGGAGTTGTTGAAGGGGAGTGACAAAGTGTATTACAATTGAATTTGAATGAAATGAATGATGAGGATGATGAAGAAGAGGGTGATTGAATTTAGAACAATAGTGTACGAATTGCTGTCCCTCTGTCCCACACACACACACACACACAATGAAAGATGCTTCTTCTTTTTGTTTCTACTTCGGCAGAAGAAGCTGTAACTGGACTGTAGCCTATTACTTACTAAAACTGTTGTAACACTGTAAGGTATTATTTAAAAAAAATATATATATATATATATTCTGTTATATTCCATTTTATCCTTAAAATATATCTGTTGATTGAATATAAGCAAATGACGTCTGCTATATGAACAAGTTGATGGTGCAGCCATATAGCCTCGGCTACTATGCACAGATAAATAAAACTCAATTGCTAATGACCCTGTTAAAAAATCTGATATGTGGTTCTCGGTAACGGATGGACGGCTCATGAAGTGAGGCGGGGAGTGTGTTGGTAACCAAGTTGATTTGCGAATTTTCATCGAGAAAAAGAGATGTCATATTGGCTTAGATATGATGATGGGGAGATTTGAATTTAACACTGAGCTTCATCCAGTATGTGTGTGAGTGTATGTGTGTGTGTTTGTGTGGCATCATTGTGCATGTGTGCACATGTTATGTGTGCGTGGGCTTATGTAAATGCGAGTTAGGGTGTCAGTGTACGTATGTGTGAGTGTGTGCAACCCATTTGAATCTCATTTCGGACAACTTTGTAACTACTTAGCATGTTAGCTAACCCTTCCCCTAACCCAAACCCATTAACTTAACTCCTAAACTTAACCCTAACCCCTAGCCTAGCTAATGTTAGCCAGCTAGCTAACATTAGCCTCCTAGCTAGAATTCGTAACATTGTATTTTAATTATGGCTTAGGTGGCTGGAGTCTTTGACAATCATTTGGGCCTTGCTCTGACACCGCCTGGTATAGATGTCTTGAGTGGGTGGGAGCTCACCCCCAGTGATGTAGTGGACCGTACTCACTACCCTCTGTAGAGCCTTGCGGGGGTGCCTTGAAGTTGCTGTACAAAGCAGTGATGCAGCCAGTCAGGATGCTCTTAATGGTTCAGCTGTAGACCTTTTTGAGGATCTGAGGGCCCATGCCAAATATTTTCACCCTCCTAAATGGGAAGAGGTGCTGTCGTGCCCTCTTCACAACTGTTTGGGTGTGTGTGGACTATGTTAATTCCTTAGTGACGTGGACACCGATGAACTTGAAGCTCGGGGCGATAGTCATTTAGACAGGTTACCTTGGTGTTCTTGGGCAGGGGGACTATGGTGGTCTACTTGAAACAAGTTGGCATTACAGACTGGGTCAGTGAAACATTGAACATGTCAGTGAAGACACTTGCCAGCTGGTCAGTGCATGCTCGGTGTTTGCGTCCTGGTATTCCATTTGGCCCCAAGGACTTTGGAATGTTAAAAAATTATTCGGGATTGGTGGGTCCCCTGCGGGACGGTTGAGCTAACGTAGGCTAATGCGATTAACATGAGGTTGAAAGTAACAAGAACATTCCCCAGGACACAGACATATCTGG
Organism: Salmo salar; assembly: GCF_965601325.2. Taxonomy (NCBI): domain Eukaryota; kingdom Metazoa; phylum Chordata; class Actinopteri; order Salmoniformes; family Salmonidae; genus Salmo; species Salmo salar. Next base: position 92,528,341 of record NC_138301.1, read on the forward strand.
TATTGGCAGAAAGCTTAAATTCTTGTTAATCTAACTGCACTGTCCAATTTACAGTAGTTATTACAGTGAAATAATACCATGCTATTGTTTGAGGAGAGTGCACAGTTTTGAACATAAAAAGTTATTAATAAACAAATTAGGCACATTTGGGCAGTCTTGATACAACATCAGTCTAAAATGTTGCACATACACTGCTGCCATCTTAGTGGCCAATATATAAATTGCACCTGGGCTGGCATAGTACATTATGGCCTTTCTCTAGCATTTCTAAGAGGATGGTACAAAAAAAAGACAAAAAATATGTTTTTCTTTTCTTTGTATTATCTTTTACCAGATCTAATGTGTTATATTCTACTACATTCATTTCACATTTCCACAAACTTCAAAGTGTTTCCTTTCAAATGATACCAAGAAAATGCATATCCTTGCTTCAGGGCCTGAGCTGCAGGCAGTTCGATTTGGGTATGTGATTTTAGGCGAAAATTGAGTAAAAGGGGCCAATCCTTAAGAGTTTCATCTGTTTAAAGGTCTTATTAATATATACTGTGCATTCGGAAAGAATTCAGACCCCATGACTTTTTCAACATCTTGTTACGTTACAGCCATATTCTCAAATAGATTAAATAGTTTTTTTTCCCCTTCATCTGTCTACACACAATACCCCATAATGACAAAGCAAAAACAGGTTTTTAGAAATGTTTGCAAATGTATTAAAAATAAAAAACTGAAATATCATATTTACATAAGTATTCAGACCCTTAACTCAGTACTTTGTTGAAGCACCTTTGACAATGATTATAGCCTCAAGTCTTCTTGGGTATGACACTACAAGCTTGGCACCCCTGTATTTGGGGAGTTTCTCCCATTCATCTCTGCAGATCCTCTCAAGCGCTGTCAGGTTGGATGGGGAGCGTCGCTGCTCAGCTATTTTCAGGTTGCTCCAGAGATGTTAGATCGGGTTCAAGTCTGAGCTCTGGCTGGGCCACACAAGGACATTCAGAGACTTTTCCCGAAGCCTCTCCTGCGTTGTCTTGGTTGTGTGCTTAGGGTCGTTGTCCTGTTGAAGTTGAAGGTCCTGAGCGCTCTGGAGCAGGTTTACATCAAGGATCTCTCTGTACTTTGGTCTGATCATCTTTGCCTCGATCCTGACTAATCTCCCAGTCCCTACCTCTGAAAAACACGCTTTACCATTGGGATGGTAATTGGTTTTCTCCAGACGTGAAGCTTTTTTCTCATGGTCTGAGAGTTCTTTAGGTTCCTTTTGGCAAACTCCAAGTGGGCTGTCATGTGCCTTTTACTGAGGAGTGGCTTCCATCTGGCCACTCTACCATAAAGGACTGATTGGTGGGTTGCTGCAGAGATGGTTGTCCTTTTGGAAGGTTCTCCCATCTCCACAGAGGAACTCTAGAGCTCTGTCAGAGTGACCATCAGGTTCTTGGTCACCTCCCTGACCAAGGCCCTTCTCCCCCGATTGCTCAGTTTGGCCGGGGGGTCAGCTCTAGGAAGAGTCTTGGGGGTCTTGTTGGTCTTCCAAACTTCTTCCATTTAAGAATGATTTACATTCACATTTACATTTACGTCATTTAACAGACGCTCTTATCCAGAGTGACTTACAAATTGGTGCATTCACCTTATGATATCCAGTGGAACAACCACTTTAGTACATCTATCTCTTTTTTGGGGGGGGGGGGGGGGTTAGAAGGATTACTTAATCCTATCCCAGGTATTCCTTAAAGAGGTGGGGTTTCAGGTGTCTCCGGAAGGTGGTGATTGACTCCGCTGTCCTGGCGTCGTGAGGGAGCTTGTTCCACCATTGGGGTGCCAGAGCAGCGAACAGTTTTGACTGGGCTGAGCAGGAACTGTGCTTCCGCAGAGGTAGGGGGGCAAGCAGGCCAGAGGTGGATGAACGCAGTGCCCTTCTTTGGGTGGAGGGACTGATCAGAGCCTGAAGGTACGGAGGTGCCGTTCCCCTCACAGCTCCGTAGGCAAGCACCATGGTCTTGTAGCAGATGCAAGCTTCAACTGGAAGCCAGTGGAGTGTGCGGAGGAGCGGGGTGACGTGAGAGAACTTGGGAAGGTTGGGAATGATGGAAGCCACTGTGTTCTTGTGGACGTTCAATGCTGCAGAAATGTTTTCGTACCCTTCCCCATATCTGTGCCTCGACACAATTCTGTCTCGGAGCTCTCAGACAATTCCTTTGACCTCATGGATTGGTTTTTGCTCTGACATGCACTGTCAACTTTGGGACCTTATATAGACAGGTGTGTGCCTTTCCTAATCATGTCCATTCATTTTACCACAGGTGGACTCCAATCAAGTTGTAGAAATATCGCAATGATGCTTAACTCTTACATCTAGACGTTCCGCTAGCGGATCACCTGCTCCAATATCCAATGATAGGCGTGGCGCGAATTACAAATTCCTCAAAAATACAAAAACTTCAATTTTTCAAACATATGACTATTTTACAGCATTTTAAAGACAAGACTCTCCTTTATCTAACCACACTGTCCGATTTCAAAAAGGCTTTACAGCGAAAGCAAAACATTAGATTATGTCAGCAGAGTACCCAGCCAGAAATAATCAGACACCCATTTTTCAAGCTAGCATATAATGTCACAAAAAATAAAACCACAGCTAAATGCAGCACTAACCTTTGATGATCTTCATCAGATGACAACCCTAGGACATTATGTTATACAATACATGCATGTTTTGTTCAATCAAGTTCATATTTATATCAAAAACCAGCTTTTTACATTAGCATGTGACGTTCAGAACTAGCATTCCCACCGAACACTTCCGGTGAATTTACTAAATTACTCACGATAAACGTTCACAAAAACATAACAATTATTTTAAGAATTATAGATACAGAACTCCTTTGTGCAATCGAGGTGTCCGATTTTAAAATAGCTTTTCGGTGAAAGCACATTTTGCAATATTCTCAGTACATAGCCCGGCATCACGGGCTAGCTATTTAGACACCCAGCAAGTTTAGCCTTCACCAAAGTCAGATTTACTATTAGAAAAGTTTGATTACCTTTGGTGTTCTTCGTCAGAATGCACTCCCAGGACTGCTACTTCAATAACAAATGTTGGTTTGGTTCAAAATAATCCATAGTTATATCCAAATAGCGGCGTTTTGTTTGTGCGTTCAAGACACTATCCGAAGTGTAAATAAGGGTCATGCGCATGACGCATTTTGTGACAAAAAAATTCTAAATATTCCATTACCTTACTTCGAAGCATGTCAACCGCTGTTTAAAATCAATTTTTATGCCATTTTTCTCGTAAAAAAGCGATAATATTCCGACCGGGAGCGGTGGTTTTCATTCAAAGATAAAACATGGAGTCCCCTCGTGCACGCGCCTGAGTCTCACAGTACTGTGAGCAGCCACTATCCAAACGCGCTACTTTTTTTCAGCCAGAGCCTGCAAAGCCACGATTCAGCTTTTTGCCGCTTTCTGAGAGCCCATGGGAGCCGTAGGAAGTGTCACGTAACAGCAGAGATCCCCTGTAATGGATAGAGATAATCAAGAAGGCCAAGAAATTGTCAGACAGGGCACTTCCTGCATGGAATCTTCTCAGGTTTTGGCCTGCCAAATGAGTTCTGTTATACTCACAGACACCATTCAAACAGTTTTAGAAACTTTGGAGTGTTTTCTATCCAAAGCTAATAATTATATGCATATTCTAGTTTCTGGGCAGGAATAATAATCAGATTAAATTGGGTACGTTTTTTATCTGGCCGTGAAAATACTGCCCCCTAGCCATAACAGGCTAAAGGAAACAGAATGCACCTGAGCTCAATTTCGAGTCTTGTGTAATGAACACGAAGGGAGAAAGAGAGCTGGTTTCAAGCACAGGGCGCAGCAGGTGTATTTTGCAAAGGACCACAGGAGGAGGCAGGTAACTGGGTCCAGGGGCAGGCAGATGGTCATTCACAGGGGGTCCAAAAGGGCAACAGTACAGGCAGGGAAAAGGCTAGTAACGTAGTCTGGGTGTCATAAGCGTCGTTGTAGGTAGTGGACCAAAACGCAGAGGGTATATGAATCATCTTCTTTTATTGAAGGAAAAACAAAACAAAACACTTACACAAAACAAACGACGAAAACAGTCCTGTAAGGTGCTCAGACTATACACGGAAACAACCACCCACAAACACAAGAGAAAATTAACCACTAAAATATGGCCTCCAATTAGAGGCAACGACAACCAGTCGTTCCTCTAATTGGATGTCGTTCCAAAACCCCAACATAGAAATAGAAAACCCAGATAAACACATAGAAATAGAAAATATAGAACATACACCAAAACCCCGAAACACACAAAACAAACACCCTCTGCCACGCCCTGACCACACTACAATAACAAACAACCCCTTTTACTGGTCAGGACGTGACACCGGGAGATCAGGCAATACAGTTGAAGTCGGAAGTGTACATACACCTTAGCCAAATACATTTAAACTCCGTTTTTCACAATTCCTGACATTTAATCTAAGTAAAAATTCCCTGTCTTAGGTCAGTTAGGATCACCACTTTATTTTAATAATGTGAAATGTCAGAATAATAGTAGAGAGAATGATTTTTTTCAGCTTTTATTTCTTTTATCACATTCACAGTAGGTCAGACGTTTACATACACTAAATTAGTATTTGGAGCATTGCCTTTAAATTGTTTACCTTGGTTCAAACGTTTCGGGTATCCTTCCACAAGCTTCCCACAATAAGTTTGGTCAATTTTGGCCCATTCCTCCTGACAGAGCTGGTGTAACTGAGTCAGGTTTCTAGTCCTCCTTGCTCGCACACACTTTTTCAGTTCTGCCAACACATTTTCTACAGGATTGAGATCAGGGCTTTGTGATGACCTTGACTTAGTTGACCTTAAGCCATTTTGCCACAACTTTGGAAGTTTGCTTGGGGTCATTGTCCATTTGGAAGACCCATTTGCGACCAAGCTTTAACTTCTTGACTGATGTCTTGGGATGTTGCTTCAATATATCCACATAATTTTCCTGCCTCATGATGCCATCCATTTTGTGAAGTGCACCAGTCTCTCCTGCAGCAAAGCACCCCCACAACATGATGCTGCTACCCCCGATGCTTCACAGTTGGGATGGTGTTCTTCGGCTTGCAAGCATCCCCCTTTTTCCTCCAAACATAACAATCGACATTTCTCCATAAAGTACGATCTTTGTCCCCATGTGCAGTTGCAAACTGTAGTCTGACTTTTTATACCGGTTTTGGAGCAGTGGCTTCTTCCTTGCTGAGCGGCTTTTCAGTTTATGTCAATATAGGACTTGTTTTACTGTGGATATAGATACTTTTGTACCTGTTTCCTCCAGCATCTTCACAAGGTCCTTTGCTGTTGTTCTGGGATTGATTTTCACTTTTCGCACCAAAGTATGTTCATCTCTAGGAGACAGAACGTGTCTCCTTCCTGAGCAGTATGACAGCTGCGTGGTCCCATGGTGTTCATACTTGCGTACTATTGTTTATACAGATGAACGTGGTACCTTAAGGCATTTGGAAATTGCTCACAAAGAAACCAGACTTGTGAAGGTCTAGGCTGATTTCTTTTGATTCTTTCATGATGTCAAGCAAAGAGGCACTGAGTTTGAAGGTAGGCCTTGAAATACATCCACAGGTACACCTCCAATTGACTCAAATGAGGTCAATTAGCCTATCAACAGCTTCTAAAGCCATGACATCATTTTCTGGAATTTCCCAAGCTGTTTAAAGGCACAGTCAACTTAGTGTATGTAAACTTTTGATCCACTGGAATTGTGATACAGTGACGTATAAGTGAAATAATCTGTCTGTAAACAATTGTTGAAAAATTACTTGTTTCTTGCACAAAATAGATATCCTAACCGACTTGCCAAAACTACAGTTTGTTAACAAGAAATTTGTGGAGTGGTTGAAAAATGAGTTTTAATGACTCCAACCTAAGTGTATGTAAATGTCCAACTTCAACTGTAGGTAGATAACAGGAAATCTGATAGGCTAAGGTACAGGCAGGGAATAGGCAAAATGGCGACAGGCAGGCAAAAACTATCATACACGGGAGGAGTAAATCACGGGAAAAACCAGAGCTCTGATAGACGTGTGTCACAAAACAAACAATACCTCACAGTGATCGGGTGCAAAGAACTGGACTAAATAGTGATAATGACATACAGGTGTGTGAACAGGTGATTAGAATTCAGGTGATTGGGATCTGGAGAGTGAGCTGCGTTCAGGGGATCTACGTGTTTGAGGGTGTGAGTTGGAAGCAGACGTAACATCTTATAGCAAAGGGTCTGACATTTTTTTTGCTACAATTTCTAGAAACCTGTCTTCGCTTCATCATTATGCGGTACAGTGTGTAGATTGCTGAGAAACATGTATTTAATAAATTTTTGAATAAGGATGTAACGTAGCAAAATGTGAAAAAGTCAAGGGGTCTGAATACTTTCGGAAGGCACTGTATAGAGCATGCTGGGAGCTGGATCACACATTTCAGCAGAATAAAACTAAATCACAGGAGGTTAGTGTCACCTTAATTGGGGAGGACGGACGTGTTGTAGTGGCTGGAGCGGTATCAGGGGAATGATATCAAATACATCAAACATATGGTTTCCATGTGTTTGATGTCATTCCATTTGCTCAGTTCCAGACATTATTATGAGCCGTCCTCCCCTCAGCAGCCTCCTGTGAACTAAACTCAGTTTCTCCCATAGACTTTTTTATTCATAAGCCCATGTTTAAGTGTGGAGTGAATAAAGATTGCATTAAATGAATAAATATTCCTCATTACTTTTCAAATGGAGCTATATTTTTATCCTTGGATATGTCATTCAGTAGAATATATTTACATTTGTTAATTTTATTGTTGAGAGCTCTCGTCCTTGAGGAACCGTAGGGTTTTGACACATTTCGATTGTGAGAATACATGAGTCAAACATGGCTTTCCAACTATACTGCAATGTGAGAGTTGCACCATATGGGAGTTTGGAATGGTAAACAAATATTAGGGATGAAATCGAAACTGTTAAATAAATTAAAGGTAATTGACATGCCCTAACATTAAACTGCTGATAGTTTTTTTATTTACGGTTAACAAAAAAACCCTGATGATTGTCTTATATTGATCATTTTCTTAAGGAAAGCCTCCAGATGAACATGATCATATGAAGAAACACAATGTAACTTAACATCATGTTTTGTCATACAGTACAATATGTATCACTCCAGGGGTGGTCTGGCCCACTGACAGATGGGCTGGTCTAATTTTAGTCCGGTAAGCATGTCTAACAATTTTTTTTGCGCAAAATTATCATTATCTGGCTAATAATTGGGGCTCAAGGAACAAAATGGGCCGGTGTGGGGGCCTCAGGGAAAAAAAGTTGCCTATTATGGGGGCCTCAAGGAAAATAATTGGCCAGTGTAAAAAATTCCAGGGCCGATTTCTGGTCCCAATCTGCCCCTGTATCCAGTGAAGAGAACATTTAATTCACTCACTGCCTGACACTGTAGTCGTCTATTCTTCAGTTATCTATACTATTGTAGCAATGGTGCCCACTGTGAGGAAAGATCATTTTGAAAATGTCAACTGTAGAATATAATTTAACACATTTAAAACATTTATCAACCATGGGTCAACTAACGTGAGCTAAAATATTCAAGACTGGTACACTTGTCCTCACATTAAACTATTCACTCCTGATAATTTTGTATTACTTGTTTACAAGGAAACTTCTAGCTGGTCTTTTACTGAGTAATGATGAATGACTGTTTCATACTTTCTTTGGAATGAAAAGCTTGACAAACTTGATACCATGTTGTGACATATAGTACATTATGTATCTCTTTTCCTTCAGTGGAGCATTTCATAAATTTTTATCCACTCACTGCCTGACACTGTAGTCTGCTCTACTGTCAGCTCTTCAATATCCATCAACTAGCCAGAGGTAGCAACAAAGGTCCCAGAGTGGTCTGGCAAAAAAAATATTCTGGGGCCGTAGTTTTTCCTGATCTGGTAATCTAACCAGGTAAAACTCTGAATGTTATATGGTATGATGTGATTTACAGGTTGTAAAAAGGTTTAATATGGGCTACGATGGGACCAGCGGTTTTCTAGTCAGGTCACATGGCTTTAAAAAACACCCTTTGAAAAACATCCTAGTATTTTTAGATATGAAAACACTGTCAAACTGCAGCAACCTTGAACATGTTCATATGAATATTATTTTAAAGAAGGACTAGTGGGGTTCCTATACACAGTCGCTGAGAAAGCAACATGATTGAACAATAAAACTCACAGGGCTGAGCTTGCTTTATGCAGGTTTGCATCATGTAGTCCTGCCCCATGCAAATGTAGGCCTAATTAAAAATGTACTTACAGTCGATGTCAGCTATTGTGTTTATTGATTAATTCCAGTTAATGATTTTGGATTGAAAAAGTCTTGGTAGCCTAGTCACCCTTATACAAATAAATGTGTTGCGGCAAACTTCCTGCATGTTTGTGGCAAATTTGCTGCAAACTAATTAGTGTGCCACAAAATGTTGCCAGAAGTTTGCAAACTTTTGCCACTAGTGGTGAATCTGTGGCAAACCTGTAGCAACAACATTTGTCACTAGTGGCAAACAGTTTACCAGAAGCCATTTCTGGTGAACACATGAGTTCCAAGACCAGTAACCGTTGATTACCAAACAGGGGGATTAGAAAACTGGAAACCAAGCTATCAATCTAGCTACCTACCAGAGTTGTCCAGTAAGTGTCTAACTTATTCATTACACTTCATAATAAACATTTTATTAGCTAAATGATGCCTAGTTAGCAATGGCATGTTTTATGGGATAGAGTGAAACACATTTTGTTGATACCAGTTTAAATCTGTCAGCTCCACTGACTGGCTAGCGCCTAGCTAGTTAACATTACCTATCATATTTTTTGCACAATTCATTTGATAGGTAGCTAGCTAACTAATGACTTGCATAAAAATGTATATTCCTAGGTGAATGCGGTGCTGTCTTTTAATACCAATATGCATATCAATATGCTATTACCACGGTTAAGTAGCATATTAGCTAGCACAACAGCTAGCTAGCTAGCAATAAAATGAGTTGATTTGACATCAAAGCAAAACATCACTTTTGTAGATGGATACCCTTCTCCTAGCAGTGTTGTTGGAAGAGGCTAATTTGGGAGGAGGGTACATCAACACCCTGGAAATATGTTTGTGGTGCACTCAATCCTAATACTTTTTTTGATTGATAAATGAGTGTATCGTCTTCAAGATTGGTAAGGTAAGCAAATGCATATATCACTCTCGTAAATGTAGCCCATACGTTCATTCTTTGTATTAATGAGATATTTCATTGCTTTAAACTAGTAGCCAGCTCATCTTTATCATGTGTTGTTCCTTCTCTCTTTCTAGAAGCAATCGGGTTGTTTTCTGTAAAAACAACAAGTTTGGGTTGTTGATGCTGGGTTATTAAGGTTGGGCTATGGATATTTGACTCAGCCAGTGGGTTAATTCTCCCGACACCCGAACGTGAGCAATACCAACATGTTTCAAGCAGACCACCATAGTCCCTGTGCCCAAGAACACTAAGGACACCTGCCTAAATGACTACAGACCCGTAGCACTCACGTCCGTAGCCATGAAGTGCTTTGAAAGGCTGGTCATGGCTCACATCAACATCGTTATCCCAGAAACACTAGACCCACTCCAATTTGCATACCGCCCAAACAGATCCACAGATGATGCAATCTCTATTGCACTCCACACTGCCCTTTCCCACCTGGACAAAAGGAACACCTACGTGAGAATGCTATTCATTGACTACAGCTCAGCATTCAACACCATAGTACCCTCAAAGCTCACCACTAAGCTAAGGATCCTGGGACTAAACACCTCCCTCTGCAACTGGATCCTGGACTTCCTGACGGGCCACCCCCAGGTGGTGAGGGTAGGTAGCAACACATCTGCCAAGCTGATCCTCAACACTGGAGCCCTTCAGGGGTGCGTGCTCAGTCCCCTCCTGTACTCCTTGTTCAACCACGACTGCATGGCCAGGTACGACTCCAACACCATCATTACGTTTGCAGACGACACAACAGCCTGATAACCGACAACAACGAGACAGCCTATAGGGAGGAGGTCAGAGACCTGGCCGGTGGTGCCAGAATAACAAAAACCCCACCCACCCCAGTCATAGACTGTTCTCTCTACTACCGCATGGCATGCGGTACCAGAGCTCCAAGTCTAGGACCAAAAGGCTTCTCAACAGCTTTTATCCCCAAGCCATAACACTCCTGAACAGGTAATCAAATGGCTACCTGGACTATTTGCATTGTGTGTGTCCCCAACCCCTCTTTTACGATGCTGCTACTCTCTGTTTATCATATGTGCATAGTCACTTTAACTATACCTACATGTACATACTACCTGAATTTGCCCAACTAACCGGTGCCCCCGCACATTGGCTACCCGGACTATCTGCATTGTGTCCCACCACCCACCACCCGCCAACCCCTCTTTTATGCTACTGCTACTCTCTGTTTATCATATATGCATAGTCACTTTAACCGTACCTACATGAACATACTACCTCAATTAGCCCGACTAACCGGTGCCTGTATATAGCCTCGGTACTATTATTATTCACTGTCTTTTTACTGTTGTTTTTTATTTCCTTACTTACTGTATCTATTGTTCACCTAATACCTATTTTTTACTTAAAAATTGCACTGTTGGTTAGGGCCTGTAAGTAAGCATTTTACTGTAAGGTCTACACCTGTTGTGCTCTGCACACGTGACAAATAAACTTTGATTTGATTTGAAGTGTCGAGACAACCTGCTCCAGAGCTCTCAGGACCTTTCATCAAGAATCACTCTGTACTTTGCTCAATTAATCTTTGCCTCAATCCTGACTAGTCTCCCAGTCCCTGCCACTAAAAAACATCCCCACAGCATGTTGCTGCCACCACCATGCTTCACCATTGGGATGGTGCCAGGTTTCCTCCAGACATGACGCTTGGCATTCAGGCCAAAGAATTAAATCTTGATTTCATCAGGCCAGATAATCTTTCACGAACTGAGAGTCTTTAGGTACCTTTTGGCAAACTCCAAGCGGGCTGTCATGTGCCTTTTACTGAGGAGTGGCTTCCGTCTTGCCACTCTACCATAAAGGCCTGATTGGTGGAGTGCTGCAGAGATGATTGTCCTTCTGGAAAGTTCTCCACAGAGGAACTCTGAAGCTCTGTCAGAGTGACCATCGAGTTTTCGGTCAACTCACTGACCAAGGCCCTTCTCCCCTGATTGCTCAGTTTGACCAGGCAGCCAGCTCTAGGAAGAGTATGTTTTGGTACCCTTCCCCAGATCTGTGCCTCAACACAATTCTGTCTCGGAGCTCTACGGACAATTCCTTTGATCTCATGGCTTGGTTTTTGCTCTGACATGCACTATCAACTAAGGGACCTATATAGACAGGTGTGTGCCTTTCCAACTCATGTCCAATCAATTGAATTTACCACAGGTGGACTCCAATGAAGTTGTAGAAACATCTCAAGGATGATCAATAAAAACAGGATGCACCTGAGCTCAATAAGGTATATCTGTTTTTTATGTTTAATACATTTACAAAAATGTCTAAAAACCTGTATTCACTTTGTCATTATGGGGTATATTGTGTAGATTGCTGATGATTTAAAAAAATGTAATCCATTTTAGATTAAGGCTGTAACCTAACAAAATGTGGAAAAAGTCAAGAGGTCTGAATACTTTCCAAAGACACTGTTTGCTGTATGAGTGGAACCTGGCCTCTTTGATTCTAAAGTTTGAGGTTAAGTAAAACTGAGAAATTCCTTTTTGAGAGTGGGGACAGAGCTTTGTGTGGAAATAACATTGACCCTGTGTAAAACAGCATCTACGTCTTCCACACTGTCATCAATAACCAATAGTACAACCTTTATGGGACCCTGAAAGACCTTCTTAAACCTTTCTAACCTCGAAGATACTGCTGTCCCTATTCATTTTGCTCTTTTCTCACTCCCTTGCCTTTGTTCAACCATTTGACCTGGCTGATCAACCGTTCCTTCAGCGTATTTTATTTCGAAATGTGGGTGGAACTATCCCTTAAAACTATCCCTTAAAATTGAGTGTTGGGACAGGTCGCTGGTTCAAATCCCCAAGCCAGAAAGTTGGAAAAATATGTTGTTCTGCCCAGTTAAACCCCAACAACAACTGCTCCCCGGGTGCCGAAGACGTGGATGTCGATTAAGGCAGCCCCCTGCACCTCTCTGATTCAGAGGGGTTTGGTTAAATGCGAAAGACACATTTCAATTTAATGCATTGTTGTGCAACTGATTTGGAACCACCTCTTCACAGTTTCTTTTGCAGCGGAGAAGATGGACTAGGAAACGCTCTTGCTTTTGGATGTCTCGACGATAGCCTGAAGTTAAAGAAGAACATAAAAGCCTTACACACAGTGAGTATTCTGTAAACAGCACCTTTTTTTATACACGAGGGGAGGTCCTCGGGACACACACGTGAATACATAAGATTGTGGACACACAAAGCAACACACCAAGCTTGAGCAGTTGCCGGGTCTTGCTAGGTCCATTTGTTGTGGATTTGAAAAACTGATTGTTAAAAGGAATTTTTTGTTCATTGAATAATTTGTGCTCCCAACATAGTCAAATGTGAGAGGGCAGCTCAGATGACCAAGTGGCTGAACAACATGTGGCTGGCAAACCAGGTTGCGGAGTATATGAAGGAGACAGCTATCCAGAGGGAGTGCTCCAGACAGAATGGGGCCAAGACAGTCGAGATAGTCCGAGAGTATCCGCGTCTGCTGGATACTCCAGGCTTGGTGGGTTACATTTTTTACAAAAACGTTAGACTTGAATTGGATTCTGTTTGCTTTGATTAACTGGCCTGGCTGATGCAGCCCACGTGACTCATAGCACAGGGAGAGCTTTGACCACACTGGTCTGGAAAGGAAGCTGTATGTTAATGCAATATTCTCTTATAAATTGTGTGACAGGGTTTGATTGGTCTCTTGAGACATCTCATTGTTTGGATTTTAAAATCCAACCACTATAATAGAAGGGGGCGTTGATCGGTGGCTGCGTGGATGTGGGTGTTTGAGTGAGAAAGACACAGAAGATAGCCAACCAGTAAAAGCACAACCCCCTTCATTGTCAACGCATTGTGCTGACATCAAAGAGCCATTCCAAACTCTGAAGTCAGAAGGACTTGTTAGGCAAACTAGTGATTAACTGCAATGGAAAAGTAATTGTTTTTCTGGCTATAAAAACAGCATTGGGTGTGGATACGGTGGGAGCATGTGGATCTGAGTGTGATGTCATTAATGTTTGTTGAAAGGTATGTAGGTATGTAAATGTTAAGTTGTCTATTGTTTTTTGTCAATGCATGTTTTTGTTTATTGTCCAAAAAAACTTTGCTTCACCAGCCGAGAGAAGCAGGCCCAAGATCTTCTCTTTGAAGTGCAGATATAGTTTTAAATGATCTTGCTTGTGGTGCCTCAGATTCTCATAATTTTTTGACTGAAACAATCAAGTTATTCACTAAACATTCTTCTCTCCAGAAACACAAGTTGACTTCTGCCAGTGATCTTCCCAACACCAGTCTACAAGATAGGCAGGAAGACATTCCGACCCAGTTTTAATGAAACCAGAAAGTCCTTCATTGACTTTCAGCCTGTAAGTTTAAACAGTGGATACTGTAGGCATAGGGAGATTGATGGGGAAAGAAGATGCATTTGTAAATCTTGAATGAAAAAAAAAAGCATTCCAAAATATGTTACACTTAACTGCACAAGTCAAGACATTAGTTAGGTTTCCATCCAATTTGCAACAGATTTTCATGCGAATACATAAAACAATGTGCTATTTTCCCACCGGAGAAAATACGGCAGCCAAGCATCTATCATCATGTCACCAGAATAAGACCCTCGATATTTATTGGAAAGGAGCATCTAGCTCATCACCTTGCACATTAACCACCCTGTGTTGTGCAAATTATGTTCGTCATAATTGATTTAATCTGTAGCCTAATAAATTGCATGCTTTCCCGAGTTGTAGTGGGAGGACCACACAACATATCATCGCGTGACTCCAAGTTTACTTCGATATGATGGTTATTGTATCAATATTTGCGAATAAAGAAGTGTCCAACTCCGTCTCTCGCATAATCCATTTTAATGACACAAAAATATCACCAGGTCGAACGAACAAATTGTCTGTAGGCATTTATGAAATTGTATTGGCATTTCATGTTTCCATCTGCCCGGTCATTACTTTTTTTTATGTGTCAGGTAATTCATCAGGTAATTCATCAGCATGAAATGGTTGGAGGGAAATGTAATTAGTGTTATGTAAATTAACCTATGAGATCCAGCCTCAAATAAATGGAAGATGTAGGCATCTTACAGGGATTGGGTGTTGACTGATGTAAATGACTGTCACTGTCGCTGTCACGCCTACTCCCGCCCCCGCTCCCGCTTCCGCCCCCTCTCCCTCTCCAGCACTTGACATCCCTGGTCTACTAACCACGGGTCCTGGCAACCTTTATTATGCACACCTGCTCCCCATCATTACACACACCTGGACTTCATCATCACCTTGATTACCTTCCCTTTATTTTGCCCTCAGTAGCCTCAGTCATTAGGCAGTATTGGTTTGTTTTCACGTTTAGTACGCGCCTCCTGTTTTGTTCATCTGCCTTGTCTTATTATTAAACTTTCTTTCTGCACCTGCTTCCTGACTCACTGTGTATATGTCATAATGGCTATAAAGTATACAAAATACATTGTGTGGGATGGCATTGTCAGTATGCCTCCATGCTTTGCACAAATCCTCTGATAGTGGAAGTGTGTCAGTGAATGTGAATATGTATCGACGAGCTCTGGCTCTGTCATATAGATCTGTGTTAATACCACTTTAGACAGTGTCACATGCACACATGCTTTGTTTTTCTCAGATTGCAATTTGAGTGTGCACATCAGGTTTAGCTGAGGCTTTAGTCTGGACTGTTTGGGTCATGAAATAATATAAATACATTCAAATAATCAATCCTATTTTATAAAAACTTATCTTGTGAATTAACACATATTTAGACAATAGGGCTTTGTTTCAATGTGCTATTTAGAAAATGTATATATTCTTGTACATTGTGGACAATTCTCTGAGTGCTGTGATGTATGTTCTGAAATGTAGGCAATGCAAATTAATTATTTGAAATTCAACATTGTATCTTAATTTGTGAGAGTAAGAAAGGGAGGGGCGGGATGAAGGACTTCTACATGGCTGTCATCTCCAAAGTTCACTCAAAAAGGCAATAGTTCTGAACTGGGTTTGATTTAGTTTTGATGTTATAATTATTGAAATGTTGATTTAACTTTTAAACTTCCATTGGTTGAAATATATTTCTCAGTTATCACTTGGCTCACGAAAAATAATTATTTAGTTGTCCCTTTAAACATCATAAGGTCAACATCCCAACAGTGTTCACATTTCTCTCATGTAAATGTACTACATAAAAAGATTATGTCACGGTTGTCGTTGGTTAAGCAGGACCAAAATGCCACAGGTATGTGTATGCTCATCTTGACTTTTAATAAATTCCAAAATGAACACCAAAATAACACAAAGCGACCGATCAACAAACAGTCTGACAAGGCTAAACACAGAACAATCTCCCACAAACACACAGACAAACACACCCAACTAATATAGGACTTCCAATCAAAGGCAACACCACACAGCTGCCTTCAATTGGAAGTCCACCCCAATTAACTCAACATAGAAACAGACTACCTAGACTAAACATAGAATACATGAATCTCAAACAGTGCCCAAAAACCCCCGGAATAATAAATCAAATGCCCTTACTAAAAAAACACCACCCTGAACCACATAAAACAAATACCCTCTGCCACGTCCTGACCAAACTACAATAACAATTAACCCTTATACTGGCCAGGACATGACAGATTAAACAATTTAGGGGGAAAATATTGAGTCTTTGCTATTTTCTTCATTACCATTCTGATAATTTGAAGTTGCATTGGATTTATTTTGTTGAAGACATGGATTTATTTTGTTGAAGACATTGAATACATGTTAAGTATATTTACTACATTTAGTATATTTCATTTTTTCTCTGTGAAGTAAGTTCCTTTAAAGACATATGTATTTTAGTTAATGTAGATACATTACAATGTTAACACACATTAATCAAAAACCTGATCTAATTTAAATATTCATACTGAGTTTGCAGCAAACAGAATGTTTCCCAGAATTGTTTGCCAGAAGTTCACAAGTTGCCATAAATTTACCGCAACATTTTACCACAAAACGAATTTGCATGTGAAAAATGTGCTTTAAATTGGCCAAAGGTTTACCACAAGCCTGTGTTTTTTTTTTTTATATAAGGGCAGCCCATGTTTGAATATAAACAAAATAAGATCCCATTCACATTTTCTCACAAACAAATGGGCTATAAATACACAACGTTACCACTACGTTTACCATGGCCAGAGGGACAGGGTGCATAGTAGGCTAGACTACGCAGCTGCTGTTGTTAGCCTACAGTTGGTCAGACTGAAAAAAAAGTCTCGTTTCCATGCAGTACATCATATCAGATCGTTAATGTTTAGGTGTATAGGCTGCAACATCAATCAATCATATTTATTTATAAAGCCCTTTTTACATCAGCAGATGGCAGAAAGTGCTATACAGGAACCCAGCCTAATACCCCAAACAGCAAGCAATGCAGATGTAGAAGCACGGTGGCTAGGAAAAACTCCCTAAAGGCAGGAACCTAGGAAAAAACCTAGAGAGGAACCAGGTGCCGGGTGGAGATTATAAGAGTACATGGCCGTTAAGGTCAAATTGTTCTTCAAGATGTTGAAACGTTCATAAATGACCAGCAGGGTCAAATAATAATCACAGTGGTTGTAGAGGGTGCAACAGGTCAGAACCTGTCAGTTGGCGTTTCATAGCAAGCATTCAGAGTTCGAGACAGTAGGTGCTGGAGGTAGCACATCCGGTGAACAGGTCAGGGTTCCATAGCCACAGGCAGAACAGTTGAAACTGGAGCAGCAGCACAACCAGGTGGACAGGGAACAGCCAAGTGTCATCAGGCCAGGTAATCATGAGGCATGGTCCTAGGGCTCAGGTCCTCTGGGAGGGAGAGAGAGAGAATTAGAGAGAGCATACTTAAATTCACACAGGACACCAGATAAGACAGGAGAATTACACCAGATCTTGTCCACCGCACAAGCCCGGTCTCCAACAGAACACAATTTCACTGGTATTTGAACTCTTAAGGATCATCCTCTCTGCTCCAGTCCCTGTCTGTGATTTATTTCATTGGGATAACGCTGTCATTTGCTGCCAGGATGATTAAAAGTAACTTGGAAATGAAATGGCTGATGAAATATTGTCGAATTAGATTCATCCTGAGTAAAATAAATAAATAGAGACGACACTGAGGCACCAAAATAGTGATGAACTGAAACAGCCCAGTGATGTCTCTCTGCCGTACTGCTACCGTGGGCCGATGCTGTATAGGAAAGATTGACCAACACTGGCGGACTATCAAGACCAGACAGACTGTCTCTACTATTATCCTTCCCTGTCTATCTGTCTGTGTGTCAGTCCCCTTGTTTCTCTTTTACTTTTACTCTCCATTGTTTTCTCTTAAGATTGTTTTCCCTCTGTCATCTCCCTCCAGACCCTTTCATTCTCTCTCTCACTGTCATCTCCCTTGCTGTGTCTCTCGCCGTCGTCTCTTAGTCCTCATGTTGAAACAGTATTTTATATGTCCCCCCTGACTCTATAGTTCCATCATTGTCGTTGAGTCCTGCATTTAATGAGACCCCAGGTTGCAGACAATATGTATTTAACAACCGTATTGAGCCTGGCCTGAAAAGTGCTGTTTTCCCACAGAGAGCCTGTTTAAATCTCCTGTTTAAATCCCTCATGAGTAGCCTAGACCAACACAACAAAACTGTAAACATTGCGCAGCGCTTGCTCTGGCCAACTCCACAATGCAGATTATTTTGTCTGGCATGAATGTGCTACAGGGTAAAATTGATATTAATTCCAAAGTTATACTGAGTCCAAAATGTTATGTTTGGTGTTTGCAGCAGTGCACAGTTTGACTCTTTTACCAGTTTAACAAAAAAAATGTAAATCAGGAGGAGGGCATGTGAATCAACAGGCGATAAACACCACCACAGAGCAATTTGATATTAAAATATCCCTCTCACCTCCTTCCAAATCCACATCCAGCAGCACTACACTTTTGGCCTCAGTTTGCCGTATAGACACTCTTGATTGGAAAATGAAAGCAGCCACAACGTCAGCGTACTACTCATAACCTCAAGCAGAGTCAGAGTCAACATTAGAGTTGCAAACAGGGGTCGATAACCTCATATCACCCCTTCAAGACAGCACTGTTCACTAATATGCAAAATGAGATAGAGGAACAACATCAGCTTTTCTCCAGCGTGGCTTACAATATGGCCGTTCCATGACTCTGTGATAGAGTGATGATCCATGCCCTAGGGAGCCAATCCAATGGCTGAGAGCTCCATGTGACATGGATACTTAATTGTGTGAGTTTGCAGTGGTGTGTGTGTGTGTGTGTGTGTGTGTGTGTGTGTGTGTGTGTGTGTGTGTGTGTGTGTGTGTGTGTGTGTGCGTGCGTGCACGTGTGTGTGTGTGCATGCGTGCACGTGTGTGTGTGTGATGGGTGTATATGATGGGTGTGCATGTGTGTGTGGGTGGGTGTGGGGATAATGATTATGTTTGACAGAGGTGTGTGTAGGTGTGTGTGTGTGTATGACTCTGCCACTGCTGGTCTTAATCAATAGGATGATGCGGTCCCTGACTGCACGTCAAACACAGAACCTCATTAGAGACATATGATCATCTGTCAGCACAAAGCCTGTCACAGAGGCTGTTAGTCGGGCCCACGACAACCACAACATAACACATTACAGCCACCCATAGGTACAACTGACATTTCCATAATGACTCAACTGGTGATGAATCATTTAAGCTGGACCCCCTATGGAATACCATAGGGCTACGTCCAAATGGCACCCTAATCCCTGTTAAGTGTGTTGCTTTTGAAAATCTCTACGAAGGGTAGGGATCTCATATTACCAAACACTCATATCAATAGATCATGCACAGTGGTAAATTAATTGTAAACTGATGATCAGTATGTGTGAGTTGTGGTGTTATGATGATTACACTCATTGATCGTGAAAGGATTTCTGGCATGTCTATTCTGATAAAGGTTTGACCCCTCTAAAGTCCACTGTGGGAATCTACTGAGAACTGAGAAACGGAGGGATGCTTCCCGGTCAAACTGACTTCCCCCGAAGATAAAGAGAGAGAGGCAGAAAGAGAGATAGAGAACCTGACTCATAGATTACACACAGTCCTGATGTGTGTGTCACCACGTTTAATTTGTGCTCAGTTAGAAGCAGCTGTAGTGAAAAAAGAAGAGCTAGTGAACGAATGTGAACTATGACGAAGGTCAGTGATGAAGATGCGTCTGCGACTAGCTGGCATCAAGGCAAAGCATGATGACTAATTGTCCAGATAGATGGCCGAATGTTTGCATAACACTAGAATTAAGCACACCTACGCCGTGGCATTCTCCGGAGCGGGACGTTCCCATGGAGCCTTGGAGATTACTGACACCGTCGGAGGTGTAAAGACTTGTAAAGACTTGTATTGAAAAAAGGAATGTTACTATGTGAATTCAATTTTCATGTTTGGATTGTTTCAGGATTTCATAAAGAGCTGCACATTTTCATATGTCTTATTAATACTGTATGTGTTATGGATTTCTTTTTACAAAGTTTCTGTAGTTAACTGGTCCCGGACGGCGGTCATTTCAAAGTGGGAGCAACCCAGATTGTACGCTTCTATTAGGAAAAGTTTGACATTTACTGGGTTGCGGGGGGCTGGTCCAAAATAGGCCAACATTTGTTTTGCTTTGGGGAGATTTTGTGTGATTTAAAAAAATTGGGCTGTGAATTTATTTGGTGGTTTATGTCCCCAGGTTTACCGATATAATTTCCACATTTCCTAATCTGCTTGCATGCGCCTCCCCTATCAAGGTGTTTTGGTACTTCCCTCATGCTGCATACTATGCAGTCAACTCTGTCCTGCCCTCTATTCATAGTGACAATTGTGGTAGGTGGATCGTTTGCCAAGATCTTCAATAGGTTAACTAGCAATCATACCACACATAAAATATTTCAAATCTGCACCAATTTTCAATATAAATCCACAATGATAGAGGAATAGCTGATAGGCAGCAGAGAGGCTAGGTGTGTCATTGCGCATGAAAGAACAGTCAAGACATGACACACTCTGCTTTAAAAGCTCTACTATTGATCAAGTTTAGGCCATGCAAATTTAATCTACTGTATAACCGATGCCCCATTTACATTTCTCAAAATAGTAAAAAATGAATAATAATGATTCATCTAATTGATTTGAAAGTATTATTTTTAAATTCATATTTTTGATTAATTTAATGATGTGCTTTTGCATATTAGTTAGTGTTCGGCTTAATTTCAGTGAATCGAATCCTTGCAATCAGTAATAGGAAAACATGCCGCTCAAGCAATAAATCATTCACTCAATCAATCAAATGTATTTATGAAGCACTTTTTACATCTGCATTTGTGCTTATACAGAAACTGTGTCTAGAACCCCAAAGAGCAAGGAATGTAGATGTAGCAAAACAGTGGCTTGGAAAAAAACTCCCTAGAAAAACAGGAACCTAGGGAGAGAGAGAGGGTCGAAACAGCAGGTCCGGGACAAGGTAGCAAGACCGGTGAACAGATCAGCGTTCCGTAGCTGCAGGCAGAACAACAGAAACGAAATCAGCATCACGACAAGGTAGCACGTTCAGTGAACAGGTCAGCGTTCCATTGCTGCAGGCAGAACAGCAGAAACTGGTTCAACAGCACAAACAGGTGGACTGGAGACGGGGACAGCCAAGAGTCGTCAGGCCAGGTAGTCCTGAGGCATGGTCCTAGGGCTCAGGTCCTCCGGGAGGGGCGAGAGACAGAGAGAGAGATGGGATAATTAGAGAGAGCATACTTAAGATTACACAGGACACCAGATAAGAATAAGACAGGATAATTACACGAGATATGACAGACTGACTAGCCCACTGGCACATAGACTATTGCAGCCTAAATACTGGAGACTGAGACAGGGGGGGTCGGGGTCACTGTTAGCCCATCCAAAGTTACCCCCGGACAGAGCCAACAAGGCAGGAAATAACCCCCAACGCGCAGCCCCCACACCACCAAAGGGATATCAACAGAACACTAACTTACTACCCTGAGAAAAGGCTTAGTATAGCCCACAAAGATCTCCCCCTCTGCATGAGCCCGAGGACAGAAAGGATGGGAGAGTGCGAGTAAGCCAGTAACTTAGCCCCCACAATAGGGTCAGAAGGTAGCTGGCCAGGCAGAGACAGCAAGGGTGGTTCGTCACTCCAGTGCCTTGCCGTTCACCTTTGCACCCCTGCGCCAGACTACACTCAATCATACAACCTACTGAAGAGATGAGTCTTCAGTAAAGACTTAAAGGCTGAGACAGTCTCCGTCTCTCACATGGATCTAAACTCAGCAAAAAAAGAAACGTCCCTTTTTCATAACCCTGTCTTTCAAAGATAATTTGTAAAAATACAAATAACTTCACAGATCTTCATTGTAAAGGGTTTAAACACTGTTTCCCATGCCTTTTCATTGAAACATAAACAATTAATGAACATGCATCTGTGGAACGGTCGTTAAGACACTACCAGGTTACAGACGGTAGGCAATTAAGGTCACAGTTCTGAAAACTTAGGACACTAAAGAGGCCTTTCTACTGACTCTGAAAAACACCAAAAGAAAGATGTCCAGGGTCCACGCCTTAGGCATGCTGCAAGGAGGCATGAGGACTGCAGATGTGGCTAGGGCAATAAATTGCAATGTCTGTACTGTGAGATGCCTAAGACAGTGCTACAGGGAGACAGGACGGACAGCTGATCGTCCTCGCAGTGGCAGACCATGTGTAACAACACCTGCACAGGATCGTTACATCCGAACATCACACCTGCGGGACAGATACAGGATGGCAACAACAACTGCCCGAGTTACATCAGGAACGCACAATCCCTCCATCAGTGCTCAGACTGTCCGCAATAGGCTGAGGGAGGCTGGACTGAGGGCTTGTAGGCCTTTTGTAAGGCAGGTCCTCACCAGACATCACCGGCAACAACGCCGCCTATGGGCACAAATCCACCGTCGCTGGACCAGACAGGAGTGGCAAAAAGTGCTCTTCACTGACAAGTCGCGGTTTTGTCTCACCAGGGTTGACGGATTGTCGTTTATCATCGAAGGATTGAGCGTTACACCGAGGCCTGTACTCTGGAGCGGTATCGTTTTGGAGGTGGAGGGTCCGTCATGGTCTGGGGCGGTGTGTCACAGCATCATCGGACTGAGCTTGTTGTCATTGCAGGCAATCTCAATGCTGTGTGTTACAGGGAAGACATCCTCCTCCCTCATGTGGTACCCGTCCTGCAGGCTCATCCTGACATGACCCTCCAGCAAGACAATGCCACCAGCCATACTGTTCGTTCTATGCGTGATTTCCTGTAAGACAGGAATGTCAGTGTTCTTTCATGGCCTGTGAAGAGCCCGGATCTCAATCCCATTGAGCACGTCTGTTGGATCGGAGGGTGAGGGCTAGGGCCATTCCCCCCAGAAATGTCAGGTCCCTTGGCGGAAGAGTGGGGTAACATCTCACTGCAAGATCTGGCAATCTGGTGCAGTCCATGAGGAGGAGATGCACTACTTAATGCAGCTTGTGGCCACACCAGATACTGACTGTTACTTTTGATTTCGACCCCCCCTTTGTTCAGGGACACATTATTCAATTTCTGTTAGTCACATCTGTGGAAGTTGTTCAGCTTATGTCTCAGTTGTTGAATCTGAAGTTTGCTGAAAATAAACGCAGTTGACAGTGAGAGGACGTTTCTTTTTTTGCTGAGTTATATAACCGACCATTCCATAGAAATGTAGCTCTATAGGAGAAAGCCTTGTCTTCAGAAAGATATTCTGAAAACAATAAGGCCTGAGTCTTCTGACCAGAGCATACGTGTAGGTATGCATGGCAGGACCAAATTGGTGAGATAGGTAGGAGCAAGGCCATGTAATGCTTTGTAGGGTAGCATTACATGGAAATCATCCCTAGCCTTAACAGGAAGCCAGCCTAGTGGGTAGAACTGTAGTAAAATTATAACATTTTGGGGTTGTAGTCAAGATTCGAGCAGCCGTATTTCACACCAGCTGAAGTTTATTTAGTGCCTTATCAAGGTAGTCGGAGAGTAGAGCATGGCAGTAGTCTAATCTTGTAGTCACATGGATTAGGTTATCTGCATTGTTTTTGGATAAAAAGTTTCTGGTTTTTGTAATGTTACGAAGATAGAAAAAACGACCGCTCTTGAAATATTTTTATATGTTCGTCAAAACAGAGATCAGGGTCCAGAGTAATGCCAAAGTCCTTCACAGTTTTATTTGAGACGACCAGTGGTATAAAGTGAAAATACTAGGATCGGATCCTTTTTTTCAATTTTAGCCTAAAATGACATACCCAAATCTGGAGCTCAGGACCTGAAGCAAGGATATGCATATTCTGATACCATTTGGAAGGAAACAATTCGACGTTTGTGGAAATGTAAAATTAATGTAGGGGAATATAACACATTGGATCTGGTAAAAGATAATACAAAGAAAAAAACATTTATTTTTTGTTCCATCCTCTTTGAAATGCAAGAGAAAGGCCATTATATCACTTAGGAGTCTAGGTGCACAGATTTTGGCCACTAGATGGAAGCAGTGTATGTGCAAAGTTTCAATGAACCATTGATCCAATGAACCATTGATCCAATGAACCATGATCCAATGAACCATTGCGTTACTGTTTAAAATGTTGTGTCTGTCCCAATGTGCCGAATTGGTCCATTGATACATTTTCAAATACATAATTATAGAGAACATTATATGGTAATAAAAAAATGTAAGTTTACACACTCCCAGGAATGTCATACATGATGGACAATTCACACATCTAGATGGGGGGGCAGACAAAGCAGGTGTTCCAACTGTAAAACCCAGTTCCTACATTTGAATATAAAAATGGATTTTATCAAACAAAACTATGCTACATTTTATCTCTGGGACCCTCAGGATGACAAATCAGAGTAAGATTACTGAAAGTAACCTTCAGAGGTGAATGTATCAAACCAGTTTCCGTGATAAAAGTTTTTTCTTGTTGTGCACTCTACTCTACTTGTTTCTGGCCATTTTGAGCCTGTAATTGAACCCACAAATGCTGACGCTCCAGATACTCAACTTGTCTAAAGAAGGACAGTTTTATTGCTTCTTTAATCAGCACGGCAGTTTTCAGCTGTACTAACATAATTGCAAAAGGGTTTTCAATGATCAATTAGCCTTTTAATGTGATAAATTTGGATTAGCTAACACAACACGCCATTGGAACACAGGAGTGATGGTTGCTGATAATGGGCCTCTGTACGCCTATGTAGATATTCCATAAAAATCAGCCGTTTCCATCTACAATGTCTACACTGTATTTCTGATCAATTTGATGTTATTTTAATGGACAAAAATGTTAGCTTTTCTTTCAAAAACAAGTGCATTTCTAAGTGACCCCAACCTTTTTAATGGTGGTGTACATGTACAGTTGAAGTCGGAGGTTTACATACACCTTAGCCAAGTACATTTAAACTCCGTTTTTTACAGTTTCTGACATTTAATCCTAGTAAAAATTCCCTGTCTTAGTGTCACGCCCTGACCTGAGAGAGACGTTTTATTTCCTCTATTTTGGTTAGGTCAGGGTGTGATGTGGGGTGGGCATTCTACGTTGTGTATTTCTTTGTTTGGCCGAGTATGGTTCCTAATCAGAGGCAGTCTAGCATTGTCTCTGATTGGGGATCATACTTAGGCAGCCTTTTCCCCACCTGTGTTTGTGGGTAATTATTATTTCTGTGTGTGTTTTGTGTGCGCCTTAGTTGCGTCACGTTCTTTTCTGTTTTCCTGTTTATTGTTTTGTTTGGTTTCACCTCAAATAAAGATGTGGAATTACAAGCACGCTGCGCCTTGGCTTAGGAGTTTGAGGACAAATTGGAGTGGGTCTAGGGTTTCTGGGATGATCATGTGGATGTGAGCCATGACCAGCCTTTCAAAGCACTTCATGGCTACGGACATGATAGCTACCGGTCGGTAGTCATTTAGTCAAGTTACCTTGGCATTGTTGGGCACAGGGTGTGCTTTAAACATGTAGGTATTACAGACTCGGTCAAGGACAGATTGAAAATGTCAGTGATGACACTTGCTAGTTAGTCAGCGCATGCTCTGAGTACACATCCTGGTAATCCATCTGAATGTTGACCTGTTTACAGGTCTTACTTATATTTTCTACAGAGAGCATGATCACACAGTCGTCCGGAACAGCTTGGGCTCTCATAAAAGCTTAAGTGTTGTTTGCCTCCAAGTGCACATAGAAGTAATTTAGCTCATCTGGTAGGCTAGTGTCAATTGGCAGCTCGCGGCCGGGCTTCTCTTTGTGGTCAGTAATAGTTTGCAAGCCCTGCCACATCCGACGAGCGTCAGAGCAGGTGTATTAGGATTCAATCTTAATCCTGTTGTTGGAAAATCATTGCATGTACTTAATATAACCTGTTAGGGCTAGGGGGCAGTATTGACACGGCTGGATAAAAAACATACCCGATTTAATCTGGTTACCACTCCTACCCAGTAACTAGAATATGCATATACTTATTACATATGGATAGAAAACACCCTAAAGTTTGTAAAACTGTTTGAATGGTGTCTGTGAGTATAACAGAACTCAAATGGCAGGTCAAAACCTGAGAGATTCCTTTACAGGAAGTGGCCTGTCTGACCATTTCTTGAACTTCTTTTCCATCTCTATCATTTACTAAGGATCTCTGCTCTAACGTGACACTTCCCACGTCGTCCATAGGCGCTCAGAGCCCGGGAAAAAACAGAATGTCGTCATTCCAGCCCCAGGCTGAAACACATTATCGCCTTTCTCAAGTGGCCGATCAAGGGACTCTGGGCTTATGCGCGTGACCCGACCGCCCCCGCCTTTGGGATTTTTTCCTCTGTTTGCCGAAAAGGAGATTCCCTGTCGGAATATTATCGCTTTTCTACGAGAAAAATGGCGTAAAAATTGATTTTAAACAGCGGTTGACATGCTTCGAAGTACGGTAATGGAATATTTAGAATTTTATTGTCACGAATTGCGCCATGCGCGCGACACTTCTTTACTATTTCGGATAGTGTCTGGAACGCACGAACAAAACGCCGCTATTCGGATATAACGATGGATTATTTTGGACCAAACCAACATTTGTTATTGAAGTAGCAGTCCTGGGTGTGCATTCTGACGAAGACAACAAAAGGTAATCAAACTTTTATAATAGTAAATATGATTATGGTGAGTGCTAAACTTGCCGGGTGTCTAAATAGCGAGCCCGTGATGCCTGGGCTTTGTACTTAGAATATTGCAAAATGTGCTTTCACCAAAAAGCTATTTTAAAATCGGACATATCGAGTGCATAGAGGAGGTCTGTATCTATAATTCTTAAAATAATTGTTATGCTTTTTGTGAACGTTTATCGTGAGTAATTTAGTAAAATGTTAGCGAATTCCCCGGAAGTTTGCGGGGGGTATGCTAGTTCTGAACGTCACATGCTAATGTAAAAAGCTGGTTTTTGATATAAATATGAACTTGATTGAACAAAACATGCATGTATTGTATAACATAATGTCCTAGGGTTGTCATCTGATGAAGATCATCAAAGGTGAGTGCTGCATTTAGCTGTCTTCTGGGTTTTGGTGACATTATATGCTGGCTTGAAAAATGGGTGTCTGATTATTTCTGGCTTGGTACTCTGCTGACATAATCTAATGTTTTGCTTTCGTTGTAAAGCCTTTTTGAAATCGGACAGTGTGGTTAGATTAACGAGAGTCTTGTCTTTAAATAGCTGTAAAATAGTCATATGTTTGAGAAATAGAAGTAATAGGATTTTTAAGG
Organism: Salmo salar; assembly: GCF_965601325.2. Taxonomy (NCBI): domain Eukaryota; kingdom Metazoa; phylum Chordata; class Actinopteri; order Salmoniformes; family Salmonidae; genus Salmo; species Salmo salar. The sequence continues at coordinate 92,555,536 of NC_138301.1, forward strand.
TTTTGAAAATCGCGCCACAGGCTGCAAGTGGCTGTTACGTAGGTGGGACGAATTCGTCCCGCCTAGCCCAGAGAGGATAATTATAAGTATAGAATCAACATTTAAAAAAAAAAAAATTCCCTTTAGCTGGTCATTGTGTGCAGCCTGATCTGACCGTAATAAGACAGGCAGGGAGAGTGAGCTCGTCCGTGGTGGTTCACAAACTCTCAACCATCTGAACCGTAGCCCTGCGTGGCATAGTCGATATTCGCGTTCATAAACACAGGGTTGCTACAGTTATTGCTATTTGTGATGGTAATCATAAGTGGTAATCATAATTGTTTTGTTAATTTCATGAGGGGGAGGGTGTACACATTTTTATACAGTACAACGGGAGAGTCATATGAAAATATTTGTAATGTATTGATTAGATTAGAACCTGTGTGTGATGTGCTGTCTTTTGTTCTCGCCTGCAGAGTGCAAAGTAATACTAACTTAGGTTGGGGGGGTGAGTTTCCATTTTTCCATGGAGAAAAGGTCTGAGTATCCTATGGTTCATCGAGACCTTTTCTGCAAGCTCCACACTTACTTTGTCTCTTAGAAATTATTCTGAACTGAAGGCACTGTAACCACATATCTTAAGTCTTTATGGTGATAATCATTTACTCTGTCTTATTTTGTTATGTATCATGTATTCCATGTACACCGTTATTGTTTGAGTGTTCATTCATTTGTGACTAATAAATCCATTCGTTTATTTCAGAAAATGCATTCCTCGTTTATAGACTAACTCTTTGATTGATTATACTTTCATAATTTAGTAGACCAATTGGTAAATCCTAAATTGTAGAGTTATTTACACTACACAGCATATGTTTGGGTTCTAACTTTACATCTCTGAGCTAAACTTGACTCATTTAATTATTGCTGGAACTTGGATTGCCAGGATTAGCTCTTAGTATCCAGACATAAATAATTGCATAACTGTCATCTTAGACAAGTGTAATTATAGTTAAAAGGACTGGTGATGCAAGACTAGCTATCTTGCTAGATCCACTAGAGAAACTTCTGGCCTATTTACATTATTATGGAGTCAGATTGATAAATGTAGTTTAATGTTCAACATCATTTTTAACCCAACTACACAGCCTGACAAAACTGCCTGTTAGTGGGAGAGAAAAAGTTGAACGAGTGAAAGAAAGAAAGATACTTTAATATAGTCCCTGACCATGCAATTACCTTCACACTAAAAGCCGCCATTCTCCCCCTGAAGAACGGCAGCAAACTATTTGTCCTAATTTAATGGGATTCCACTACAGTGGGTTTTTAATTTATATTGAGAATCAGGCAGAGCGGGAGGAAGTCTGAAAGTTTAATCAGGTCTTGTCACTGTCAGAGGGAAACACAAGAGCTCAGACAGTAGCACCTGCAGGAACAGGGCTCAGGATAATGATGGGCTATTGTGTATTAACATCAAGGGAATACTGTAAAATTAATACTTGGCATCCGACGTTGGGCTGACTGTGGACGGGTGGAGCAGGGAAGGCGAGCAGGGTAGGCACACACAGCTTATATCAGTGTCAGGGATTCCTAGGAGTGGTGGTTGGAGTCAGGCGCAGAGGGTAAGTATAACGTCATTTATTTCTCCGGCACAAAACGGTCACGCCAAAAACAGAGGGCGCGTAACAAAGTAAACCAGCCCAAAACACAGGGCAAAACAGTCCGGAGAGAAATAAGGCGCCAGCCAGCACATCCAACAACAAACAGTGAAATAATATCGCACAAACCTGGGCAGGCCTAACAGGCTTAAATAAACACAAATCAAGAAACAAAACAGGGAACAGGTGCAACCAATAAGACCGTACAAACAGAAAAGGAAAAAGGGATCAGCGGCGGCTAGTAGACCGGCGACGACGACCGCTGAGCGCCGCCCGAACAGGCAGGGGAGCCACCTTCGGTGGGATTCGTGACAATCAGGAGTTCATTTTATGGGTCGTGTTGATTTGAATTTGGATTTGATTGTGTATAATTTTGTATGTCTCTTCCTGGAGGATAGCAAACAAACGATAATTGAGAAAATTGAAGGGAGTGCATTCAATTTATTAGGGGATGCTGTTTTGGTTGATCCATCCTGTTGCATCCATACACATCCATCATTATAGACAAGATTAGGATTGTATGAAATTCACTCCACCTTAATATAGATATGAAAATAATCTATTTCACACTGTGACATGCACACATGCACACACTCACACACATAAACGCACAGACACACGCACAAACCCTCAACCATAGAGCTTAGTATTATTTCACGCAGGGCCGCGGCAGGTCTGTTTGTATATTCATGTGTTGGCCTGTAGCCCAAAATTACTACATTATTACGCTGCCTGCTTTATTTGTAATATGATAACAACATATGGTAAATACAACTGTGTTTGTTTTTTAAAATCTATAACCCCCCAAGAAATGAGACGGTAGATACAGTGTGTAGAACTGAAACAGAAGAAGACATCAAGACACTATATTTCTGAATAATTAATCAACATATAGACGCCTTCTGAGAATTAGATTACGTTTATACTGAATATCAGTTCTGTCGGGGAAAAAGAGAAAGAAGAGGGAAATAGGTATAGAGAGGGGGGGAATGATTGTAAACAAAGCTGTAGCCTATGAGGGCATGGTGCTATGGCATCTGGGTTCATTTCAGGGGAGAAGCTGAATAATTGATGAACAAACATATTAATGTAACGAGGGTTATGTGACTGTTCCCCTCTTTAATATTCCATATAAGATTATAGCCCAAATTGCCTTGCATTATTGCCAAATTCATTAAATAAAAAATGTAGAGACAGTATTTATTCGGTTCTATATAAAATGAGTTTGAGCCGATCATTGTGTGTTTTCTCCCTGAAAACATATTTAGATTCTCACAGTAATGTAATGAGAAGTTTTGTTTAAAATTGACACAGAACCATGTCCCCTAACTGATGCTGATGAGCTTTAAGACTGAGGGGGGTAAATACTGATTTGATTAAGCCTGCTTGAGCAACCACAAAAATCATTGAAAACTTAGGAGAGAAAAAGAAACACAAAAGGGAAGACTATAGCAGAATACTAATACATTGAAAGGCCTCGACACTTTTGTTTGTGGAGTTGTGTGTGTTAGGTTATAGGGGGCCCTGTGCAACATGGAAATTGGAATTGGCCCTCTTCTGTCTATTACCTGACAGTATTGACTGAGTGACAGTATGCCCAGACAGTGCAGCGCTGAGGATCTGTGGAAGTGTGTAAGAAAGACACAGTAATAGACCATTACTCCCCAACCCCTGCTCATCTCCCCCAATCTGCCTCTAGGATCTCCACTGACGGGGAGAATACCAAATGGCAGATGTTCATTTTGGAGGACAAATGGAGAGAGAAAGAGGGAGAGAGTGAGGGAGAGAGAGAGAGTGTGGGGTTGAGTGACAGACAAAGCAGCGAGATGAGGAAGAGTGAGTCAGAGAGGAACACAGAGGGTAGAGAAAGGAGGTAAGTTTGGGTGATAACGTCACATGAAAAGGAAATGTGATACACAGATAGAGTAAAGGCCCTTACAGCAAAACCACTTGATCACAAGTGAAATCGTGTTTTTGGAACAAATTCACTTGTGATCACATTTTTTCATATGTGAAGTTTTATGTTAACACATATTGCTTCTAAATCATCATCAAATAAAAGTTTATTGGTCGTACAGTGCCTTCAGAAATTATTCAGGCAACTTGACTTTTTCCACATTTTGTTATGTTACAGCCTTATTCTAAATTCATTAAATAGTTTTTTTCCCTTATCACTCAACCCACAATACCCCATAATGACAGGGCAAAAATCGTTTTTTATTCATTTTTGCAAAATAATAAAAAATACCAACATGAAATATCACATTTACATACAGCACCAGTCAAAAGTGTGGACACACCTAGTCATTCCAGGATTTTTCTTATTTTTGACTATTTTCTACATTGTAGAATAATAATGAAGACATCAAAACTCTGAAATAACATACAGTACCAGTCAAAAGTTTGGACACACCTACTCATTCAAGGGGTTTTCTTTATTTTTACTATTTTCTACATTGTAGAATAATGGTGAAGATATCAAAACTATGAAATAACACATATTAAATCATCTACTGTAGTAACCAAAAAAGTGTTAAACAAATTAAAATAAATGTTATATTGGAGATGCTTCCAAGTAGCCACCCTTTGCCTTGATGACAGCTTTGCACATTCTTGGCATTCTCTTAACCAGCTTCACCTGGAATGCTTTTCCAACAATCTTGAAGGAGCTCCCACATATGCTCAGCACTTGTTGGCTGCTTTTCCATCACTCTGTGGTCCAACCCATCCCAAACTCTCTCAATTGGGTTGAGGTCGGGTGATTGTGTTAGCCAGGTCATCAGATGCAGCACTCCATCACTCTCCTTCTTGGTCAAAAGGACCTTACACAGCCTGGAGGTGTGTTGGGTCATTGTCCTGTTGAAAAACAAATTATAGTCTCACTAAGCGCAGACCAGATGGGATTGCATATCCTGAGGTAGCCATGCTGATTAAGTGTGCCTTGAATTCTAAATAAATCACTGACAGTGTCACCAGCAAAGCACCCCCACACCATCACACCTCCTCCTCCATGCTTCACGTTAGGAACCACACATGCCGAGATCATCCATTCACCTACTCTGTGTCTCACAAAGACACAGCGGTCTGTTACTTGAACTCTGTGAAGCATCTATTTGGCCTGAAAATTCTGAGGCTGGTAACTCTAATGAACTTATCCTCTACAGCAGAGGTAATTCTGGGTCTTCCTTTCCTTTTGCAATCCTCATGAAAGCCAGTTTCATCAGGGTGCTTGATGGTTTATGCGACTGCAAACCAAAAAAGTGTCTTCAAAGTAGCCACCCTTTGCCTTGATGAGAGCTTTGCACACACTTGGCATTCTCTCAACCAGCTTCATGAGGTAGTCACCTGGAATGCATTTCAATTAACAGGTTAAAAGATAATTTGTCGAATTTCTCTCCATAATGCGTTTGAGCCAATAAGTTGTGTTGCGACAAGGTAGGGGTGGTATCCAGAAGATAGCCCTATTTGGTAAAATACCAAGTCCATATTATGGCAAGAACAGCTCTAATAAGCAAAGAGAAATGACAGTCCATCATTACTTTAAAACCTGTTAGGGACAGACGTTCCGCTAGCGGAACGCCTCACCAATATCCAATGGTATAGCGTGGCGCGAAATACAAATACCTCAAAAATGCTATAACTTCAATTTCTCAAACATCTGACTATTTTACACCATTTTAAAGACAAGACTCTCCTTTATCTAACCACACTGTCCGATTTCAAAAAGGCTTTACAGCGAAAGCAAAACATTAGATTATGTCAGGAGAGTACCCTCCCAAAAATAATCACACAGCCATTTTCAAAGCAAGCATTTATGTCACAAAAACCAAAACCACAGCTAAATGCAGCACTAACCTTTGATGATCTTCATCAGATGACACTCCTAGGACATTATGTTATACAATACATGCATGTTTTGTTCAATCAAGTTCATATTTATATAAAAAAACAGCTTTTTAATTTTCTCAGGATTTGGCTTGCCATATGAGTTCTGTTATACTCACAGACACCATTCAAACAGTTTAAGAAACGTTAGAGTGTTTTCTATCCAAATCTACTAATTATATGCATATTCTAGTTTCTGGGCAGGAGTAGTAACCAGATTAAATCGGATACGTTTTTTATCCGGCCGTGAAAATACTGCCCCCTATCCCAAACAGGTTAAGACATGAAGGTCAGTAAATACAGAACATTTCAAGAACTTTTAAAGTTTCTTCAAGTGCAGTCACAAAAACCATCAAGCGTTGGTTTTTGCGACTGCACTTAAAGTTACCTCTGCTGCAGAGGATAAGTTTATTAGAGTTACCAGTCTCAGAAATTGCAGCCCAAATGAATGCTTCACAGAGTTCAAGTAACAGACACATCTCAACATAAACTCTTCAGAGGAGACTGCATGAATAAGGCCTTCATGGTCGAATTGCTGCAAAGAAAGCACTACTAAAGGACACCAATAATAAGAGGAGACTTTCTTGGGCCAAGAAACATGAGCAATGGACATTAGACCGGTGGAAATCTGTCCTTTGGTCTGATGACTCCTAATTTGTGCTCTAATTCAGAAATCTAGGCGTATGTTGCGGGTCACTACTTCACGTTTGAATGTAAACTTTTTTTAAATAAAATGCTTTTTTTTGGCAGAAATTCCTCCTCAAACATGTGAACTTGCATTGAAAACTTATATGTACCTTAATAACAAACTTGAATGCCATTTGTAAATTTGAAAACAATTGTTAAATTAGGTGCCGAGTTGGTGTAGCCACAGAAAAAGTGAGCAACCTTCCCGCTAGCCACGATTGGCTGAGATAATGAGTGGGCTAGACATGCCGAGAGATGATTTTGGATTGGTCTGCCATATATCACGCTTCTGTCTATTTGAGCTGGTCAGTATGTCTAGGTAATCCTGTCTAATGTGGCTTTCTTTAAATGTATTGCATTGTAAAACTGCATTAGCCTAATATCAAGTTAAAGTGTACTGGCTTGCTAGCTAACGTTACGTGTATGCTCTCCACTTTCTGGAGGACCGAGTTTTGAAATCAGTGGAATTTGAGTACGATACTGTAGCTAAGGAGATGGAGAAAACACCTGTCTCCAGATTACATCTTCAAACAAAGGGAAACCATAACATCAGACAGGAGACATGTCCATCCATGATGTATACGGGTAAGACTAGCTACATTTTCAGATATTTCACATTTCTAATTTTGACAGAAAGTGATTTCCTTTCAAGTTAACGTGTACTGTTAGCTAGCTAATGTTAGCTGGCTGTCTCACTAGCTAATGTTATGTGTATGATCTTAATATTTGTATCTCAGTGTCACGCCTGCTCCCGCCCCCCCCCCCCCCTGATGCTCGAGGGCGCCAGGCTACCTGTCATCATACGCACCTGTTGCCATCATTACGCGTTGCTGCGCTCATTGGACTCACCTTGACTCCCTCACTTTGTTGACTGCCCCTGCATATATGTCTGCTCCTCTGTGTTGTTCCCTGTAGTAGTATTGTTTGTCATGTTGTGTTTATGTGCAGATGCTGTTCATCTCTCCTTGCATGTCCATCTATATTAAATGGTCCACTCCCTGTACCTGCTTCTCATCTCCTGCGTTGGGCATTACAGAATGCTACTAGCATTACAAGAAGCATCAGGGAGATTTTGGGGGTTTTGTTTTGCTTTGCTGGTGACGTCGGACCTGGGGGCCACTGCCGATTAAACCGGGGGTGGCTAAGCTGGCTCATCGGGCTGTCATGCCCTAGTTGGCTCGAGAGGTTTCCTTACCCCGATTGGCTCTGCAGGTTCCCCTCCCACGTCATACTTCAGCCGGCTCGTCGGGCTCCTATGTCTCAGCCGGTCCATGAGTTATTTTGTTTTGTTGGTGACGTCGGACCCGGGGGCCGCCACCAATGGAACCGGGGGTGCCTAAGCTGGCTCGTTGGGCTGTCAAGCCCTAACTGGCTCGAGAGGTATCCAAGCCCCGGTTGGCTCGGCAGGTTCCCATCCCACGTCATGCTTCAGCCGGCTCGTCAGGCTCCTATGCCTCAGCCAGTCCATGAGTTTTCTTGTTTTGTTGGTGACGTCAGGCTTGGATTCCGCCGCCAATGGAACTGGAGGTGCCTAAGCTGGATCGTCGGGCTTTCATGCCCTAGCTGGCTAGAGAGGTTCCCATCCCACGTCATGCTTCAGCCGGCCCATAGGGCTTCTACACCGCAGCGGGATCCTCAGACTGTCACGCCTCAGCCGGCCCATCCGGCATGCCCAGGTGGGACGCTGGGTGGCGCCACTAGAGGGGGGGTACTGTCACACCTGCTCCCACTCCCCCTCCCTGGTGCTTGAGGGCGTCAGGCTACCCATCATCATACGCACCTGTTACCATCATTACGCGCAGCTTCACTCATTGGACCCACCTGGACTCCCTCACTTTGTTGATTACCCCTGCATATATGTCTGCTCCCCTGTGTTGTTCCCTGTAGTAGTATTGCTCGTCATGTTGTGTTTATGTCCAGACGCTGCTCCTGTCTCGTTTCATGTCCGCCTATATTAAATGGTTCACTCCCTGTACCTGCTTCTCATCTCCTGCATTGGGTGTTACGCTCAGAGACATTTTCTTGACTAGTTATAGCCTAATATTAGCTAGCTAACATTGAACCTGGTTGGTTAGCTACCTGCAGACTCATGCAGAGTAGTAACGTCATGAGTTGGGATTATGGTTAATTGTTTAGCTAGCTAGCTATATGTCTTCCCAAAAGACTCTCCTCTGAGTGTGCCAGAGAGCAGAATAACTGATGAATTACGAATGCTCAACACCCGTTGAATATGGTCTGTGTCAGTAAACGTAGACAAAAAAGCGTAATTAAATTGTTGCCAGCTCTGGATAACATGAAAACAGCCTAACCAGCTCTGATAGGGCGAGTAAAATGGTCAGTGTGGGGTGTTCTCTCAATATGTGTCTGGAAGTAGCTAGAAAGCTAGCCAATGTTAGCCAGTTAGCTTGTGTGCTTGACTACCGTTGTGAGGTCAGAACGTTCGGATCAACCCTATTCATCGGCCAGAGCATCCAGTGTGAGCTCTGAACGCTCCGAGAGCGAAAAACTCTGAATTTACGAACAGACAATCTGACTGCACAGTTACAGTCATCAACGCTCTGGATAACAAAACAGCCTAAACAGCTCTGCTCGGGCGAGTAATGTTCCCGTGAGCTGTTCTCTCTTTTGTGTCTGGAAGTCGCTAGCAAGTTAGCTTGAGTGCTTGACTGTTGACTGTTTTCTTTATATATATATATATATATATATTTATTATTATTATTATTAATTGAAACAAAATAAATACAAAAACAGAAATATATTACACATATCGAGATATATTATCAATTTGTCAAAAGGTTTTATGGTACATATTGCTTTTTTTTTTACACTTACTGATAATTTCAAAATAATATTTCAATTCTATTTTAAACAATGTGAGGGGTTTGTTCTCCGGCCACATCATTTTATGGAAAAATAATCGCCATAAAAAAATATACAAATGAACAATGAAAGTTAAATCAGGGTCCATATAATTTGGATAAAAATTAAACATAATATCAGTCTTTCAAATTAACATTAATAGTACTTTTTTTTACTATAAAATCTTCTAACTCACTCCAATATCTTCTGACATAAGAACAGTCCTAAAATAAATGGTCAAAAGTCTCTGGGTCACAACCCCAAAATACACATTTGTTATATACATTATGCTTCATACATACATACAGTGTGCTACAGTTGAAAAGACAACACTATATACAGAAACTATAATGATAATGCAATATGGCACTTTGATAGGAACTCATACGTCCAAAGTTATTATTAGTAAGGAAAACAACAATGAAGACAATGCGGGCGCCAGCCGGATAATGTTTGTGCAAGTTCTGTTCTGACTGGAGATGTGCAAATGTCTGCTCACTTGATTTGGGGAAACACTGGAGAAGTGCTTGGGCTCTCATCGAAGAGAAAAGTTTGTCCGGATAAATAATGTCTCAAACATAAATTGTCCAATATAGTGAAATGGGCTACTTTTATGTTAAGTAATGAGGAGGTAGAACACATCTCAATCCAAACTGTTTTTGGAAAATTAAACTGTTAGAAAATTATTTGAAATTGACAAGTTAAAACATATAGATAATTAGTAGGCAGCATGCCTTTGTTTGAGGGCAGTGTGGGTTAACTGAGCTGTTGCGTAACAATCACATTTTGGAACAGTGAGTATATTTTGACATAATGCGCATAAAAAAAGCTCACGTTGGGGCGACCGTTAGAGATATTTGGAACTGATGTGTGAAAAGGTTAACGTGACCTGTGTTCAATTACTCTATGCACATAGTGCAGCAGTCTCTAAGCTGCCGAGTCAGATACCGGGTGACACCGGATGCTGTAGATGTCCTGGAGGGCAAGCAGTGTGCCCCTGATGATGCGTTGGGCTGACCGCACGACCCTCTGGAGACCACTGCAATTGCCGTGACATGCAGTAATACATCCCGACCAGATGCTCTTGATTGTGCAAGAGCATCTGGTCGGGATGTGCATCTGGTTGATTGTGCAGGCTGAAGACACATTTCTTCAGCCTCCTGAGGTTGAAGAGGCGCTGTTGCGCCTTCTTCACCACGCTGTCGGTTTGAAGGGACCATTTCAGGTCCTCAGTGATGTGCACGCCGAGGAACTTTAATATTTTTACACTCTCCACTGCGGCCCTGTTGATGTGGAAGGGGGCATGCTTTTTCTGTTGTCAACTGTAGTCCACGATCAGGTCCTTTATTTTGTTGATGTTGAGGAAGAGTCCTCATGAGTAGCAGGGGCCCACATCGGCGGCTCTGTGATGTTTCCTTCGAAGCGGGATAAGAAGATGTTTAGCTTTTCTGGGAGCGAGGTGTCGGGGTCCGCAACATGGCTGGCATTCCCTTTATATTCCGTGATTATCTGAAGTCCCAGCCACATTTGTCACACATCAATCAAATTTCAATCAAATGTATTTATAAAACCCTTCTTACATCAGCTGATGTCACAAAGTGCTGTACAGAAACCAAGCCAAAAACCCCAAACAGCAAGTAATGCAGGTGTAGAAGCACGGTGGCTAGGAAAAACTCCCTAGAGTTCAGAACCTAACAAGAAACCTAGAGAGGAACCAGGCTATGAGGGGTGGCCAGTCCTCTTCTAGCTGTGCTGGGTGGAGATTATAACAGAACATGGCCAAGATGTTCAAATATTCATAGATGACCAGCAGGGTCAAATAATAATAATCACAGTGGTTGTAGAGGGTGCAACAGATCAGCACCTCAGGAGTAAATGTCAGTTGGCTTTTCATAGCCGATCATTCAGAGTATCTCTACCACTCCTGCTGTCTCTAAAGAGTTGAAAACAGCAGGTCTGGGACAGGTAACAGGTCCCGTGAACAGGTCAGGGTTCCATAGCCGCAGGTAGAACAGTTGAAACTGGAGCAGCAGCACAAACGGGTGGACGACCAGATGGACACATTGTCACGTTATCACATTAACTTCACATAAGATCATGTGATCACATGAAAACATGTTTTTTTGGAACACTTCACGTGTATGTCACGTCCTGACCATAGTAAGATGTTATTTTCTATGTTAGAGTAGGTCAGGGCGTGACAGGGGGTGTTTGTCTATGTTTTGTATTTCTATGTTCATGTTCTAGTTTTTGTATTTCTATGTTGGTTTGTTTGGGATGATCTCCAATTAGAGGCAGCTGGTCCTCATTGTCTCTAATTGGAGATCATACTTAAGTAGGGGTTTTTCCACCTGGATTTTGTGGGAGAATATTTTTGAGTACTGTTTGTTTCACCTCTGCGTCACGGTTTGTTGTTTTGTGTATTCAGTTTATTTATGTACTGCATAGTTTCACAGAGTAAATAAAATGTGGAACGACACACACGCTGCACTTTGGTCCTCTTCTTCCTACGACAGCCGTGACAGTATAAGAGTTTTTCCATAAGGGTATGGTGTTGACGTGACATGACGAGTTTGGGAAACTGCCTTAGTCTGTAATGGGCCAGGGCGGACTAAACAGTGGGGCACCGAGGCAACCATCGCCCCCAGGAGAATCCTGTCCGTCTGGGGGAATCAGAATGAAAATGATATGTTATCACAAAACGAAGCAGAACGAGGCATATTAACAAATGGATTCCATACGCTTTCTCCCTCTCAATCGACACTATAGGCATGGAGGCTTTGATAAAGGAGGATAAAGGAGGCGCCTTATACTTTCTCAACCTCTGATTTATCAAGCTCATTCTGGCTTTCTCACTCTTTCTCTCCTCTTTTCTGTCTCTCTCGTTCTCTCTCACAATCTATCTTTCTTTCTCTCCCTCTCTCCCACTCTCTCTTTCTCCCTCCTTCTGTCTCTCTCTGATTAGGTGACAGTCAGGAACTGAAGCCTATAGTTCACTGTAATGTGCTTAATCTGGAATGAAACCCAGAGAACCGGGATTAAATCAATAATACAGTGCAACATCAAAGCCTTCAGTCTCGTATTCCGTTAGTAAAACACTGCAGGTGAGGCTGTGAGACTAGATATGGACTGTTTTGAAGAGCACCTACACACTAACATTCTACACAAACGCCCAAGAACACTGCATTATATTCCAAACTACATATTCCATACAAAATGTCTCTGGTCTGTGTATGTTTGAAGCAAACACAAACACTGGCATTTCAGTGCATTATTATTATTACACTTGTTAGTATGATCACCAGTGGCTCTAGCCCTCATTAAAATGTCCTGGGCAGTACAGCAGCAGTCAGGCTAGGTGGACACAGCGTCCCCAGTACTTCTCCAGATACAAGATAAACAAGGCGTCGCGTTTACTCGGCAGTACTTATGGTTGATCATGAAGCATCATCACCTCTCTGACCCCGCAGATTATTCAAACCCAGCTTGTTGTCCAAAAAAACACACAGCACAACTCCGAGGAAAATACTCTCCGTATTTATTATTTTATTTTTATGTTTCTGCCTAAAAAGTTCACTTTAAGTCCCTCTTCATTCACACTGATTTAAAATGGATTCAAATGGATAAAAATGAGAACAAATAATAGCCATTCTTTTTAGAACAACCCTTTGTTTGTAAAAAAAATTATATATTCACCTTTACATTTTAGAGTGTTCTTTCTCCATAGGACCAGGGGACATATTTGATTTAGGAAATGTTTTCTCTACCTACTCGCCCACAAAATACACCTAACCTCAGAGCGCTACTCTGATTTGAGGTGTGGATAGATTTCTTGTTTTACAAATGCTCTGTGAATATAGCCTAATGTATATATTATATTTTGATGCCATACACGGCAGACTGAAATTCCAGATATTTCACACACGTAGGCCGCTGAGAGTTCCATCACAGTAAACATCACAGGAAACTGTGTCCTAACAGTAGTTGCTTATTATTTCTGTATACATCATAAACCAAAAGAAGCCTTCGAAAGAAGTAAACCATGGAGTTGTTCAAATTAGATTTCACTTTCAAAGAACCCCTGTTGTAGAAAGAAAACTCTAGTTGCAATCTGTCTTTTGCGTGAAAGATGCAACATTTTTGTAACCAAACATATTTCTTTACAGCGAACAATACAAAATAAAAACAAGTGAACACAACACCTCGGTGGCTGTTCCTAAAGAAATATCATTATGCTCCATCTGAGATGAATGAACAGTGGTGCCATTTGATCCAGGAGCTTTGAAGCGAAGTCTCCCCTTTATCACAAACATCTCACACATGGCGACAAGAGTGCTACAGGGAAAAGAAGATCAGGGATCAAACAGAGAGATTGGGAAAAAAGTTTGTCAGCGGTTTGGTTTATTTCGCTGAAGGTGTATGTGAGTAAAACGAGCTCCACCACCGTCATGATTGAAGGGGAGGAGGCCTCCTCAAGATGAGAGATAGAAGCTGAAGGAAGGATGTGGCTTGGCAATTGAAGCGGCTTGACAATTGAAAATTGAATGTTTTTTAAAAAGAGGAGTAGTGACAGCATGGAATAGAAAAGTGAGCATGTCAAAGGGTGATAGAAGTGCTTCAGCTTGGAGGTATGGATTTTATTGCCATGAAAGTGAGCAAGGAGCTGTCACTGTTGTGACAAATGTAAGAAAGGCCCAGTCTCGGTACTACTGCACATCTACAGTCCCTTCAGGAAGTAGTCATACCCCTTGATTTATTTCACATTTTGTTGTGTTACAGCCTGAATTCAAATAGGATTTAATAATTTTATTTCACCAATCTACACACAATACCCCATAATGACAAAGTGAATGCATGTTTTTTGAAATTGTAGCAAATTTATTGAAAATTAAATACAGAAATATCTAATTTGCATAAGTTGTCACGGTTGTTGTATGAAGGAGCGGACCAAAGCGCAGCGTGTGTATCGTTCCACATTTTATTATAACTGTGAAACTATGCAAGACATACAAATAAACTACTAAACAAAATAACAAACCGTGACGAAGAGGTGCAACTTACACTAACTCAAAATAGTCTCCCACAAAACCTAGTGGGAAAAACAACAACTTAAATATGATCCCCAATTAGAGACAACGATGACCAGCTGCCTCTAATTGGAGATCATCTAAAAAAACAACAACATAGAAATACAGAAACTAGAACCCCACATAGAAATACATAAACTAGACAAAACCCCAACATAGAAAAATGAAACTAGAACCAAGATAGAAATAAATAAACTAGACAAAACCCCCTGTCACGCCCTGACCTACTCTACCATAGAAAATAAAAGCTTTCTATGGTCAGGACGTGACATAAGTATTCACACCCCTGAGTAAATACACAATATAATCACTTTTGGCAGCGTTTACAGTTGTAAGTCTTTCTGGTTAAGTCTAAGAACTTTGCATACCACTTTGCATACCTGGATTGTACACCATTTGCACATTATTATGTTTAAAATTCTTCAAGCGCCGTGAAGTTGGTTGTTGATCATTGCTAGACAGCCATTTTCAAGTCTTGCCATAGATTTTCAAGCCCATTTAAGTCCAAATTGTAACTAGGCCACTGAGGAACATTCCATATCATCTTGGTAAGCAACTACAGTGTATATTTGGAATTGTATTTTAGGTTATTGTCCTTCTGAAAGGTGACTTTGTTCCCCAGTGTCTGTTGGAAAGCAGACTGAAACAGCTTTTCCTCTAGGATTTTACCTGTGCTTAGCTTTATTCTGTAAATGTGTATCCTAACCCCCTAGTCCTTTCTGATGACAAGCATACCGATAACATGATGCAGGCACTAACATGCTTGAAAATATGAAAAGTGGTACTCAGTGATGTGTTGTGTTGGATTTCCCCCAAATATAACACTTCGTATAACTCTTTGCCAAAAAAATGTCAGTTTCACTTCAAATCCAGGCTGTATCACAACTGGCTGTGATTGGGTGTCCCATAGGGCTGCGCACAATTGGCTGAGCGTCGTTCGAGTTTGGCCGGTGTAGGCCGTCATTGTTAGTAATAATTTGTTGTTAAATGACTTGCCTAGTTAGAAAGGTTAAATAAATTAAAAAAATATATGACCATTGTTTGTTTTCATTTGGCCTATTTATTATAGCTCTGTTCAGCCCTGACTTGCCCCCTTGTGGAGTTTAAAAGTTACTGTTTCTTACTGTTATAACTCAAATTTGTGATTTTGTCAATGCAATATACTATTTTTATAGCAGTGTTTATTATGTTACTTCTTTGTAATATTGTTTTATTGCTCTATCCTTACATTGTATTCTAATTACTAATAACTCCTGTTTATTCTGTACTTTCAGAAAGCACAATCAGTATTTGCCAATATCATAACTGGAACTGGAGCTGGACATCTTACGAGCTGAAGATTGAGGCCAGCTTTTGTATGCTAGCGTACACTCCTTAACAGTTTTACTGGATGGAAACACAGCAAGAATACACATAGGTCAATATGTAATAGTTGTCTATTTTATTGCAGTATTGGTGGTGGTTGGTTGAACAACAACAACAAAAACTTGTTTTACTAGAGGAAAGAAAATTGAATGTGCATAACTCATATTTTGTATTGATGCAGTGATTGAGCAACAACTGCATTTCCACCCCCACCTCTAAAGGCATAGTATCATGGCAGGTCACCTGTCAAGTCAGTCAGTCTCTAATTGCTGCAGATGTACTCAATTGTGCTTGAGCATATGGTGAAACACACAAGCTAAACACATGTAGTTTGTCTTCCTCTGCTTACTTCTCCTGTTGCCAGACAGGCAGAGCATCCCTGTGCAACTACCTTAAGCAGCAGTTTGAGGGACTTTGCAGGGAAAATGCTGTGCAGTGAGGCATAGGGGATTGTCCATAGCAGGACAACCCCCAGTGGATGGGCACTGAGGGGTGTTTATTTTACCTCTAGGAAAGTCAGTTAAGAACAAATTCTTATTTTCAATGACAGCCTAGGAACAGTGGGTTAACTGCCTTGTTCAGGGCGCGCGAGTACCTTGTTAGCTCAGGGATTTGAACTTGCAACCTTTCAGTTACTAGTCCAACACTCTAACCACTAGGCTACACTGCCACCCCTGAAGCCTGCTGGAGGTGTGGTGCACCTCCAGCAGCTCTCTCATGAGGTTCTCTTTGTACTTTTGGTAGGTAATTACTTTACCTATGAGGGAGTGGGGAGGATGAGGGAAGGGAGAGGATGAGGCAGTGGGTAGGTGGGTGAGATACTGTCACTATAATTGCATAATGGAACTGTATGTGATTTGTATATGAACTGTACGTCCAATTACAAAAAATACCTTGTTCAGTAATCATCTCACCTGTTAGTTGGTGGTGAACTATGTGGCCATTGAGGGCAGCAGTGTCGATCAGATGGCAAAATATCTTCTCATATCACTTGGTCGTTTTCCAAGTGCATTCCATAAAGCTGTTTATCACATTGGCCTTATCCACTGCCCCCATTTTGAAGTTATAGTCAAGCACACAGTCTGGTTTGATTTTTCTCTCTCCCGTCAGGTGGTCCACCTTCCCGTCAGGTGGTCGACATGGTTTCTGTATGGACAGTGGAGAGGACATGGACGTCTCGTTTGTCATGCCACTTTACTGCCAGCTGTTGACTGTTCTCCTTGAACCACCTCCCCTCTCTGCATCTTCCTGCATCCGAATCCACTTCCTGTTCGACCTGACTGTGCCAAAGGCCCCTGTGCTGTTGGAGAGCAGATGCTGAAAGAGTGTGGGACTGCTGTACCAATTGTCCACATACAAAGTGTGTCCGTTGCCGAGATGAGGAGCCAGCATGGTCATCACCATGGACCCGGACACCCCAAGCCCCTCATAATGTTGGATGTCAGAGGTGGACCCTCTGTAAACTATAATGTCCTTGACAAATCTTGTCTTCACATCGCACATGACAAAGAACTTGACCCCAAACCTGTACCTTTTGGAGGAAATATATTGACGGAACACCAGACTACCTTTCCATAACATCAGGGACTCATCAATGCATAGGTCCTTGTATGGCACAAAGACCCGACCAAATGCTGATGTCAGGCTGGTAAGAACATTTCTTACTTGTATAACGGGTCATTTAGGATGGCAGTAGCATTGTTGATGAAATGCAGGCACCGTAGCAGAACTAGGAAGCGGTATTGGAAAAGAGGGTGGCAAAGAAGGGAGTTGCAAACATAGGATCTGTGCCCCAGTATTTTCTCAGGGAGTTCTTCTTTACTATCCCCATGAGAAGGACTGTCACCAGGAAGGTATACATTTTACTAATTGTGGTTGTCACTCATTTAGCGAGTTTCCCCCCACTCCTGGCTCTCTCTTCTCCTGTAGCTCCAAGGCATAGCGATTGGTCTCCTCTACTATGTCTCCCACCAGCTCCTCTGTCAGAAACAACTTGAAGCACTCTGCCTCAGATGGAAATGGCAAGGGGCGTTGCACTCCAGAATGGGACTCATCAAAACAAACAGCAGGGCCAGTTAGGGTGAAATGGCCGGTGGCCTTCCAGCTACCACAGAACTCCTGTGCTTCATCCACTGTCGGTCTGCCTCCATCACCACCAGCATCTTCAAAGGGACCTGGGACTTCATCAGTGGACAAGGAGTCCTCAGATTCAGTGTTCTCAATGGCTACAAGGTTGTGGGACAGCTCCTGACTGTCAGAATTTGATTCCTGACTTTCATACTCAGACTCATTGTCAGAATTTTAAAAAATCTCCAGAATGTCCGCATTTGTGAGTTGTCTCCTTTTGCTTTTGCTTTTGCTACAGCTTAGCTCACTAGCTACATACATAAACAACAACACTGAATGGCTCAGAGTGGGAGTGAGAGGTTACCGTGATTGACTGCCGGCACGTGCCACTTGTATCAATAAATCACTATCAGAAAATGTTGTGTGGTAATTAAATATATATTTACTGTTTTATTCACGTTTTCAATTACCGATGACAAATCATGAATTCCGATTCTTGCATAGATTGTAATGGGCACATACTATGTTTGTAAAATACTTTTTTGAAGGTAGTACTGATTATGATGAGCTAAGCTAATTCCAGCTGTGCGTGGAGCCATGTTTGTTGACATACAATGCATTCTGGGTTTCGCGTAAACATCTGTCGGACAAAGAAGTTATAACAAAATGAGGTGAGTAAGGGTTCACACATTTTTTGAGAACTTCTGGAAGTGAATGGTGGGATGTGAACGATGGTAGACGACACACCCCTTCAACATGCATACTATAAATAGACCAAACTCATCTTGGCTTCTCTTATTATCTTTGGTTTCTGTGAGAAAGAAAAGCATGGCAGCCATTGTCGGATTACTTTCGATTTCTAGAGTGTTTTACTCAATTATTTCAATCAATGGTGAGCTCACCCGTGATGTGATTAAATATAAATAGTAATTTCTATTAGCTAATTCATATTGTAGTTAATGTCAGCCGAGAGTTGTACAAAGAGTTATACATGACCGCTTGTGTTTCTTCAATGCCATGGGCACTATCTGATGTGTGGAAATATTTCACTGCAGCTAATGTAGAAGGAAAAGCTGTCTACATTTGCAAATACTGTGCCAAATCATATGTGAGGAATGCAACAAAGATGCAGAATCATCTGGCCAAGTGCATAAAGTTCCCTCAGCGCTCCCAACAAGCAACCTCTGACAAAAGTCCCTCTACTTCTACTTGAGGTGAAAATGATGAATCAGACACCTTATCGATAGCAACAGTTCATTGTCCTCCTGGAATCAGATGTTTTTTTGACTCAATGGAGGAACGTAGTCAGAGAAATGCTGATGCATGTCTTGCTCGAGCTGTGTATGCAACTGGTTCACCTCTGATTCTCACAGGCAATGTGTATTGGAAGAGATTTCTGAATGTTCATCGCCCAGCATACACCCTTCCAACCAGACATGCTTTATCTACTCATTTGATGGATGCAGAGTTCAACAGAGTTCAAGTGAAGGTCAAGCAAATCATAGAGAAAGCAGACTGCATTGCAATCATCTCTGATGGGTGGTTGAATGTTTGTTGGCAAGGAATAATTAACTACATCATCTCCACCCCTCAGCCAGTACTCTACAGGAGCAGACACAAGGGACAACACACACACCGTCTCTACATTGAAGATGAGCTGAAGGAAGTCATCAATGACCTTGGACCACAGAAGGTATTTGCACTGGTGATAGACAGTGCTGCGAACATGAAGGCTGCTTGGTCTAAAGTGTAGGAGTCCTACCCTCACGTCACACCCATTGGCTGTGCTGCTCATGCATTGAATCTGCTCCTCATGCATTGAATCTGCTCCTCTAGGACATCATGGCACTGAAAACAATGGATACACTACAAGAGAGCCAAGTAAATGGTTAGGTATGTGAAGGGTCATCAAGTTATAGCAGCAATCTACCTCACCAAGCAAACTGAGAAGAATAAGAGCACCCCATTGAAGCTGCCCAGCAACACCCATTGGGGTGGTGTTGTTATCATGTTTGACAGTCTCCTGGAGGGGAAGGAGTCTCCAAGAAATGCCCATATCACAAGACTGCCGATATGGACAGCCCCATCAAGAGGATCCTCCTGGATGATGTACAGTTGAAGTTGGACGTTTACATACACCTTAGCCAAATACATTTAAACTGAGTTTTTCACAATTCCTGACATTTAATCCTAGTAATTCCCTGTCTTAGGTCAGTTAGGATCACCACTTTATTTTAAGAATGTGAATGTCAGAATAATAGTGCAGAGAATGATTTCTTTCAGCTTTTATTTCTTTCATCACATTCCCAGTGGGTCAGAAGTTTACATACAGTGGGGGAAAAAAGTATTTGATCCCCTGCTGATTTTGTACGTTTGCCCACTTACAAAGAAATGATCAGTCTATAATTTGAATGGTAGGTTTATTTGAACTGCGAGAGACAGAATAAAAAAATAAAAAAATAAACTCATGTCAAAAATGTTATGAAATGATTTGCATTTTAATGAGGGAAATAAGTATTTGACCTCTCTGCAAAACATGACCTAGTACTTGGTGGCAAAAACCCTTGTTGGCAATCACAGAGGTCAGACGTTTCTTGTGGTTGGCCACCAGGTTTGCACACATCTCAGGAGGGATTTTGTCCCACTCCTCTTTGCAGATCTTCTCCAAGTCATTAAGGTTTCGAGGCTGACGTTTGGCAACTCGTACCTTCAGCTCCCTCCACAGATTTTCTATGGGATTAAGATCTGGAGACTTGCTAGGCCACTCCAGGACCTTAATGTGCTTCTACTTGACCCACTCCTTTGTTGCCTTGGCCATGTGTTTTGGGTCATTGTCATGCTGGAATACCCATCCACGACCCATTTTCAATGCCCTGGCTGAGGGAAGGATGTTCTCACCCAAGATTTGACGGTACATGGCCCCGTCCATCGTCCCTTTGATGCGGTGAAGTTGTCCTGTCCCCTTAGCAGAAAAACACCCCCAAAGCATAATGTTTCCACCTCCATGTTTGACGGTGGAGATGGTGTTCTTGGGGTCATAGGCAGCATTCCTCCTCCACCAAACACGGCGAGTTGAGTTGATGCCAAAGAGCTCCATTTTGGTCTCATCTGACCACAACACTTTCACCAGTTGTCCTCTGAATCATTCAGACGGGCATGTATATGTATTCTTGAGCAGGGGGACCTTGCGGGCGCTGCAGGATTTCAGTCCTTCATGGCGTAGTGTGTTACCAATTGTTTTCTTGGTGACTATGGTCCCAGCTGCCTTGAGATCATTGACAAGATCCTCCCGTGTAGTTCTGGGCTGATTCCTCACCGTTCTCATGATCATTGCAACCCCACGAGGTGAGATCTTGCATGGAGCCCCTGGCCAAGGGATATTGACAGTTATTTTGTGTTTCTTCCATTTGCGAATAATCACACCAAATGTTGTCACCTTCTCACCAAGCTGCTTAGCGATGGTCTTGTAGCCCATTCCAGCCTTGTGTAGGTCTACAATCTTGTCCCTGACATGGTGGAGAGTTTGGAATCTGATTGATTGATTGCTTCTGTGGACAGGTGTCTTTTTTACAGGTAACAAGCTGTGGTTAGGAGCACTCCCTTTAAGAGTGTGCTCCTAATCTAAGCTCGTTACCTGTATAATAGACACCTGGGAGCCAGAAATATTTCTGATTGAGAGGGGGTCAAATACTTATTTCCCTCATTAAAATGAAAATCAAATTATAACATTTTTGACATGCATTTTTTAAAATATTTTTGTTGTTATTCTGTCTCTCAATGTTCAAATAAACCTACCATTAAAATTATAGACTGATCCTTTCTTCATCAGTGGGCAAACATACAAAATCAGCAGGGTATCAAATACTTTTTTCCCCCACTGTAGACTCAATTAGGATTTGTTAGAATTGGTGTTGTTTAACTTGGGTCAAACGTTTCAGGTAGCCTTCCACAAGCTTCCCGCAATTAGTTGGGTGAATTTTGGCCCATTCCTCCTGACAGAGCTGGTGTAACTGAGTCAGGTTCGTAGGCCTCCTTGCTCACACACGCTTTTCAGTTCTGCCCACAAATCTTCTATAGGATTGAGGTCAGGGCTTTGTGATGGCCACTCAAATACCTTGACTTTGTTGTCCTTAAGCCATTTTGCCACAACTTTGGAAGTATGCTTGGGGTCATTGTCCATTTGGAAGACCCATTTGCGACCAAGCTTTAACTTCCTGACTGATGTCTTGAGATGTTGCTTCAATATATCCACACAATTTTCATTCCTCATGATGCCATCTATTTTGTGAAGTGCATCATTCCCTCCTGCAGCAAAGCACCCCCACAACATGATGCTGCCAGACCCGTGCTTCATGTTTGAGATGGTGTTCTTTGGCTTGCAAGCCTCCCCCCTTTTCCTCCAAACATAACGATGGTCATTATGGCCAAACAGTTCTGTTTTTGTTTCCTCAGATCAGAGGACATTTCTCCAAAAAGTACAATCTTTTTCCCCATGTGCAGTTGCAAACCGTAGTCTGTCTTTTTTATGGTGCTTTTGGAGCAGTGGCTTCTTCCTTGCTGAGCGGCCTTTCAGGTTATGTCGATATAGGACTTGTTTTACTGTGGATATAGGTACTTTTGGACCTGTTTCCTCCAGCATCTTCACAAGGTCCTTTACTGTTCTGGGATTGATTTGCACTTTTCGCACCAAAGTACGTTCATTTCTAGGAGACATAATGCGTCTCCATCCTGAGCAGTGTGATGGCTGCGTGGTCCCATGGTGTTTATACTTACGTACTATTGTTTGTACAGATGAACGTGGTACCTTCAGGCGTTTGGAAATTGCTCCCAAGGGTGAACCAGACTTGTGGAGGTCTACAATTTTTTTTCTGAGGTCATGGCTGATTAATTTAGATTTTCCCATGATGTCAAGCAAAGAGGCACTGAATTTGAAGGTAGGCCTTGAAATACTTCCACAGGTACACCTCCAATAGACTCAAATTATGTCAATTAGCCTAACAGAAGCTTCTAAAGCCATTACATAATTTTCTGGAATTTACCAAGCTGTTTAAAGGCCCAGTCAACTTTGTGTATGTAAACTTCTGACCCACTGGAATTGTGATACAGTGAATTATAAGACAAATAATCTATCTGTAACCAATTGTTGGAACAATTACTTGTGTCATGCACAAAGTAGATGTCCTAACCGACTTCCCAAACTATGGTTTGTTAACATGAAATTTGTGGAGTGGTTGAAAAATGAGTTTTAATGACTCCAACCTAAGTGTATGTAAACTTCTGACTTCAACTGTTTTTTGTGAGAGAGTGGTAAGCAGCCTGAAACTCCTGAAACCTATAGCGGTAGCCATTGCACGGACTGAGGGAGACAATGCTTTCCTGTCTGATGTTCAGACTCTGCTTGCAGATGTTAGAGAAGAAATCCGTACTGCCCTGCCCACTTCACTTGTTGCTCCAAGCAGAGGAAACTGCAGTTCTGAAATGCATCAAAAAGTGTGACGACTTCTGCCTGAAGCCCATACACGCCGCAGCGTACATGTCGGACCCCAAGTATGCTGGCAAGAGCATCCTGTCTGGTGCAGAGATGAACAAGGCCTATGGTGTCATCACTACCATGTTTCGCCACCTTGGCCTGGATTAGGGCAAGGTTCTTGGCAGTCTGGCGAAGGACACTTCCAAGCAAGGGATTTGGGATAGAGATGCAATATGGCAGTCGTGCCAATATATCTCATCAGCCACCTGGTGGAAGGGACTTTGTGGATCTGAGGCTCTTTCCCCTGTTGCCTCCATTATTCTCCAAATCCCACCAACATCAGCCGCCTCAGAGCGCAACTGGTCCTTGTTTGGGAACACACACACACACACACACACACCAAAACACACAACAGGCTGACCAATACAAGGGTTAAAAAATTGGTGGCCATCCGGACAAATTTTAGGTTTTTTGAGCCAGACAATGAGCCATCCTCAAGAAGGTTGGAAAGTGACAGTGAAGATGAGGCCTCAGAGTCTGATGTTCAAGAGGTGGGCATTGAGGAGGTCCAGGGAGAAGACATGGAAGCCTGAGAGGAAGAGAACCAAAGCTTTAGTTTCTAGACTATGTTGAAAACATTTTTGGGAGATGTGATGGATCATTCAATATTCTTTTGTTGTTCAGTGAAATCATCCCATGTGAAGAGTCAACTCATTTAATTAAAGTTCATGTCACGACTGTCTAGGACCAGTGGAGAGGTGGAATCAGGAGCAGGAGACAGAGGGCCGGAGCAACGGTGTTTTAATAATATGATTTACACGCAATAGCCGTAGGGCACCAGGCGCGTGGCGAAGTCTGCCAGGGGAAAAACACCTTCCCAAAATACGCGCACTGGAAACGAAAAGCGCACGGGGCGCAGCCCGGCAATAATAATCTATACTAACAATTTATAAACACAACTGTCCTGAGTGGACAATAAACAATCCCGCATGAGAACCCCAACTGAAAATACACACTAAATAACCCCCCACTAATGACAAACACAAAACAGGTGCGAGATAGACAGACAGACAAAACCAAAAGACACAGAAACAACGATCGGTGGCAGCTAATAGGCCGGCGACGACGACCGCCGAGCGCCGCCCGACCGAGGAGGGGCGCCACCTTCGTTAGATACTGTGACAGTTCAATTTGTAGCTAAATTGTTTTTTTTATTTCTATTGGAAGGATTTATTAATTTGCAATTATGTCTACTTGATAAGGTAAAAGGTTTATGTTTCTGTCTCCATATGATGTGGTAAATATATCCAATGCAAAAAACATCTACATTTACATGTTATTAATATTCACTTGAATTGATTTCCATTTATTCCCATATATTCCCGTTAATTCCCATATATTCCAATTAATTCACATGGAAAGTTTCCACCTCTGAATATTCCCCAAAATGTGCAACCCTAGGAGTGACAGCCCGATGAGCTGGCTAAGGTTGGTTCCATCGGTGGCGGCCCCTGGACCCAGCGTCACCACCAACCGGAAAGCCAGCACTTCCCGATGCTTCGCTTGGTGGCTTCTGCATTCTGTAAGGACCGACACTGGAGTAGAGAAGAAGGTACGTGGAGTCAAACATTTAATCAGAACAGACAAGGAACACGACAGGAACAGCGTCAGTACATGGGTAAACAAGAACATATGACAATCAATGCTGAAGCGGGGAACAGCGGGGGAACAGAAATATTTAGGGGAGGCAATGACGGAGGTGATTGAGTCCAGGTGAGTCCAATAATTGCTGATGCACGTGACGGGGAAAGGCAGGTGTGCGTAATGGTGGCAGGTGTGCGTAATGCTGGAGAGCCTGGGGCAGACATGGTGCGCGAAGGGGGGAAGAGCGGGAGCAGGCGTGACAATTTGTCACAGTTTCATAAATTAGCTAAGTGACCAAAGTTTTACAGTTGACTGTCATTTTCTTAATCATCTCTCAACGTCTTAACTCCTCAGCAGATGCTTGTCATAATTTACATTATAGTGTAGTCAATCTCACTTCTTTAGAAATAAAAAAACTTCACACTCGAGTTGGAAAGTAAACCCAAAACATAATGAGTTACACCTCAGTGTCAATCATTCGGGTGACATTTTGCAAGACAGACCGAGTGCCATAACTGTCTTCAGATCAGACCATAGTAACCTCTGGGTAGAACAGAGCTCTCACATCGTACTATCACACTGTCAGCCTGGGGAAAAGGGGAGGTCATGATGGAGGGATATCAGAGGGAGCAGGCCAACACATTAGGAGTCCTTTGGAAACAGCAGGATTTTAACTGATGCTAATTTTGATGAATGATGGGCATTGTGGCTTTAATCAAGCCAGCTGGGAGACTAATTTACTGTACAGACTGCTGATGACAAACTTGTTGCCTGACTCTGGTACTAACGAGTCAGCCTCTTCATTCACTCATTATTTACCAAGTGTGACACCAGAGGAGACGAGCCCCCATTTAAGAAGGAAGCGGAAGAGGAGGAGAGAGGAAGAACAGTCACAAACAGTGCCAAAATGGGTGGAAGAGAGATGTGTTCACTCCACATCTTCTCTCTTCCACCAGTTTTGGCACTGTTTGTTGCAAGAGAGAACATCATCCTGAAAATATTGCTGAAAAAGGTGCGCATGAGCAGCCTTGAGTGACCATGGATATGGAAAGGGTCTCCACTGTGTATTTATTTGTGTCGAGACTGAGCCCGGCATTAGGTTCCAGTATCTACAGACCTAGTTGGTCTGGGACTGCTAGGGCTAACTTAGATGTGTGTGCATGCCACCGGGGAAAGGTGACTTGACTGAAGTAAAATCTGTTTACCCCCTTCAAGGGTAACTTTGAGACTTTTTCTCAGACACACCATTTAAATTCCCCCGTAAACCTGATAATACAAACAAGTGGTGAGGTAAAGGGGAGGGAGGGGAGCAGCTTACATTCGAGTGGCTTTCAACTTTTTCTTTATTGTGTGTGTGCGCGTGCATACTTGCTAAGGAATAGTCCCTTTTCATGCTGTTAGGGTATTATGTATCTCCATTCCCTTTGAGGTGCACAGAAAGAGTGTAGCATGAGGCCTTCAGAGTTGCAACTTCGTCTTTGCTTCTTTTTTTCAATCATCCCAATTTGCATCTCTTGTTCCCCAGTTTGCCCATTTCACCTATTTTGCTATTAGCGTGCTTTTGAGTTTTCTGTATATCTGTATTAAAATCAGTTTAAATATACCCTGATTTAAGTTTACCTTCAAAAGTTTAAGAGGCTGGAATGTGGGTCTTAAAAAAAACTACAAAGAAACCCAACATATTTTGCGTTGCTTTATCGTGTGATATTGTGTCTCTGGGTTTAATGGCATAAAATGAAATCACTGCAGAAAGTTGCCTTGAAGACTGACAGTGTGTTTTCATCACTGGCAAGTGCAGCAATTTTCAACAGATTCTGTATTCATGACCAAACTCAGGTCAAGTCATTTCTGAATGTGCTGTTGTTGTATTTTAATGAAGGGGAAGCCCACATACACAGTTTCTTGATAATATCAAACTTTTCCCATTAAAAAGTCAAATGAATGTAGTATGAGTACAAGCTTTTATGGAGCTACATCTGTTCTGGTAGTCTCCAAGGACTCCATTCTATAAGGCTTACCTTACTTGATACTTGATTTATCATATGATTTGATTAACTAGAATTCCATTATGCTATTCAGTTTCTTCTCACTGATGATAAGATAGTACTTTATGGCCAAACATGTCCCCATCCCCATTCATTTGTCATGTTATGAATGGTATAAAACCTTTAAAAAACTGTAGACAATGAGAATGATTGATGTTGGTACATTATTTGTCTCAATGATGAGATGTTGTACAATCTATCTTTAGTATACACTGTTGATGTACTGAAGTACTATTTGAGAAGGTCCCGTCACACAAATCTTCTAGGTGACAAAGCCGGTCCGGATGGATATTGTCATTTATCTGCATGGTAACAAACCTCCACATTGTGGCCCATGTGACCCCAAACTGTTCAAAACCCTCTTCTAGGCAGGGAGAACATTTAATTTTCTGCAATTCTACACATTTTGCAATGGAGCGGAGAGAAAATGTTGCTGTTTAAAAGCACATTTCCTGCAATTCTGCACATTTTGCTATATATATGATACCTGAGTGACTCAACAAAATGCATGGGGGCCCCCTTGAGGTCGAGGCCCCTGGGCACGTAATCTGGCCATGATGAATACAAGATTTAGATAGCTGGTTAGCCAAACTTACCTACCTTTTTTTATTTTTCAAATAAATATACATACAGTGCCTGACAGAGCTTGAGAGGATCTGCAAAGAAGAATGGGAGAAACTCCTCAAATACAGGTGTGCCAAGCTTGTAGCGTCAAACTTGTAAGGTTCTGTATTTATTTTTTTAGTCAACCTTGTGTTCTGTTTCGTTGTGTTCTTGAACTTAGCCCTGTTTCTTTGGGTTCTTGAACATAGCCCTATCCTTCATTTTTGTTAATTGATTTCACCTGTGTTAGTTACTCACCTGGTCTCATCAGCTCCTTATTTAGTTCAGTTCATTCTGTTTGTGCCTTTGTGAGGTATTGTTTGTTTAGACTCTATTAAGCCATTTCCTAGCTCGTTTGTGAGAAGAAGTTATAGCCTTCAGTCCTAGTTTTGATTCACCTGCCTGTTTGTGTACACCTACCTGTGTATGCCCATTGCCTGCCTGTGACCATGATTTCTGCCTTCTACGAAGGCAAAATAAACATCTGCCGCGCTCTGCGCGTGAATCTACACCTTTTTCTCCCTGAGTTTTCATTACGTGGATTCAGCGGAGCTACAGCAGCGTGCCTAACCCAGCAAGAGGAGCGTATGGAGGAAATTGTTGTGGAAATATTTGGTCAATCATATACTGCTCAAAAAAATAAAGGGAACACTTAAAGTTGGATCAGCCTGTAGTGTGGTTTTCCACTTTAATTTTGAGTGTGACTCCAAATCCAGACCTCCATGGGTTGATAAATTGGATTTCCATTGATTATTTTTGTGTGATTTTGTTGTCAGCACATTCAACTATGTAAAGAAAAAAGTATTTAATAAGATTATTTCATTCATTCAGATCTAGGATGTGTTATTTTCGAGTTCCCTTTATTTTTTTGAGTAGTGTATTTTACAAATACCGGAGCCTGTGAGTTCAAATAGACTTTTAATTACATCATAACAAATGCTGAGCTGATTCATGAAAACAACTCCTGTACCAATCTTGGCACAGACTACTTATACATTTGTCCTCCTTACGTCATACTCATAGTAACCCTTAAGCTCTATGGGCTAGGTGGGACGCTTGCATCCCACCTACTCAACAGCCAGTGTAATCCCGTGGCGTGTTATTCAAATACCTCAAAAATGCAAAAACTTCAATTTTTCAAACATATGACTATTTTACACCATTTTAAAGACAAGACTCTCGTTAATCTAACCACACTGTCCGATTTCAAAAAGGCTTTACAACGAAAGCAAAACATTAGATTATGTCAGCAGAGTACCCAGCCAGAAATAATCAGACACCCATTTTTCAAGCTAGCATATAATGTCACATAAACCCAAACCACAGCTAAATGTAGCACTAACCTTTGATGATCTTCATCAGATGACAACCCTAGGACATTATGTTATACAATACATGCATGTTTTGTTCAATAAAGTTCATATTTATATCAAAAAACAGCTTTTCACATTAGCATGTGACTAGCATGTGACTAGCATTCCCACCGAACACTGCCGGTGAATTTACTAAATGACTCACGATAAACGTTCACAAAAAGCATAAGAATTATTTTAAGAATTATAGATACAGAACTCCTCTATGCACTCGATATGTCCAATTTTAAAATAGCTTTTCGGTGAAAGCACATTTTGCAATATTCTCAGTAGATAGCCCGGCATCACAGGGCTAGCTATTTAGACACCCAGCAAGTTTAACACTCACCAAAGTCAGATTTACTATAAGAAAAATGTTATTACCTTTGCTGTCTTCGTCAGAATGCACTCCCAGGACTTCTACTTCAATAACAAATGTTGGTTTGGTCCCAAATAATCCATTGTTATATCCAAATAGCGGCGTTTTGTTCGTGCGTTCAAGACACTATCCGAAAGGGTAAATAAGGGTGACGAGCATGGCGCAATTCGTGACAAAAAAATTCTAAATATTCCATTACCGTACTTCGAAGCATGTCAACCGCTGTTTAAAATCAATTTTTATGCCATTTTTCTCATTAAAAAAGCGATAATATTCCGACCGGGAATCTGCGTTTAGGTAAACAGACGAAAGAAAATAAAGCATGGGGTCGACTCGGGCACGCGCCTAAGCCCATAGTACTCTGATCGGCCACTTGCCAAACACGATAGTGTGTTTCAGCCAGAGGCTGCCTCGATATCGTTCAGATTTTTCCCGGGCTCTGAGAGCCTATGGGAGCCGTAGGAAGTGTCACGTTATAGCAAAGATCCTCAGACTTCAATAAAAAGAGCCAAGATAAACAACACCTTGTCAGACAGGCCACTTCCTGCATGGAATCTTCTCAGGTTTTGGCCTGCCATATGAGTTCTGTTATACTCACAGACACCATTCAAACAGTTTTAGAAACTTTAGGGTGTTTTCTATCCAAAGCCAATAATTATATGCATATTCTAGTTACTGGGCAGGAGTAGTAACCAGATTAAATCGGGTACGTTTTTTATCCGGCCGTGTCAATACTGCCCCCTAGCCCTAACAGGTTAATGGCTCATCACCTCTGGCATTTAGCCACCTTTATCATATTGCCTTCATATTAGGACATAGAACCTGTTGAGCCACAGAAATAGTTTCATGCATGTAGGACCATATTAACAGATCTTGGCACCTTACAGAAATAACCATACATGTCATCCTGCTAACACCTCTGAAAGGGACACCCCTGTTCTGGAAAAGGCCCAAGAGGTGTAACCATAGCAACAGTACCCCCATGTCTAATGGTGTCTAATGACCCAGAGCACATATAGAGTACAGTAGTTTTGCTGGCTCCTTCTGAAATAAATAATCGCCACATATGTACTGAAATTCACAAAATCTGCCATCTTCTCCGTCAGCCTATCCCTACTCCTCCGATGCCAGGTATCGTAACCCATAGCCCTCCTTCATTCATATCCATGCCTGTAAAATGTGACGGTTCACCTGGGAAATGTCAGGGATTTCTGATGCAACGCAGCAAATACATTGAGCACAACCCCACTAACTTCGCCACCGACAAGAGCAGGGTGGATTTTGTTGTCTCTACTCACACTCAAAGCCCTGGATTGAGCCACCGCCATATGGACTGCCTACAGCGTAGACCGCGGATCCGAGACCCATTTCCACACCCTCTTCAGAGGTATTCGATCACTCTCCTTCCGGTCATCCTATAGGAGACCTCCTCATAGGACTTCAACAAGGACGCAATTCAGCTGTCAAGTATGCCCTCGAATTCCGCACCATGGCTGCAGGGAGTGGATAAATGAGGCTGCTTTACTTACGTCTACCGACGCGAGCTTAATAGGGAACTTCAGGCGGACCTGGCCTGTAGAGGTGACCTTCAGGATTTAAATCAATATATTCTTATGTCCATCATCAGCCACCTCATCCCCGACCTTCCACAGAACTCTGCCACCCAGGAACCCGAAACCTTCTCTTTCCATGATTTTGTCATGCCGTCCGAGTCTTCCAGAGCCCATGCAGTTGGGCCATGCTCCTCTCCCGTGTATCGAACATCAAAGGTGGATCCAAGAAGGGCTCTGCCTATACTGTGGAGGGAAAGATCATCTACTCAGCCATTGCCTTGTTCGCCCCCCCCCCCCCCCCGGAGAGATGAGAAGGGTCCCTCCGATGCCATGCAGGGAGGCGTGTCCTTATTTCAAAAAATCTCCCAGAAGTAATTCTCCATCCCAGTATTGATAACCGTGAAGGGGGTTACTAAGTACATAGAGGGCTTGATAGATCCGGGAGCAGCAGGTAATTTTACTGATCACCAGCTAGTACAAGAGCTTGACATTGATCTAACACCTGTCACCCCTCCCTTAAGGATTTACACCCTGGACGGGCAGCCATTGGGCACAGGCTTCATTGCACACCTGACACAGAGCGTCCTCGGACACCCCTGGCTTTGACGTCACAACCCTGCCATCTCATGGCAACAAGGTGAACTACTGTCCTGGTCTTCTACCTGCTTCACCAGTTGTCTCAGCCTACCCTGCAGAGCCACCACCATTGAGGACTCTGCCTCTGCAGTGCCACCCACCATACCACCTGAATACGCCCAGTACAGCAATGTCTTCAGCAAAATCAAGGCCTCCACTCTGCCACCACATCGCCCAGGGGACTGTGCTATTGACTTACTCCCTGGAGTGTCCCCACCTAAGGGCCATGTTTACCCCCTATCTATCCTGGAAAATGAGACAATGGAGAACTACATTGATGAAGCACTCAAACGGTTTCATTCGTCCTTCTTCCCCGGTTGCGTCCAGCTTCTTCTTCTCTGGAAAATTACCTGAATGACGTCACGGTCAAGAACCGTTTCCCTCTTCCTCTGATCCCAGTGACCCTTGAACAACATCTATACAAAACTCGCCAACATCTATACAAAACTGCGAAGTGCATATAACCTTGTCTGTATACGTGATGGCGACGAATGGAAGACGGCCTTTATCACCGCACCAGGGCACTACAAATACCTGGTCATGCCCTACGGCCTTACTAACACCACCGCCGTCTTCCAATCCTTTATGAATGAGGTTTTCCAGGATATAATCAACCGCTTTCTCGTCATCTACATTGATGACATCCTGATTTACTCCCACTCCCTGAAGGAACACATACAGCATGTGCAAAAGTTCTTCCACGGCTCATTGAACATAACCTTTATGTGAAGACTGAAAAGAGCACATTCCATGTAAACTTCCTCAGTTTCATACTGACACCTGGAGGGGTCAGCATGGATGAGAACAAAGTCACCGCCGTCAGTAACTGGCCAAAACCCACTACCATCAAGGAACTCCAACATTTCATTGGGTTCTCCAACTACTATCGCCGGTTCATTCGGAACTTCAGTTCTACTGCCGCTCCCCTCACTGCCCTTACCAGCCAAAAGACCCAGACCCTTCAATGGACTGATACCGCCCTGACTGCTTTCAACAACTTGAAACGCCTCTTTACCTCAGCTCCTGTCCTTCGCCAACCTGATCCGACCATGCCGTTCACCCTGGAGGTGGATGCCTCTGAAGTAGGAGCCATACTCTCTCAGTGGGTGGGAACACCTCCAAAATCACATCCCTGTGCCTTCTTCTCCAGGAAGTTATCCTCCGCTGAGAGAAATTACAATGTGGGGAACAGAGAACTCCTTGCCATCAAGCTGGCCCTCGGAGTGGCGCACAACATCCCTTTCTCGTCCTAACAGATCATCGTAATCTGGAATATATCAGGGTCCAAGAGGTTAAACTCCAGACAAGCCCACTGGGCTCTCTTCACACACTTCCATTTTCATGTTACTTATATCCCTGGAAAGAAAAAAGTAAAAGCTGATGCTCTCTCCCGCCAGTTTGACCTTTCGACCAGTAACTCAGACCCTACACCTATTCTTCCTTCCTCTTGCATTATGGGACCGGTACAGTGGGAGGTTCACTCTGCCATACAAGAAGCCCTAACCTCAGACCTGGTTCCTCCTGAGACACCAGCTGGGAGGAGTTACGTACCAGCAGCTGTTAGACCCCAACTGATGCAATGGTGTCATACGTCCTTGGGGTCAGGACATCCGGGCATTACATGAACCACCAAACTTCTAGCCTGTAAGTTCTGGTGGTTCTCACTGGCATCCAACATAAGGGATTACGTACTCTCTTGTCCAGTCTGTGCCCAAACCAAAAGCCCTCATCTCCCTTCCGGTAAGCTTCAACCTTTGCCAATCCCTCACAGACCCTGGTCCCACATAGCTGTTGATTTTATCACAGACCTTCCTGAATCCTCTGGTAACACCACCATCCTTGTCATAGTAGCCCGTTTTTAAAAAATGTGTCATCTGGTTCCTCTTCCTCATTTTTCTAACGCCATGGAATTGGCTGTATATGTTCCACCAGGTGTTCCGTCTGTATGGGATTCCGGGGGACATCGTCTCTGACCGCGGGCCCCAGTTTGTCTCCTGGGTGTGGCGAGCCTTCTGTGACCGACTCAGGGTCGCCCTCAGCCTCCCCTCCGGGTACCATTCCCAGACCAACGGGCAGCCGGAAGGTCTGAACCAAGAAATAAGGAAGTACTTCCACTAACAATGTTCTGCCTCTCCACACGACTGGAGTCGGTATATGGCCTGGGCAGAATACATTCAGAACTCACTCATGCATTCATCCCTCCGCCTTGCTCTGTTTCAGTGTGTACTTGGTTACCAACCCCCCATTTTTCCCTGGGAGGCAGAGCCTGGTACTGTCCCAGCTGTCTGGGACCGGTTTTCGGCGTAGTGAGCGGGTATGGGAGACCGCTCACCGGCATCTGCAGGCGAAATAAACACCTGCTGCGCTCCGTGTCTGAATCTACACCTTTTTCTCCCTGAGTGTTCATTACACTACTCAAGAAGACTCGATGCTGTAATCGCTGCCAAAGGTGCTTCAACAAAGTACTGAGTAAAGGGTCTGAATACTTAGGTAAATGTAATATTTCAGTTTTTTTATTTTTAATAAGTTCCCCGCTTTGTCATTATGGCATTGTGTAGATTGATGGAAAAAAACAATTTAATCCATTTTAGAATAAGGCTGTAACGTAACAAAGTGAAAAAAGGGGTCTGAATACCTTCCAAAGACACTGTATATTATGTTTAAAACGCTCATAAGTGCAGAAAATGTGTGAATGTTTTACTCTTCCAAAAATATATTGTTCAAAACAAGCTGTTCGAGAGCTTCAGGTTCCTCGTCACTAAGGATCTATCATGGTTCAAACACACCCACACAGTCGTTAAGAGGGCACGACAACACCTCTTCGCCCTCAGGAGGCTGAAAAGATTTGGCATGGGCCCTCAGCTCCTCAACAGGTTCTACAGCTGTGCAATTGAAAGCATCTTGACTGGCTTTATAATGGTTTGGTATGGCAACTGCTTGGCATCCAACCCAAGGCGCTACAGAGGATAGTGAGTACAGCCCAGTGCATTACTGGGGCGAGCTCCCTGCCATCCAGGACCTCTAAGTCAGAGGAAGGCCCTATAAATTGTTAAAAATCCCAGACATCCTAGTCTTAGACTGTTTTCTCTGCTACCGCACGGCAAGCGGTACCAGAGTAACAAGTCTAGGTCCAAGAGACTTCTAAAAAGCTTCTACCTCCAAGCCATAACTCCTGAACATCTAATCAAATGGCTACCCAGACTATTTGCATTGCCCACCCCCACCCCCTCTTTTAGGCCGCTGCTACTCTATTATTATCTATGCATAGTCACTTTAATAACTCTACCTACATGTACATATTACCTTGACTAACCGGTGCCCCTGCACATTGGTTCTGTATCGGTACCCCTGTATACAGTTTCGCTATTGTTATTTTACTGCTGCTCTTTATTTACTTGTTCCTTTTATTTCTTATTCATATTTTTTAAACTGCATTGTTGGATAGGAGCTTGTAAGTAAGCATTTCACTGTAACAGCTTGTCACATTGTATAATGATGGGATACAGGCACAGGAATAAGACACGTTTTTAAAATGTTCTACCCAAAATAGCGTACGTCATGAACATGATGGGGACGAAGCCCAAAACAAACATGTATTTACACCACCGTTCAAAAGTTTGGGGTCACTTAGAAATGTCCTTGTTTTTTAAAGAAAAGCAATTTTTTCCCCCATTAAAATAACGAAATAAAATAATAAATGGGATTTCTACATAAGCGTACAGAGGCCCATTATCAGCAACCATCACGCCTTTGTTCCAATGGCACGTTGTGTTAGCTAATCCAAGTTTATAATTTTAAAAGGCTAATTGATCATTAGAACACACCTTTGCATTTATGTTAGCACAGGTGAAAACTGTTGTTCTGATTTAAAGAAGCAATAAAACTGGCCTTCTTTACACTAGTTGAGTATCTGGAGCATCAGCATTTGTGGTTTCGATTACAAGCTCAAAATAGCCAGAAACAAAGCACTTTCTTCTGATACTCGTCAGTCTATTCTTGTTCTGAGAAATGAAAGATATTCCATGTGAGAAATTACCAAGAAACTGAAGATCTCATACAGCGCTGTGTACAACTCTCTTTACAGAACAGCGCAAACTGGCTCTAACCAGAATAGAATGAGTGGGAGGCCCCGGTGCACAACTGAGGAAGAGGACAAGTACATTCGAGTGTCTAGTTTGAGAAATAGATGCCTTACAAGTTCTCAACTGGCAGCTTCATTAAATTATACCCGCAAAACACCAGTCTCAACGTCAACAGTGAAGAGGCAACTTTGGGACCAGACCCGTAATAACAAGTGCACACTAACACGGTAACACACAAGCCGATACAACAGAGCACAGCTACTCACAAGACCGACGGACATGGAACAATATCCAACAAGGACAATGGGGAACAGAGGGCACATACAGTGGCTTGTGAAAGTATTCACCCCCTTGGCATTTTTCCTATTTTGTTGCCTTACAACCTGAAATTAAAATAAATTTTGGGGGGGTTCTATCATTTGATTTACACAACATGCCTACCTCTTTGAAGATGCAACATTTTTTTTTTTGTGAAGCTAACAAGAAATAAGACAAACAGAACTTGAGCATGCATAACCATTAACCTCCCCAAAGCTAATACTTTGTAGAGTCACCTTTTGCAGCACTTACAGCTGCAAGTCTCTTGGGGTATGTTTCTATAAGCTTGGCACATCTAGCCACTGGGATTTTTGCCCATTCTTCAAGGCAAAACTCCAGCTCCTTCAAGATGGATGGGTTCTGCTGATGTACAGAAATCTTTAAGTCATACCACAGATTCTCAATTGGATTGGTCTGGGCTTTGACTAGGCCATTTCAAGACATTTAAATGTTTCCCCTTAAACCGAGTGTTTCTTTAGCAGTATGCTTAGGGTCATTGTCCTGCTGGAAGGTTAACCGCCATCCCAGTCTCAAATCTCTGGAATACTGGAACAGGTTTCCCTACAATAATTTCCCTGTATTTAGCGCCATCCATCATTCCTTCAATTCTGACTGGTTTCCCAGTCCCTGCCGGTGAAAAACATCCCCACTGCATAATGCTGCCACCACCATGCTTCACTGTGGGATGGTATGCTCGGGGTGATCATAAAATGTCACAATGCCATCGCAGACAAAACTGTATTGTAGGATGTCATCAATTACAACTCCTGTGGGAAATCATGAGGTTCCATTTTAGGCTTTTTCCCATCAGTTTGATGCAGCAGTACCAAATAAACATTTTCCCCATAATTGACTGAATATTGTTCAGATTCAGTGGGTTGCTGTGTCCCTG
Organism: Salmo salar; assembly: GCF_965601325.2. NCBI lineage: Eukaryota > Metazoa > Chordata > Actinopteri > Salmoniformes > Salmonidae > Salmo > Salmo salar. The sequence goes on from NC_138301.1 coordinate 92,592,097, forward strand.
GGGCCTCCCAAAATTGGGTTTCAGAGTCATTGTCTATCGTCTTTTGATTTTCTCTGTAAATTACAAGAAATCACGGGTTGAAATTGGATGGCATAAATGGCCTCTAAGGGATTGCAAATTGGACCCTAGCCTTGGTGAAGCTAAATTAAAAGGTTGTATTTATTCAAATTAAACAAATTTAGTTGATCACCTTTCATCCAAAAACACTTTTTCTCTACAACCTGTCCCATAGTCAGTTTGAATTGCTCCAGGAAGACAGGAAACAATGGAGAAAACGAATGCTTTACTACTTAGACCAGTTCCTCTGCAGGGCTGCCGGAGATCAGTTGTGGAGGCCCGTTATCAGATAACTGTCATAGATATCTTATCATGCAGATGAAACCGCAGCCAGTTTAAGCATTCTCCTAGTTGTGCGGGTCTGAGTCTGAGCAAACATCTGTGAACTCCCATCCACCTCGGCGCCAGCCTCCTCAGGGCCATCCCAGGGCCAGAGGGCATTAGCCTGAGGACACTTACACATCTCACACACAACCACATTGGGGCCTCACACTGATTAGTAGGGACGGAGAACCACGTTGCGGGGAATGGTTGTGACATCTTTTTTTCTCTCTCACAGAAATGGTATCTCAGTAAAAGTTGGCTCCACATCAAGGTACCACCAAGGTTTCACAGATACATTTCTACCTGTTTCTGGTCTTTAATACAATTAAACATTTTATGGATATGGGCTGAAAAGTAAAAAAATACATAATTTAGATGTTCAATATTTAATGTAGTGTCTTCAATCTACAAAGGGCATAATGGATGTCAATCTGTTCTGGACAAGAGAGAGAGAGAGAGTTTTAAAGAGAGGATGGGATGGCAGAGAGCTAAAGGATCATGCTTTTGATGAAACAGAGAGCATCTAACATTTGAATGATACATAAGTGTTATATCAGGTTGCTAAAATATGGTAATAATGCATTCAGGAAACACAGCAAGGTGACATTTAAAATGCATCAATTTGTATGCTTATTAATGTCTTGAGCCTCATGGCAACCCTTATCAAAATAAATATCTCATTTTCAGGGTGAAGAAGCTTCAGATTTTTATAAATTCAGAATTAAAATTAAAGAAATGCCTCAGCTGCATTTTGTTAAGCTACAGATTCAATAAGTGAACTTCACAAGGTGATGAATGTGCAAGGTGATGAGCTTGATGATCCTTTCCAATAAATATCGAGGGTCTTATTCTGATGACAAAATGATCAATGCTTGTCTGCCGTTTGACAAAAAACAAATAATATCACTCTTATCCGAAATAATCTTATGTAGGTAGCTTTCCTGCACTGTACCCACATTTGCTATTGAATGCAACCGTTTTTGTTACAAAAACCATCAGTAGAGTTGAAAATGCAATGGAAACCCATTTTTTATTCGATACATAGGAATTGAACAGCAAAAGTAATTTTTATGTGCACTTCGTCATCACGCACAGGCTTTTATCTGCAAAATGTCAGTTTGATGGAAATCCTGTACATCTCTGGTGAAACATGGGTGTCACGTTCGTCGTAAAGATGGGACCAAGACGCAGCGGGAATGTGTATGCTCATCTTCTTTATTTATTAAAGAAAAGAAGAAAAAAAACACTTGAACAAAAACAACGACGAGAAACAGTCCTGTGAGGCACACAGCTACACATACGGAACAACTACCCACAAAAACCCATGAAGAAACACCTCTACTAAATAGGACCTTCAATTAGAGACAACGAGGAACAGCTGCCTCCAATTGAAGGTCAACCCATTAAACTAAACATAGAAATAGAATAACTAGACACAGACATAGAAATAGACTAACATAGAACATTAACCCAAAAACCACGAAACACATAAAACAAACACCCCCTGCCACGTCCTGACCAAACTACAATAACAAATAACATCTTTACTGGTCAGGACGTGACAGTACCCCCCCCAAAGGTGCAGACCCCGGATGCACCTAAAACACAAAAATAAACACAAAAATAAACCCCAAAACAAAAATAATCTGATGCGTGTCGCTGGAGACCTCGGGCTGATGCGCGTCGCTGGAGACCTCGGGCTGATGCGCGTCGCTGGAGACCTCGGGCTGATGCGCGTCGCTGGGAGCTCCGGACTGAAGGGCGACTCTGGCTGCGCCGGTTCGGGACTGTAGGGCGACTCTGGCTGCGCCGGTTCCGGACTGTAGGGCGACTCTGGCTGCGCCGGTTCCGGACTGTAGGGCGACTCTGGCTGCGCCGGTTCCGGACTGTAGGGCGACTCTGGCTGCGCCGGTTCCGGACTGTAGGGCGACTCTGGCTGCGCCGGTTCCGGACTGTAGGGCGACTCTGGCTGCGCCGGTTCCGGACTGTAGGGCGACTCTGGCTGCGCCGGTTCCGGACTGTAGGGCGACTCTGGCTGCGCCGGTTCCGGACTGTAGGGCGACTCTGGCTGCGCCGGTTCCGGACTGTAGGGCGACTCTGGCTCTGCAGGCTCCGGACTGTAGGATGTCGCCGGAAGCTCTAGACGGGGAACTGTCGCCGAAAGCTCTAGACGGGGAACTGTCGCCGGAAGCTCTAGACGGGGAACTGTCGCTGGAAGCTCTAGACGGGGAACTGTCTCCGGAAGCTCTGGACTGGGAACTGTCTCCGGAAGCTCTGGACGGGGAACTGTCGCCGGAAGCTCTGGACGGGGAACTGTCGCCGGAAGCTCTGGACGGGGAACTGTTGCCGGAAGCTCTGGACTGGATAGGCGCACTACAGGCCTAGTGCGTGGGGCTGGCTTTGGAGGCTCCAGACTGGTAACACACACCTCAAGGCCAGTGCAAGGAGCAGGAGCAGGACGAACTGGACTGGGCTGACGCACTGGAGGCCTAGTGCGTGGGGCTGGTACTGGAGGTACCAGACTGGAGACACTCACCTCAAGGCTAGTGCGAGGAGCAGGAACAGGACGTACTGGACTGGGCTGACGCACTGGAGGCCTGGTGCGTGGTGCTGGCTTTGGAGGCGCCAGACTAGAGACACGCACCTCAGGGCTAGTGCGAGGAGCAGGAACTAGATACACCTGGCCATGAACAAGCACTGGAGATCTGGAGTGCACAGCCTGCACAACCCGTCCTGGCTGGGTGGTAACAGTAGCCCTGCACGGGCGGAGTGGGCTGTGCAGAGGCCTGATGGCTGCCGTGCGTAGAACAGGCGTAGGGTAGCCTGGGCCTAGGAGACATACTGGTGACCAGATGTATTGCGAAGGCATACTCCTACCTGGCTGGATGCCCACTCTAGCACAGCACTTGCGAGGGGCTGGAATTGCTCGCACCGGACTGTGCGTGCGCATGGGCGAGATCGTGCACACTTCCACATAGACCGGCGCTCTTCTGATCCGCTGCTCCCCATAATAAGCACGGGGAGTTGACTTAGGGCTCACCCTTGGCCCAGCCAAACTACCCGTGTGCCCCCCCCCCCCAAAGAATTTCTTGTGGGTGCCTCTCGTGCTTCCGTCGTTGGGCACACTCTTCATACTCTCGCCGTTCCTCCCTCGCTGTCTCCACCTGTTTCCATGGCAGGGTCTTGTCCCCTGCCATTACCTCCTCCCATGTCCATGATGTCCTCCACTCCCGTCTTTCCCTGGCCCAGGATTCTTGCTCCTCCTGGGCCCGCTGCTTGGTCCGTTGCGGGTGGGTAGTTCTGTCACGTTCGTCGTAAAGAAGGGACCAAGGCGCAGCAGGAATGTGTATGCTCATCTTCTTTATTTATTAAAGAAAACAAAACAAAACCACTTGAACAAAAACAACGATGAGAAACAGTCCTGTGAGGCACACAGCTACACATACGGAACAACTACCCACAAAAACCCATGAAAAAACACCCCTACTCAGTAGGACCTTCAATTAGAGGCAACGAGGAACAGCTGCCTCCAATTGAAGGTCAACCCAATAAACTAAACATAGAAATAGAATAACTAGACACAGACATAGAAATAGACTAACATAGAACATTAACCAAAAAAAAAAGAAACACATAAAACAAACACCCCCTGCCACGTCCTGACCAAACTACAATAACAAATAACCTCTTTACTGGTCAGGACGTGACAATGGGCATATTGTTTTATACAAATTTCAGAAAATTTGCTAAATAAATCTGTTGCCATTTGGATGGAAACCTAACCAGTGTGGCTTTCAGATACACTTCTGTTTGGTGTGTGACAAATTGGAAATGGGCTCACTGCATTCTCCATTTCTCCACACACAGTCCCTGTGTCAATGGCAGTCTATTGAGAAAATTCAAAGGCCTCAAAATGTCTCTCTACTCAGGAAAAAGAATGAACCACAGGCCAATGTGGATAAGCTCATTCCAGGGACCCCCTCACCCCAGAAAGGTTGTCAACATGCCACTCCTTAGTTCAACCTTCGTCCTTGAAACTCTGAAGGCACACCAGAGCTTCACAGAATAGATTTCAGCTGCAGAATGGATTAAATTCGGTCCAACTCTGAGAGAAAGATTTACTAATGAGTTTATAATCAGGTGTTGGCAGGAGTTCTATTTGCAGGACTGTCATAGTCATCAAGCCTCTCTTACTCATCAAGCTCAGTATACTGCTCTGGCAGGTGTGTCATAGATGATGGCACCACGCTTAAATGATGAACATAGTGGTAGCCAGCATGTCACTGAGACGCCTCTGCAGTGTCACTGACTAATTGCTCGACAGTAAGTTGTTTGCACTTAATTGCATATTTATTAATTCCTCATTTAATTATGAAACACAGTTGTTGAAAAAAAGGCATACATTTCACATGGAAGGACAATTCACACCGTTATAGCCTACTCAAGTAAATGGAATACAAATGCATTTCAAAGAGGAAATTAGCTCATAAGGAGAGGTTGTGTTTTGTCTCGTGGGTTTCATAACCACAACTTTATAACAATTCAATAATGGTGAGACGGGGGACAGGAATTCAGTTCAACCATTCATCTAGAACGTGATCATCTACAACACATGTAAACCCCCACGATGCTCTGCGGCACATCTACGGCAAGTATGGAGGTGCAAATGGTACAACCCTAATACACAACAGATTGAAGGTCAGAATCAGGATGAGCTGTGTATAAATATTCCATTAGTGTTCTTCTACATGTGCTGTGTATCACTGAGTAAGGCTACAAGGACATGCATCATCACCTTTCATGAACATGCATCATCTCCTGTTATTGTTATCGCAGAGCTTATCTTTTCAAAGGATTGCCACATATCAACGCATGCCCAGATCCAGGTGCAGAGAGAAATGGGATTTGAATATGAATACGTGGCCAACGCTGCTGAGAGAACATTCACATTCAAATCAGGGTTTTGGAGCAGCTCAAGGTGGACAGGCTCCCATGAGGAATATGGAGCACCTGGATTCTAACAACATGCAAAATAATGCTCCATTAACATCACCTCACAGATAAGTGGGATAAGACAGCTCACAAAGAACTGCTTGATCCCTGTTGAATTAAAGCACCATCAAGAATGTACATTAAATACTAATCTAGTTGTCAAACAAACATGAAGCTTTGTGGGAGTAGTTTATTCTGCTTTGATCAGTGGAGGGTCCTCAGAGGAGGAAGGTGAGGACCACTCTCGTCAGTAAATCTCATAAAACTATACTAAATATACTCACGTCACCAAATAATTGAGTAAAACACTGTTTGGCAATGAAGGCCTACGGTAGCCTCAACAGCACTGTAGGGTAGCACCATGGGGTGTCCGGAGGACAGCTATATGACAACCTGCGGAGGATGTCCTCTAACCTATCAGAGCTCTTGCAGCATGAACTGACATGTTTTCCATCCAATCAAAGGATCAGGCTTTGAAAATACACTTTTCAGTTTCACTCAAACGCATCCCCCATATGTAACTGAAACTAGCCACGTGAGTAAGATGTCTTGATATAGTCCTCAGTGCGTCTGGTAAATTATCAGAAATTTAATCTCAACAAACCCCTCTCTTTTGTGGGGCAGAGGCAGAATGTAAAAGGAAAATAAAAGTATAAGATGTAGAAGTGCAAGGTCTAAGAATAAAGCAACATTTTACAGAAAATACATTTCTGAACAGATAATACTGGCAATGAGGATGGGAGACACTTCTGTTTTTAGTCTGCCTCCTCTGTCAGTTTTTCCAGAATCACGTAAGTGTGACCTGCCCTTTGCTCTCCCCACTACTCAGGCTCCACTACCCAGGCTCCCGTTGGATATGCAACAGGGGAGATAACAAGATTGGGCCCTAACTCTGTGGGCTGCTATCAGCCAGTGGAGCTTCATGTAAGCTATTAATGGAATGTTTGACAATCGTGTCTATTCAAAGGATGTTTTTGCAGCCAATAATGGCACTCATTGTTTTATTTTGTGATTTATCTGAACATCTAATTAAAAGTTGAATAATTTAAATCCAGTTTGATGAACAAAATGTTTGATCAAGTGAGAGTTTAGCAATTGTCATCCCAAATCCAGATGTGAATGGCCATGAAACAAGTGGGGGATTAATACTAGTAGTTTAAAGACAGTATATGGCAATTAATAGCTAGCTAGTACCACCCTTTTAGAACTTCAATCATTCATCTTGACTTCTTTCATTACTATCCTCAAGTAAAGTCTTGCATTTGATGGAAGAAGGGGTAAACCTACAGTATATCAATGCTTCTATACCAATCATGTGACCGTTGAAGTTGAAGGACAGGCTCCATGATAGAGAGATGTGCTGTGTCAAATGTTCCCTTAGTGGCTCAGATCATATGTTCACACAGCTGGACCCGATCCCACAGACCATGACAGAGACAGAGTGACCCAGAGAAAATGGAAAAAGCAGCGTGACAAGAAGGTACTGCAATGCTGCAACGCCCCCAGGCCTACGGTGCTATGGTAACCTAACAGACTCACGGAAATAAGAGCAGTGTGGCCCATAGTAACCAACCACATTCTTACCATCACAAGATTTGAGAGTCCAAGAGATAGCGGTCAATGAGAAAAATAAAAGTTGATGCTGTGGTGAATGTTGGTGTTATGTTTGTTATGTCTGATGTCAGCGATTTTAGCATGTAAATCTTGGTGGGGCAATTTTTTTTAATTCAGACAGGGCACTTCCTGTATGGAATCTTCTCAGGTTTTGGCCTGCCATATGAGTTCTGTTATACTCACAGACACCATTCAAACAGTTTTAGAAACTTTAGAGTGTTTTCTATCCAAATCTACTAATTATATGCATATTCTCGTTTCTGGGCAAGAGTAGTAACCAGTTTAAATTGGGTAAGTTTTTTATCCGGCCGTGCAAATACTGCCCCCTAGCCCCAACAGGTTAATAAGTGTTTTTTTTAACTTGTAAATGGTGTCTGTTTGACTAGAATAAAATGAACAGCTTTGTATGGTTAATAAAACATGGTATGCTCGCTCCATCCTGGTGGCACAGTAGACTAATTCCATGGATTATTTTGTTTTATTTTACATCTGTGCTTGGAGTTCAAAAAAGCTAACCCAAAATAAGCTAGCATTGTTAATAAATGTCTTATTAAATCATTCAGTGAAAGTCAAGGAAGTTATTAAAAAACCTCCAAATAACCTATAATTCCCATTCTCAGAGTGTTAATAAAACCTCCCAGGAAAACTTAAAAGGAAGAAAAATAAAACGTTCTCTGAATATTTCTATTTTCGCATAACCAAAAAGCTTACTATTGAGAATGTAAGTATGGGTATTCGGACACGCCCTACATCAAAAAGGCAAGATCAGAAAGAGTAAAGTAGAGAAAGAAGATCACTTTGCAGTTGACATAGGTGTTTTTGTCATACTGCTGAAGCAACACAGTATACAAGAAGTAACAGGATATGCATGCATTTGTGGGAGCTTTGCAGATGGTTCAGTACGAGGTGTCTGCCAAGCAAGTACATAATGCTTTTATGTCATGCTGATGCTCTGGCATAATATTCAGTAATAAAACTCCACTGCTTTTATACTCTTGACAAGCCCTTCAATAGTATTTTATATTCTCTCTGCAATTATCTATGACATTCAAAGCCTTAGAGTTGTGGAGGAATACAGCCATTAACACTTAGCGTAAAGAAAGCCAATAATGCATCATATTTTGCTGTACCATCTCTGCACAACCCATTACTTCATACACATATAGCACTGTAAAGGAAGAGCTCAGAAAGAGTGGGAGAGAGAGAGAGAGAGTGACACAGACACTGATAGAGAAAGAGAGTGAGAGAGACAGACAGAGAGAGACATGGAGAGAGACACACAAATCTGACCACGACTCCATTTTCCAACTCCCTTCCTATAGGCAGAAACTCAAACAGGAAGTACCCATGCTAAGGACTATTCAACGCTGGTCTGACCAATCGGAATCCACACCTCAAGATTGTTTTGATCACGCGGACAGAGGAACGTCGGCGGGTGAATTCAGATGGAGCCCTTGGAAAGATGATTCCCAAATTTTTTATTTTTGGATATAAAGATGACGCTGTATCAACAATAAACAGATTGCAACTTGCAAAACATGTGGGAAGAAGATTACAGACGGAGCCGCAACAATTTCCAACTTTGTTCGACATTTGAAGCTGCACAAAGAACGGTAAGTCGTGGCTAATATAGCCGACAGCTATATATTTTATTACTTTACTAGTGGCTACCCATGTATTTCCATGGAAATATAACATTTATTTGGAAAGTAATAAACATATAGATATTTTTAAAAGCATTCATGATTTGCGTAAATGTAATATAGTAACTTACTCTTGTTAAAAATATGAAATGGTATTACATTTGGTGAAGAGCACATTATGACTTGTTTAGGACTCGAAACACAAAGTTTAGGAATTTAGACTTGACTTGATACTTGATGGTCTTGACTTGAGACTTGACTTGGACTTGCCTGTCTTGATTTGGGACTTGACATGGGACTTGAGTGCTAAGACTTCAGACTTACTTGTGACTTGTAAAACAATGACTTGGTCCCACCTCTGCCCTCCAAGCTCATCATTAAGCTCGAGGCCCTGGGTCTGAACCCCGCCATGTGCAACTGGATCCTGGACTTCCTGACGGTCCGCCCCCCGGTGGTGAAGGTAGGAAACAACACCACTTCGCTGATCCTCAACACTGGGGCCCTACAAGTGTGCGTGCTCAGCCCCCTCTTGTACTCCCTGTTCACCTATGACTGCGTGGCCAAGCACGCCTTCAACTCAATCATCAAGTTTGCAGACGACACAACAGTAGTAGGCTTGATTACCAACAATGATGAGACAGCCTACAGGGAGGAGGTGACGGCTCTGGGAGTGTGGTGCCAGGAAAATAACCTCTCACTCAACATCAACAAAACAAAGGAGATGATCGGGGACTTCAGGAAACAGCAGAGGGAGCACCCCCCTACCCACATTGACAGGACAGCAGTGGAGAAGGTGGAAAGCTTCAAGTTCCTCGGCTGTGTCACCGACTGGTACGGCAACTGCTCCACCCGCAGGGCTCTCCAGAGGGTGGTGCGGTCTGCCCAACGCATCACTGGGGGCAAATTATCTGCCCTCCAGGACACCTACAGCACCCGATGTCACAGGAAGGCCAAAAAGATCATAATAGACAACAACCACCCAAGCCACTGCCTGTTCACCCCGCTATCATCCAGAAGGTGAGGTCAGTACAGGTGCATAAAAGCTGGGACCAAGAGACTGAAAAACAACTTCTATCATCAGACATCAGCCATCAGACTGTTAAATAGCCATCACTAGCACATTAGAGGCTGCTGTCTATATCCATAGACTTGACATCACTGGCCATTTTAATAAGTGGAATACTAGTCACTTTAATAATGTTTGCGTATTCCGTTCCGGAACTCCAATTTGAGCAGCAGCAGCTGAAAAATGAGCTCCTACAAATATTGAAATTTACATGGTTTTTAGAGTGAAGTACATCGGAAAAAAGCAAAAGAAAACTGCAAGACTGAATAGGAGAAAAAACAAGCAACAAACAAAGAAGATAGGCTTTTGAAAAATAACTATTTTTCATAAAATTGTAGTTATCTTAGCTAGCTGAATTGTTTAGCAGTTGCTAGGGACTCTTTTGGAAGAAGCTAGCTAGCTAACGAAGAACAACAAACAACAAAGAATATCTAGTTAACAGAAGAAAAGAAAGAGAAAATCAGGACAGAAGAAAAAGGATATCAAAGTGAAACAGTTCTCTAAAGACACAAGAGACAATAATACAAGAAACAACACTTCTGTAGCTTGTCAACTATGTGTCTGTCTATCCCTGTTCTCTCCTCTCTGCACAGGCCATACAAACGCTTCACACCGCGTGGCCGCTGCCACTCTAACCTGGTGGTCCCAGCGCGCACGACCCACGTGGAGTTCCAGGTCTCCGGCAGCCTCTGGAACTGCCGGTCTGCAGCCAACAAGGCTGAGTTCATCTCAGCCTATGCTACCCTCCAGTCCCTAGACTTCCTGGCGCTGACGGAAACATGGATTACCACAGATAACACTGCTACTCCTACTGCTCTCTCTTCGTCTGCCCACGTGTTCTCGCATACCCCTAGAGCATCGAGCCAGCGGGGTGGTGGCACTGGAATCCTCATCTCTCCCAAGTGGACATTCTCTCTTTCTCCCCTGACCCATCTGTCTATCTCCTCATTTGAATTCCATGCTGTCACAGTTACCAGCCCTTTCAAGCTTAACATCCTTATCATTTATCGCCCTCCAGGTTCCCTTGGAGAGTTCATCAATGAGCTTGACGCCTTGATAAGTTCCTTTCCTGAGGATGGCTCACCTCTCACAGTTCTGGGTGACTTTAACCTGTTAGGGCTAGGGGGCAGCATTTGCACGTCTGGATAAAAAAAATGTACCCGATTTAATCTGGTTACTAATCCTACCCAGTAACTAGAATATGCATATACTTATTATATATGGATAGAAAACACTCTAAAGTTTCTAAAACTGTTTGAATGGTGTCTGTGAGTATAACAGAACTCATTTGGCAGGCAAAACCCTGAGACATTTTCTGACAGGAAGTGGATACCTGATGTGTTGTATTGACTTTAAACCTATCCCATTGAAAAACACAGGGGTTTAGGAATATTTTGGCACTTCCTATTGCTTCCACTAGATGTCACCAGCCTTTACAAAGTGTTTTGAGTCTTCTGGAGGGAGATCTGACCGAACAAGAGCCATGGAACGATGATGTCCCATTAGACACCTGGCGCGCGAGTTCATGTTGGGTACCCTCGTTCCAATACGTTATAAAAGAGTATGCATTCGTCCACCTTGAATATTATTCATGTTCTGGTTAAAAAAGGCCCTAATGATTTATGCTATACAACGTTTGACATGTTTGAACGAACGGAAATATATTTTTTCCCCTCGTTCATGACGAGAAGTCTGGCTGGCTTAGATCATGTGCGAACAAGACGGAGATTTTTGGACATAAATGATGAGCTTTTTTGAACAAAACTACATTCGTTATGGACCTGTGATACCTGGAAGTGACATCTGATGAAGAGAATCAAAGGTAATGGATTATTTACATAGTATTTTCGATTTTAGATCTCCCCAACATGACGTCTAGTCTGTATCGCAACGCGTATTTTTCTGGGCGCAGTGCTCAGATTATTGCAAAGTGTGATTTCCCAGTAAGGTTATTTTTAAATCTGGCAAGTTGATTGCGTTCAAGAGATGTAAATCTATAATTCTTTAAATGACAATATAATATTTTACCAATGTTTTCTAATTTTAATTATTTAATTTGTGACGCTGACTTGACTGCCGGTTATTGGAGGGAAACGATTTCCTCAACATCAATGCCATAGTAAAACGCTGTTTTTGGATATAAATATGAACTTGATAGAACTAAAAATGCATGCATTGTCTAACATAATGTCCTAGGAGTGTCATCTGATGGAGATTGTAAAAGGTTAGTGCATCATTTTAGCTGGTTTTATGGTTTTGGTGACCCTGTCTTTGACTTGACAAAACATTACACACAACTCTTGTAAATGTACTGTCCTAACATACTCTAAATTTATGCTTTCGCCGTAAAACCTTTTTGAAATCGTAAAACGTGGTTAGATTAAGGAGATGTTTATCTTTCAAATGGTGTAAAATAGTTGTATTTTTGAAAAATTTTAATTTTGACATTTATTTGGATTCAAATTTGCCGCTCTTGAAATGCACCTGCTGTTGATGGAGTGCACCACGGGTGGCACGCTAGCGTCCCACCTAGCCCATAGAGGTTAACCTCCCCACGTCTACCTTTGACTCATTCCTCTCTGCCTCCTTCTTTCCACTCCTCTCCTCTTTTGACCTCACCCTCTCACCTTCCCCCCCTACTCACAAGGCAGGCAATACGCTTGACCGCATCTTTACTAGATGCTGTTCTTCCACTAATCTCATTGCAACTCCCCTCTAAATCTCCGACCACTACCTTGTATCCTTTTCCCTCTTGCTCTCATCCAACACTTCTCACTCTGCCCCTACTCGGATGGTATTGCGCCGTCCCAACCTTCGCTCTCTCTCTCCCGCTACTCTCTCCTCTTCCATCCTATCATCTCTTCCCTCTGCTCAAACCTTCTCCAACCTATCTCCTGATTCTGCCTCCTCAACCCTCCTCTCCTCCCTTTCTGCATCCTTTGATTTTCTCTGTCCCCTATCCTCCAGGCCGGCTCGGTCCTCCCCTCCTGCTCCGTGGCTCGACGACTCACAGAACAGGGCTCCGGGCAGCCGAGCGGGAAATGGAGGAAAACTCGCCTCCCTGCGGACCTGGCATCCTTTCACTCCCTCCTCTCTACATTCTCCTCTTCTGTCTCTGCTGCTAAAGCCACTTTCTACCACTCTAAATTCCAAGCATCTGCCTCTAACCCTAGGAAGCTCTTTGCTACCTTCTCCTCCCTCCTGAATCCTCCTCCCCCTCCCCCCCCCTCTTCCCTCTCTGCGGATGACTTCATCAAACATTTTGAAAAGAAGGTTGACGATATCCGATCCTCGTTTGCTAAGTCAAACGACACCGCTGGTCCTGCTCACACTGCCCTACCCTGTGCTTTGACCTCTTTCTCCCCTCTCTCTCCAGATGAAATCTCGCGTCTTGTGACGGCCGGCCGCCCAACAACCTGCCCACTTGACCCTATCCCCTCCTCTCTTCTCCAGACCATTTCCGGAGACCTTCTCCCCTTCCTCACCTCGCTCATCAACTCATCCTTGACCGCTGGCTACGTCCCTTCTGTCTTCAAGAGAGCGAGAGTTGCACCCCTTCTGAAAAAACCTACACTCGATCCCTCCGATGTCAACAACTACAGACCAGTATCCCTTCTTTCTTTTCTCTCCAAAACTCTTGAACGTGCCGTCCTTGGCCAGCTCTCCTGCTATCTCTCTCAGAATGACCTTCTTGATCCTAATCAGTCAGGTTTCAAGACTGGGCATTCAACTGAGACTGCTCTTCTCTGTGTCATGGAGGCTCTCCGCACTGCTAAAGCTAACTCTCTCTCCTCTGCTCTCATCCTTCTAGACCTATCTGCTGCCTTTGATACTGTGAACCATCAGATCCTCCTCTCCACCCTCTCCGAGTTGGGCATCTCCGGCGCGGCCCACACTTGGATTGCGTCCTACCTGACAGGTCGCTCCTACCAGGTGGCGTGGCGAGAATCTGTCTCCGCACCATGCGCTCTCACCACTGGTGTCCCCCAGGGCTCTGTTCTAGGCCCTCTCCTATTCTCGCTATACACCAAGTCACTTGGCTCTGTCATATCCTCACATGGTCTCTCCTATCATTGCTATGCAGACGACACACAATTAACCTCTTGGGGCTAGGTGGGACGCTAGCGTGCCACCTGTGGTGCACTCCATCAACAGCAGGTGCATTTCAAGAGCGGCAAATTTGAATCCAAATAAATGTCAAAATTCAAATTTTTCAAAAATACAACTATGTTACACCATTTGAAAGATAAACATCTCCTTAATCTAACCACGTTTTACGATTTCAAAAAGGTTTTACGGCGAAAGCATAAATTTAGAGTATGTTAGGACAGTACATTTACAAGAGTTGTGTGTAATGTTTTGTCAAGTCAAAGACAGGGTCACCAAAACCATAAAACCAGCTAAAATGATACACTAACCTTTTACAATCTCCATCAGATGACACTCCTAGGACATTATGTTAGACAATGCATGCATTTTTAGTTCTATCAAGTTCATATTTATATACAAAAACAGCGTTTTACTATGGCATTGATGTTGAGGAAATCGTTTCCCTCCAATAACCGGCAGTCAAGTCAGCGTCAGAAATTAAATAATTAAAATTAGAAAACATTGTTAAAATATTATATTGTCATTTAAAGAATTATAGATTTACATCTTTTGAACGCAATCAACTTGCCAGATTTAAAAATAACCTTACTGGGAAATCACACTTTGCAATAATCTGAGCACTGTGCCCAGAAAAATACGCGTTGCGATACAGACTAGACGTCATGTTGGGGAGATCTAAAATCGAAAATACTATGTAAATAATCCATTACCTTTGATTCTCTTCATCAGATGTCACTTCCAGGTATCACAGGTCCATAACGAATGTAGTTTTGTTCAAAAAAGCTCATCATTTATGTCCAAAAATCTCCGTCTCGTTAGCACATGATGTAAGCCAGCCGGACTTCTCGTCATGAACGAGGGGAAAAAATATATTTCCGTTCGTTCAAACATGTCAAACGTTGTATAGCATAAATCATTAGGGCCTTTTTTAACCAGAACATGAATAATATTCAAGGTGGACGAATGCATAGCCTTTTATAACGTATTGGAACGAGGGTACCCAACATGAAGTAGCGCGCCAGGTGTCTAATGGGACATCACCGTTCCATGGCTCTTGTTCGGTCAGATCTCCCTCCAGAAGACTCAAAACACTTTGTAAAGGCTGGTGACATCTAGTGGAAGCAATAGGAAGTGCCAAAATATTCCTAAACCCCTGTGTCTTTCAATGGGATAGCTTTAAAGTCAATACAACACATCAGGTATCCACTTCCTGTCAGAAAATGTCTCAGGGTTTTGCCTGCCAAATGAGTTCTGTTATACTCACAGACACCATTCAAACAGTTTTGGAAACTTTAGAGTGTTTTCTATCCATATATAATAAGTATATGCATATTCTAGTTACTGGGTAGGATTAGTAACCAGATTAAATCGGGTACATTTTTTTTATCCAGACGTGCAAATGCTGCCCCCTAGACCCAACAGGTTAATCTTCTCCTTTCCCCCTTCTGATAACCAGGCGGCGAATCGCATCTCTGCATGTCTGTCAGACATATCAGTGTGGATGACGGATCACCACCTCAAGCTGAACCTCGGTAAGACAGAGCTGCTCTTCCTCCCGGGGAAGGACTGCCCGTTCCATGATCTCGCCATCACGGTTGACAACTCCCTTGTGTCCTCCTCCCAGAGTGCTAAGAACCTTGGCGTGATCCTGGACAACACCCTGTCGTTCTCCACTAACATCAAGGCGGTGACCCGATCCTGTAGGTTCATGCTCTACAACATTCGCAGAGTACGACCCTGCCTCACACAGGAAGCGGCGCAGGTCCTAATCCAGGCACTTGTCATCTCCCGTCTGGATTACTGCAACTCGCTGTTGGCTGGGTTCCCTGCCTGTGCCATTAAACCCCTACAACTCATCCAGAACGCCGCAGCCCGTCTGGTGTTCAACCTTCCCAAGTTCTCTCACGTCACCCCGCTCCTCCGCTCTCTCCACTGGCTTCCAGTTGAAGCTCGCATCCGCTACAAGACCATGGTGATTGCCTACGGAGCTGTGAAGGGAACGGCACCTCCATACCTTCAGGCTCTGATCAGGCCCTACACCCAAACAAGGGCACTGCGTTCATCCACCTCTGGCCTGCTGGCCCCCCTACCTCTGAGGAAGCACAGTTCCCGCTCAGCCCAGTCAAAACTGCTCGCTGCTCTGGCACCCCAATGGTGGAACAAGCTCCCTCACGACGCCAGGACAGCGGAGTCAATCACCACCTTCCGGAGACACCTGAAACCCCACCTCTTTAAGGAATACCTAGGATAGGATAAAGTAATCCTTCTAAACCCCCCCCCCCTTAAAAGATTTAGATGCACTATTGTAAAGTGGTTGTTCCACTGGATATCATAAGGTGAATGCACCAATTTGTAAGTCGCTCTGGATAAGAGCGTCTGCTAAATGACTTAAATGTAAATGTAAATGTAAATATCTTGCATTACTAATCTCATATGTATATACTGTATTCTATACTATTCTACTGTATCTTAGACTATGCAGCTCTGACATTGCTCGTCCATATATTTATGTACTCTTAATTCCTTTCCTTTACTTAGATTTGTGTGTATTGGGTATATGTTGTGAAATTGTTAGATATACAGTAACTTGTTAGATATTACTGCACTGTCGGAGTTAGAAACACAAGCATTTCGCCACACCTGCAATAACATCTGCTAAACACGTGTATGTGACCAATAAAATTAGATTTGACAGAGACACAGAGAGAGACACAAAGAGCAAGAGATACACACAGAGTGAGACACACACATAGAGAGGGAGAGAGAGAGAGGGAGAGAGTAAGCTGGTCCTGGGGCTCTGTTCACAAACACAAACAGAACCCAACCCAATCATGAGAAAACAAAAAGATAATTACTTGACACATTAGAAAAAATTTACAAAAAAACTGAGCAAACTAGAATGCTATTTGGCCCTAAACAGAGAGTACACAGTGGCAGATTACCTGACCACTGTGACTGACCCATAATTAAGGAAAGCTTTGACTATGTACAGACTCAGTGAGCATAGCCTTGCTAATGAGAAAGGCCGCCGTAGACAGACCTGGCTCTCAAGAGAAGACAGGCTACAGTATGTGCACAGTGCCCACAAAATGAGGTAGAAACAGAGTTGCACTTCCTAACCTCCTGACAAATGTATGACCATATTTGAGACACATATTTCCCTCAGATTACACAGACCGACAAAGAATTCAAAAACAAATCCAATGTTGATAAACTCCCATATATATTGGGTGGAATACCACAGTGTGCCATCACACCAGCAAAATGTGTGACTTTTTGCCACAAAAAAAGGGCAACCAGTGAAGAACAAACACCATTGTAAATACAACCCATATTTATGTTCATTTATTTTGTAATGTTTACTGTTAATTAGTTTTTTGTTATTTCACTTTTGTTAATTATCTATTTCACTTGCTTTGGCAATGTAAACATATGTTTCCCATGCCAATAAAGCCCTTAAATTGTATTTAATTGAATTCAGAGAGAGAGAGAGAGACACACAAAGAGAGACACAGACAGTAAACTTGCAGGGCCCCAAATCTGTGTGGTTATATGTGTCTCGCTGCCTATCCAAGTCCTGCTTTGTCCCAATATCCTCTTCCACAGGCCATCAATAAAATACCAACATAACCTACTCTATAATCTCCTAAATGACTGTCCTCGTGTTATTTGGAGGGTCTTTTGAACACTTACAGGCAGTTTCTAACATCAATAACGTGAGCTTTTTGCCCAAGGTCTCTTCTTTATTGGAAATGCATGACTTGCCTTTTAACTTTTACAATATTCTTGGAGCAGTTTCTTATTTTCATCCCTATAGGTCAGGTGTCACATGGGGAATCAACAGAAACTGCAGTAGGGTTTCTATTGTAGTGTACATAAAATATTCAAAATCATCTTACATTACATGCTGTGAACCGAGAATCTATGCAAATACTATCGTCTAAAAGTTTCCAATGATGTAAAGATGATAAGTCATTGTCCTTGAAATCTCATGTCACAGCGCTTGGTTTCTTTAATTCAAAAGTCCTTTGCAATGGCACTCTTTTCATTCTGAAATAGCTCACTCCTTATCATGCAAAACAGAATATCAGAGAGGGGAATTCAATTTGTTCATTGTGAAAAAGTGAAAAATAACATATCTTGTTTTTTCTAATTTCTGTATTTCATGCATTATTAAATGTGTTTCAGTTCATGCTTGGCGGCAACGAGAGATATAGGAGTAAAATGAAAGCGAATGGAGCACAGTGCAGGGGTCACAGAGACCAAATGAAGTGGAGCGCTGGGAGCGGGGCATAATGAAGTGTTCACTCAGACGGGACGAGGTGAGGGGAGGTGAGGGCAGAGGGGTGAAGTGAGCGGAGGGGATAGAGCGAGGTGATGCCAGGCATCTGACGAGATGCTGATTGGCCCTCATCTCTCCATTTCGGCAAAGTGCGAAATGGATGTAATCAACATTCTGCAACCAGTGAAGAGCAACAACAGGCGTGATAGAGACAGACCTGTGCTGTGGTTTGGTGTCTGTGTTAGTTATTAGAATGTACTGTAGTGTACTGTTCCACTCTGGGATGTGGGTTGTAGGGGGTCATGCTGACATACTTGTCTGCTTTGCGACATATGGGTTACTTTGAATAGAGCTGCCTCAGGAATGATAATAACCCTAGGCTATCACTGGAAGGGATTACATGGGTTTTGACAAAAACAAAATTGGTATAACTTTCAGATTACAAATGTTATAGGCATGTGTTTCTTAATCCTGGTCCTGGGACCCAAAGGGGTGCACATATCTGTTTTTGCCCTAGCACTACATACCTGATCCCACTAATCAATTAATCCCACACATACAGTGGTTCTTCCTGTAAAAGTTGCGTCATACTGCAGCACACCTTGCGGGCTGCCTCAGAATTCTAAGGCACATTATTTTAGTGTCAGCCATTGTTGCCATTAATGCTAGTTTGTGCTAGTTTGACCACCAGAGGGCATCTTTGACAAGCATTTTACTTTTTGTAATATTGGCTGTACTAGAGAATTTTAATATTTTTTTGTAAGAACATAGTATATGGGATTGTAGTAAAATAAAGGTAAAATAAAAATACATTTAGACCTGCAACACCTATGGTAGGCCTACAGTATATCTAAAAGGTCTCCTGATTTAACCTGTTGGGTCTAGGGGGCAGCATTTGCACGTCTGGATAAAAAAAATGTACCCGATTTAATCTGGTTACTAATCCTACCCAGTAACTAGAATATGCATATACTTATTATATATGGATAGAAAACACTCTAAAGTTTCCAAAACTGTTTGAATGGTGTCTGTGAGTATAACAGAACTCATTTGGCAGGCAAAACCCTGAGACATTTTCTGACAGGAAGTGGATACCTGATGTGTTGTATTGACTTTAAACCTATCCCATTGAAAAACACAGGGGCTTAGGAATATTTTGGCACTTCCTATTGCTTCCACTAGATGTCACCAGCCTTTACAAAGTGTTTTGAGTCTTCTGGAGGGAGATCTGACCGAACAAGAGCCATGGAACGATGATGTCCCATTAGACACCTGGCGCGCGAGTTCATGTTGGGTACCCTCGTTCCAATACGTTATAAAAGAGTATGCATTCGTCCACCTTGAATATTATTCATGTTCTGGTTAAAAAAGGCCCTAATGATTTATGCTATACAACGTTTGACATGTTTGAACGAACGGAAATATATTTTTTCCCCTCGTTCATGACGAGAAGTCCGGCTGGCTTACATCATGTGCTAACGAGACGGAGATTTTTGGACATAAATGATGAGCTTTTTTGAACAAAACTACATTCGTTATGGACCTGTGATACCTGGAAGTGACATCTGATGAAGAGAATCAAAGGTAATGGATTATTTACATAGTATTTTCGATTTTAGATCTCCCCAACATGACGTCTAGTCTGTATCGCAACGCGTATTTTTCTGGGCGCAGTGCTCAGATTATTGCAAAGTGTGATTTCCCAGTAAGGTTATTTTTAAATCTGGCAAGTTGATTGCGTTCAAGAGATGTAAATCTATAATTCTTTAAATGACAATATAATATTTTACCAATGTTTTCTAATTTTAATTATTTAATTTGTGGTGTTGACTTGACTGCCGGTTATTGGAGGGAAACGATTTCCTCAACATCAATGCCATAGTAAAACGCTGTTTTTGGATATAAATATGAACTTGATAGAACTAAAAATGCATGCATTGTCTAACATAATGTCCTAGGAGTGTCATCTGATGGAGATTGTAAAAGGTTAGTGCATCATTTTAGCTGGTTTTATGGTTTTGGTGACCCTGTCTTTGACTTGACAAAACATTACACACAACTCTTGTAAATGTACTGTCCTAACATACTCTAAATTTATGCTTTCGCCGTAAAACCTTTTTGAAATCGTAAAACGTGGTTAGATTAAGGAGATGTTTATCTTTCAAATGGTGTAAAATAGTTGTATTTTTGAAAAATTAGAATTTTGACATTTATTTGGATTCAAATTTGCCGCTCTTGAAATGCACCTGCTGTTGATGGAGTGCACCACGGGTGGCACGCTAGCGTCCCACCTAGCCCCAAGAGGTTAAACCCGATCGAACGTGTTTGGCATCAACTGAAAACATTAATCCGTAACGATACAATTCTCCCCCTACCCTCCTTCTTGGCAAGAGTCTATTGTCCTGCTAATAGCCAATAATGGGTGGATGGATGGCTTATTTTGTATTCCAATGTATTGAATTAATGTATTAATTACAGACATTTAACATTCTCATTCTCGGACTGGAAACGTTGTTTGCAGAGTTCACAATCTCATTTTCAAGTCTTTGTTTAAAAAATAAACGATATTCTGTAGATAATTTCATTTTCAAATAACCGAAAGTGAGCGGTTGTAATCTTTAATATTTAATTTCTGCCCTCCGAATTCATATTCATTATATAAATAGGCCCATGGGCACCTTCATCAGAGGAACCACAACATGACAGCTATTTAATTAATTAAGCAATTTAATTAATTAATGCATAAAATCTGACTGTTATCGCTTTCAGGAGGAACTGAAAATTGGGTGTCAATTCATAAACCATGTGCCATCAAATTTCTTCCCAACTATTTTGCAATTTAAACTATATGGCTCTCCACCAATAATTACATTTAGAGGATTGGAGGATTCTAAATTAATATCCAAGGGGCATTTTTCTTTAGGGCAAATCTGGAAAATGACATGTGCAAGAGAAGGTGATAACATTTTTCCTTTTAGGGACTACAATACATGGTATCCAGGTCAGGATAACCAAAACATTTCTTTATTAAAGACTATCAGAAAGAATGTTGAAACGTATTTATTTTGATCCAAAGCCATGAATGAGTGAGTCACTCAGCATTATGGAGGTGCTGAGGCTATATGACTGCGTCATCAACTTGATTATTTAGCAGACATCACTTGCTGCTTATACACTTGCTGTTTAAGATTTAAAAAAATGTAATGACTACCTCATCTCTGGACCCCACAGATACTATTATCTATAATGTCCCTCAGTCGAGCAGTGAATTTTAAACATAGATTCAACCACAAAGACCAGGGAGGTTTTCCAATGCCACGTAAAGAAAGGCACCTATTGGTAGATGGGTGAAAAAACAGATATTGAATATCCTTGTGAGCATGGTGAAGTTATTAATTACACATTGGATGGTGTATCAATACACCCAGTCACTACAAAGATACAGGCGTCAATCCTAACTCAGTTACCGGAGAGGAAGGAAACAGCTCAGGGATTTCACAATGAGGCCAATGGTGTCTTTAAAACAGTTACAGAGTTTAATGGCTGTAACAGGAAAAACCTGAGTATGGATTAACAACATTGTAGTTACTCCACAATACTAATGTAAATGACAGAATGAAAAGAAAGAAACCTGTACAGAATACATGATTTTTTTTGCAATAAGGCACTAAAGTAAAACTGCTAAAAATGTGGCAAAGAAATTAACATTATGTCCTGAATACAAAGTGTTAGGTTTGGGGCAAATACAACACAACACATAACTGAGTACCACTCTTCATATTTTCAAACATGGTGGTGACTGCATGCATTTCACTACACCCGCAATAACGTCTGCTAAATTTGTGTATGCAACCAATAAAATGTGATTTGATTTATGGGTATAATTGTCATGAGCAAGTACTAGGGATTTTTTTTAGGATACTAGGCTACCTGCTGCCCCAGAGCTTGACAGAGTTTGACGAATTATAAAAATAATAATGTGCAAATATTGTACAGTCCAGGTGTGCAAAGCTTTAAGGGACGTAACCCCCTAACGTTGATGCCCGTGTCCCTGTGGAATATAATTAGCATTAAAAAATATATATTTTAAAAATCTGTCAGTTTAAGCTAGTGATATCTGTTTTTTGCATTGGATGCTTCTCAATCCACTGCATCCGCCTATGTCGCACTTCCGCATCTGCGGTGAAAGTTGACCGAGCTAGAGCGGTGTTTGTCAGCCAATGAGACATCCCGAAAAATCAGTATTCTTACAAAATCGTCTGTAGCGTCCGAACTATCATGACCGAACACGATGGTCGTCTCCGTTTTGCTCTACGACCCCCACAAGAGTCTTGGTACTCGTCTAAATTCGATACAGCCGATCTGCCAACTTCTGTCTGTAGCATCCAAACAGTTTGGGCTACACACTAGTATGGCCCCTCTGTGGAAAGGTGAGACTCTCATACATGTAATTTGCTCTAGGACGTTAACAGGCCTCACAAGATTTGTATGAAGGTCCCCCGGTATCAGTTGAAAAAAATTTATGGAAGTATTATGGAGACTGTTCAGTGCCAAAAATAAGGGCTTAAATAAATGTAGAAAAAGTATTTTACAAATGTTTCCTGATGTTTCTTATATCTCTAAGATATATTCCATTTTGAATTCAGGCTGTAGCACAACAAAATGTGAAGTACGTATGAATACTTTCTGAAGGAACTGTGTATACATGTTTCCATCTATCGTTTCCTTTCTCTCTTTCTCTTTCTCTTTTTCAGTTTCTTTCTATTTGTCTCTCTCCCCTTTCTATCTCTCTCTCACTCTCTCTCTTTTCTTTCTCTATCCATTACCTTTCTCTTCCCACCTCTCTCTCCTTTCCCATCTCAGGCTGTCGCTCATCTCTCTTTCCCCCTTTACCTTCCAAGTAGACAGCCCTTTGTCTCCTCTCTCCTCAGTTCACCCAGCGAGTTCTGCCCAGAGTGAGGAATCAAAGAAGCCATTCTGAGGCCGGTCATGTCCCCTGAGCCCCGTGAGAGATGGACAAGCAGTGGGAGCATGATGAAAATCAGGGTGGATACAGTTACATCCACCGTAGATGGGATTACATTAGTACAATATGGTATGTTCAAGCTAGCTGTCTACTTGATTGATTGTGACCTCTGTGATGGTGTGCAGTTTTACCAATAGAGTTAGTATATTTATGGGTGTGGACCATCTGTTGTCTTTACGTGGTGATAGTTCTAATAGTGTCATATACAGGCATACATATGGACATTTCCCCCATGGCGCTACAATGTGAGAGACATTAAGACAGGTTATCCTTTTCTTGTCATATATGTCCTGTATGTTTCGTGGTGGAGTTGATTGGGCTTTTGTCCTGTGATTCACAACGACTCCAACCTGTCCATCTTGAATAACAGGTGCCAGGGAGTAACAGAGTGGCCATTTTGTCTCTCTGCCTCACCATCTGTGTACCTGGCAGGCTTCAACAAGAACCTCTGTGTTGCGTGGAAGCCAGAGCCTTTGGACAGACGTGTCCTTGAGTGAGCACGGTAATCCAGCACATATGGTGTGGGCGGAACACACAAATTGAGATCATTGATGGCTGAAGAAGGCTTCCTTTTTGATCTTGAAGCATCACATAGTGACCATCAAAGGAGGAGGATGAACAAGAACTGGACTCATCAGCTGGCAAACACATAGACAGAGAGGTTGTGGGACATGGAGAACATGAGAGAAGCGTTTCAATCTACCTCTGGTGTATCTCCATTGCCCAATCCCCTCCCTCTCTCTGTTTTTCTCTGTACATTCCCCTCTCTCCTTCTCTCTTTTTATCTTTCCTTATAAAGCAAATGCATTATTTGGCACTGCCCTAAAACTCAGACCAATTATCTTCCCAGACCAATACTAATTTGAGGCATTCAATTCCAGGCCAATTAGTAGCCTGGAATAAAGGAGGCAGCGGATGGGGAAAGAGATTTTGTGAAAAGTAATATGTGGTGTTTTGGTTGCACAGAAACAAATGGGCTGCTACAGCAAGTTGTTAGTTTGTCTGAGTCAAAGGTAATAAATTCAGTGTCTATAAATGAATTATGTACAAAGACAACTCTGTACTGTATAAATAACTGTTTCCAGCAGTCTGTATAAGAGCATTGAGGATGTCTCTGTGTGTAAACATGGATCATTTCTGACTCCAACGTCCTCCAGATCAGTGTAATGAACACGATGGGAGACAGAGAGCTGGTTTCAAGAACAGGGCGCAGCAGGTGTTTATTGTAAAGGACCACAGGAGGAGGCAGGTAGCTGGGTCCAGGGACAGGCAGAAGGTCATACACAGGGGTCCAAAAAGGCAACAGTACAGGCAGGGAAAGGCTAGTAACGTCATCCGGGAGATCGGGCAATAGGTTGATAACAGGAAAGCCGATAGGCTAAAGTACAGGCAGGGAATAGGCAAAAGGCATCATTAGTAGGGCAGGCAAAAACTATCATACACTGGAGGATTAAATTACCGGAAAAACAGAGCTCCGAATAGAAGTGTGTCACAAAACAAACAATAGCTCACAATGATGGGGTGCAAAGAACTGAACTAAATAGTGTGTGATAATGACATACCGGTGTGTGAACAGATGATTGGGATCTGGAGAGTGAGCTGCGGTATGAGAATCTATTTGTTTGAGAGTGTGAGCTGGAAAGTGGGCTGCGTTCAGGGGATTTACGTGTTTGACAGTGTGAGTTGGAAGCAGACGTTACAGTACCCCTTCCCCCCGTCCCCCATAGGTGGCTCTTAACGGCCTAGGAAGCTGAGCAGGGGGCATCCCCCAGGGGTGAGAAGCTGGGCGGTAAGGACGGTTACATTGGAAAGCCAGGATCATGGCTGGGTTGAGGATGTCCTGGGCGGGGACCCAGGACCGTTCTTGGGGTCCGTACCCCTCCCAATCCACCAGGTAGTGGATGCGACCACCCAGGCGCTTGGAGTCAAGGAGGGCTTGGACGGAATAAGCCGGTGCACCGCCGGCTGTCAAACGGGGTGTGCGCTGAGGTGTGCCACTGGAGGATGGAGAAGGCTGTACCTCACAGGCTTGTGAAGGGATACATGGAAGGATGAGGAGATCCGGTAATGGCATGGCAACTGGAGACGGTAGGTATCAGGATTGATGCGGTGTGTTATTTTGAAGGGACCATTGAACCGGGGACTGAACTTTTATCTTAAGAGTGGGTGAGGTGGCGATGACAGGACTGGCTTCTTCTCTCACATCGAAACATACCTGCAGATGAGTGACAGATGGATTGAGAGAGAGCATGATTAAGCTTTGTTTTTTTATTCTAACACGGTCAGTCATCTTAAATCATTAGGTGAAATGCAAAACTGACCTTGGATCATTAACTCTGGGACTACTACATCTCTGTCTGTATTTCAATGTAAAGCATCTCTTTAATAATACTTCCTGTTGACCCGACCAAGTGACATCTCACCTATGATCATGCTGTGCCCTCTGTGTCAGCCAGTTCAGATGCGGGAGGGGTTCACCAAAACAGCTGATATAACCTAAAGGATTCAGGGAGAAGGGGGAGAGGGATGAAGTGAAGAGAGACTGTTATTGTGTGTGTGTGGTCTCACCTGGTGTCCACACTAAGTGGCTACAGAGTACTTTATGCTGAAAAACAGACACATGAGGACAAACAATAGAAGATAATGTCAATAGAAGATACTGTATGTGACGCAGACACCTATCGGAGTGTACCTGAAACATTTAAATATAGAGGGCTATGTGTCTCACCACTTGGTTATTGCAAGGCTAACCCCCAGGGAAATCATGACTTGGCAGCAACAGATAGTCCAGTGAAAATGGCTGTGTTTATGTGGTGTAAATCTGAAAATTAGCAACTGACATCTTAAGGGTTTTTTAATGAATGCATGTGAGACAGGTTCCATGTACAACAAGACAGGCAGAGATGGAGAAAAATAACACAGAACAGTTTAATTAACTCTGGTTATGGACACCTTTGCCAGCAACAAAGCTTCCACGGCCTGTTCCTCGGACAGTGAACATCTGGCAATATCTACATTTTCGACCCCTTGGTCAGCTCGCTCTCTGAAAGTAAAGAAACAGCTTTTTTTATAGATATGAAAACAATAACTGAGATATGACCGTTCAATCGAAAGCAGCAGATGTCATTTTTAGGATACGTCAATACAGCCCAGCGCTGCTTACCTGACATGCCATCTTCGTCGGTGTCCGCTTTGACATCTTTTGTGTCGGAAAACAGTTGCTTTCAGAACAATTATTTTTGATTGAAAATAAAAAAGGTTTTGCTCTCGACAAAAAGACACAAATGTACCTCCATAGCATATAACAATTGCCTGTGAATAACCACACCTTCATACAAACGTGCTACTGTATGCAGAATTCTTGACGCACAACAGAAGATGCTGCCATGTCCTGCCAGCACGCCCACAAGCGAGCCACTCAGGAGCAGAATGATAACACGTGGAAGAGGGAAAGGAATGAGATGGGAACAGCAAATTGTTGCAACTTGGGGAGGAGGGCTAATAGCTGAACAATAGACTATTCAACCTTTACTAAAGAATGGTCTAATAGCCAAGCTAGGTGTGAAAAACCTCCCTGCTATCACAGACCAGATTTGCCCTAATGACCAAGGGGTAACATGCTACTCAATGTAATAAAGTAATGACTTTTCAAATAAGTTACCTTACATGTTAAGTTGGCTGAAAATGTGTTAGCTACGCTGGGCTTTACAAACCACATAGTATATCATTACAGCAGTATGTACCGGTATGTTAGCTAGCTACCTAAAGTTAGTAATACATCAAACTTGCCAGTATATTAATTATAGGCTATCTAACTACCCAACGTTTAATGACTTGATTATTCTCGTCATTCTTAGCTTAGCTAAATGGTATAGTCGTTATGCTTTCTCAATGGACATTCGGGTGCTTTTTTAAATTTGCTCTGGCTTTCTATAGGCTGGACATTAGAACGAGTCAAAATTCACCCAAGGCTGAAAAATGGCTTCAGAACGTTGGCTAAACTGGAACACTAGCGCGAGCCCATAGCAAATTAATGGAATCGAACGTTCGCAGAGCATGTTGAGACTGGAGTAATGCTTAGAATCCATAAAAAATGTATCCCTTTTTATTTTACCACTACAATCTGTTCGTCAGACGAAACTGGGAAAAAACAACTTGTGTAGAAAGTAAACATCCGCACCTCGATGGTGTCAACTGTGCTTATGTCTGTGTAATGAAAAAGTAGGGAAAAAATAAAAACGTAGACTTTTTCTGGTCTAGCAATCGATGACAAACGAGCTTGCTGCCCAAACTTGCATAATTACAAAGAGGAGTTTCTCCTGATTAAAATGGTGCCCATGTAACAGTTTTGTTTCCGTCCCTCTCCTCGCCCTTACCTGGGCTCGAACCAGGTGCCCGCTGCACACATAGACAGCTACCCTCGAAGCATCATTACCCATAGCACCACAAAAGCAGCGGCCCTTGCAGAGCAAGGGGAACAACTACTTCAAGGTCTCAGAGCGAGTGATGTCACCGATTGAAACGCTATTAGTGCACCCCGCTAATTAGCTAGCCATTTCACACTGGTTACACCCGACTTAAAAAAAATCTAAATATAAACATTGCAAGATATTTGGCGAAATACACAGACACGCCTATATTTCCCCCATAGGAAACAATGGGAAGACCGCAAAGTTCCAATATTATTTTTGTCGTTTACATTTTAACTATAAAACAATGTGAGCAGGTCTCATTGTCACGGCAGATGCAATGAACTAGTTATCAGAAAGAACGTTGTTAAAAATGTCATGTGTCCAGCCTACTATCTACACGGATTTCAGGGCATGCTCGTCTAAATGTACAAAAGCGCAGAATAATTACTTTACCAGCGCACAACACCCTTTGAATATGGCCGGTCAGGAAAAAAAGTGTAATTAAATTGTTTCCAGCTGCACATTTACAGTCACCAATGCTCTGGTTAACATGAAACTGCCTTACCAGCTCTGCTAGGGCGAGTAAAATGGTCAGAGTGGTCTCATTTGTGTCTGGAAGTAGCTAGCCAACGTTAGCTTGGGTGCTTGACTGCCGTTCTAAGGCCAGAATGCTCAAATCAACCCTACTCCTCGGCCCGAACGTCCAGTGTGCGCTCCGAGAGCGGAACGGTCTCAATTTACAAACTGACAATTTCTCTGAATGGAAACACCATAATTAATCAAATTAATTAAGCCAAATTTCTTAAACTCAATCCTATATACTATGTTAGTACAGAAAAGATTTTAAATTATCTGGTAATGCCAATACGGAATACTATCAAATGCTTCTCAAAGATGCATGGCTGAGAATTAAATGACGTGCCACAGAATGCTGCAGCAGCGCGCAGGTTGTGCCGCAGTATGAGTAACCACTGTATGTCTTGCCTGCAGGGGTGTCACGCGGTGCTGGGTCGAGGCGTAGGGCCTCTTGGACGGCTGATTGGATTTCCCACTGTATGGGTCCCACGACACAAAACGGAGGCAGGATGGGCTCGGGAGCTGGGTTAGAGGAAGGGGAGTCAAATAGACGGGATAAGGAATCAGCCTTCACATTTTTCTTGCCAGGCAGATAGGTGATGGTGAAGTTGAAGCTGGTGAAGTTGAAGCGGGTGAAGAAGAGTGCCTAGTGAGCCTGTCTGGGGTTGAGCCTCTTAGCACTTCTTAAGCACCCCAAATTGTGGTGATCGGTAAGGACAAGGAATGGGTGATGAGCTCCCTCTAACCAGTGGAAATCTCGGTTCCCGATGTCATAGTTCCTCTCAGCAGGTGACAGTTTCTTGAAAACTGCAATTAGTCAGGAAAGCAAAAGCTAGCTTTTTCAAACAGAAATTTGCATCCTGTAGCTCTAACTCCAAAACGTTTTGGGACACTGTAAAGTCAATGGAGAACAAGAGCACCTTCTCCCAGCTACCCAATGCACTGGGGCTAGGTAACACTGTCACCACCGATAAAGCCACGATAATCGAGAATTTCAATAAGCATTTCTCTTCGGCTGGCCATGCTTTCCTCCTGGCTCCCCCAACCCCGGCCAACAGCTCCGTACCCCCCGCAGCTACTTGCCCAAGCCTCCCCATCTTCTCCTTCACCCAAATCCAGATAGCAGATGTTCTGAAAGAGCTACAAAACCTGGACCCGTACAAATCAGCTGGGCTAGACAATTTGGAGCCTCTCTTTCTAAAATGATCTGCCGCCATTGTTGCAACCCCTATTACCAGTCTGTTCAACCTCTCTTTCGTATCATCTGAGATCCCTAAAGATTGGAAAGATGCCGCGGTCATCCCCCTCTTGAAAGGGGGTGACACTCTAGTCCCAAACTGTTATAGACCTATATCCATCCTGCCCTGCCTTTCTAAAGTCTTCGAAAGCCAAGTTAATAAACAGATTACTGACCATTTTGAATCCCACCGTACCTTTTCCGCTGTGCAATCCGGTTACCGAGCTGGTCACGGGTGCACTTCAGCCACGCTCAAGGTACTAAACGATATCATAACTGCCATCGATAAAAGATTGTACTGTGCAGCCGTCTTCATCGACCTGGCCAAGGCTTTCGACTCTGTCAATCACCGTATTCTTATCGGCAGAATCAACAGCCTTGGTTTCTCAAATGACTCAAGAGACTGCCAGAGGTCCGGACCACAGGCCTCCAATTTGACACACTGAACTCGGTCTAAGAAGTAGTTGGTGAACCTCACTACTATGGCCTATTTATTGCTTTACCTACTCACGCCATTTGCACACACTGTATATAGACTTTCTATTTTTATATTGTCTTATTGACTGTGCGCTTGTTTATTCCATGTGTAACTCTGTGTTGTTGTTTGTGTCGCACTGCTTTTCTTTATCTTGGCCAGGTCGCATTTGTAAATGAGAACTTGTTCTCAACTAGCCTACCTGGTTAAATAAAGTTTTAAAAAAAATAAGCCACATTGGTGTAATTTGGGAGGTGTCACTACCCCCTGAGAGAGAATCGCTCTTACGCCGACCTTGGATGCATCAACCTCCAGAACAAAAGGAAGGGTAGGATCTAGCTGTCTAAGGATGGGTGCAAAGGTGAAGAGGCATTTCAAGGTCTCAAATGCAGTAAGGGCGGTGTCGGGCCATTGGAGGGTACGGGTTTTGACTGGTGAAAGCTGAGAGAGGAGCGGTTGTGCTGCTGCAGTTACGGATGAACCGGCGGTAGTTGGAAAATCCTAGGAAACATTGTAGAATTGGTGAGACCATAGGGCATAACCATGTATTCACAGTGACCCCTAGCTGTGATGAAGGCTGTCTTCCATTCATCCCCACGTCGGATAAGGACCAGGTTGTAAGCACTACGTAGGTCCAGTTGGAGTAGATGGTAGCCTGTCCAACTTGTTATAGTGTAGCCGGAATCAGAGGAAGAGGGAAGCGATTCTTGATGATACGGTCATTGAGGGGTCGGTAATCTATGCAGGGACGGAGACTACCATCCTTTTTTCACAAAAAAGAAACTGGATGCAGCCGGAGACATGGATGAACCCCATGTCGAGGGCCTCTTCTATATTGGTGTCCATACCTCATGCTCTGGGATGGACAAGGGGTAAATCCAACCCTTAGGGGGTGATGCCCCAGGAAGGAGGTCGATCGCTCAGTCCTCCGAGCGATGAGGGGGCAGAATGGACGCCTTTTTCTTGCTGAAGACACTCAGGAACTGGGCATATACAGGAGGGATGTGAGTTGGGATGGCAGACTCCGATCCTTCTACAGAGGTGGCTCGACAGGGTAGGTTGAAGCAGTTCTTAAAACAGGCGGGAGACCATGACAGCAGGGTCGTGAAGGCTTAGCCAGGGGTAACCGAGGATGAGGGATTCTTTAGGCGAAGACAACACCATTAAGATGTGAATACAAGTGAATACACTTAACAAGATAGAGGATAGAGCAAGTTGTTTTGATGCTGAGAATGGAATGTATGGTATATGTTTTTAAAAAAACATTCTTAAAATGTTCTCTGTACGTTATCGAAGTTTTGTATTGGTTTTTCTGAAAAGTTCTCTTCACGTTCTGAGAATGTAATGTTTTAAAATAGGATTCTTAGGTTTTTTGTCAAGTTCTTTAAATGTGCTGAGAATGTTCCAAAGCCAAGCAACTATCCTGCACCATTCCCAGAAAGATGTTGGAAGGTTTTACAGATGTCAGATCTGAATTTGACCCCTTTCATCACAGGAGGAAAATAATCCTGCAGCAAAAGGATTTGAATACATTAAGAAATATTTATAATTGCCGCCAGGGGGCAGCTGGAAGTGGTGTTTGTATACAATACAGTAACATACTGTACCTACATTATACCTTATGAAGGCTACGTGCAGGCTACAGCTCATCTCGTGTGAATTCTTATTTCTATTATAATAAATTGACATATTTGTAGGGGTATTTATCGTTAGGGAAAATCTGTTTTTTTTAGATCAATTGTTTAATTATATGTTGAAGTCAAGCAATAGGCAGAATACATTATTGATTAGCTCAGTGCCTGTAAGTAACATATAGTTCTCAGAACTGATATAGTTCTCAGAACTGAATGGAACGTCTTGCTTCCATTCATTATTGACGTTGGGCACTGATCCTGCGTGATTAGGCCTGGCTCACAGTTGGTATTCCAATTCATCCTAAAGGTGTTTCATGGGGTTAAGGCCAGGGCTCTGTTCAGGCCAGTCAAGTTCATCCACACTGATCTCGACAAACTATTTCTGTATGGTACTTCAGCACTCGGCTTCAGCACTCGGCTTCAGCATCGCGGCTGAGCCGTTGTTGAGCCGTCGGACTGCCAGATGGTGACGCGTGATTCGTCACTCCAGGGAATGTGTTTCCACTGCTCCAAAGTCCAATGGCGGCGCGCTTTTACACCACTCCAGCCGACGCTTGGCATTGCACATAGTGATCTAAGACTTTTGTGCGACTGCTTGGCCATGGAAACCCATTTCATTAATTTCTCAACGAGCAGTTATTGTGCTGACTTTGCTTCCAGAGGCAGTTTAGAACTTGGTAGTGAGTGTTGCAACCGAGGACAGACGATTTTTACACGCTACACACTTCAGCAAACGGCGATCCCGTTCTGTGAGCTTGTGTGGCCTACCACTTCACGGCTGAACTGTTGTTTCTCCTAGACCTTTCCGCTTCACAAAAACAGCACTTATAGTTGACTGGAGCAGCTCTAGCAGGACAGAAATTTGACAAACTGACTGGTTGGAAAGGTGGCATCCTATGACGGTACCACGTTGAAAGTTACTGAGCTCTCCAGTAAGTCCAATGTACGTCAATGGAGATTGCATGGCTACGTGCCGAATCAACTAATTTGAAGGGGTGTCCACATAATTTTGCATTTATAGTGTATTAGGCAAGGTATATTTCAGAGACGGCCATAGTCTTTAAGGGGGGGATGATCTCCAACAAAAATGAATAAACAAATGTTAAGTATTTGTGTGTTAGAATCTGCAAAGTATGTCTGTAATACTATGTCTGTTAGCTTATGACGACTTTGCTACTTGATATAAGTTTTAAAACTCTGAGACTTTGGCTGTGGTGTATACACTCTGTCTATCTGCTCCACCGAGGTTAGACCTTTTGACCGCTTCCTCTATTGATGTCCAATAGCTCCTGCTAAGACCGACCCCATCAATGCCTCTGCAAATGAAAGGCAGAGGAACAGATAAGCAAATAAACTCAAGGAGACAAAAGTGGTCGTATCGCATTCATGACACTCTTTGCGGTCTGGAAAAGAACTGAGATATTTTCAGAATATAATCAATTTTCTTTTATTTAATAATTTCAACACATTTTTCACTTTAATAATTTCAACAAATTCTTCTGCTCTATCTTAAACATTCTTATTGATGTTTTGTTTGCATGCATGGCAGGGCTACATATGGGACATATTGCTTTGAGTGTTCATTTATTTCAAACAATTAGAGAGTTGTATGATGCTAATGAATAAAGATAGAACACCTTTCCACAGTTAATTGTGTCCTTTGGTGCTGGCACTCTAGATTAATAAAGATATTTATCCTCAGGGCAATCCATGGTAACAGACTAATGCTGAGACTCAGATTTTGCACTTTAAACATTTCAGTGGAAATTGTTAAAAGTAGTCCATGTTCAAAGCGTTGTATTTTTTGGTTTAACTTTATAATCATTGGTTTTTGTTTCACATACATTTTAAAGTGAAAAATCTGAATCTCAGCATCATTCTGTTAACATAGAATTCCCTTCACCAACGCAGTGGACAGAGTCAGCCCTGATAGAATTAAATTACTGTGAGGCAACCTTTCTGGGAGGGCACCATTTTGCCGGAACGCAATTAAAAAGTGAAACATCTCAAATCCGTCGCATTCCCTAGCTCAGGGTGACCTTTTCCCCTCTATCAATATTCATGATATATAAAATGACCATGTTGATTCGTACTCTGTTTCTGGTCAGTTATTCAGTGTATGTGGGCTGGTTGTGGTATGTCTGCTCTGGCTGTGGCCTGCTTGATTCAGAGGGGCTGACTGATCTAGAAGTGGAGAGCTGTTAGCTTGTGTAAATATGAGACTGAAGCCCATGTTGCCCTGGCCAGCATCAAAGAATCACCCCTGGGCCTTTTTTGAGAACCTAACATATTCATCATATCCACTGCCCACCAGTGGCGATTGTGCCATGTAAATCTTGGTGGGGTAAACTCCCCAAAAATGTTTTACATGCATGCCAGCAAAGCCACTATACAACACAACATTAAACAATACATTCATTGCACTATAATGGTGACAAACAGTGACCACAAACTGTTAGGGCTCACATAAAGCTGTCCCAACAACAGAGCTTTCTTTTCAGCAACATAAAGGGAATCCTTTCCACCTATACACGTGGCTATCAGCTGAGCCTTGTCTGGCAGCGAAACAGTTCATTCAGCCTCATTTACTGCCTTTTCAAAAAACATTGCTGATATGGCTGACTTGCTTCAACAAATGTGGTTTGTACTGACAATTGATATGTACAAACTATGGCATAAGGGAATGACGAGTGGATAAGAGGCAATCCGTCATTTCGATTAAGACATTAATGGACAGACGTAGTGAAATATAACTACTTGCTCAGCACTTTTTAAATTCAGAACATGGGCTGTTCATGCAGTATTGTCCCTGTACACCAAGTCAGAAGTGTAGGATAAATAAAGGGGGCATATAAGCACACAATGAAAGCTCTTACAATATTCAATGATTACATTTCTCTAAAACAGGCTATAAGCTACATGTGCACCACTAAGTCAGAACAGTAGGCTAAGTTATGAGGGGCAAAGGGAACAAATTATTAGGGTGAGGCACATGGGCTACTAACAGCTTACTACACAACATACACTTAGCATTACTTTCTTAGCTACAGTATACATAACTCCCTGGCATATCACAGAATTTATGCAGCAGTATACAATACATTTTTTGGACTCACCTTGTGCTGTGCTCACTTGAACAGGAAGGTGGTGCGGCGTTCCTTATTGTGGGCAAATTTTGTCATCAAACTTTATCATTAGTCTGGCATTCTCTGGAAATGGGAATATGGAAAAAACAAGGTCAGGTCGGAGCTCTAGAAAGAGTTCCCGACTTGGAATTGTTGGATTATTGTTCAAAACGTATTTTCCCAGTCGGAGCAAGTTTCTTTCAGAGTTCCCAGTTGTCTTTAACTCACTCAAGTCTGAGATTTCCCACTTCTGACTCTCCAGTTGTTTTGAATGTGGCAGAAGTTATGCTGGATTGATAGCATGACCAATGTATTCAACCTTTTTCTGGCCCATGGTGTGTTGCGAGTGAATATTTATCCTTTTAAGGTTGGAAAAGAGACCCTTAAACCTAGACTTGGACCACACACCGTCTCTGCTGAATAGCAGGCTAGTGATTGCTTTCCAAAGCTTGCAGTGATTCCTTCCAAATGACTCATTGTTGAATTTGCGATTTACAACTTGTTGTGTAATGTTTATGTCCAATGGCCGATGAGCACCAATATGTTTTATCTATAATTTCTCTTCATATGACAAGGATTGAAAAGGATTTGCCAGCAGATTGTTGACTTGATTTGTTATGAATACTGCTAGTCCTGTTCCTGCTCCCCGCACTCGCCCTGAGGTGTGTGTTACCAGTCTGACGCCACCTGTGCCAGCCCCACGCATCAGGCCTCCAGTGCGTCTGCCCAGTCTGGGGTGTCCTATTCCTGCTCCTCGCACTCGCCCTGAGGTGCGTGTCACCAGTCTGGCGCCACCTGTGCCAGCCCCACGCATCAGGCCTCCAGTGGGCATTTGCAGTCCAGAGTCTCCAGCGGCGGTCTGCAGTCCAGAGTCTCCAGCGGCGGTCTGCAGTCCAGAACCTCCGGTGATGATCCATGGTCCGGTGACACAAAAGTGGAGGGATCAGCGGGCAGAGCGGGCGTTACGCCCAGAACCGGAGCCGCCTCCTCTGCTGGAGGATCCGCGGGATGAGAAGGTTCTGCGTACTACACCAGAGCCGCCATAGACATTTGTCACCCTCCCATACCCTCCCATTTTTGTGGGGGTTTTGTGTTGGTGCATTCGGAGTCCGCAACTTTGGGGGGGGGGGTACTGTCACGTCCTGACCATAGAAAGCTGTTATTTTCTATGGTAGAGTAGGTCAGGGCATGACGGGGGTTTTCTAGTTTAGTTTTTCTATGTTATGTTCTAGTTTTGTATTTCTATGTTGGGTTTTGTTTGGGATGATCTCCAATTAGAGGCAGCTGGTCCTCGTTGTCTCTAATTGGAGATCATACTTAAGTAGGTGTTTTTCCCACCTGGGTTTGTGGGAGATTGTCTCTGCGTCACGGTTTGTTGTTTTGTTATTCAGTTTATTTATATGTATTGCATAGTTTCACAGTGAAAATAAAATGTGGAACGACACACACGCTGCACTTTGGTCTGCTCCTTCCTACGACAGCCGTGACAATATGTGTATATATATATATATATATATATATATTTTGTTTTTAGGTAAACAGATGGGGCTCAAAACAGGTAGGGCCCTGCCTGCCCTGAATGACGGGTCACCACTGCTGTCCACAATACGCTTTCATTTTCTTTCTCACTTTCTGCCTGGTATTCTCTTGAATTCAGGTCCTCTTTATAAAGAAGGACAAAAGCCAGGAACAAGTTGTGAATGAAAAGCAGTTGCTGTAGAGCACTTGAGAGCTTAATGATGAACACCATGTACACCGTGTTAAAATTGAATTGCCTTTCCTCGCACCCGAGCAGAGGAATAGTGACTGAGTGCTATAGCAGGTGGAGGAAGAAAGGGTCTTGCATGTCATGTGTGTGTGCGCACGTGAGTTTCAGGTTCAAAATAATGGTAGGATGATAGTAATGGTGAAAAAAGATTAGGCCTACCCTTTGGGGAGAAAGGGAGCTGGTAAAATTAAATAACCTGTTTGCGTCGTTTGGCCCAATCACAGCGTAACAGCAGTGTAGAAGTTAGTAACCCACCAGAAGCATCTGGGGACAGTTAGGTACTGTTTGTTAGCCTTGCCTTGTGATTTATGTCCTTGTCACATTCATATGTGCACTGTAAACATATTGATAAAGACAAACCTAGACTGTGGAACTGCAGTGCAGGTACCACCCCTGCCTCTTGTAACTCCCCTCCTAACCCCCTCTAAAGGGCTTTAAATGGGGTAGGGCAGGCCACCGCAACCGAAAGTCAGACAGGAAGCAATTACTGGCAGAGTAGGAAGAGATCACTGCTGCAGACGGACCCCAACCTCGACATATACCTCTGACCAGCTGCTTCAATACACTGACTGCTGTAATCAATACCAGTAACGATTAGGAATAACGACCAGGCTGAGGTCCAAACATGGCCCTGTATGTTCTGTGACAATGGATCGATTTACAAACCACATTGCAGGACCTGATCCAGGACAGAACCATTGTTGTGGTCTGCCTGAGGATTGGGTAGCAAACTGGGCCTGAGTGGGTGCAAGGTGAACCTCTTGGGTGTCTATGACCAGAGTTCCCTACAGGTCCTATAGTGAGACAGAGAGTTTATGGTACAAAACATTGACGCCAAAGCCCATGAGTAATGCTGGATCAGCCAGTGCACACATATTGAGTGACTTAAAAAAAGGGTCTCTAATTCACATCGAATGTGTCAAATCACAGCGTGAAAAAAACAAATGTATACAACACTAACAGGAGGAGCCGATGGGCACGGGAGTATTGTACTGGCATTAACAGAGTTTGAGTGATTGGGTTGCTGTGGTTACAACAGCCTGAAGATGCATCATCGGGGCTGCACTATCAATTTCCTCAAACTCAGAAAGTGAATGTTTACTGCTTCAGGCATTTGGATGTCGAGTTTCTACACTTAGAACCCCGTTCCGACTGCACTGGCTGGTGGTTAGGAGGCATGCGTCGGTGTTAATTTTTCATTTGCAGTCTGAGAACAGTGAGCTGTGTGAGCGGAGCTGCGGAGGTGTGCAGGGAGATTGGAAGAGATGGCAGTCAAGCGTGGCTCATCACCACTAAATGAAAACGGTGCTCGTCAGAGCCGTGCTTTAACTGGGAATGCAGAGCCGAGCAACCTCCCTCCTCCCCCGGCCCGCCACCCGCGCGCCGGCTGGACCTAGATTTAAAGGTCAACGGAAAAACAGAGAAACAAAAGGTGATTAACCAGCAGAGAGAAAGAGAGAGAGAGATAGGACAGGCTGGGGTGTGAGTAAAACTCACCTCTCCATGTTTAACATTCACTGTGGTCCAAATCTATATGACATTATATTTGTCACCGTCTGTACCTGTAACTATGTGACATTACATTTGTCACCATCTGTACCTGTAACTATGTGACATTACATTTGTCACCGTCTGCAGCTATATGACATAACATCTGTAACCGTTATTAAAATAATACAAAAATGATAACCGAGACTGTCAATGGTAATAGAGGATGTAATGAAAAAGTAATAAGAAGAGGCTTAATGTTGTGAGTGAATATTGAAGCATAGCATATCGCAAAATGCCAATTAATTCAAATCATTCTGACCTGCAGTAAAAATTCAATTGGTATTCAAATGTCAAAGTTTTACACTGTAGGTACCCATAGAGAGTTTTTAAATATACTGTAGAGATCCAGAATCTCTTCCTTGCTCCATCAAAATTAAATCAAATCAAATCAAATTGTATTTGTCACATACACATGATTAGTAGATGTTAATGCGAGTGCAGCGAAATGCTTGTGCTTCTAGTTCCGACAATGCAGTAATATCTAACAAGAAATCTAATAATTTCACAACAACTACCTTACACACACAAGTGTAAAGGAATGAATAAGAATATGTACATAAAAGTATATGGATTAGCGATGGCCGAACGGCATAGGCAAGATGCAGTAGATGGTATAGAGTACAGTATATACATATGAGATGAGTAATGTAGGGTATGTTAACATTATATAAAGTGGCATCGTTTAAAGTGGCTAGTGATACATTTATTACATCCAATTTTTAATTATTAAAGTGGCTAGAGATTTGAGTCAGTATGTTGGCAGCAGCCACTCAATGTTAGTGATGGCCTTGCAATAGAAACTGTTTTTCAGTCTCTCGGTCCCAGCTTTGTTGCACCTGTACTGACCTCGCCTTCTGGATGATAGCGGGGTGAACTAGCAGTGGCTCGGGTGGTTGTTGTCCTTGATAATCTTTTTGGCCTTCCTGTGACATCGGGTGGTGTAGGTGTCCTGGAGGGCAGGTAGTTTGCCCCCAGTGATGCATTGTGCAGACCTCACTACCCTCTGGAGAGCCTTACGGTTGTGGGTGGAGCAGTTGCCGTACCAGGCGGTGATACAGCCTAACAGGATGCTCTCGATTGTGCATCTGTAAAAGTTTGTGAGTGTTTTTGGTGACAAGCCAAATTTCTTCTGCCTCCTGAGGTTGAAGAGGCTCTGCTGCGCCTTCTTCACCACGCTGTCTGTGTGGGTGGACCATTTCAGTTTGTCCATGATGTGTACACCGAGGAACTTTCTACCTTCTCCACTACGGCCCCGTCGATGTGGATAGGGGGCTGCTCCCTCTGCTGTTTCCTGAAGTCCACGATCATCTCCTTTGTTTTGTTGATATTGAGTGTGAAGTTATTTTCCTGACACCACACTCCGAGGGCCCTCACCTCCTCCCTGTAGGCCGTCTCGTCGTTGTTGGTAATCAAGCCTACCACTGTAGTGTCGTCTGCAAACTTGATGATTGAGTTGGAGGTGTGCATGGCCACGCAGTCATGAGTGAACAGGGAGTACATGAGAGGGCTGAGAACGCACCCTTGTAGGGCCCCAGTGTTGAGGATCAGCGGGGTGGAGATGTTGTTTCCTACCCTCACCACCTGGGGGCAGCCCGTCAGGAAGTCCAGGACCCAGTTGCACATGGCGGGGTCGAGACCCAGGGTCTCAGGTCTCGTCTGTGGACCTATTGGGGTGGTAAGCAAATTGGAGTGGGTCTAGGGTGTCAGGTAAGGTGGAG
Organism: Salmo salar; assembly: GCF_965601325.2. NCBI lineage: Eukaryota > Metazoa > Chordata > Actinopteri > Salmoniformes > Salmonidae > Salmo > Salmo salar. The sequence goes on from NC_138301.1 coordinate 92,631,707, forward strand.
GTGATATGGTCCTTGACTAGTCTCTCAAAGCACTTCATGATGACGGAAGTGAGTGCTACGGGGCGATAGTCATTTAGCCCAGTTACCTTAGCTTTCTTGGGAACAGGAACAATGGTGGCCCTCTTGAAGCATGTGGGAACAGCAGACTGGGATAAGGATTGATTGAATATGTCCGTAAACACACCAGCCACCTGGTCTGCGCATGCTCTGAGGATGCAGCTAGGGATGCCGTCTGGGCCGGCAGCCTTGCGAGGGTTAACACGTTTAAATGTTTTACTCACGTTGGCTGCAGTGAAGGAGAGCACGCAGGTTATCCTACATTTAGGCTATACAAATGGGAGTTAGCATGTAGCCAATTTTTATTTCTAACCCTGAGAATGATCTATTACGAAATATTATGCAGCAAAAACAGCCAAATACACTATACTGTATTATACAAAAGTATGTGGACACCCCTTCAAGTTTCAGCCACACCCGTGGTTGATAGGTGTATAAAATCAAGCACACAGCCATGCAATCCCCATAGACAAACATTGGCAGTAGAATGGCCTTACTGAAGAGCTCAGGGACTTTCAACGTGGCACTGTAATAGGATGCCACCTTTCCAACAAGTCAGTTTGTCAAATTTCTGCCCTGCTAGAACTGCCCCGGTCAACTGTAAGTGCTGTTATTGTGAAGTGGAAACATATAGGAGCAACAACGGCTCAGTCGCGAAGTGATAGGCCACACAAGCTCACAGAACGGGACCGCCGAGTGCTGAAGCATGTAGAGCGCAAAAATCGCTTGTCCTCAGTTGCAACACTCATTCCTGAGTTCCAAACTACTTCTGGAAGCAACGCCAGCACAAGAACTGTTCGTCGGGAGCTTCATGAAATGGGTTTCCATGGCCAAGCAGCTACACACAAGCCTATGATCACCATGCCCAATGCCTAGTGTTTGCTGGAGTGGTGTAAAGCTCACCGCCATTGGACTGAAGCAGTGGAAACTCGTTCTCTGGAGTGATGAATCATGCTTCAGCATCTGGCAGTCCGACGGGTTTGGCGGATGCCAGGAGAGGCTACCACCCCGAATGCATAGTGCCAACTGTAAAGTTTGGTGGAGGAGGAATAATGGTCTGGGGCTGTTTTCATGGTTCAGGCTAGGCCCCTAGTTCCAGTGAAGGGAAATCTTAACGCTACAGCATTCAATGACACTCTACACAATTCTATGCTTCCAACTTTGTGGCAACAGTTTGGGGAAGGTCCTTTCCTGTTCCAGCATGACAACGCCCCCGTGCACAAAGTGAGGTCGATACAGAAATGGTTTGTTGAGAACTGTGTAGAATAACTTGACTTGCCTGCACAGAGCCCTGACCTCAACCCATCAAACACATTTGGAATGAATTGGAATGCCGACTGCTGGCCAGGCATAATCGCCCGACCTCACTTAGGCTCTTGTGGCTGAATGGAAGCAAGTCCCCTCAGCAATGTTCCAACATCTAGTGGAAAGCCTGAGTGGAAGCTGTTATAGCAGCAAAGGGGGGGACCAACTACATATTAATGTCCATGATTTTGGAATGAGATGTTCGATGAGCAGGTGTCCACATACTTTTGGTCATGTAGTGTATCTCGAAGTCACATTTTAGCAATCACATTGTGGGACTGAATCATGACATTTGATGAATATCCACTTTGTAAGATCAGATTTTTGGAATGTGAGACAATGACGGCGCCCTTATTCTTTCCCCACGGTCTGCATTCCGTTGAGTTCTTTACCGCATGTATTCTCTGAAAGGGTTCTGTAAAAGACAGGTGCAAGTGTTTGTGCATTTACATAAAAAGACGTACTCAGAGGTACTCCATATACACTGAATGTCGAAAACATTAGGACCCTCTTCTTACTATTGAGTTGCACCCCCTTTTGCCCTCAGAACAACCTCAATTTGTCGCGGCACAGACTCAACAAGGTGTCAAAAGCATTGCATAGGGATTCTGGCCCGTGTTGACTCCATTGCTTCCCACAGTTGCGTGAAGTTGGCTGGTAGTGGATCTCTTCTCCAAATAGCTAATTTTACTTCATCCCACAGATGCTCAATTGGATTGAGATCTGGGAATTAAAATTCTGGGATTGAAAATGACACCGACAGACATGGCAGCTTTGCTTCTTACGCTTAAGCAACTTTTCAGTATTTCGTTTTTGTGTGTGCTATTTCTTACATTATTAGCCCAGAACGTTTTTTGTGTTATTACATACAGCTGGAAATAACTTTTAGTGGAGCAGGTTGAGAGCTTCAGGTTCCTTGGCGTCCACATCACCAACAAACTAATATGGTCCAAGCACAACAAGACAGTCGTGAAGAGGGCACGACAGAACCTATTCCCCCTCAGGAGACTGAAAAGATTTGGCGTGGGTCCTCAGATCCTCAAAAGGTTTTACAGCTGCACCATCAAGAGCATCCTGACGGGTTGAATCACTGCCTGGTTTGGCAACTGCTCGGCCTCCGACCGCAAGACACTACATAGGGTAGTGCATATGGCCCAGTACATCACCAGGGCCAAGCTTCCTACCAACCAGGACCTCTATACCAGGCAGTGTCAGAGGAAGGCCCTACAAATTGTCAAAGACTCCAGCCACCCATGTCATAGACTGTTTTCTCTGCTATCGCACGGCAAGCGGTACCGGAGCGCCAAGTCTAGGTCCAAGAGGCTTCTAAACAGCTTCTACCCCCAAACCATAAGACGCCTGAACAGCTAATCAAATGGCTACCCAGACTATTTGCATTGCCCCACCGCCCCCCATGCTGCTGATACTCTGCTATTATGTATGCATAGCCACTTTAATAACTCTACCTACATGTACATGATTACCTAAATTACCCCGACACCGGTGCTCCCTGCACATTGACACAAACCCCCTTAATATAGCCCCACTATTGTTATTTACTGCTGCTCTTTAATTATTTGTTATTCTTATCTCTTACTTTTTTAGAGATTTTCTTAAAATTGCATTGTTGGTTAATTAAGGGCCTGTAAGTTTTGATATCAGAGCAGCGGCAACTCACCAGAATTACAACCAGGAATACAACTTTCACGAATTGGATCCTTTGTTCGTACCCCCCCAGGCAATTGATCTTATCCTGGAGGCTGCTCCAAGATGCTGACGGCGGAAAAGAGGTATTCGGAGATGACTTCTAGTCCGACTCAGGAGGCGTGCACACCATCCACCGCTTCCAAGTATATTACTTGCTAGTGTTCAGTCTCTGGACAATAAAGTAAACGAGCTCAGGACGAGGATCTCCTTCCAGAGAGACATCAGGTACTGTAACATACTCTGTTTCACAGAGTCATGGCTCACTCGGGAAATACTATCCCCGTGCATACAGCCAGCTGGGTTCTCAGTTCATCGCACAGACAGGAATAAAGAACTCTCTGGGAAGAAGAAAGGCGGGGTTGTATGTATCATAATTAACTACTCATGGTGTGATTGTGATAACCTACAGAAACTCAAGTCCTTTTCTTCACCCGACCTAGAATACCTCACAATGAAATGTCAACTGTATTATCTCCCAAGAGAATTCTCTTCGGTTATAGTCACAGCCGTGTATATTCCCCCTCAAGCCGATACCACGATGGCCCTCAAGGAACTACACTGGACTTCATGAAAACTGGAAACCACATATCCTGAGGCCGCATTTATTGTAGCTGGGGATTTTAACAAAGCAAATTTGAGGAAAACGCTACCGAAATTCAATCAACACCTTGACTGTGGTACGGTGACAAACAGCGTAGTTATCCCTCCGTAATGCAATCAAACAGGCAAAACGTCAGTACAGAACCAAAGTCGAGTTTAATTCAACGGCTCAGACACAAAATGTATGTGACAGGGTCTACAAACAATTACAGATTACAAAGGGAACACCAGCCACGTTCTTCGCCCGCTTTGAGGATAACACAGTGCCACCGACGCGGCCCACTCCCAAGGACTGTGGGCTCTCGTTCTCTGTGGCCGACTTGAGTAAGTCATTTAAGTGTGTTAACCCTCGCAAGGCAGCCGGCCCAGACGGCATCCCTAGCCACGTCTTCAGAACATGCGCAGACCAGCTGGATGTAGTGTTTATGGATATATTCAATCTCTCCCTATCCCAGTCTGCTGTCCCCACTCATCATTAAGCTTGGGGCCCTGGGTCTAAACCCTGGACTTCCTGGAATTCCTGACGGGCCGCCCCCTGATGGTGAAGGTAGGAAACAACATCTCCACTTTGCTGATCCTCAACAAAGGGGCCCCACAAGGGTACATGCTTAACCCCCTCCTGTACTCCCTGTTCACCCATGACTGTGTGGTCACGCACGCCTCCCACTCAATCATCAAGTTTGCAGACGACACAACTGTAGTAGGCCTGATTACGAACAATGACGAGACAGCCAATGGGGTGGAGGTGAGGGCCCTGGCAGAGTGGTGCCAGGAATATAACCTCTCACTCAACATCAACAAAATGAAGGAGCTGATCGTGGACTTTGGGAAACAGCAGAGGGAGCATGCCCCTATCCATGTCAACGGGACCACAATAGTGAAGGTAGAAAGCTTAAAGTTCCTCAGCGTACACATCACTGAAATGGTCCACTCACACAGACAGTGTGTTGAAGAAGGTGCAACCGTGCCTCTTCAACCTCAGGAGGCTGAAAAAATTTGGCTTGGCCCCTAAGTCCCTCAGAAACTTTTACAGATGCTCAATTGAGAGCATCCTGTTGGGCTGTATCACCGCCTGCAACTGCAGGCCTCTCCAGAGGGTGGTACGTTCTGCCCAAAGCATCACCGGGGGCACGCTGCCTGCCCTCCAGGACACCTACAGCACCCAATGTCAGGCCAAAAAGATCATCAAGAACATCATCAAGAACATTTGGTAATTTGACTGCAGGAAAGGGTTTTAAAGACATGTAAATATGGCTCATTTGGCCAATATCCCTAATTTATTGATGGCGCTGGCTGCGCCAAGTCCGATCTGAATGCATATGGATGTCCGGTAAATTTTTCAAATGTCTGGTAAATTAAAATCTTCCCGGTCAGGTTGTCCTGCGCCAAATTTTCATAAAGGAAACCGACAGGGAGGAGGTGAGGGCCCTGGCGGAGTTGTGCCAGGAAAGCATCCTCTCCCTCAACGTCAACAATACGAAGGAGCTGATCGTGGACTTACGCACCCTTGTTTGGCCCTATTGTCAGGCCATTCATCCACCTCCATTACCTCAAGTTTCAACATGATAATGCACGGCCCTATGATGCAATGATCTGTACACAATTTCTGGAAGCTGAAAATGTCCCAGTTATTCCATGGCCTGCATACTCACCAGTCAATTCACCCACTGAGCATGATTGGGATGCTCTGAATCGACACGTACGGCAGCGAGTTCCAGTTCCCGCCAATATCCATAAATTTTGCACAGCCATTGATGAGGATTGGGACAATGTTCCACAGGCCACAATCAACAGCCTGATTAACTCTATGCAAAAGAGATGTTGCGCTGCATGAGGCTAATGGTGGTCACACCAGATCCTATTCAAGTCTAGCTGTTCCGGGGACTCCAAAAGCTACTATAAGGAGCATTTTTTATGGTGCGTATTGCACAAGAGACAGAGGCTATGTTCGATGCTTGTGCATAGCCCATCATTCAATACTTAAATATAAGGCTAAGAACTGCATTGATTTTATTACCTGAAATGATTACCTGAAAGAGTTAGGCTCGGACATATATATATATACATTTTGAGCAGGATTATCTATTTTAGATGCAATTTGAATGGGAATGAAGGAGAGAGAGAGAGACTATGACAGAGTGCTCACGTGCACACTTATTTAAAGCAACAATATTCAAGTGATCTGCTGTTTTAAAACTCTACTGCAAAAACAAAAATCCTCTTCACAATAAAAAAATAAGTTGATAACATTAAAATTGATTTAGATTTGTAAATTAGATGCGCATTTAGTCCTTATTACTGTAGCATATGCTGCATCAAATGTAGGGACCACAACGGAAATAAGGCCCACCGGTCACTTTAAAAATGATTTGTGTATATACACTGCTCAAAAAAATAAAGGGAACACTAAAATAACACATCCTAGATCTGAATGAATGAAATTATCTTATTAAATACTTTTTTCTTTACATAGTTGAATGTGCTGACAACAAAATCACACAAAAATAATCAATGGAAATCCAATTTATCAACCCATGGCGGTCTGGATTTGGAGTCACACTCAAAATTAAAGTGGAAAACCACACTACAGGCTGATCCAACTTTGATGTAATGTCCTTAAAACAAGTCAAAATGAGGCTCAGTAGTGTGTGTGGCCTCCACGTGCCTGTATGACCTCCCTACAACACCTGGGCATGCCCTCCCAGACCTGGACTAAAGCGTCCGCCAACTCCTGGACAGTCTGTGGTGCAACGTGGCGTTGGTGGATGGAGCGAGACATGATGTCCCAGATGTGCTCAATTGGATTCAGGTCTGGGGAACGGGCGGGCCAGTCCATAGCATCAATGCCTTCCTCTTGCAGGAAATCCTGACACACTCCAGCCACATGAGGTCTAGCATTGTCTTGCATTAGGAGGAACCCAGGGCCAACCGCACCAGCATATGGTCTCACAAGGGGTCTGAGGATCTCATCTCGGTACCTAATGGCAATCAGGCTACCTCTGGCGAGCACATGGAGGGCTGTGCGGCCCCCCAAAGAAATGCCACCCCACACCATGACTGACCCACCGCCAAACCGGTCATGCTGGAGGATGTTGCAGGCAGCAGAACGTTCTCCACGGCGTCTCCAGACTCTGTCACGTCTGTCACATGTGCTCAGTGTGAACCTGCTTTCATCTGTGAAGAGCACAGGGCGCCAGTGGCGAATTTGCCAATCTTGGTGTTCTCTGGCAAATGCCAAACGTCCTGCACGGTGTTGGGCTGTAAGCACAACCCCCACCTGTGGACGTCGGGCTCTCATACCACCCTCATGGAGTCTGTTTCTGACTGTTTGAGCAGACACATGCACATTTGTGGCCTGCTGGAGGTCATTTTGCAGGGTTCTGGCAGTGCTCCTCCTGCTCCTCCTTGCAGAAAGGCGGAAGTAGCGGTCCTGCTGCTGGGTTGTTGCCCTCCTACGGCCTCCTCCACGTCTCCTGATGTACTGGCCTGTCTCCTGGTAGCGCCTCCATGCTCTGGACACTACGCTGACAGACACAGCAAACCTTCTTGCCACAGCTCGCATTGATGTGCCATCCTGGATGAGCTGCACTACCTGAGCCACTTGTGTGGGTTGTAGACTCCGTCTCATGCTACCACTAGAGTGAAAGCACCACCAGCATTCAAAAGTGACCAAAACATCAGCCAGGAAGCAAAGGAACTGAGAAGTGGTCTGTGGTCACCACCTGCAGAACCACTCCTTTATTGGGGGTGTCTTGCTAATTGCCTATAATTTCCACCTGTTGTCTATTCCATTTGCACAACAGCATGTGAAATGTATTGTCAATCAGTGTTGCTTCCTAAGTGGACAGTTTGATTTCACAGAAGTGTGATTGACTTGGAGTTACATTGTGTTGTTTAAGTGTTCCCTTTATTTTTTTGAGCAGTATATGTAAAATCAATCAATCAATGCAAACTATGCAGTGGCAATTTGATGAATGGAAAGAGACATTTGTTACAAAACACCAAAATGTTTAATGACAATTCAGAGATTGTCAAGCCAAGCCTTCGATACTGAGGGAGGGGGGTGTTTTCTGTTTGTCGAGATTGACATAGTCTATTTCTTGTGGTGTTGAAACCGCAAACCATGATGTTTAAGTGCCTGAAGTCCGTATGTTTTGTTTATTGGTTGTGTTGTGCATTGGCAAAGAAACCTGTTGGTGGATGTTTTTGGTGGATACATTTTATATAATAAAAAATATGGCATACAAATGTTGAAAATCTGATTCCCCTAGCTGATCATTGTTTACAACCGGCTTCGATTGTGAAGTAATGATACAGGCAGGGAGAGTGAGCTTGTCTGTGGTGGTTGGTGAACCCTCAACCTTCTGTCCAGTAGCCATGCGTGGTATAAACTGTGTCACAAAAGTATACTGAAGTGGCAATGTCAATTTCCACTTTTATAAACACAGGGTAGTTACAGTTATCAAATCAAATCAAGCTTTATTTATACTGAACATTTCAGACATGGAATGCAACACAATGTGCTTCACAGGAAAAAACGAATAAAAACAATGACAATAAAAACTTAAATATTTACTACACAACAAACATAACAGGATAAAAAACTAAATAATATAGTTAGGGTGTTAAATTAATTTTACAGTACAAGGGGAGGGTCATGTGGAAATACTTTTAACGTTGGCAAGGGGGTGGTTTTTTATGACACCTTGAGTTGGATTCTGTTCTGAGAATGGTGGAATATTAATGATATCACGTCCGGATGAATGCAGAACTAATGGGCTGATGTTGTTTGTATTCATCCTTCCACACCGAGAGAGAGAGAGAGAGAGAGAGAGAATGCACGAGAGAGCAAAAAGGAGTGACTCAGAGAGAGAGAGAGAGAGAGCACAAGAAAGAGAGAGTCGAAGTGAGAGAGAGCAATTCAGAGAGTCTCTTCGGCATGGTGAAAGATGGTCACAGTAATACACCTTAAATCAAATCAAAGTTTATTGGTCGCGTACATAGATTTTCAAATGTTATCTAATGTAATACTTGTGTTTCTAGCTCCAACAGTGCAGAAATACAAGGCAATACAAAATATAGAACAATACAAACGTAATACAGAAAAAAATAAGAAATTAATAAATATCAGAACGAGCAATATCAGTGATCGGAATATAAATGTATAGACAGTATATACATATAATGGTTTGTAAAGACAGTATGGACAGTATATGAATAGAAAAGGTGTGTACAGCAGTAGCTATACAGGATGAGACATGACTAGAATACAGTATCCACATTGCCTTCAGCAAGCATTCACACCCCTTGACTTTTTCCACATTTTGTTGTGTTAAAGCCTGACTTCAAAATATATTCAATTGAGATTTTTTGTCACTGGTCTGCACACAATACCCCATAATGTTAAAGTGAAATTATGTTTTTCGACAGTTTTACAAATTAATAAAAAATGAAAATCTGAAATGTCTTGAGTCAATAAGTATTCAGACCCTTTGTTATGGCAAGCCTAAATAAGTTCAGAAGTAAACATTTGTTTAACAAGTCAGTAAGGTGCATGGAATCACTCTGTGTGCAATAATAGTGTTTTATATATTTTTTGAATGACTACCTCATCTCTGTACCCCACACATACAATTATCAGTAAGGCCCCTTAGTCGAGCAGTGAATTTTAAACACAGATTCAACCACAAAGAACACGGTTTTCCAATGCCTCGCAAAGAAGGGCCCATATTGGTAAATGGGTAAAAAAAAAAAGACATGGAATATCCCTTTGAGCATGGTGAAGTTATTAATTACAATTTGATGGTGTATCGATACACCCAGTCACAACATAGATACTTTCCTAACACAGTAAGGATTTCACCATGAGGCCAATGGTGACTATAAAATCAGTTACATAGTTTAATGGCTGTAATAGGAGAACAATGAGATCAACAACATTGTAGTTACTCCACAATACTAACCCAATTGACAGAGAGAAAGAAGGAAGCCTGTACATAATAAAAATATTCCAAAACATGCATCCTGTTACAGTGAGGGAAAAAAGTATTTGATCCCCTGCTGATTTTGTACGTTTGCCCACTGACAAAGAAATTATCAGTCTATAATTTTAATGGTAGGTTTATTTGAACAGTGAGAGACAGAATAACAACAAAATCAAGAAAAACGCATGTCAAAAATGTTATAAATTGATTTGCATTTTAATGAGGGAAATAAGTATTTGACCCCCTCTCAATCAGAAAGATTTCTGGCTCGCAGGTGTCTTTTATACAGGTAACGAGCTGAGATTAGGAGCACACTCTTAAAGGGAGTGCTCCTAATCTCAGTTTGTTACCTGTATAAAAGACACCTGTCCACAGAAGCAATCAATCAATCCGATTCCAAACTCTCCACCATGGCCAAGACCAAAGAGCTCTCCAAGGATGTCAGGGACAAGATTGTAGACCTACGCAAGGCTGGAATGGGCTACAAGACCATCGCCAAGCAGCTTGGTGAGAAGGTGACAACAGTTGGTGTGATTATTCGCAAATGGAAGAAACATAAAGAACTGTCAATCTCCCTCGGCCTGGGGCTCCATGCAAGATCTCACCTCGTGGAGTTGCAATGATCATGAGAACGGTGAGGAATCAGCCCAGAACTACACGGGAGGATCTTGTCAATAATCTCAAGGCAACTGGGACCATAGTCACCAAGAAAACAATTGGTAACACACTACGCCGTGAAGGACTGAAATCCTGCAGCGTCCGCAAGGTCCCCCTGCTCAAGAAAGCACATATACATGCCCGTCTGAAGTTTGCCAATGACCATCTGAATGATTCAGAGGACAACTGGTTGAAAGTGTTGTGGGCAGATGAGACCAAAATGGAGCTCTTTGGCATCAACTCAACTCGCCGTGTTTGGAGGAGGAGGAGGAATGCTGCCTATGACCCCAAGAACACCATCCCCACCGTCAAACATGGAGGTGGAAACATTATGCTTTGGGGGTGTTTTTCTGCTAAGGGGACAGGACAACTTCACCGCATCAAAGGTACGATGGACGGGGCCATGTACCGTCAAATCTTGGGTGAGAACCTCCTTCCCTCAGCCAGGGCATTGAAAATGGTTCGTGGATGGGTATTCCAGCATGACAATGACCCAAAACACACGGCCATGGCAACAAAGGAGTGGCTCAAGAAGAAGCACATTAAGGTCCTGGAGTGGCTTAGCCAGGCTCCAGACCTTAATCCCATAGAAAATCTGTGGAGGGAGCTGAAGGTTCGAGTTGCCAAACGTCAGCCTCAAAACCTTAATGACTTGGAGAAGGTCTGCAAAGAGGAGTGGGACAAAATCCTTCCTGAGATGTGTGCAAACCTGATGGCCAACTACAAGAAACATCTGACCTCTGTGATTGCCAACAAGGGTTTTGCCATCAAGTACTAAGTCATGTTTTGCAGAGGGGTCAAACACTTATTTCCCTCATTAAAATGCAAATCATTTTATAACATTTTTGACATGCGTTTTTCTTGATTTTTTGTTTTTATTCTGTCTCTCACTGTTCAAATACACCTACCATTAAAATTATAGACTGATCATTTCTTTGTCAGTGGGCAAACGTACAAAATCAGCAGGGGATCAAATACTTTTTTCCCTCACTGTAGCAATAAGGCACTAAAGTAATACTGCAAAAAATGTGGCAAAGAAATTAACTTTATGTCCTAAATACAAAGCTTTATGTTTGGGGCACAACACTCTTCATATTTTCAAGCATGGTGGTGGCTGCATCATGGTATGAGTATGCTTGTAATTGGCAAGGACTAGGGAGTTTTTGGGGGATAAAAATAAACGGAATAGAGCTATGCACAGACAAAATCCTAGAGGAAAACCTGGTTAAAACCTGGTTCAGTCTGCCTTCAGGCCTGTACGACCTGCCTTGTGGAGAATACTTACACTACCGGTCAAAAGTTTAAGAACACCTACTCATTCAAGGGATTTTCTTTATTTGTACTATTTTTTACGTTGTAGAATAATAGTGAAGACATCAAAGCTGTGAAATAACACAAATGGAATCATGTAGTAACCAAAAAAGTGTTAAACAAATCAAAATATATTCTTCAAATAGCCAGTCTTTGCCTTGATGACAGCTTTGCACACCTTTAAGAAAATGTACATACAATTAAAACATTACACTTTCCAACCCATTATTACACATTACTACAACATATTTATAATACAAAATCCATACAGTATGTATGAGTGCATAGAGTGCATAGAGTGTGTGTGTGTGTGTGTGTGTGTGTGTGTGTGTGTGTGTGTGTGTGTGTGTGTGTGTGTGTGTGTGTGTGTGTGTGTGTGTGTGTGTGTGTGTGTGTCTGTGTGTGTGTGTGTGTGTGTGTATCTCTGCCTGTGTGTCTCTTCACAGTTCATGCTGTTCCACATTCCACGCTGTTACTGCCTCCCTGAGTTACTTTATGTGGAATTATGTTCTCATTGTCATGGCTCTATGTAGTACTGTGCATTTCCCATAGTCTGTTCTTTCCTTCAGGACTGTGAAGAGATCTCTGGTGGCATGTCTTGTGGGTATGCATGGGTGTCTAGTAGCCAAAAAAGACAACACGTTGCATTCAACACTCCAACACCTTTCACAAATTCAAGCAGTGATGAAGTCAATCTCTCCTCCACTTTGAGCCTGGAGAGATTGACATGCATACTATTAATGTTAGCTCTCCGTGTACATTTAAGGCCCAGCCATACATGCTGCTCTGTTCTGGGCCAACTGTAATTTTCCTATGTCCCTCTTTGTGACACTTGACCATATGACTGAAAAGTAGTCTGTAGACAGTAGTGGGGCCCCCCGTGTTGAGGATCAGTGTGGCGGAGATGTTGTTGCCAACCTTCAACACTTGGGGTCGGCTCATCGGGGAGTCCAGGACCCTGTTGCACAGGGAGGCTGTTGTTGAAGGCTGAGCTGTAGTCGATAAAAAGCATTCTTACATAGGTATTTCTCTTATCCAGGTTGGATAGGGCAGAGTCCATTTAAATGGCGATTGCGTTGTCTGTGGATCTGTTGGGGCGATATGCAAATTGTAGTGGGTCTAAGGTGTCGGGTAAGGTGGAGGTGATATGGTCTTTAACTAGCCTCTCAAAGCACTTAATGATGACAGAAGTAAGTGCTATTGTGCGATAATCATTTAGTTCAGTTAACTTCGCTTTCTTGGGTACAGGAGAAAAGGATGGCATCTTGAAGCATGTGGTGACAACAGACTGGGATGTGGAGAGATTGAATATGTCCGTAAACACTCCAGCCAGCTGGTCTGCACATGCTCTGAGGGTGCGGCTTGGGATGCCGTCTGGGCCGGAAGCCTTGCGAAGGTTAACACTCTTAAATGAATTACTCACATCGGCCACGAAGAACGAGAGCCCATAATCCTCGTAAGCATCTGGGGCCCACGTTGGCGGCTCACTGTTGTTTTCCTTGAAGTGAACAAAGAAGGTGTATAGCTCGTCCGGCAGTGATTCATCGGTGTCCGCGATGTGGCTGGCTTTCCCTTTATAATCAATGATTGACTAGAGCCGCTGTCCCTGTTTGTACACGTCCATGTTCCCAGACACCTTGCCATGGCTAAATGTGGTGGTTCGCATTTAACCCCCCCCCCCCCGCCCTCAGAAAAGCCTCAATTCGTCAGGGCATGGACCCCAGAGGGTGTCGAATGGATTGGCCCATGTTGACCCCAGTGTTTCCCACAGGGGCGGCAGGTAGTCTAGCAGTTAAGAAGGTTGGGCCAGTAACCGAAAAGTTTCTGGTTTGAATCCCCAAGCCAATTAGGGGAAAATTCTGTTGATATGCCCTTGAGCAAGGCACTTAACCCTAATTGCTCCTGTTAGTCGCCCTGGATAAGAGCGTCTGCTAAATGACTAAAATGTAAGTTGGCTGGATGTCCTTTGGGTTGTGGGCCATTCTTGATACACATGGGAAACTGTTAAGCGTGTAAAACCCAGCAGTGTTGCAGTTCTTGACACAAACTGTTTTGCCTGGCACCTACTGCCATACGCTATTCAAAGGCACTTAAATATTTTGTCTTTCCCATTCACCCTCTCAATGGCACACATACACAATCCATGTCTCAATTGTCTCAATGCTAAAAATCCTTCTTTAACCTGTCTCCTACCCCTCATCTACACTGACTGAAGTGGATTTAACAAGTGACATCAATAAGGGATCATAGCTTTCATCTGGTCACTGTAGGTCAGTCTTGTCAGTCTATGTCATGTAAAGTTCGTGTGTCCATTATGTTTTGTACACTCAGTGTGGGTCGATAGTATTCTCTGAGGCGACCTGGAACATTTCCCAGTCCATGTGATCAAAACAATCTTGAAGCATAGATTGCGATTGGTCAGACCAACATTGAACAGTCCTTACCACTGGAGCTTCTTGTTTAAGTTTCTGCCTATAGGTGGGGAGGACCAGAATGGAGGTGTGATCTGATTTGCCGAAAGGATTTCTAGCTGTGCCTGAAGGGATATTACTAACAATCCAGGGTCTGTGTTGTGAGTGTAGCACAGATGTGTTGATAGAATTTCGGTAGTGTTTTTCTTAGATTATTTTGTGAAAGTTCCATGCTACAATAAATGCGGCATCAGAATATGCGGTTTCCAGTTTGCACATAGTCCAATGTAGTTCTTTGAGCGCCATCGGCTTGGGGGGAATATACACAGCAGTGTCTGCAGAAAATTCTCACAGGTGGTAATGCGGTTGCCATTTGATGATGAGGTACTCCAGATCAGGAGAACAAGAGGACTTACATTTCTGTGCGTTACCACAATCACACCATGAGTTGTTAATCATGAAACAAACCCCTCCGTTCTTTCTTCCTGTCCATGTGATGGACAGAGAACCCGGCTGGCTGAATGGACGGGGACAATATATAAGGAGAGAGCCATGATTCCGTAAAACAGAGTATGTTACAGTCCCTGATGTATCTCTGGAAGGAGATCCTCGCCCTGAGCTCATCTACTTTATTGTCCAGGGACTGGACGTTAGCAAGTAATATACTCGGATGCAGTGGATGGTATGCATGCCGCCTGAGTCTGACTAGTGCCCAACTCCTTTCACCTCTCTCCGGTGTCAACATTTTGCTGCAGCCTCTGGATGAATAGAGCTGCCTCTGGAAGTTAAAACAAAGTATCCAGGTCAGGGAAGTCGAATTTCTGTTCAAATTTCTTGTGAGTGACCGCCCATCGAATATTCAAAGGTTATTTCCAGCTGTAGATAATAATACAAGAAACGTTCTGCGCAAATAATGTAAGAAATAACAAAACAAAGCAAAAATAATGCTAAGTTGGCTAGGAGCTAGAAACCGGGCGACTGTGTCTGTCTGCGCCATCTTGTCACAGTCATATAGTTCTACGCTTTAATTGCTTTCCGTGTCTGGAGAATTATGCAAAGCAGCTCGGTGAGCATAATGAGGGCGAATTTGAAGATTCTGTTGGGAGTTGGAGGGAATCTATTTAGGTGAGATAAAAAGTTAACTTCGACTGTTTCCTTCACCTGTGATGCATGAAAAGGTTGACGGTAATTGGATGGTGAAATATGAACCCTGCTATTCACCCAGGTTAAGGGCTTCTCCACGGCAATTAATGCAATGTCACGCCCTGATCTGTTTAACCTGTCTTGGTGATTGTCTCTACCCATTACTCCCCGGTGTTGTCCCCATTAGTCCCCGGTGTATTTATCTCTGTGTTTTCTGTCTCTCGGAGGCCAGTTCGTCTTGTTTTGCCAAGTCAACCAGCGTTTCTCCTAGCTCCTATTTTTCCCAGTCTCTGTTTTTTCCTAGCCCTCCTGGTTTTGACACCTGTCCTGATGCCAAATTTGCCTGCCTGACCACTCTGCCTGTTCTGACCTCGAGCCTGCCTATCCCCTTGTACTGTTTGGACTCTGACCTGGTTTATGAACTCTCGCCTGTCCCCAACCTGCCTTTTGCCGACCCCTTTTGGTGTAATAAATATCGGCGCTCAACCATCTGTCTCCTGTGTCTGCATTTGGGTCTCACCTTGTGCCCTAATATGTAATGTGTTACAATATAGACTGAACCCTCATTGAGAGGGGAGGACAGGACGTGAATAGAAAACTCTGTTGGATTGTTGATGGAAACCCAGTGCTCAATAGAAACAAATAGGCTGCTGGAAACATTTAAACAACAGAGGTAAATTGGATCACAGTCTGTTGGGTAATGCTGAATTCAATCTACCGAGTGAGATTCTAATGCTGCTACCAGACCACTTTGATATTTCAGAAGATTATAATTTTTTCACACAACCAAATAACGCTACCTTATTTTATCATCTGCTCGATGGCTACCAGTGTATTAGAGCAGTAGTTCTCAAACTTTGGGGCGAGGGGAAACCCCACCCCAACTCTCAAAAGAATATATAAACTGCTAAAAAAATAAAGGGAACACTTAAACAACACATCCTAGATCTGAATGAAAGAAATAATCTTGTTAAATACTTTTTTCTTTACATAGTTGAATGTGCTGACAACAAAATCACACAAAAATAATCAATGGAAATCCAATTTATCAACCCATGGAGGTCTGGATTTGGAGTCACACTCAAAATTAAAGTGGAAAATCACACTACAGGCTGATCCAACTTTGATGTAATGTCCATAAAACAAGTCAAAATGAGGCTCAGTAGTGTGTGTGGCCTCCATGTGCCTGTATGACCTCCCTACAACGCCTGGCCATGCTCCTGGTGAGGTGAAGGATGGTCTCCTGAGGGATCTCCTCCCAGACCTGGACTAAAGCATCCGCCAACTCCTGGACAGTCTGTGGTGCAACGTGGCGTTGGTGGATGAAGCGAGACATGATGTCCCAGATGTGCTCAATTGGATTCAGGTCTGGGGAACGGGCGGGCCAGTCCATAGCATCAATGCCTTCCTCTTGCAGGAACTGCTGACACACTCCAGCCACATGAGGTCTAGCATTGTCTTGCATTAGGAGGAACCCAGGGCCAACCGCACCAGCATATGGTCTCACAAGGGGTCTGAGGATCGCATCTCGGTACCTAATGGCAATCAGGCTACCTCTGGCGAGCACATGGAGGGCTGTGCGGCCCCCCAAAGAAATGCCACCCCACACCATGACTGACCCACTGCCGAACCGGTCATGCTGGAGGATGTTGCAGGCAGCAGAACGTTTTCCACGGCGTCTCCAGACTCTGTCATGTCTGTCACGTGCTCCGTGTGAACCTGCTTTCATCTGTGAAGAGCACAGGGCGCCAGTGGCGAAATTGCCAATCTTGGTGTTTTCTGGCAAATGCCAAACGTCCTGCACGGTGTTGGGCTGTAAGCACAACCCCCACCTGTGGACGTCGGGCCCTCATACCACCCTCATGGAGTCTGTTTCTGACCGTTTGAGCAGACACATGCACATTTGTGGCCTGCTGGAGGTCATTTTGCAGGGCTCTGGCAGTGCTTCTCCTGCTCCTCCTTGCACAAAGGCGGAGGTAGCAGTCCTGCTGCTGGGTTGTTGCCCTCCTACGGCCTCGTCCACGTCTCCTGATGTACTGGCCTGTCTCCTGGTAGCGCCTCCATGCTCTGGACCCTACGCTGACAGACACAGCAAACCTTCTTGCCACAGCTCGCATTGATGTGCCATCATGGATGAGCTGCACTACCTGAGCCACTTGTGTGGGTTGTAGACTCCGTCTCATGCTACCACTAGAGTGAAAGCACCGCCAGCATTCAAAAGTGACCAAAACATCAGCCAGGAAGCATAGGAACTGAGAAGTGGTCTGTGGTCCCCACCTGCAGAACCACTCCTTTATTGGGGCTGTCTTGCTAATTGCCTATAATTTCCACCTGTTGTCTATTCCATTTGCACAACAGCAGTTGGATTTTATTGTCAATCAGTGTTGCTTCCTAAGTGGACAGTTTGATTTCACAGAAGTGTGATTGACTTGGAGTTACATTGTGTTGTTTAAGTGTTCCCTTTATTTTTTGAGCAGTGTATATATTATTGTTATATATTTTTTTAAAGGAACTCAGTCCAGCTTTAAACTTACTCTTGAAAGTTGTAATAGTAGAATGCACAAGGTGTAATTTCAAAATTGGGTAGTGCATCATCAGTTCCTATTGTCATTTTAGTCATTGCATACCTTAGCCTTTTTACGTGTGAGTTCCAAATATCTCTAATGGTCGCCCAAGTGTGAGTTTTTTTTTATGTGCGTTATGTCAGAATGCAATTACTGTTCCAAAATGTGATTGTTACGCAACAGGACAGTTAACCTGTGCTACCCTCAAACCAAGGCATGCTGCCTGCCAATTATGTATAGGCTGTTTAAATTTGTCAATTTCAAATTATTTTCTCACAAGTTTTATTTTCTTACAACAGTTTGAATTGAGGTGTGTTCTGCCATCTCATTAATTCACCTAAGAAGTAGCCCTTTTCACTGTTGCGGACAATTTATGAGGCTTTACTGAGCCTGACAAACTTCTCTCTTTGAGGACAGCCCAAACACTTCCCCGGTGTTTCTGCAGATCAAGTTTGCATACATTTGCGCATCTTTAATCAGAACAGGTCTTGCGGGATGTTCACCAATGCTGGAAGAGGGGCCACTAGTGGAAACATTTGGGAACCCCTGTTTTAGAGTAAGCCTAGGACTCCAAATAGTCCAAAGGCCACCCACCAAAAAGGGCTTCAGAAAAGGCAGCTTTAAGCAGTATATGGACAAGCTATGACAGCAATCCATGCTTTGGTTAAGTTTTCCTGGCACCTTTTCCAAAAGCTAACGTTTTAGCATTTGATGCACAAATCCCATTCAAGCCATGGGACCGATATTAGCATTTTTCAAGCAGCATGTTCAAATGACTTTATTGAGTTTCACTGTAAATACTTTCGGATGATTTGGACATGATGTGCAAAAAAAAATGCTAATATCGCTAATATCCCAGTGCCAGGGAAGCTAAACCAAAACAAGGATTGCTTTCATATCTTGTCCATAGACTGCTTACAGGGTAAGGAAATCAATATGTGATTTGTGATTTGGGCGAAATACCCTTTTAACCTGTTGGGTCTAGGGGGCAGCATTTGCACGTCTGGATAAAAAAAATGTACCCGATTTAATCTGGTTACTAATCCTACCCAGTAACTAGAATATGCATATACTTATTATATATGGATAGAAAACACTCTAAAGTTTCCAAAACTGTTTGAATGGTGTCTGTGAGTATAACAGAACTCATTTGGCAGGCAAAACCCTGAGACATTTTCTGACAGGAAGTGGATACCTGATGTGTTGTATTGAGTTTAAACCTATCCCATTGAAAAACACAGGGGTTTAGGAATATTTTGGCACTTCCTATTGCTTCCACTAGATGTCACCAGCCTTTACAAAGTGTTTTGAGTCTTCTGGAGGGAGATCTGACCGAACAAGAGCCATGGAACGGTGATGTCCCATTAGACACCTGGCGCGCTACTTCATGTTGGGTACCCTCGTTCCAATACGTTATAAAAGGCTATGCATTCGTCCACCTTGAATATTATTCATGTTCTGGTTAAAAAAGGCCCTAATGATTTATGCTATACAACGTTTGACATGTTTGAACGAACGGAAATATATTTTTTCCCCTCGTTCATGACGAGAAGTCCGGCTGGCTTACATCATGTGCTAACGAGACGGAGATTTTTGGACATAAATGATGAGCTTTTTTGAACAAAACTACATTCGTTATGGACCTGTGATACCTGGAAGTGACATCTGATGAAGAGAATCAAAGGTAATGGATTATTTACATAGTATTTTCGATTTTAGATCTCCCCAACATGACGTCTAGTCTGTATCGCAACGCGTATTTTTCTGGGCACAGTGCTCAGATTATTGCAAAGTGTGATTTCCCAGTAAGGTTATTTTTAAATCTGGCAAGTTGATTGCGTTCAAAAGATGTAAATCTATAATTCTTTAAATGACAATATAATATTTTACCAATGTTTTCTAATTTTAATTATTTAATTTGTGACGCTGACTTGACTGCCGGTTATTGGAGGGAAACGATTTCCTCAACATCAATGCCATAGTAAAACGCTGTTTTTGTATATAAATATGAACTTGATAGAACTAAAAATGCATGCATTGTCTAACATAATGTCCTAGGAGTGTCATCTGATGGAGATTGTAAAAGGTTAGTGTATCATTTTAGCTGGTTTTATGGTTTTGGTGACCCTGTCTTTGACTTGACAAAACATTACACACAACTCTTGTAAATGTACTGTCCTAACATACTCTAAATTTATGCTTTCGCCGTAAAACCTTTTTGAAATCGTAAAACGTGGTTAGATTAAGGAGATGTTTATCTTTCAAATGGTGTAACATAGTTGTATTTTTGAAAAATTTGAATTTTGACATTTATTTGGATTCAAATTTGCCGCTCTTGAAATGCACCTGCTGTTGATGGAGTGCACCACGGGTGGCACGCTAGCGTCCCACCTAGCCCCAAGAGGTTAACGCCACCTTGACGCTGGCACATTTTGGACTTTTAACCACTTTAAAACATTGTGTGTTTGAGCTTCAGACTTCTGGTGTACCATTGGATTCATATACTTATTCTGCATCCATTAATACCAACCATTAGTCTGTGTGATTAAGACTCTTTCTTTCATTTTCCACCTAAAGTGACATACCCAAATCAAACTGCCTGTAGCTCAAGACCTGAAGCAAGGATATGCATATTCTTGATACCATTTGAAAGGAAACACTTTGAAGTTTGTGGAAATGTGAAATTAATGTAGGAGAATATAAAACATTAGATCTGGTAAAAGATAATACAAACAAAAAAACATGCATTTTCATATTTATTTTTTTGCATTACCTTTGAAATGCAAGAGAAATGCCAGGCAGTAATATAGGATTCTAGGTGTAATTTACATGCTGTCTACAAGATGGCAGCAGTGTGTGTGCAAAGTTTCAGACTGATCCAGTGAAGAATTACATCACTACACAATATTTTGTATCAAGTCTGCCAGGAGTTTTCCCAAATGTGCTGAATTGGTCAATTTATACATTTTGAAGTACATAACTATAGAGAACATGCAAAAATGCTATGGTAATAAAATAAAAAAATGTCAGTTTACACGCTCCCAGGAATGTCATTAATGATGGATCATTAGCTTCCCTACAGAAAAGACACTAACCTTCACACATCTAAATCGCCAGACGGGGTCAGTGTGGAGCCAGAGACAGCAGTGGGGTCAAACTGTAGAACCCAGTTCCAACATTTGAATATAAAAATCGATTTTATCAAACAAATCTACGCTACATCTTATCTCATGTACCCTCAGGATGACAAATCAGAGCAAGATTACTGAATATAAGTGCATTATTCCCCTTCAGAGGTGAATGTATCAAACCAGTTGCCATGATAAAAGTGTTTTGTTGTTGTGCAATGTCCTCAAACAATAGCATGGTATTTTTTCACTGTAATAGCTACTGTAAATTGGACACTGAGATTAACAAGAATTTAAGCTTTCTGTCCATATAAGACATGTCTATGTCCCAGAAAGTTGGCTGTTCATTCAAGTCACATTATCGCATATTCAGCGATAACTGTCCCGGTTTACAGACACCGATCCCGTAGAGGTTAAAGGGGGCTGAGCTAGAGAGGTGTATGTGAGACAAGGGAAGATCCCAAATGGTCCGGGTCTTTTTACAAAAACGTCCGTAGGGCGAATGGTTTGAGCTACAAACTATTAAAAGCTATCTGTAAAAACCTGAGACACTTATGAACATGCACATGTTTTGCTTTATCATGCTCAAAAGCTACATAAGAGTTGTTAGAAGGTAAGAGGTTGTTCTACATAGAAGTGTAACAGGTGTAAAATATACTTCATGTATTTCACCAAACATCCCTCATATTTATATAAATTTATTATTTTGAGATGTATTACACTACTTTCAAGAGTAAACTATTGTATTGTAATTCTTTTCTAAAAATTGTGTTGATGTTGTGATGTCATCAACAGGAGTCATGGTTTTACTCATCAATTTGCTCAAAGTGTGATGAGGAGAGGTATGTGTTTATGTATGCACCGGTCTTTTGAATGCACATTGTTAGCAAATGTTAACCTCTTGGGGCTAGGTGGGACGCTAGCGTGCCACCCGTGGTGCACTCCATCAACAGCAGGTGCATTTCAAGAGCGGCAAATTTGAATCCAAATAAATGTCAAAATTCAAATTTTTAAAAAATACAACTATGTTACACCATTTGAAAGATAAACATCTCCTTAATCTAACCACGTTTTACGATTTCAAAAAGGTTTTACGGCGAAAGCATAAATTTAGAGTATGTTAGGACAGTACATTTACAAGAGTTGTGTGTAATGTTTTGTCAAGTCAAAGACAGGGTCACCAAAACCATAAAACCAGCTAAAATGATACACTAACCTTTTACAATCTCCATCAGATGACACTCCTAGGATATTATGTTAGACAATGCATGCATTTTTAGTTCTATCAAGTTCATATTTATATACAAAAACAGCGTTTTACTATGGCATTGATGTTGAGGAAATCGTTTCCCTCCAATAACCGGCAGTCAAGTCAGCGTCACAAATTAAATAATTAAAATTAGAAAACATTGGTAAAATATTATATTGTCATTTAAAGAATTATAGATTTACATCTTTTGAACGCAATCAACTTGCCAGATTTAAAAATAACCTTACTGGGAAATCACACTTTGCAATAATCTGAGCACTGTGCCCAGAAAAATACGCGTTGCGATACAGACTAGACGTCATGTTGGGGAGATCTAAAATCGAAAATACTATGTAAATAATCCATTACCTTTGATTCTCTTCATCAGATGTCACTTCCAGGTATCACAGGTCCATAACGAATGTAGTTTTGTTCAAAAAAGCTCATCATTTATGTCCAAAAATCTCCGTCTCGTTAGCACATGATGTAAGCCAGCCGGACTTCTCGTCATGAACGAGGGGAAAAAATATATTTCCGTTCGTTCAAACATGTCAAACGTTGTATAGCATAAATCATTAGGGCCTTTTTTAACCAGAACATGAATAATATTCAAGGTGGACGAATGCATAGCCTTTTATAACGTATTGGAACGAGGGTACCCAACATGAAGTAGCGCGCCAGGTGTCTAATGGGACATCACCGTTCCATGGCTCTTGTTCGGTCAGATCTCCCTCCAGAAGACTCAAAACACTTTGTAAAGGCTGGTGACATCTAGTGGAAGCAATAGGAAGTGCCAAAATATTCCTAAACCCCTGTGTTTTTCAATGGGATAGGTTTAAACTCAATACAACACATCAGGTATCCACTTCCTGTCAGAAAATGTCTCAGGGTTTTGCCTGCCAAATGAGTTCTGTTATACTCACAGACACCATTCAAACAGTTTTGGAAACTTTAGAGTGTTTTCTATCCATATATAATAAGTATATGCATATTCTAGTTACTGGGTAGGATTAGTAACCAGATTAAATCGGGTACATTTTTTTTATCCAGACGTGCAAATGCTGCCCCCTAGACCCAACAGGTTAACAAAGGCAACAACAACAAAAAATAAGCAAAAATTCTATCGACATTGATTTAGTGTTGCTTTACTACTGTTGGTAGGAATATATATTAGCGTGAATGGGGATAATTCTTGGGTGCAACTTTGATTGCAGCTTTGCAAGGCAAGCCCAGCTACCATTAGCTTTGGGTGCAGGAGTGGGTCTCTTTCAGGTACAGACAGCTTGAGTTTTCTGATGATTTTCTCACGGGGATTCCGCCCTGTCTTTTGTCAGGCAAATATAATTATGTATGAGAGTCCAGACGGCAGCATTGTTTGCCTTGCATTAGTATGCTTTACATGCTGGTATGTTTTGAAATGTGACGTTTTTGTATTTCATGTTTAATGTGCCTAGTTAACTGTCGTTTATTTTGTTACCTGTCCGATCATGTCAGGAATGGCGTTGTTGCCTCATTAGTATGCCTTGGGTATAATAGTACAATAGTACACTCAAATAAATAATTAGCACTTATTAGCAAAGTATTAGTGTATTGGTGTACAATGTTTATAAAATTAAATTTGAGTCTTTTGAAAATATTAACATGTACATTTTGAACAATACATTTTTTGTTGATGTGAGTTTGCTCAAAGCGTGATGAGGATAGGCAAATATACTCATGTATGAGAGTCCAGGCTGCAGCATTAACGTTTGCCTTGCATTTGTTTCCATTCCATGCAGTCAATAAAAGAGAGACAACGGGCAGAATTGTGTCCAGAGCTTTCCATTCCCTTCCACCTACACCTCACCAGAACACAACGCAGAAAGGTACCACTACAGAACCGGTTACATTGGTGCTGTGACCCGGGTCAACGTGGATAATCGTGAATCGCTGTTGATCAACACCAGCTTGGTCACCGGGTGAAATCTTTTACAGACACAAGTAAAATCTCTTACACACACACAACAAATAAAAACTGATGTCGTGTTAGGTATATGTCTTTGATTAACTCTGATTTGTTTGATATTGTTGATACATATATTTAATTGTATTACTCATCCAGAGCACAATGCAGAAAGGTATCGGTACAGAACCAGTTACAGAAACTCATAGGAAATCCCAGGGCATAGTGACTATAATACTTCAATAAGCTCACATAGTTGTCATACACTCCAAACTCGCTACAGTTGTCACTGACTAGTTGGATATTAATTTCCCATTTCTGTACTTACAGCATTCGTATAAATCCAATTTGATCAGGTTTTTGCTTAGGCAGACCTTGTTTTTTATTGACATTTGTCAATAAAACTAATGAATGCAACTGTTTATGCCAAATTGCTTTGTGTTTTACTTGTACTCCTAGTTGTCCTTAAATGAAAATGGACACTTAATTGTGAGCCTAAATATAAGGGCTGGACATGCAGATAAATGAATGTCAGAAAACTAAAAAAACTATTTTTGCTTCATAATTCTGTATTTCTAATACTAAGAAACATGCCAAACTCTTTCATACAGTAGAAAATTCAACCCTTATTCCAATTTAAGACCAGAGGAGGGTAGGGCTGTGGCGGACCTGAAATTCTGTCAGCTGGTTATTGTCATGCAAAAGAATGCCAGTCTCACAGTAACTGACCGTCAATTAAAATAAACACATTTAGCATCTCCAGGCTTCCATGCATACATGCGGCATATGAGCCACTGATGTGTGCCTTTGGACCACCTATATTTTTTAAAAGTCTAATAAATCAATTTAATATGCACAATCCCAATAAATACATTATTTATTTAAGTCAGATCTAAAGAAACATTATGATATGAAGAAAATGTATTTCAGAAGAACAGAATATGAGTTGTCCTATTACTGCATGTTATCTGGCTGTGCTCCATGCCATAGGCTGTAGGCTTGTTCATTTAGCTGACAAGATTTGCCTGTAAGTCCCATGACATTATTTTATATCATATGATTTTATAGTAAGAAGAATATAATTGAACTTAGCTGAATAAAATAGAAAGGATATTTTTCCCATTTGGGAGCGAGTGTGTATGTGAAGGGATAATTTCAAACAGGTCTTATGCACTAGATTTAGAGTTATTTGACAACTTTAATTGTGAATAATACAAACATTAGAATGTCTTAGAAATGCATGATATGACTGTTGGCTATTGATGATTTGGAAAGTTGCAACAAAAAAAAGCATGAGCTCTGTTCCTTGCCTCAGGCTGCACAGCTGTTCTCTCATCAAGTGATCATATTTTCACCCATCAGACTATTCTCAATTGAATCTTGTCTTTACTAATATGTAACATTTGTTTAGATTTAGAATGGCCCATCATCAAATGGGCAGGAACAGGGACAGGTTGAGAGCTTCAAGTTCCTTGGTGTCCACATCACCAACAAACTATCATGGTCTACACATACTAAGACAGTCATGAAGAGGGCACAACAAAACCTATTCCCCCTCAGGAGACTGAAATGATTTGGCATGTGTCCTCAGATCCTCAAAAGGTTTTACAGCTGCACCATCGAGAGCATCCTGACTGGTTGCATCACCGCCTGGTATGGCAACTGCTCGGCCTCCGACTGTAAGGCATTACAGGGGGTGGTGCGTACGGCCCAGTACATCACTGGGGCCAAGCTTCCTGCCATCCAGGACCTCTATACCAGGTGGTGTCAGAGGAACGCCTTACAAATTGTCAAAGACTCCAGCCACTCTAGTCATAGACTGTTCTCTCTGCTACCGCACAGCAAGTGGTACCAGAGTGCCAAGTCTAGGTCCAAAAGGCTTCTTAAACATCTAGACGTTCCGCTAACGGAACACCTGCTCCAATATCCAATGATGGGCGTGGCGCGAAATACAAACTCCAATTTTTCAAACATATGACTATTTTACACCATTTTAAAGACAAGACTCTCCTTTATCTAACCACACTGTCCAATTTCAAAAAGGCTTTACAGCGAAAGCAAAACATTAGATTATGTCAGCAGAGTACCCAGCCAGAAATAATCAGACACCCATTTTTCAAGCTAGCATATAATGTCACAAAAAACAAAACCACAGCTAAATGCAGCACTAACCTTTGATGATCTTCATCAGATGACACTCCTAGGACATTATGTTATACAATACATGCATGTTTTGTTCAATCAAGTTCATATTTATATCAAAAACCAGCTTTTTACATTAGCATGTGACGTTCAGAACTAGCATTCCCACCGAACACTTCCGGTGAATTTACTAAATTACTCACGATAAACGTTCACAAAAAAACTTAACAATTATT
The DNA here is from genome assembly GCF_965601325.2 of Salmo salar. Lineage (NCBI taxonomy): Eukaryota > Metazoa > Chordata > Actinopteri > Salmoniformes > Salmonidae > Salmo > Salmo salar. The sequence continues at coordinate 92,658,143 of NC_138301.1, forward strand.
TTAAGAATTATAGATACAGAACTCCTTTATGCAATCGCGGTGTCCGATTTTAAAATAGCTTTTTGGTGAAAGCACATTTTGCAATATTCTGAGTAGATAGCTCGCCATCACGGGCTAGCTATTTTGACACCCACCAAGTTTGGTACTCACCAAACTCAGATTTACTATAAGAAAAATTGGATTACCTTTGCTGTTCTTCGTCAGAATGCACTCCCAGGACTTCTACTTCAATAACAAATTGGTTCCAAATAATCCATAGTTATATCCAAATAGCGGCGTTTTGTTGTGCGTTCAAGACACTATCCGAAGGGTACCGAAGGGTAACGACTTCCTGCATGAAATCTTCTCAGGTTTTGGCCTGCCAAACTCACAGACACCATTCAAACAGTTTTAGAAACTTTGGAGTGTTTTCTATCCAAAGCTAATAATTATTTGCATATTCTAGTTTCTGGGCAGGAGTAATAATCAGATTAAATCGGGTACGTTTTTTATCCGGCCGTGAAAATACTGCCCCCTATCCATAACAAGTTAACAGCTTCTACCCCCAAGCCATAAGACTCCTGAACAGCTAATCAAAGGGCTACCCAGACCACTCTTTTACGCTGCTGCTACTCTCTGCTTATTATCTGTGCACATCCACTTTAACTCTACCTACAGTACATGTAAATATTACCTCAATAACCTCGGCTAACCGGTACCCATGCACATTGACTGTGTACCGGTACCCCCTGTATATAGCCTCGCTATTGTTATTTTACTGCTGCTGCTTAATTATTTGCTACTTTTATTTTCTATTTTATACTTATATATTTTTTCTTAAAACTTCTTAAAGCATTGTTGGTTAATGGCTTGTAAGTAAGCATTTCACTGTAAAGTCAACTCCACCTGTTGTTTTCGGCGAATGTGACAAATAAAATGTGATTTGATTTGAAAAGACATCATTATACACTCGAATAGCGCTTTCCCTCAGGTCTGTTTTTCAATGATGCCAGGTAGGCTACTTTGGTTTTATTGTGGAGCATGTGCTTAATATGAGCAGCTGAGAAATAAATATTAGAAAACTTATTTCACTTCATGCATCAACCACTGTTTAAAGAGCATGCTCTCGCATCGCGACAGGTGATATTCCACCCAAACTCTGCATGCGGTGGGCTCTCCAACCCTGTTCCTGCAGCTACCCAGTGCTTAATTTTGGAAACCAAGTGAAATCTGTTGGCGAACATTGATAGTAACATGTATTCACAACTTAACGTATTTCATTAAACTGTTGATGCTCTAGCAAGGAATAAAGGAGTGAGAGGAGGAGATGGAAGTGCACGGTGGTGAGATATTCTGTATAGGTAAAGGTAATGTGCCACCCAGTTGATTATGATAATATAAAAAAAGCCCTTACACTAGGCTATTCAAAATCAAATACAAATTCAATATATCTCTGTAAGCCACCCTGCACAATAAATTAATGAACAGCATCGCCTATGGCTATACGTTGTCTCCCAGACTCGTGGATAGACATTTTGGAGTGTAGCATAGGGTAACCAGTCCATGCATTATGAATAATAATACAGTCCACACTCAAAGGCGATTACTTACATGTGTTTAGTTTTGGAGTATAGAGATTACCCTGACTCAATGATCACATCGAATTTTACTGCGGTCATGACTCATGACTGCCAGTGGGGAGGTAATTTGGTCACCACAACAGCCCTAGAGGAGGGTCATAGTTCAGTAGTAAACAGAACCTCAGGAGAATGGCTGAAGATTTTCCTTGACCACATTATTATCCTTGTCTCCATTGGAAACAGAATAGTTCAGAAAGCATTGCTCCTCTGCAACAAAAGGAAGTTGTCACAGGAAAGAAATACCCAAACTCATTTACCACACTAAGAAGATTACTAGCACTGGCAACAACAAAGAAATTGACACATTCAGAGACACTCCGCTGAGTCTTGCGGGAAGCAGACATGACAAACACATCCATCCACATAGTGAGCAAGGTTTTTCTACCCTGGTGGCTTTTAGCTGATTGGCTAGACCTTGATTGATTGATTGAATTTATTTGACAATTTGTAAAATCCATACATAAGGGAGCTCCAGCTGGTGACGCCTCCACATACAACCAAGATATAGATATATATTTATACCTGATCCCCCTCCAATCACAACGTCTGCACAGATATGGCTCAAACTAGAAGCTCGTAAAATGCAACGACCTTGCACCACACCTTGCCTCGTCTTTCTGGGAATCACTCTGCTAATTCCTCAAAACGGCACCCACCTTCCCTTCTCTTCTTAATTTCTTAAAAGTGCATGCTAACTCCCCTCACCCCACCCCACCCCACCCCAGGCCCCTCTACAGAGGACCATCTTAATTAAGGTTCCCATATCAATTTGGCCCCGGTAAATCAAACAATAGCATCCCCACCACACAACTCATGGCCTAACCCTTACAGGGCCTCTGCAGAGCACCAGATTGGAGAGCCAATATCATAAAGGACAGATAAGTAGCTAGAGCAGGGCATTGATGTGGCATGATTTCCTCCTTCAAACTATATTTGACAGTTATAATCAACAGGAGGAAGTTTTTAATTGAGTAAGTCTGCAGAATATGCCTGTTGGATGTGAGCAACACTCATTTCATTATGTAATCTTCGCAAGTTAGGGCTTGTTGGAAAGTTTCAGGTCTTCATAATGTACTTTTCTTGTACTGGTGGGTCGGTGGCCCACTGGCCCTCCGTATGCAGGAGATTGGATTGCGTTCATTTATTTTTTTGTGCCTTCTTGTGCATTCCAGAGAGAAAAGATTGGCAGTTTACAAGGACACAATGAGCAAAGCAGCACAAGGTTTATGGACATTATTATGCCACAACCAAAGATTAAACCTGAGATTACTAAAATTGCTCACTGCAGAACAAATTACTTGTAATATACATTTTGGTGAAATGTTTATTTTTGTGGTTATATAGGACCTGGATGGCAGGAAGCTTGGCCCCAGTGATGTACTGGACCGTTCGCACTACCCTCTGTAGCGCCTAACGGTCAGATGCCGAGCAGTTGCCATACCAGGCGGTGATGCAACCGGTCAGGATGCTCTCGATGGTGCAGCTGTAGAACCTTTTGAGGATCTGGGGGCGCTTGCCAAATCTTTTCAGTCTCCTGAGTGTAGTCAGATCGAGGTCAGTGATGCCTTTAGTTGGCTTTACAAAATGATATTGAATCATTATAATTTTATACAAGCAATGACAATGGGGTGCAGAAGAGTTCATACAGAATGTGTTCAGATTCCTGTCAGTCTAAACAACTGATTGACAAATTGATATGAATCAACTGATTGCCTTCTTGTTAAGCAGGCAAGTCTGGATTATTTTCATTTGTTTATTTCCTTTCCATTTATTTTCCATTAGGGATGAATCCTAACTGTGATCCTCATCAGTTTGGCAAATGGAGAACCTCATGGGGGAAGAGAATGACATTAAGACCGAGACTGAAAGCTGACTTTTAAATGGTTTTAATAAGACTGGGAAGCTGGAGGCCATGCAATATCTATTTCTGCCAAATCCTGTCAGTTGGTCTTCTGATCCGTGACCAACCTGATCACAGTTTCTCTCACACCAAAATAATGAATTAGAGCTTTTTCAGCCTGTGTCCTGTTCTAACAACCCCTGCAGTCCTTACGTAAAACAGACCTGTGCATTAGCGTGGGGATGGAATGACATAGCGGGCAGGCACTGACCACAATATATCCACAGACAATGCAATCCCCATCACTCTGCCCACTGCCCTATCCCATCTGGACAAGAGGAATACCTATGTAAGAATGCTGTTTATTGACTATAGAACACTAGTCACTCAATAATGTTTACATATCTTGCATTACTCATCTCATATGTAAATACTGTATTCTATACTATTCTACGTTATCTTAGTCACTTAATGTTTACATATCTGGCATTACTCATCTCAAATGTACATATATACTGTTTTCTATACTATGCTACGATATCTCATTCACTTAATAATATTTACATATCTTGGATTACTCATCTCATATGTATATACTGTATTCTATACTATTCTACTGTATCTTAGTCTGTTCCGCTCTGACATCGCTCAACCTTACGTATATAGTCTTAGGCCGGTAGCCTAGTGGTTAGAGCGTTGGACTAGTAACCCAAAGGTTGCAAGATCAAATCCCTGAGCTGATAAGGTACAAATCTGTTGTTCTGCCCCTGAACAAGGCAGTTAACCCACTGTTCCTAGGCCGTCATTGAAATTAAGAATTTATTCTTAACTGACTTGCCTAGTTAAATAAAGGTAAAATAAATAAATAATGAATTCCTACTTAGGTTTGTGTGTATTGGGTATATGTTGTGTAATTTGTTAGATATTACTGCACTGTCGGAGCTAGAAGCACAAGCATTTTGCTACACCCGCAATGACATCTGCTAATCACGTGCATGTGACCAATATAATTTGATTTGATCTATCAAGATTTCCATAGATCTATATATATATATATATACACTGCTCCAAAAAATAAAGGGAACACTTAAACAACACAATGTAACTCCAAGTCAATCACACTTCTGTGAAATCAAACTGTCCACTTAGGAAGCAACACTGAATGACAATAAATTTCACATGCTGTTGTGCAAATGGAATAGACAACAGGTGGAAATTATAGGCAATTAGCAAGACACCCCCAATAAAGGAGTGGTTCTGCAGGTGGTGACCACAGACCACTTCTCAGTTCCTATGCTTCCTGGCTGATGTTTTGGTCACTTTTGAATGCTGGCGGTGCTTTCACTCTAGTGGTAGCATGAGACGGAGTCTACAACCCACACAAGTGGCTCAGGTAGTGTAGCTCATCCAGGATGGCACATAAATGCGAGCTGTGGCAAGAAGGTTTGCTGTGTCTGTCAGCGTAGTGTCCAGAGCATGGATGCGCTACCAGGAGACAGGCCAGTACATCAGGAGATGTGGAGGAGGCCGTAGGAGGGCATTTCTTTGGGGGGCCGCACAGCCCTCCATGTGCTCGCCAGAGGTAGCCTGACTGCCATTAGGTACCGAGATGAGATCCTCAGACCCCTTGTGAGACCATATGCTGGTGTGGTTGGCCCTGGGTTCCTCCTAATGCAACAAAATGCTAGACCTCATGTGGCTGGAGTGTGTCAGCAGTTCCTGCAAGAGGAAGGCATTGATGCTATGGACTGGCCCGCCCGTTCCCCAGACCTGAATCCAATTGAGCACATCTGGGTCATCATGTCTCGCTCCATCCACCAACGCCACGTTGCACCACAGACTGTCCAGGAGTTGGCGGATGCTTTAGTCCAGGTCTGGGAGGAGATCCCTCAGGAGACCATCCGCCACCTCGTCAGGAGCATGCCCAGGCATTGTAGGGAGGTCATACAGGCACGTGGAGGCCACACACACTACTGAGCCTCATTTTGACTTGTTTTAAGGACATTACATCAAAGTTGGATAAGCCTGTAGTGTGGTTTTCCACTTTAATTTTGAGTGTGACTCCAAATCCAGACCTCCATGGGTTGATAAATTGGATTTCTATTGATTATTTTTGTGTGATTTTGTTGTCAGCACATTCAACTATGTAAAGAAAAAAGTATTTAATAAGATTATTTCATTCATTCAGATCTAGGATGTGTTATTTTAGTGCTCCCTTTATTTTTTTGAGCAGCATATATATATATATACAGTTGAAGTCGGAAGTTTACATACACTTAGGTTGGAGTCATTAAATCTTGTTTTTCAACCACTCCACAAATTTCTTGTTAACAAACTGTAGTTTTGGCAAGTTGATTAGGACATCTACTTTGTGCATGACACAAGTCATTTTTCCAACAATTATATCACAATTGTATCATCATTCCAGTGGGTCAGAAGTTTAAATACACTAAGTTGACTCTGCCTTTAAACAGCTTGGAAAATTCCATAAAATGATGTCATGGCTTTAGAAGCTTCTGATAAATTATGTCAATTAGCCTGAGTCGATTGGAGGTGTACCTGTGGATGTATTTAAAGGCCTACCTTCAAACCCAATGCCTCTTTGCTTGACATCATGGGAAAATCAAGGAAAATCAGCCAAGACATCAGAAATAAAATTGTGGACCTCCACAAGCCTGGTTCATCCTTGGGAGCAATTTCCAAACGCCTGAAGGTACCACGTTCATCTGTACAAACAATAGTATGCAAGTATAAACACCATGGGACCACGTAGCCATCATACCGCTCAGGAAGGAGACGCGTTCTGTCGCCTAGAGATGAACGTACTTTGGTGCGAAAAGTGCAAATCAATCCCAGAACAATAGCAAAGGACCCTGTGAAGATGCGGGAGGAAACAGGTACAAAAGTATCTATATCCACCGTAAAACGAGTCCTATATCGATATAACCTGAAAGGCCGCTCAGCAAGGAAGAAGCCACTGCTCCAAAACCGCCATAAAAAACCCAGGCTACGGTTTGCAACTGCACATGGGGACAAAGATTGTACTTTTTGGAGAAATGTCCTCTGGTCTGATGAAACAAAAATAGAACTGTTTGGCCATAATGTCATACATAATGTCATTCCTCCAACTCGTTATGTTTGGAGGAAAAATGGGGAGGCTTGCAAGCCGAAGGACACCATCCCAACCGTGAGGCACGGAGGTGGAAGCATCATGTTGTGGGGGTGCTTTGCTGCAGGAGGGACTGGTGCACTTCACAAAATCGATGGCATCATGAGGCAGGACAATTATGTGGATATATTGAAGCAACATCTCAAGACATCAGTCAGGAAGTTAAAGCTTGGTCGCAAATGAGTCTTCCAAATGGACAATGACCCCAAGCATACTTCCAAAGTTGTGGCAAAATGGCTTAAGGACAACAAAGTCAAGGTATTGGAGTGGCCATCACAAAGCCCTGACCTCAATCCCATAGAAGATCTGTGGGCAGAACTGAAAAAGAGTGTGCGAGCAAGGAGGCCTACAAACCTGACTCAGTTACACCAGCTCTGTCAGGAGGAATGGGCCAAAATTCACCCAATTTATTGTGGGAAGCTTGTGGAAGGCTAACTTAAAGCTTTGACCCAAGTTAAAAAATCTAAAGGCAATGCTTCCAAATACTAATTGAGTGTATGTAAACTTCTGACCCACTGGGAATGTGATGAAAGAAATAAAAGCTGAAATAAATAATTCTCTCTACTTAAATAAAGTGGTGATCCTAACTGACCTAAGACAGGGAATTTTTACTATGATTAAATGTCTGGAATTGTGTAAAACTTAGTTTAAATGTATTTGGCTAAGGTGTATGTAAACTTCCGATTTCAACCGTATATATATATACACACACAGTGCTTTCGGAAAGTATTCAGACCCCTTGACTTTTTCCACATTTTGTTACGTTACTGTCTTATTATAAAATAGATTTTTTCTCATCAATCTACACACAACAATGACAATCGAAAACAGGTTTTTGGAATTTTTTACAAATTTATGAAAGATAAACAGAAATACCTTATTTAGATAAGTATTCATACCCTTTGCTATGAGACTAGAAATTGAGCTCAGGTGCATCCTGTTTCCGGTAATCATCCTGGAGATGTTTCTACAACTTCATTGGAGCCCACCTGTGGTAAATTCAATTGATTGGACATGATTTGGAAAGGTACACACCTGTCTATATAATGTCCCATATTTGACAGTGCACTTCAGAGCAAAAACCAGCCCATGAGGTCGAAGGAGTTGTCTATAGTGCTCCGAGACAGGATTGTGTCGAGGCACAGATCGGGTACCAAAACATTTCAGCAACATTGAAGGTCCCAAGTACATAGTGGCCTCCAAAGGTGCCAAAGGTGCTTCAACAAAGTGCTGAGTAAATGGTCTGAATACTTATGTAAATTTTTTTATTTTTAATTTGGAATAAACTGGCAAAAATCTATAAAAACCTGGTTTTGCTCTGCCGTTATGGGGTATTGTGTGTAGATTGATGAGGAAAAATAACATTTGAATCAATTTTAGAATAAGGCTGTAACGTAACTATATATGGAAAAAGTGAAGGGGTCGGAATACTTTCCGAATACAATGTATATTCAGCAGACCTTTGAGGCCAAGAGCTGGAGTCCACAGGGGCTTCATACATGTATGACTCATTATGAGATACTTGAAAGGTCACTCACTTTCCTGCCTCTTGCCTTTATATCATCCTAGTTCTTCTGGATCCTGTCCAACTCATTTTGCCATATTACACATCAATGAGGCATTATTCTCCATTTTTATCTTCTTCTGTCTGGGCCCCAGGTGAATCAGTCTATTTGGGTTATTTGCTTGTCTCAATGTGTAGGGCTTGAGATGGGATAAATAAAGGAGAGAAAGTGAAGACAAAAATAGCAGCACGTATAAGCACATACTGTAAGCTACTTAACTACTCATTCAAAGAATTTAACAGCAAAAATGATTTTCTTTCCAATTTCATTTGCATCTTTTTGCGCCCTGTTTCTTTTCTCCCTCAACACTGCCTACATTGCACACACACACACACACACACACACACACACACACACACACACACACACACACACACACACACACACACACACACACACACACACACACACACCAACATGGATACTCCCAGGTTAATATAGGCTGATGAGTCAGCCTGGCCAGGGACACACCACCTTCAGTGGTGAGGGATGGTTCACCTCGGCCTGGTCTAGGTTAATACACCAGACAGAGGCTGAGATGGATGGATGTGACCTGGTGCATGTTATTAGTAGTTACCAGATTGAGATGAGTCATCTGGATATGAACACAAATTAATGTCTACGATGATGATGGTTATTATGACCAATACCATTATGATGTCACTGAGATCAATCACATCTAGCCGTCTTTGTATCGTTGATGCAGAGCTTGGTAGTTGAAGAGGGGAAGACAAACAGCACAGGCTTGAGTCAGGACTAAGATTAGAAGTGGCTCCATTAAAAAAGAGAACGTTTTACCAATTGTCCCTCACAGACAGGCACTTGTTTTAAAAAATGTATCTGAACACTTATACTGTAGATAGGGATCCCTATCACTTTCTGTCACTGTTTTGTTGTGTTCCAAAAAAATATGCCTGATGTCTGTTTACAACCAGGGGATGGGATTGTATAATCAGTTGGAGTTCTGTTGTCCTGGAGTGAACAATTACTCGATTTCCTGTTCTTGTATTGTTTACATGTCAATACACATCATGCTTACTGCTTTAAATGTGACCCTCTGAGGCCTACTAAGATCAGACTCTGATAGGGAAGTCATGGACAAAACCTCTCTGTTATCGTTTGATTGCATTTCACTGTAGCTCTTCACAAATTGAAACTAGATTAGTTGTATTCTGCAATTCCTTTGAGAACTGCCGGTAAAACTTCCAGCTGATTAGTTGTTGTTTTCCCACTGTGTTTGTTCACTTACTCATACTGTAATCTAGCCTGTGAAATTTCCTCAGATTTGCTGGAGTCCTTGTTAGGAGCAGTGGCACTTAACGGCCATTAATGTAAGCAGCAGGAGAGGAGTAGTGTTACAGTGTAGCAGTGTCGGCCTGACAGGGACAGAGAAGGGGGAATATAAGAAATATGAATGCATACCCAGACCCTTTTCACCTTAGGGTGATAATGGTGAGTGGTGGGGTTTTATTATCCTGGGTCAGTAACATTCAGCTATAATTATATGCTCCAGCAATATTGCCGTTATCAGCTCTACCTCTTCTGCACTATGATATTCATTGGAGTCCCACGCTAGAGAGATGCCGCCTCTTGTTTCTCATCTCCTTCAAATTTCTGCGAGCGGCAAAGGCCCAGTGGCGGGATCCTTGGAAATGAAAGATAAACCCTGTCGACGAGAGAGACACATGTGATGCTACAGAGCTATGGAACACATTATACCAATAATAAGTAAGTATGAGGCTGCCTTCAGTCACAACAAACCTCTTCTTTATCTCTGAACTAGTGCTAAAACTACCAAGAGTTGTTCATTCTCTGTACGTGTAACGGTGAAGTGAACGTATTAACCTCAGAGAGAGGGAAAGAGGCAGGGACCCATCCTGTTCTGGTGGGAATTGAGAATGTGTTACTGATTCTAGTGTCTCAGCCAATCGACTATGAGGAGGGATGAGGATGTAAAACGTAATCCTTGTGTTTCGATCAATCAGCTGTGGACCTGTAAGAGTGTGTGGGGTTATCCAACTGATTCTTACATCTTACCTCATCATGAAGAAAGAGACAGTGACTGAAAAACAGGTAACCATCAGAGAACTGGCCAGAGGAGAAATGCTCCACATACACTATATATACAAAAGTATGTGGACATCCCTTCAAATTAGTGGATTCGGCTATTTCAGCCACAGCAATTGCTGACAGGTGTATAACATTGAGCACGCAGTGTCAGTCGAAGTATGTGTGAGTGTGTGGTTAAAGTACAGGGTGTGTGCAACATTTAAATTTAACTAGGCAAGTCAGTTAACAATGACGGCCTACCCCGGTCAAACCCAGACAATGCTGGGCCAATTGTTCGCTGCCCTATGGGACTCCCAATCACAGCCAGATGTGATACAGCCTGGATTCAAACCAGGGACTGTAGTTGGACTGAGATGCAGTGCCTTAGACCGCTGTGCCACTTGGGAGCACAATGCAGTCCAAGTAGCTATTTGGTTAACTGTTTAGCTGTCTTATGGCTTGGGGGTAGAAGCTGTTCAGGAGCCTTTTGGTCCCAGACTTAGAGCTCCAGTACCGCTTGCCGTGTGGTAGCAGAGAAAAAAAATCTATGACTTGGGTGGCTGGAGCCATTGACAATTTTTAGGGCCTTCCTCTGAAACGGCCTGGTATAGGGCAATGTGCAGTGCAATAGAGATTGCTTCATCTGTGAATCTGTTTGGGTGGTATGCGAATTAGAGTGGTCCAGGGTTTCTGGGATGATGGTGTTGATGTGAGCCATTACCAGCCTTTTTGAAGCATTACATGGCTACAAATGTGAGTGCTACGGGGAGGTAGTCATTTAGCCAGGTTACCTTGGGAAGAGGGACTATGGTGGTCTGCTTGGTCGGATACAGGGATCTGTCACATAATACAAGGGAGACTGGTGGCAAAATGGCTGGATTACCAAACTGTTCATGCTTGAGGTTAATCTTGATGACTTGTTCTGAATTCAATAATTTATTTGCGAGCCCACAGTGTGTGTTACAATGATGCTTGTACGAACTCGTACCCAGTCGCAAAGAAACAGAGCAAGCAGAGATAAGGGTAAATCCAGATATTTACTTAGTCTTGACAAAAACAAGGCAACAGCACAAGAGTGCACTAAACAAAACATAAGACCTAAGCAAGGATCCAGGCCAACAGAGGAACCACCTAAATAGCCAGGCAACCAGGTGAACAGAGAGGGCAATCAAACACAGGTGAAACCAATAAGAAACTATCAGGGTAACCTGGAAACAAGGTAAGGGTGCCCTCCAGTGGTAACCTAAGGAAACCCACTCAAAATAAAACAGAAACTGTGACAGGACCCCCCACCCCCTCAAGGAAAGGCTCCTGACGTTCCACCAGGGATAGCTGAATGGCTGAAGTCCCGAATGAGTCCGGGGTCCGGACTGTCCCAAGCCGGAACCCAGGATTGCTCCTTAGGGCCATAACCATCCCAGTCCGCGAGACCAGGGTCGAGAAGGTGTTGGCAGCAGATGAAGCCCCAGAAGCTGCTGACGAGGAGTCTTGTTCCATGCGCATGTCAGACAGGCAGCCACGAAGATTCGCCACCAAAACCTCCTCCTCAAAATCTCTAGCATTCACTGCCCTCCCCGATGAGACATGACGAGTGAGCCCACTGAAGTACTGTGGACCGTGCCCCAAGAGGAACAAAAAGTCTGTTAGATGGACAGCCATCAGGACCTGCCTCCCTACCTGTCGCCTCACTACAGTCTCTGTGCCCCAGGACACCGGCGCGAGGATGAGTGACTTGGGGATGATGGATCCAAGCGGCCAATCCTCACTGGAGCTGGGGAATTGGCGAGACAGAGCATCCGGCCTCACGTTCTTAGAACTGAGTGAAGAAAAGAGCCCAACGAGCCTGTCGGGGACTGAGGCGTTTAGCCTCCTGGATGTAGGCCAGGTTCTTGTGGTTCCGAACCTTCCAACCAGTGCCGCCACTCCTCCAAAGTCAGTTTGACCTCAAGCAGCTCCCGATTGCCGACATCATAGTTCCTCTTCGCTGGAGTGAGAAGCCTGGAGAAGAAGGCACAGAGATGAAGCTTTTGGTCCTTAGCCGAGCGCTGAGACAAAACCGCACCCACGTCAACGTCAGAGGCATCCACCTCTACCATGAAGGGAAGAGAAGGATCTGCATGAACAAGAATGGGTGCAGAAGAAGTCCTGGAACGCCTTCTCAGCAGCAATGGTCCAGCTTACATGCCCAGCCGAGCCCTTGGTGAGCGCTGTCAATGGCAGGGCCACTGAACTAATGTCTCACAAATCTCCGGTAGAAGTTAGCAAATCTCCAAAAACACTGGATTTGCTTGACAGTGCTGGGTCGCGGCCAGTTGACTACCTCTTCTACCTTTTGGGAGTCCATCCGTACACAGCCTTGAGACAAGATGTACCCCAGGAAGGAGAACTGAGGAACGTGAAACTCACACTTTCGGCCTTCACAAACAAGTGGTGAGAGAGGAGTCTCTATAAGGACCTGGCGAACATGTTGGACATGTTCAACCATGGACCTGGAGAAGATGAGGATGTCATCCAGGTATACAAACACTAACTGGTAAAGGAAGTCAAGCAGCACATCATTAACCAGGGCCTGGAAAATGGCTGGAGCATTAGTAAGTCCAAACGGCATGATACGGTACTCAAAATGTCCATTTGGATTGTTGAATGCTGTCTTCCACTCGTCTCCCTGTCTGATGCACACCAGATTGTATGCATTCTGTAAATCCAATTTTGAGAAAACCGTAGCTCCCCGGAGTCTCAAAAGCTGATGACGTAAGAGGCAGAGGGTAATGGTTCTTGATGGTAATGTTATTCAAACCCCAGTAATTGATACAGGGACGTAATCCCCCATCCCAACAAAGAAAAACCCTCTCTGGGCCTGAGAGAGAATACAGCCCTCCTTTCAGAGGAGTAGTGCCTGGCAGGAGGCCGATGGACCTGTGAGGAGGCAGTTCGCTGGCTCTTTGCTGAAGACCTGACCCAGATCCCAGTAATCCCGAGGTATGTGGGAAAGATCAGGCTTGTCATCCCCTGCCAGGGGAACAGGAGCATAGGAAGACTCCAGACGAGCAGGACCAGAAAGATGAGAAGAGAGTTGCTGGCAGGTGAGCTGGCATGAAGTATTCCATCCCAGAACTCTTCCCAAGGGCCAGTCAATTTGAGGATTATGGATAGAAAGCCACGGATATCCAAGAACCAAAGTATGGTGCGTCCCAATTGTGTCAGCTCCTCTGAAGGATATGAAGGGGAACCAGAGCCGAATTGAGAACTGATGGGGTACAGAACAAGCAGATGTACCTTAAGGCAGTGGAACAACCGAAGAATCGACTCCCTCAGCGGGACCCGAAACAATGGAGACCACTCGGAACCCCTCCGTCCTCTCACGACGACGTTCCCGAAGCCGGTTGTCAATCTGGGCGGCCAGAATGATGAGCTCATCCAGTGTGTCAGGGTTGTCCCGGGAAGCCAGTTCATCCTTGAGAACGTCACTGAGTCCGTTCAGAAAGGCTGAGAGAAGTGCCTCTGTATTCCAAACCACTGTCAGTGGCGAGCGTCCGAAAGTCGATGGCGTGATCCGCAACGCTCCGGCTACCCTGCCGAAGTGCAATGAGTCTTTGAGCAGCATTCCTGCCACTGATGGGGTGATCAAAAACCCTCCTCATCACCTGGGTGAACCTTTGCCAAATAAAACAAATGTCTGATTGCTGCTCCCATAGTGCCGTGGCCCAGGCCAGAGCCCATCCTGAGAGCAAGGAGATGACGTATGCCACTCTGGAACGCTTGGTGGGAAACGTTGATGCCTGCAGCTTGAAGACCAGAGAGCATTGAAGCTTGAACCCACAACACCTCTCAGGATGCCCCTCATAGCGCTCCGGTACTGGGAGATGAGGCTCCCGAAGGGAGGAAGACACTGAGCTGGTAGGGAGTGGAGAATTTGGAACAGCCACAGGTGCAGCAGCCATTGCTCCCATCTGTCCTGACTGCAGAGCGGACACAAAAGTTATTAAATCATCCGACAATGTCTGCAGCCGCGCCTCATGGTGGCCAATCACAGTTCCATGGTGGGTGAGAGCCGACCGTAAATGGTGGAGTTCGGCATGTCCCTTGGAAGACTGAGAAATTTCTGCTGGGTCCATTGTAGGCTTATGTCTCCTGTTACAATGATGCTTGCACGAATTCGAACTCAGTCGCAGAGAAAGCAGAGGTAAGGGTAAATCCAGATTTTGACAAAAACAAGGCAACAGCATAAGAGTGCACTAAACAAAACATAAGACCTACGCAAGGATCCAGGCCAACAGAGGAACCTAAATAGTCAGGCAACCAGGTGAACAGAGAGGGCTATCAAACACAGGTGAAACCAATAAGAAACAATCAGGGTAACCTGGAAACTAGAAACAAGGTAAGGGTTCCCTCCAGCGGTAACCTAAGGAAACACACTCAAAATAAAACAGAAACTGTGACAGTGTGTGTAATCTGTGTGTTGCACAGCTTCTTAGCTGTAAAGTAAACAGAGGAGATGTATTTTGGTGGGATTACAGTGTTTTTCCGCTGTAATACGGTTTGTTTTAATTAGGCCGAGATAGACTGATTCACCAAAGCCTTGATGTGGAGTGCGTGATGCAGCGTGAGAGCTTTTGGCAAGGCAGTTCGAGATGACAGATGAAAGAAGGTTAATCACTGTTGTTCTCTTTCCTCTCCTACATGTACACTTCAAATACACAGAGACAGACACCCGATGAATGTCTTGTGACTCATCGCTGTTGAATTAGATATTTCCATTTTACTTCAAAAGGGACCTCACCACGGATCAATGCCTTTCGAGATGGGCTCTTTCTTCATGAAGGATGCTTTGCTAACAGGAAGAGTGGGCTACTTTGGGTACATCATTCCCCTGTTTGTTGGAATCAAAAAGTTGTCAATTGACCCATGAGCCATACAGGATATTTTTTTATTCGCCTGTCACTATAACCAACAAAGGGATGAACATTGCTAAACACACACACACACACACACACACACACACACACACACACACACACACACACACACACACACACACACACACACACACACACACACACACACACACACACACACACACACACACACACACTACCCGTGAGCTACTGTGCTGAAATGTCAATACAAATAAATAGTAATTTACATACTAATGAGGAAATCATATAAGAGTATTTTTGAAGGATTACTGTTGCAACATGAAAAGGATAACAAAAAAACCTTTGAAACCTGGAACCACTCTTCTAAAGCATTGCTGTGAACATGAAACAAATTGGAATTCAGGCTTGGTTAGATAAGCTTAAAAACACATCAAAACAATAACAAATTGATTTTCCACTGACTGCAACCTGCATGGTGCTTCCTTTTTTTATTTTGACTGACTGGCATTGATTCATAAACTATCATATCCTGCTCTCTCAGTGAAATCGGTCCTGTATATTACTTTTAGAACACTAGGACGCCCGCAAGTAAGAACAAAACACATGAAAGAAGGCAAATATTAACATACACAGTACGTATTGGATGACATGCAACTCTAGGCACTACAGTGTTCAATGTAGTACTATACACTAAATTTTGCCTTGAGTTCAAGTACAGTCAGCACAGTGTATTCCAGCTCATGTCTGGACACCCAAAGGACAACACTTGTTGCTTCAAGAAATTGCGGTCCTCTGAAATATGTATTCGGCTGCAACATGATTGTAATTTTCTACTTTATCGCCAAGCTCTATTTTCTCTTCTCCTTTTGAACCACGTTAACCAGGCCAGTTGCTCAGGGACTCCCAAACATGAATAGCTTTTGTGTGACCTTCAGTGGAATGGAATGGGTTGTCAACTTACAACACAGCACAGCACAGGGAGCCTCATGGATCTTTCTACCTTCAACGTTTTGTGACTAGTGTGTGCATTCAGCTTAAAGCCAAGCACTGGGAAATAACAAATATATATGTAAACCATACTGGTTAGAAACCACCTAGCCGCAATCCAACAAAGTAATTATGCCAAAGATTTCCACGGATTAAACGATTATCTCTTTAATAAGCGCATTGTTATGACTGACATGTCCTTTGTCTGCGATCTGGAGTAACTCCACGCTTCAGTGCTCTCTCTAACAGGAAACCCCCACCAGGAACGCAGCCGGCCGTTACTTCAGCTCCTGGTCAACAGGCTGGCCTGGCCGGGAAATAAAACAGCCAGTCAGTCACACTGAGAGGACCCAGAGCTGCCCTCTGCTCCACTACGGTCATATGGCCACTATATGAGTTGGTTTATAGCCAGCCTGCTGCTGCTTAGTTAGAAGGACAGGCTGGCATTATGGCAGGAGATCATGGGTCTCTGGGGTTAGCAGATTCAACAAAGGCAAGTTGTGTCAATATGAAATGACAGACAATGCAGCAGGTCTGCAGATGGTCTGAAGGAACGTGGAAATGCAAATGACACACCCCTTTGATACAAAGCTAATGATGGCATTTTATCAGTTCTCACAGATACTTATTGTAACCTAATATCATATTAAGATGATAATAAGAATTATGATATTGATTGGGTCTATGGATGAGATCCATAGCCAGAACTAGATACAGACAGTCTGTGTGCCACTGCATTTATTTGTATTTTTAACATTGCCTCATTTGTTGTGAAATAAAGTAGCACCACACACTGAAGAAGATAGATTAAAATACACTACATAGAGATAGAGATGGAGCGAGTGTGTGTGTGTGTGTGTACGTCTATGTGAACATGTACGTGGAAATAATTACTCCCTTAAATTTGTATTCAAAAGAGCTGCAGAGTTTCAAATGGAAATGACAGACTATCTCTTCCCAATAACCTGCCAGGCAGCGTTACAGTACTCAGCAACAGTGCAAGGAGATGAAACAACAGAGCTTATTGTTACAGTGCAAAGATTGGTACCGCTTCACAACATTCTCATCAGTTAACTGCGGAATATTGCTGGGAAATACAGTAATAATAAAAGCACCCAGATTAAACTTTGTCCCATATAACGGATATAAATTATAAATAGGCGCATGCTCAGTGAGTCACCCAAATGAAAAATTCTGTAAACATGTCGATCCATCAAAAAGAATACCTAACGACTTGCTGGGGCGCTGTTAATGCAGCCTCAGTAGGCAATTACAAACTTTACAGACCTTAAATATATAACCTATTTTCAGTAATGTTTTATTCCCCCTCCGGTGTACCCCACACAGCCCCTTGTCTTTCTGTCTGATCTCCATTCTCTGGGAAAACTCATGAAGATATTAGATTTATTGTCAATTTGGGGAGTCTGAGGAGAGCTCAACAGCTTGCAATCGATGAGTCGAGGAGACAAGAGGATTTCCCTCTTTCCCACATCCTATATCCAGGTGTTCTGTCTGAAGTTGTGGGGCGCTCCCGGGAAGAAGCTTTGCGTGGCCCTCGGAGTCAGAAGAGGACAGAAAACAAGTGTTGATGAAAAGGAAAATGTTTAATTACTCCCTATGAGAGGCGGCTCTCTGAGTAAATGCCACAGGTTATGATTAAAATGTTCAGACACCAAGTTAACCCATAAAACCTGAGATGTGAATCTTATTCCCTTGTAAAGGAGGGCCTCCAAGTGCCAAGTTCCAGACAGTTGCCAGCTGTGAGTTATGATAGCCAACCTTGACAGTGAAACAAGTAGGATAGTCTGTAGAGATATACCTGTAGTGTTGAGGAATAGAACCTCTTAATTGAGGGAAAATCTAAAGAAACATAAAAGCTATCACTATTTCATACTAATATCACTGTCTGTTATTGTATATAGTTGAACAAATGAAGACTTTTGGTGCCCAGTCCCTGAATACCCACTAATATTAAAATGTTTACTTTGATAAGCACACACAAAATGAATCAATAAAAATTATCACTTGGTAGCCAGGAAAAGTTGAACATGAACAACAGTCAACAACTCTGCGGGGCTGACACACTCTCCACGGGGGCCACTCTCTCCCCCTCAACATAGCCCATGGATAGGAGAGCGAATACACCTGCCTGCTTGTTAGTGAGCCCCAATCAAGTCAGGTACCCCGCAGTGCATACTGACTGAGACTATAAACACTTATAAAAATAGTAAACACACACACACACATGCACACATGCTGACATGGGGGCAAATGATGAGTCAAGCATCAGAGCTCAGATTATCTATAGTTATCACACAAACATCAAACTCCAAGCGGTCTTCCATCCTATAAAACAATCATAGCCAGAAAGCTCAATAATGTTATAGATTATGTCATGGGTGGAGCAATGAAATGTTACACCTCAACCAGTATAGTGAGATGTGGGAAATTGTGACAGGTTTTTGTCAGTGCATGTGGATGGAATCATCAATCATTCTACAAATGTGGTTTTGAGCTGATCCAAACAATGTGTCTATAATGAGATCCTGAGTAGATGTGTGGAAGCTGAGAGCTGCAGGGACAGAGATACAGAGGTTTACAAATGGGAGGAATAGTTGGTATTCATCATGTTGATCATTCTTCTTTTCTACCCTCTCTAGAATCATGAGTGGGCTAAGTGAGAATGGCAGATTTGACAGACCTGAAATTCTTTATTTGTCCTCATGTTTGACAGTGCTACTGCATTGCAAATAAGAGTGGAATGTGTGTGTATGTGCGCGGGTGCGTGCGTGATTGTAAGATAGAGGTAGAGAGAGTAAGACTGATAAGAGAGATGTGTGGCCCCAGATAGAGATAGATTGCTGGACATGGACATTGTCCGTTTGTTTGGTGATGAAGTCATCAGGGACCGCAGTCGTCCACTGTGTCCATTAGAAACTGACAGGCTGCTTTCAAAGAGACACAGTCGACTGGAGATGTAACATTCTGAAAGGAAGAAGGGAGAGGAGGACCTCTAGTGCCTACTGATTTCCCAAAACGGATTAAATATAAATAATGCAAAAATCGAATTTTAAGCAAGCCTACAGTATATGATTTAGCTTACATGTAGCTCAAAAACGTAACTCCCTTCCATACTTTACATAATTTGACTCAGCAATGTACAATATGGATTGGGAAAAGTTGCCCACTGGGAATACCAGGTCGTTTCAACGAGGATAACTGGGTAATATTTGGTTGAGATGTTGATCAATGAGTTTACAACCTATATTCACACACTCAAAAAGACAGCCTAAAGTTTCCAATGTGTTATCACTATGCTTTCAACCATCTAAAAGCACAACTAAATTTCAATAGAAAAACAATGTCAGCTTTTTGGTTTAGTTTCACCCAAATGTCTATCACTGCACTTTTAAACGTTTATAAGCACAGCTAAGTTCAAATGGGAATACAATGTCAGATATATATTTTTTCTTTATAAAGCAGATTATATTAAAGTACTTGGGTGCAAGAGTGATCAATGCCGTTCGAGAGTCTGGGCAGATTATTAAAATCTCCATTCACCAGCTGTCACGTCCTGACCAGTATAAGGGGTTAATTGTTATTGTAGTTTGGTCAGGACGTGGCAGGGGTGTGTTTGTTTAGAGTGTTTCGGGGTTTGTTGGGTTATGTTCTTGTTAGTCTATTTCTATGTTAGTTCTAGTATGTCTATTTCTATGTGGTGTTTGTTGGGTTGACCTTCAATTGGAAGCAGCTGCTCCTAGTTGCTTCTAATTGAAGGTCCTATTTAAGAGGGGTGTTTTTCTATGGGATTTTGTGGGTAGTTGTTCTTTGTATAGCTGTAAGCGTTACAGGACTGTTTATCGTCGTTGTTTTTGTATACTTTTATTTTGGTTTTCCTTCTTTCTGCCAAATAAAAAGAAGAGTATACACATTCCCGCTGTGTTTTGGTCCAATCCCTACGACACCCGGGACACCAGCATTGACCTATGCATGCCATCTTAAACATTATTATTATATTACAGAAGAATAAATGCATAGTTACAGTAACCAAAGAATAGGACTAAATAAAATAAAGCCCCTGTAAGTCCAAGCCCTTGGTTTGCGACAAACAGTACCAGTCACAAGTTTGGACACACCTACTCATTCAAGGGTTTTTCTTTATTTTCCTATTTTCCACATTGTAGTATAATAGTGAAGACATCAAAGTATGAAATAACACATATTGAATCATGTAGAAACAAATAAAAAATATTATATATTTGAGATTCTTCAAAGAAGCCACCCTTTGCCTTGATGACAGCTTTGCACCCTCTTGGCCTTCTGTCAACCAGCTTCACCTGGAATGCTTTTCCAACAGTCTTGAAGGAGTTCCAACATATGCTGAGCACTTGTTGGCTGCTTTTCCATCACTCTGCAGTCCAACTCATCCCAAACCATCTCAATTGGGTTGAGGTCGGGTGATTGTGGAGGCCAGGTCATCTGATGCAGTACTCCATCACTCTCCTTCTAGGTCAAATAGCCTGTACACAGCCTGAAGGTGTGTTTTGGGTCATTGTCCTGTTGAAAAACAAATGATAGTCCCACTAATCCCAAACCAGATGGGATGACGTATCGCTGCAGAATGCTGTGGTAGACATGCTGGTTAAGTGTGCCTTGAACTATAAATAAATCATAGACAGTGTCATCAGCAAAGCACCCCCACATCCCACCTCCTCCTCCATCCTTCATGGTGGGAACCACACATGCAGAGATCATCCATTCAACTACGCTCTGTCTCACAAAGACACATCGGTTGGAACCAAAAATCTCAGATTTTGATTCAGCACACCAAAGGACATATTTCCAATGTTCATTGCTTGCGTTTCTTGGCCCAAGCAAGTCTCTTCTTCTTAGTGGTGGCCTTTAGTAGTGATGTCTTTACAGAAATTCGACCATGAAGGCCTGATTCACACAGTCATTTCTGAACAGTTGGCGTTGAGATGTGAATGTTACTTGAACTCTGTGAAGCATTTATTTGGGCTGCAATTTCTGAGGCTGTTAACTCTAATAAACTTATCCTCTGCAGCAGAGGTAACTCTGGGTCTTTCTTTCCTGTGGCAGTCCTCATGAGAGAGTTTCATCATAGCGCTTGATGGTTTTTGCAACTGCACGTGAAGAAACATTCAAAGTTCTTCACATTTTCCATATTGACTGACCTTCATGTCTTAAAGTAATAATGGACTGTCATTTCTGTTTGCTTATTTGAGCTGTTCTTGCCATAAAATTTACTTGGTGTTTACCAAATAGGGCTATCTTCTGTATACCACCACTACCTTGTCACAACACAGCTGATTGGCTCAAAAAAATGCAAAACGTTTACTTTTAACAAGGCACACCTGTTAATTGAAATGCATTCCAGGTGACTACCTATGAAGCTGGTTGAGAGAATGCCAAGCATGTCTAAAGCTGTCATCAAGGCAAAGGGTGGCTACTTTGAAGAATCTCAAATATAAAATCGACACTTTTCTGGTCACTACATGTTTCCATATGTGTTATTTCATAGTTTTGATGTATTCAGTATTATTCTACAATGTACATAATTGTCAAAATAAAGAAAAATCCTTGAATGAGTAGGTGTGTCCAAACTTTTGACTGGTGCTGTATACTAAGCTAACATATGGAATTGTTATTTCATAGTTTTGATGTCTTCACTATTATTCTACAATGTAGACGTCACGCTCTGACCTAGGAGAGCTGTGTTTTCTCTGTTTAGTTAGGCCAGGGTGTGATAGGTGGGTGGGAAATCTATGTGTTGTGTTCTATGTTTTGTCCGGGTATGGTTTCCAATCAGAGGCAGGTGTCTATCGTTGTCTCTGATTGGAAGCCATACTTAGGCAGCCTGTTTTTCCTTTGTTTTTTGTGGGTAGTTGTTTTCCGTTTAGTTGTGAGTACCTGACGGAACTGTCTGCTGTCATTTTTGTTTAATTTGTAAGTGTTCATTCTTTCATTAAACATCAAGACGAACATATTCCACGCTGCACCTTGGTCTACTCATTTTGACGCCTGTGACAGTAGATAATAGTAAAAATAAAGAAAAACCCTTTAATAAGTAGGTGTGTCCAAACTTTTGACACATACTGTATACTAAGCTAACATATGGAATTGTTTTAAGATGGTCATACCATGGATAATTTGGTTATTCATTTGGAATTTTAGGACCCCTGTAGGTTTTAAAAATGTTGAATCAACCCGTTTTTTCCTAGGGGGTAGAAATGCATTGAATAACACATTCATAAATGGCAAAGCAGATAATAAGGAATAAGGTTGTGAAGTGTCTGTCCTATATCTAAGAAATAATTTGACCCATATTTAGTCACTTTGGTTATGGTACTTTTTAAACCCTATTCACTTTTGTGCCGAGCAAAACAAGTGAGTGCTAAATGTTCCTGTGTCACGTCCTGACCATAGAAAGCTTTTATTTTCTATGGTAGAGTAGGTCAGGGGGGTTAATCTAGTTTATATTTTCTATGTGGGGTTCTAGTTTAGTTTTTCCATGTTTGGCTGATTTGTATTATTCCCAATTAGAGGCAGCTGGTAATCATTGTCACTAATTGGGGATCATACTTAAGTAGCATGTTTTCCACCTGTGGGTTATGGGATATTGTGTTTATGTGTAGATTCATTGTCATCACGTTTAGTTTATTCTTTATTGTTTTTGTATGTTGCTTAGTTTCACTTTATATTAAAGATGTGGAATGCTACTCATGCTGCGCCTTGGTCCAATTATTCCAACGAACATGACATCCTGAGGGTCTTACCTGTCAATGTCTTCTTAGTTTGTAGCGCAAACGGTTAGGTCTGGACTGTCAGTTTTGTGAGAAGACTTCAAAATTAGGATGTGGGCGTCTGAAAGTTCAGACGACTGACGTAAAGTTTGTGGATGTCGTAAAGCAAAAGAAATGATACTGTTATGTTCACGAAAGTGTTCTCTTTCGACACCCACATTAAAAAGTATTTACAGTTTACTATAGTTTAAATACTGTAGTAAAAAAAAAAGAGTTGTCACGGTTGTCGTCGGTGAATGAGGACCAAAACGCAGCAGGTACGTGAATGCTCATCTTGATTTTTAATTACTCTCAAAATGAACATACAAAATAACAAACACGAAACAACGAACGAACGACAATAACAGTCTGACTAGGCACACGGCTAAGCACAGAACAATCCCCCACAAATCACACACACAAACACACCCTAATATATGGGACTCTCAATCAAAGGCAGATAGACAACACCTGCCTTCAACTGAGAGTCCCAACCCCAATTAACCAAACATAGAAACACACACACCAGACTAACCATAGAATACAAACACATAGACCATCAACCAAAAACCCGGAAATACTAAATCAAACACCCTTTACACAAACACACCACCCCGAACCACATAAAACAAATACCCTCTGCCACGTCCTGACCAAACTACAAAAACAATTAACCTTATACTGGCCAGGACGTGACAAGAGTAGTATATATTATAGTATTTACTGTAGTGTTTTTGTGGACTTAACTGTAGTATTTACTTGTGTTTTGTTTTATTTTCTTTGATATAAAAGTGGGGGGGTTTCTCCTTGAACTTACTGGAGAAATACTGAAAGAACAAATCTTCCATATCCTGCAGGTGTCACGGTTGTCATTGGGAAAGGAGGACCAAAATGCAGCAGGATTGTGGATGCTCATCTTGACGTTTTATTTAACTCAAAAATACGAACACCAAAATAACAAACAATGAACTCACGATCAACACAACAGTCTTGTAAGGCTTACTCACGCTAAACAAGAAACAATCTCCCACAAATTACAAACACAAACACCCCCTAATATATAGGACTCTCAATCAAAGGCAAATTGACAACACCTGCCTTCAATTGAGAGTCCCCACCCCAATTAACTAAACATAGAACCAGACTCACTACATTAAACATAGAAATACATGAATATAAAACAGTGCCCAAAAACCCCGGAATACATAACTCAAATGCCCTACTAAATAAAACACCACCCCGAACCACATAAAACAAATACACTCTGCCACGTCCTGACCAAACTACAATAACAATTAACCCTTATACTGGTCAGGACGTGACAGCAGGAAGGTAGGATTGGGTTCTGAACATAGAGTTCAGAGCTTCTGCTCTTTTCAATAACCATGGGGAACCGATTCAGGAAACTAGGCGCAAGTCACGACTTCACAGGAGTAGCATTTGAACATAAACATTTTTTTTTATCAAAATGTGTTTTTTGGCAGAAATGCCTTCTCGAACATGTGCACTTTCATGTGCCTTAATTTCAAATGCCATCTGTAAAAATGAATAAAGTTGTTAAATTAAGGGCCTAGTTGGTTTAGCCAAAGAAAAAGTGAACAACCTTCCTGCTAGCCATGATTGGCTGAGATAATGAGTGGGCTGGACATGCCGAGAGATGCGTTTGGATTTGTCTGCCATATTGCACGTGTCTGTCTATTGGAGCTGGTCAGCATGTCTAGGTAATCTTGTCGAACGCGTCTTTTAAAAAAATGTATTGTGTAGTATAACTGCATAAACCGAATGTCAAGTTAAAGTGTACTGTTAACTAGCTAACGTTAGCTGGCTGTCTCGCTAGCTAACGTTATGTGTATGCTCTCCACTTTCTGAAGGACCGATTTTTGAAATCAGTGGAATTCGAGAATGATAGCTAAGGAGATGGAGAAAACACCAGTCTGGATTACATTGTCAAGGGCATCCATGCATGGCATCAGACAGGAGATGCGTCCAACCATGATGTATACTGGTAAGATAGTCTAGTTAGCTATATTTTCAGACATTACACCCTTCTAATTTTGACAGAAAGTGGTTTCATTTCAAGTGTACTGTTAGCTAAATAACGTTAGCTGGCTGGGTCACTAGCTAACATTATGTGTATGATCTTATTCTTTGTATCTCAGACACATTTGCTTGACTAGATATAGCCATAGAACCTGGTTGGTTAGCTACCTGCAGATTCATGCAGGGTAGTGACGTCATGAGTTGTGATTATGGTCCATTGTTTAGCTAGCTAGCTAACTGTCTTATTAACAAAAGACTCCACTCTAATTTTGACAAAGTATTTTAATTTCAAATTAAAGTGTACTATTAGCTATCTAGTTAACTTTAGCTGGCTGGCTCGCTAACTGACGTTGCGTCATGCGTTGGGATTCATTGTTTACCCAGCTAGCTATCTAGCTACATTTCTTAACAAAGTACTCTCATTTTAGTGTGCCAGAGCACAGAATAACTGATGAATTTTTGAATGCTCAACACCCGTTGAATATGTTCGGTGTCAGTAAACATCGGCAACAAAGCGTAATTCAATTGTTGTTAGCAGCACAGTTATATTCACCAACGCTCTGGATAACATGAAAACTACCTAACCAGCTATGCTTGGGTGAGTAAAATGGTCAGAGTGGGGTGTTCTCTCATTATGTGTCTGAAAGTAGCTAGCCAATGTTAGACAGTTAGCTTGGGTGCTTGACTGTCGTTGTGAGGTCAGAGCTTTTTGAACAACCCTACTTATTGGGCAGAGCTTCCAGTGTGCGCTCTGAATGCGAAACGCTCTGAATTTACGAATGGACAATTTGACAGCACCGTTGCAGTCACCAACGCTCTGGATAACATAACAGCCTAACCAACTCTGATGGGGCAAGTAATGTTCCGTGAGCTGTTCTCTCTCTCTTAGATGTCTGGAAGTAACTGGCAAGTTAGTACAGAACAGTCGGCTCAACCCTTAAAGAGATGGGTGGGGCTAACCCTTAAGAGGGTGTGAACAATGCTGAACGGCTGTAGACAAAGAAGGGCTCTCCAAAAGTTGTACCAAAACATTGAAAGACGGTTTCTCAAAAGTGAGATTACAAGTTGATCAACTTTCAAAGCAGAATTACTTTCCCATTATTTCCTTTAAATGCAGTTTATGATATACTGTACCATTTTGTAACTCTGAGTCTCTACTTTTGTCCAGTGTAAAAAACTGAAATTCAAATGTTGCTACATAAGACAGAATCCAGGTGATGAGTCACATATATGGTCTTTACTTGGCATTAAGGTTTCTCACTTATGGGACACACAAATGGGGATATGGGGGAGGGGAATGGACAGGGTATATGCAAAAATAAATACTGTAGTATTTACTATAGTTATAAAAAGTAGTGATTTTGCAGCCTGTAGTGTTTTTTGAAGACATTTCTATAGTATTTATGTTTTTTTGTGTGGATAACTAGTATCAACTATAGTATTCTACAGTATACTACAAAATTCTATACTAAGTACTACACGTGATCGAAGGATACTGTAGTGCGTAGTATAGTATTCTACAGTACACTACAGTTTCCTACAGAATTCTATAGTAAGTACTGTAGTATTCTATAGTAAACTGTACTATTTTTGTATGTGGGTGGTGGTGACTTACTAGTTTGTAGCTCAAACGGTTCGGGTTGTACAGACAATTTTGTGACAATTTTCTTGTCCGGTAGAAATGTTCTTGTCATGTGTAGAAAACACTGCTTTCACAAGTTCCATGTCATGGAATAGGCACAAGCTTTATATAGGTAGAAAGAGGGGACTGAGCTGCAGCCACTAAAAGAAACAGTATGTCTCTAGCATAAACACACAGGGAGCTAATACATATTCAAAATTACGTCACGTGTGACACATGGGCGCGTTAATCGACTCTAGGGGTATGCACTTTAAATAAAGTTTAAAGTGCTAAATATCATTACACTAAAAAGCATTACACTAAAGACCCAGGGCCACAAGCGTAATGATGAGCTTAGAGGGTACTATGGTGTTGAAGGCTGAACTGTAGTCAATGGACAGCATTCTTACATAGGTATTTCTCTTGTCTAGATGGGATAGGGCAGTGTGCAGTGCAATGGAGATTGCATCATCTGTGGATCTATTGGGGCGGTATGCAAATTGCGACGTGGCTGGTTTTACCTTTACAATCCGTGATTGTCTGAGTCCTTGCCACATACGTCTCGTGTCTGAGCCGTTGAATTGCAGCTCCACATTGTCTCTGTACTGACATTTTTCCTGTTTGATTGCCTTATGGAGAGCATAACTGGACTGTTTGTATTCAATCATATTCCCAGTCACCTTGCCATGGTTAAATGCGATGGTTTGCACTTTCAGTTTTGCCTGAATACTGCTATCTATCCACGTTTTGGTTTGGATCAGTTTTAATCGTCACAGAGGGAACAACATCCCCTATACACTTCCTGATGAATGTCAATATTATTCTCTGAGGCAACCCGGAACATGATTCCAATTGGTCAGACTAACATTGAATAGACCTTAGCACGGGTACTTCCTGTTTGAGTTTCTGCCTATAGGAACAGAGGAGCAAAATGGAGTCGTGATCTGATTTGCAGAAAGGGGGTTGGGAGAGGGCCTTGTAGACATCCCGGAAGGGAGAGTAACAATGGTCGAGAGTTTTTGAAGAGTGAGTAGTGTTGATAGAACTTTGGTAGCATTTTCCTCAGATTAGCTTTATTAAAATCACCAGCTATAATAAATGCTGCCTCATGATATGCAATTTCTAGTTTGCACAAGGCCCAGTTCCTTGACAGCCATCGTGGTATCAGCTTGAGGGGGAATATGCACGGCTGTGACGATAACTGAACATAATTCTCTAAGGAAGTAATGTGGTTGGCATTTGATTGTGAGGTATTCTAGGTCGGGTGAACAAAAGGACTTGAGTTCCTGTACATTACCACAATCACACCATGAGTAGTTAATCATGAAACATACACCTCCACCTTTCTTCTTCCCGGAGAGTTCTTTATTACTATTCGCAAGATGTTTTGTAAACCCGGGTGGCTGTAACAATGGGGAGAGTATATCCAGAGAAAGCCATGATTCTGTGAAACAGAGTATGTTGCAGTCCCTGTGTCATGTCCTGACCAGTGAGAAGGGTCATTTTGCCATAGTAGAATGGTCAGGGTGTGGCAGGGGGGTTGTTTTGTGTGTTTTGGGGTTGGTTTGTTTCTAGGGAAATTTATTCTAGTTTTCTGTTTCTATGTTTCATTTTCCTTGTGTGGCCGAGTATGGTTTCCAATCAGAGGCAGGTGTCTTTCGTTGTCTCTGATTGGAAGCCATACTTAGGCAGCCTGTTTTTCTTTGGGTTTTGTGGGTGTTTATTTTCCATTTAGTGATTGTACCTGACGGAACTGTTGAGCGTTTATTATTTTGTTGTTGAAGTGCATTCATTCAAATCCTAAGATGAGCACTATAAACGCTGCGCCTTGGTCTAATCCTTTCGACGCTTGAGACACCCTGATGTCTCTCTGGAAGGAGATCCTCACGCTGAGCTCATCTACTTTATTTTCCAAGGATTGAACATTAGCGAGTAATATACTCAGAAGCGGTGGATTGTGTGCATGCCTCCTGACTAAAACTATTCTGTGTGTATGTAGGGAAATGTCTTGTGGCAAATGGTAGGCTGTTCATCAAACTTACTACAGTACAGTATCTCATCCAAGGAAAGAAAAAGAAGAGCAAAGGCAATGTGAGTGAATAAAAATCCCACACCACTTTAACTTCAGAGTGTGTCCACACAGCATTGAGTGACAGGTGGGAGTTTGAACTTGTTTGCATTTCAATCCGCCTGTGGTCTTTCTCGGTGCGCCTGAGGAAGTCAGCCTGGGATGTAAATAATGAATAGGGCTTGGCTAAAAGCAACGCTGCTATATTGTGAGAAGCCAGAGCAGCCCTGTTATTAGCTAGGGTAAATAATACATTCCAGTGTGTGGGTTAAACAGAGATGTAATGTTGACCCCCGGGAACACAGGCATGGATACCTGCTGGGAAACACCGTAGGTTTCAGAGAGCCTCCACCTTGCACGTATACTCACACACTACACACTACGGTCATATCAAGCTGAAGTGATTACAATAATCAGAAGGAATATTCATGCCGTGACCATGGTAAGGTGCATACTGAATAAAGGGGAATATAGTCTGAGACAGAGCCATATATTTATATTTCATAACTCCTCTACATATATGGCTCTGGTCTGAGGCATATATTCTGCAGTGATACTTGAATTGGCTAATCTTCTCATCAATAAGTAAAAAAAAATTTTTATATCCTTTGGGTAAAGGTAATTTCACTTGTTTAAACGTGTCAACTATAATCAATGTGTTTTGTGGGAATATTCCAAACTGTGAGACTGCTCCAAACTGAAACAAAACATAAAGTTACCCGCTAAACTTTGAGAGAAAGTGGAGCTGCCACTGCCGCGAGGTGGGTCTTATTTTAGTTGTAAATTAAAGTGCTCATAAGAAGCGGATCTGATCTGAGCCAATGTGATTCGTAGGCAGAAAAGGCCTGTGTGATATCCGGTTTCCACTTTGAATGCACTAACAGCAGTGCATTTTCCCGTCACGGAACATCAATAATAAATGGTATTGTCTAATAGTGGTTAAAGATTCAGACCAACGACCAGACCAGCCTTTATCAATGTGACATCACTTCCTCTGTGTGAAAGAGGGGGAGGGAGGAGGGAGGGAAAGGGAGGGTGATTCATCGTTGTTCCAAGGGGGAAGGTGTTTAGGGTGACACCCACAGGAGACATAAAAGGCAAGCCAAACAGTAAAAAGGTTTACTATAGGTCCCAACTCCATTACTGCAGGGCGGTTTGATTTAATAAGGCCACAGTGACACGGCCATCTTCCTGCTTCTCCTCCACAAGGTTTCACTGAGATTGACTTTGTACAGTCCCAGTGATTAGATTATTCAAAGCCAGCCCTGGTAGGCAGCAGCAGGTAGGCAGCAGCAGCCTTTTGTCAATATCTCACATTGAAAAGGATGGACGTTTGGATTCAAGAAAAAGAAAATGTAGGGACAGAGACAAAATTAAAAATGAATGAGATTTGTAATAATATTTGGAAGATAAATACACAACGTAGAGTTTGAGAGAACTATAAACTAGAGTACTAATGGTCAATAGTGCATTGTAAATAGGAGTTGGATTTCAGTTCAACGTCTGTTAGGATCTGTGGAATGGCACTCCTAAACTCAGAGTGACGTGTTCTACGTTGGCCATGTTTTCATTGGTCTGTACATTGAGTCTGGAGTGGAATACTTGTTATTTGGCCATTGGCCAAGTTGTTCTGCAAGGACTTCTGATTGGTCAACCCCAGGCTAGGGTGGGGGGTTATAAGTGGCATCCTGTGCTTAGTTCTGGGGAAAAAGCTGAGGACCGTGAGACTGAACATCTGACTCTCAGCATAACATCTTGATTTGTCCTCTCTGAATAAACCAATTTTTCTCCCCCTGATTTGCTTTGGAGTTTGTGTTATTGAAGAATAACATAAATTGCTAACAGATTTAATAAAGAAGTTAGGTCCTTAACATTTAGATATATCTACTGACTCCAAGTGAAGAGCCTGTCAGCCAGTGCTGAAAAAAAAGGTCCAGTGTTACCCAACTCTGTGATGATCTGTATTCTGATTGGACAGAGCTTAAAAGAGGCAATCAGCATTTGCTACATCCAGTTTTGGACTTGGTCAGTCCTTGCATCCATAACTCTGTCTATGAATTTGAGACTGGTTACATTTCTCCAGCCCCATCCCTCAGCTTTTTACCGAAACGGGATGAGAAAAAGTGTTGTTATTGTTTCTACTACTGATTGCCACTTTAACAATGTTCAACAAGTTTGATTGAAACAGGAATATAAAGACAGTTATTGACAAGACTACATAGACTAAGGTGGTCATGTTAAAGCAGCATTATCAAGAGTGAACCTGCAAGTAAGCATTAATTGCACTGTGTTGTGTTTTGACCGGCTTACATATCACCAAGGGATCAGGGTTGGTGTTGATCTTTTATTCTCTCATAATGACAGGAAAAACGTTCATGAACAAATGCTTTGCTGCACTAATACGTCAAACTCCTCTCTTCCACATGGGTACAGTGGACAAGGCCAATAACAATAATGTTGTTTCACATAACAATGTAAAGCAAATGCAATGTACAGTTTTACATGTAAATGTACAGTAGCCTATAGGCCTAGGCTAGCAAACTTTCTCAATGACAGGCAGTGTTCCTCTCCTTGTTTGGGCGGCGTTCGGCGTCACCGGTCTTCTAGCCATCACCGATCCACCTTTCATTTTCCATTTGTTTTGTCTTGTTTTCCCACACACCTGGTTTTCATTTCCCTCATTACTTGTCGTGTATTTAACCGTCTGTTCCCCCCATGTCTGTGTGTGAAATTGTTTATTGTCATGTTGGTACGCTTCTGGCTGGTTTGCGCCGGGTTTTGTTTTATACCCGTGCTTTGTGGCAGCCAGTACTTTGTACTTGGTTGTGGTACTTTGTGCTGCCTCACTTGTTCTTTGGGCATTTGTTTTTGTGAAGCGATTGCATTCTGTTAAAATGATTGCCTCAGTAAAATGCTTTGTCCACTCATCTCTGCTCTCCTGCGCCTGACTTCCATGCACCAGCTACACCCACCGTTTGACAGGCAGGCGTTACGTACAGTACAGTACGTGCACTTGCGAACAGTTATGTCGTGTCTCTGACTGATTAAATTATATGACAGGCTATTTTATCAAATCGATTACCGAATGTTTGATTGATTACGTGATTGAATTAAACCATGCAACAACTAACTCTTTAATAACCTAGGGCACCATGGAAGAGTGTTTATAGAGCTGCTGTCTTCCAGATAAACTCTTAAATATCTGAAGATCTTTTATGTCAAAAGCAGTCAATTATTAATCATCACCTTATTCAGTCTCATCTGAATGTCGTAAAATGATTGGTTATCTTCACGAACCCTGGCTAACAAGTTGAATCAGCAATACAAAAATTGGCATAACCTGTTAGGGCTGGGGGGCAGTATTGACACGGCCGGATAAAAAACGTACCCGATTTAATCTGGTTACTACTCCTGCCCAGTAACTAGAATATGCATATAATTATTGGCTTTGGATAGAAAAGGCCCTAAAGTTTCTAAAACTGTTTGAATGGTGTCTGTGAGTATAACAGAACTCATTTGGCAGGCCAAAACCAGAGAAGATTCCATGCAGGAAGTGGCCTGTCTGACAAGTTGTGTTTCATCTTGGCTCTTTTTATTGAAGACTGAGGATCTTTGCTATAACGTGACACTTCCTACGGCTCCCATAGGCTCTCAGAGCCCAGGAAAAAGCTGAACGATATCGAGGCAGCCTCTGGCTGAAACACTTTATCGCGTTTGGCAAGTGGCCGATCAGAGTACTATGGGCTTAGGCGCGTGCCCGAGTCGACCCCATGCTTTATTTTCTTTCGTCTGTTTACCTAAACGCAGATTCCCGGTCGGAATATTATCGCTTTTTTATGAGAAAAATTGCATAAAAATTGATTTTAAACTGCGGTTGACATGCTTCGAAGTACGGTAATGGAATATTTAGAATTTTTTTGTCACGAATTGCGCCATGCTCGTCACCCTTATTTACCCTTTCGGATAGTGTCTTGAACGCACGAACAAAACGCCGCTATTTGGATATAACGATGGATTATTTTGGACCAAACCAACATTTGTTATTGAAGTAGAAGTCCTGGGAGTGCATTCTGACGAAGACAGCAAAGGTAATAACATTTTTCTTATAGTAAATCTGACTTTGGTGAGTGCTAAACTTGCTGGGTGTCTAAATAGCTAGCCCTGTGATGCCGGGCTATCTACTGAGAATATTGCAAAATGTGCTTTCACCGAAAAGCTATTTTAAAATTGGACATATCGAGTGCATAGAGGAGTTCTGTATCTATAATTCTTAAAATAATTGTTATGCTTTTTGTGAACGTTTATCGTGAGTAATTTAGTAAATTCACCGGCAGTGTTCGGTGGGAATGCTAGTCACATGCTAATGTAAAAAAGCTGGTTTTTGATATAAATATGAACTTGATTGAACAAAACATGCATGTATTGTATAACATAATGTCCTAGGGTTGTCATCTGATGAAGATCATCAAAGGTTAGTGCTACATTTAGCTGTGGTTTGGGTTTATGTGACATTATATGCTAGCTTGAAAAATGGGTGTCTGATTATTTCTGGCTGGGTACTCTGCTGACATAATCTAATGTTTTGCTTTCGTTGTAAAGCCTTTTTGAAATCGGACAGTGTGGTTAGATTAACGAGAGTCTTGTCTTTAAAATGGTGTATTGAAGTTTTTGTATTTTTGAGGAATTTGAATAACGCGCCACGGGATAACACTGGCTGTTGAGTAGGTCCCACCTAGCCCATAGAGGTTAATTATTTATTTACTAAATACCTAAATAATCTCACAGAATTACATATACACAGGATGGATCATACATCAATAACTAATCATGTCATAAAAGAAAAAGTCCCTAGCGGACGAAACCGATATGACGGCTGGTTACACAAAGAAAGGGGGTTGGGTTTGAAATAAAGAGCGGGAAGACTGAGGGTCAAAGGGGATTGGGTCTCTATCAGACCGTGAGAAGCTATGCTACCGTAAATACAAAATCTTATGCATTCTAATAACCGCCCATTCGGAAAAGGAAAATGCAAGATATATATTAACACTGAGCTGTGCTTCGATAGATGGGTCGAAGATGGAAGACTGGTTTGCCCAGCAGAGGTCGCCATTGTCCATTGAAGAATCTTTCTGGTCGTAGTGTTGTAGAGCGCATATGTTGTACCCTGTCGTTCTTATTAGGAGAATGTATGTCCTTTACTAGGCCACGCACGTTTACAGCTGCAGCTGCTAACTCGACTTCTAGGACGCATCACTTCTTCTTTAGTGAATAAGAGTTCAAAGTTCATACTGTTTTGCCATAATCTGCTCATGCTGAATTCTGGCTGATCTAGTAGAAATTCATCCTTCCAGCGTGGTGATCGTCACCGCCACGTGATCTGGTCTCATGTAAAATGTGTTATGTAAAGCGTACTGTATATTGAACCATTAGCAACCACAGCTCACGCTGGGGTTTGCTTAGTCTGACGTGAATTGGGTCACGGGGGCTTTTATACTGTTCACTTGGGCGTGGCCACCAAGTGAGCATACTTTACTTATGAAAACAATTCTCTCATTTAGAAGGCTAAAATTACAAATTGTTTCATATTTAAACATTTAAGTTGCACAACAATTCCATATATAACTAGAATGTGTAGAATTCCCAAGATACAATTTATGTTGTCCTGTCATCAGTAATAATGTCCCAGACAACAACTGATCTGATATTATATACTTTAAGTACAAATGGATACATTCAACTGGTTGGATTACAGAAATATTGTTCCATTCTCAACCTTTTGATGTTACTGTTTTTCAAAGCAACTCTCTGTGGTAACAAAGGATTTTCAAAAGTCCAATTTTCTGGAGTGGAGAGAGAAGGGGGAAAGGTATTTATGGGGGGGTCATAAACCGGTGGGGGGGTAGAGAGGGTTTATGACCCTCACCCAACAGGGCAAAGTCATGACAGCTAACAATACAATATTGCCAAAATAGTACAACAAACAAAAACACATGACATATCTGATAATGACAGGAAAAACGTCCATAAAGAAAATGCTGTGTTGCCCTTATACGCCAACTCATCTGCAAAATACAAAGTTTCAAGTTTCAAGTTTAATGTCACGTGCACAAGTACAGTGAAATGCCTTTCTTGCAAGCAAAAAAAATACAAAGGGACATGAACAGCCATGCAAGCCCAATGACGACATGTACAGTAGCTAGGTGGCACGTACAGTATTAAAAAATCTACAGAAAAGGTTCATAAATGACTAAAATGCATATATATAGATATATATATATATATCCCAATAAAATGGTGGGAGACCATTATTATACACTGTCAATGACCATATAAACTCAAGAGTGTTTTAATATATAGGATTGATTCTGATTTACATGGGAACATTTTACATAGCTACAGTAGAAAGGGGAGAGGTAAGGGGGGCAGTGGATATTTATGAGGGGGAATACAGAAGGAGAAGGAAGTCTGCAACATTCAACAGGGCACTTAAAACAATCAAATGAATGTACTGTAATATCAGGAACACTTAACATGTGTACCATGTTTATCTTGTGCATATGACCAATACCCTTGGTTTGATTACTTCTACTTAATTGGGTTCTGTCTCCACATTATTCAGTTAATATTGAAAGAACCCCTTAAACGACACCAATCTCTTAGTTACCGCCAATAGATTCATTAGCCTAATTATTTGATGAACTTGTAAATCTCATAGAAGCATAATTCACAACAGTGTGCATGAATGACTAAGCTCGGGCCAGTAACCGAAAGGTTGCTGGATCGAATCCCCGAACTGACAAGGTAAGAATCTGTCATTCCCCGGGCGCCAAAGACGTGGATGTCGATAATGGCAGCCCCCCCGCACCTCTCTGATTCAGAGGGGTTGTGTTAAATGGGGAAGACACATTTCAGTTGAATGCATTCAGTTGTACAACTGATTAGGTTTTCCCCTTTCCCCCTTCATTCATGCCAGTAAAACTAGTGGCAATCTAGAAACCAAAATCAACTCTCAAAACAATGTTTTCATACATACAGTGCAGCAGACCCACCAATATATTTAAAGGATGCAGTTTGTAATTTGCAGTGAATTAGTAAATCAAAGTGATTGCCTTGAGCAGCCTTTACTCCATTTCAATCACACACTAATTACTGTAATTAATGTCTAAAATGCATTTCACTCTCGAGTTGTCTCTACCTCCCACTCTTCCTCCCTCCCTCCCTCCCTCCCTCCCTCCCTTCCTCCAATTCTCTTCCCAAAATAACCATGACTTATTCTCTTTCTCCTTCTAAACACAAAAGGAAGACATCTTCTGTCACACAATTTCTGAAAGGTGAGAATTGCACACGTGTGCTTATGCACATGCATGTGCGCGTGCACAACCACACACACAATCACACACACACACACACACACACACACACACACCACACACACACACACACACACACACACACACACAATCACACACACAATCACACACGCACCTACTCACACACCCAGTGTCACTCAAGAAAATTGGTTCTGACAGGCATGACATCGGGCTCCTCGTCTCTCCAGAATTCCTCTAATAAGTGGAAATGAAGTTTAGATTAGAAAATAACTTAACTAAAAGGTTATTCAAATTGGATGACATGCCTGAAAATCCCTGCAACCAGTCTGACGTAACATTGGGGAAGTATACACTCTTACAAAAAAAGGTGCTATCTGGATCTTTAAAAGGTTCTTCGCTGTTCCCATACGAGAACCCTTTTTGGTTCCACGTAGAATCCTTTCCACAGATGGTTCTTCATGGAACCCTAAAAGGTTCCACCTGGAACCAAAAAGAGTTCTCCAATGAAGACAGCCAAATAACCTTTTGGAACCCTTTTTTCTAAGAGTTTAGAATGAGCTTCCCTTGAGATCATCTTAAAAGACCAGGCAGATCACAGCATAAATGTCCTTTTCCTCTATCAAAGGGATAAAGTAATGACATGTCACAGGTTAATAGGGATAAGAGCCACTGGTAACTCCCATTCAGAACACTAATGACCTTATCTAAACATTGAAGTCACATGACCACTTCAAATCTTTCTCCCCTTACCACTATAGGACTAAATGTGCACAGTTGGCAGAGAGTCATAGTCTGCTGCTCATAGCTATCTATTGATTGAGAGCCACCTCTGCCCTCCCTACCAGCCTCCACCACTGCTAACAGGTGGGGCTAACTGAGTCGCTCTGGATAATCTCTCCCTCCATCACGTTCACCCACATCGTGAACTTTCTCTCTCACTGTACACTCTTAGAAAAAAATGTGCTGTCTAAAACCTAAAAGCTGTCCCCTTTGAAGAACCCTTTTTCGTTCCAGGTAAAAACCCTTTTGGTTCCAGGTAGAACCATTTTGGGTTCCAGGTAGAACCCTTTCCACAGAGGGTTCTACATGGAACCCAAAGAGTTCTACCTGGAACCATAAAGGGTTCTACATGGAACCAAAAAGGGTTATCCTATGGGGACAGCCGAAGAACCCTTTTGGAACCCTTTTTTCTAAGAGTGTAGTCCTGGAGGGGCCTCAGAACAAGCAGAGAGAGGATTGGTCAGTCACTCCACACTGGTGTGAGGTAGCTAGCGAGCATGGAGCTCTAACTCTCCGCTCAGCTGTCTTTGATGTGGGACCCGGGGGCACTCTGGGGCCTTGACACTGATGAGGCACGAGGCCTAGGGCAGACATAGAGCACTGTGTGAGGAAAATCAGCAGCCAGGGCGGTGAACCCCATGCCTCCCCAATTTC
Organism: Salmo salar; assembly: GCF_965601325.2. Classification (NCBI taxonomy): domain Eukaryota; kingdom Metazoa; phylum Chordata; class Actinopteri; order Salmoniformes; family Salmonidae; genus Salmo; species Salmo salar. Next base: position 92,695,546 of record NC_138301.1, read on the forward strand.
AAGGGGTAATAAATAAAAGAACAGAGAGTGGAAAATAAACACTCACTGGCGTGGTGTACAGATACACAGGCAAGCACGCACGCACACACATGCACACACACACACACTCAGTGTTAGCTTCCTCTATGCTATCAGTAAACAGTTTGTCATGTTGAGAAAGGGAAGCTGTCCCAGCCTCTGTGTCTATGTGTGTGTGTGTGATGTGCAGGATGAGGGGCAGGAGGTGACTGTGGCCATGGGCTAAATGCTAGGGTCAGAGAGAGGAGTGTGGGTGCATGTACACAGCAGCAGTCTGTTTGTGTTGGTTGGACTGTGTGCTCTCCCCTCATCACTCTCCCCTGAAGCCTTGTTGATAAGAAGATTGGAAATCAACTAATTCTCCATTAGTCTGTTAAAGGGTAGTGTCATCATGCCTCCTGTAGATGTTAATGACCTAACTGGTCCGGTACAAAATGATGGTGATGATATAGAAGATGAGGAAAACAATGTGATGACAATGACGTTGACTTAAATGACAATTATGTCAATGTTAAACACACATAAGAAAAACTGATGTGATGGGTGAAATCAAACAAAATAAACAGGAACACTGAAAGTTGAGTTGAATGTTTCTGTCTAGCCAACTAAATGCAGGCCTGTGACCCACAACTGTTGAAATATTTACACACACACACTTTGGCAGTTCACTGAGGAGAATGTCAGAAATTGCTGCTAGTGGAAACTGCTGAGCAACAAAGCAAACGGTGGGATATCTACTGACCATTGAAACCTAGAGGATAGAAACCTTAGAACCCTGTTCTTGAACCATCTGAATCCCAGGTGACTCTGCAGCACTGTTTAGGATTATCTTTCAAAGAAAAAGCGTTCCACGGAGGAAAAAGTGCTGAACTTCCAGGCTGAGGCAGGGTTCTGGAGCTGTCCAGAGATAAGGACGGAGGGAAGGGGAGAGGATGGAGAGGAGAGGAGTATAGGGTGCACTCGGGAGGCAGGTAGCCTAGCGGTTAGCTTCCCTGTGGCTCAGTTGGTAGAGCATGGTGTGTGCAACGCCAGGGTTGATTCCCACGGGGGGCCAGTACAAAAAAAAAAATGCATGAAATGAAATGTATGCAATCGCTACTGTAAGTCGCTCTGGATAAGAGTGTCTGCTAAATGACTAAAAATGTAAAAATGTAATGCCAGTAACCGAAAGGTCGCTGGTGTAAATCCCTGAGCTGGCAAGGTGTACAAAATCTGCAGTTCTGTCCTTGAACAAGGCAGTTAGCTCCGAACAACAACTGGTCTTCAGGTGCCTATGACGTCGATTAAGGCAGCCCCCCCGGATCTCTCTGATTCAGAGGAATTGGGATAAATGTGAAAGACACATCCTGGTTGAATGTATTTAGTTGTGCAACTGACTAGGAATCCCCTTTCCCCCTTAGAAAAAAAGGTGCTATCTAGAACCTAAAAGGGTTCTTCTGCTGTCCCCATAGGAGAACCCTTTTTGGTTCCAGGTTGGCGGTTTTTGGTTCCAAAAGGGTTCTATGTGGAACCAAAACGGGTTCTCCCTGGAGCTGAAAAGGGTTCTCCTATAGGGACAGCCGAAAACCCTTTTGGAACCCTTTTTCTAAGAGTGTGTGCAGGCATTCAGAATATCATACAGCACAGATAAGCCAGCGCAGGCTGATTTTTGCTTTGAAGGGGATATTGATACACACACACACACACACACACACACACACACAGACAGACAGACAGACAGACAGACAGACAGACAGACAGACAGACAGACAGACAGACAGACAGACAGACAGACAGACAGACAGACAGACAGACAGACAGACAGACAGACAGACAGACAGACAGACAGACAGACAGACAGACAGACAGACAGACAGACAGACAGACAGACAGACAGACAGACAGGCAAAAGCTACTGTGAAAGTTCACTTATTATCTCTTTTTTCTGAAGTGCAATCTGATGTCAACTACCTTCATGTATTTACAGTGTTTATGTGTGTGTGTAAGTATATATGAGGGAATGTGGCATGGCAACCTCTCCACACGCTATTGCACTGTTATGACATTGCCTTGCAGTGGTCCTATAAATATCTCATGGCAGAACACCTGTTCTCAAAGGATACACACACACACATGTACACTCCTGAAAACAGCACAACAAAATGTTAAGATCTGTGAAGACTCATTAAATCAGAGCCAACATCAGGACTGTTTCTGGCGAGAGCCTCGGGTTTTGGTGCTTTGATTTGGTCTTTCTTTTTCTATTTCAAACTGCAAAACTTTTCACTGCCTTTATATAGAGCTGCACCTTTTCTTCAGTTTAAATTTTGATTACGATAGATTTTTCAGATGTTTGACATTTTTTCTCTTTCTGTCAGGTGGATGGGATGAGTGGAAAAACTGAAGTCCCACTGGTAACAGATATCAGGGTTGCTTGGTGGTTTCATCATATTCCACTGACACACCGTGTGGGGGCTATATGAAGTACAGGTATCCATTAAACTTGACCATTACAAGATATTTCACCTCAGTCAGGTTGTGCCTGAGGCCCACCATGGGTGTAAGGCATGATAATGATGGAGGATCACACACATTCTTGACGCACAAGCATATTCACAGACACACCTGCACCCACACCCACACCCACAGTGTTTTGATCTCTATATTGCACATGTTTTCTGCTTGCTTTGATATCTCTTTATCTAAAGCAGGCGTACCTAAAATAGGCATTATTAATCCCTCCCCATTCCTTTGACCTGTGGAAATTTTTTCTCCACGATTTTCTGAGGAATGAGTGCGTTGCTGTAGAATCATGCAGAGGGCATATAGCAGATAGGCAAAATATGTTTCTGACACAAGGTCTGACAAGGTCTGGGAGTTGGCATCTCTGTAAGGTGTATAAGGTCAGTCAGAGCAGAAAAAACACAGCTTGCCATCTATCCACAAGTTAACACTATGAGCACAAACACACCATGCCCAGCGCCAAAGGCCAGAGTTCTAAAAATCCTAATGAAAGTAGTCTTCACCAAAGAAAACTAAAGGTAGACTCTGACCTGGCATCAGTTAATAGGAGCTAACCCCCCCATCAGGGGAACTTTACCTGGCTTCTAGACAGAACCAGAATCCATCTATAACTGGACCTGACTGCCAACTGAAGGACTCCATGATTCAGAATATATGCTGGAGGCCAAAGGACAACACATTGCTTATCACTGTTTGTTCTTGTTGTTTTTCATTAATTGATTTGAGTAAAAATTCCTTTTTGAGTAAGTGACTTTTTGCAAAGAAGCCAAGACAAGAGACTTGATGCTGAATTGACCCTGTTGTTGTGAATTATAGATGTGCCAAAATAATCAACTAAAACATTCTCTTCTGAGGCCTCATCCCCATCAATACTTTAGTTTCCATCAGAATAATAGCTGTAATGTTTTTTAAGGGATTGTCGCAATGATTTATATTTAATATGCAACAGCGGCAGCATGAGGATAGTACAGTGCTTCTCAGCAATGTGTTCTTTATAGCAGATACATTGAAGAGGAGCGGAAACAAAAGCCAATAGAAAACCAGGGGCGCTCCTAGGATTTGAAGACATTGGGGGCTTGGCACAGAGCCAGTAGTTATTTTTCAGGTAACTTCACCTTCTCACCTGCCACCGCAGACACTGTCAGTACTCAATTACAGTAGCTACTGTGGGTCTCTCAACTCTGGAACACTCTTAACTCTGGAACATTCTCTACTCTCTACTCTGGAACACATACATCTACAGGGTATTGCCAAAAACCTCCATACCACTCAACAACTTCAAACATAGACACTGACCTGTCCAATGGGCCACACTGATTAAAGAATCCCAGTACTCAAACACCCTCACCCTCTCTTTCTCTCACACACACACACACACACACACACACACACACACACACGGTGCAGGAAGTAGAATCCATTGAGCAGATTTAAATGTTAGTCTGCTGTTTTCTCACCCCTCCTCTGCCTCTCTCTATCGCTTTCTCTGTGTCTGCTGTTGCTGTCTGTTGCATCCTAAGATGCTGGGTTCTTTTACTGAAGCGTGCTTATAATAAACGGAACAGATTTATTTCATGTTCTCCTTAATACATTCCTTAATACAACCATGTCAGGTAACCTAGTGGTTAGAGCATTGGGCCAGTAACCAAAAGGTTGCTGGATCAAATCCCTGAGCTGATGAGGTAAAAACCTGTTGTTCTGCACCTGACCAAGGCAGTTAACCCACTGTTCCTGGTAGGCTGTCATTGTAAATAAGAATTTGTTCTTAACCTGTTATGGCTAGGGGGCAGTATTTTCACAGCCGGATAAAAAACGTACCCGATTTAATCTGATTATTACTCCTGCCCAGAAACTAGAATATGCATATAATTATTAGCTTTGGATAGAAAACACTCCAAAGTTTCTAAAACTGTTTGAATGGTGTCTGTGAGTATAACAGAACTCATTTGGCAGGCCAAAACCTGAGAAGATTCCATGCAGGAAGTGCCCTGTATGACAATTTCTTGCCCTTCTTGATTATCTCTATCCATTACAGAGGATCTCTGCTGTTACGTGACACTTCCTACGGCTCCCATGGGCTCTCAGAAGGCGGCAAAAAGCTGAATCGTGGCTTTGCAGGCTCTGGCTGAAAAAAAGTAGCGTGTTTGGGTAGTGGCTGGTTACAGTACTGTGAGACTCAGGCGCGTGCCCGAGTCGACCCCATGCCTTGTTTTCTTTCGTCTGTTTACCTAAACACAGATTCCCGGGCTGAATATTATCGCTTTTTTACGAGAAAAATGGCATAAAAATTTATTTTAAACAGCGGTTGACATGCTTCGAAGTACGGTAATGGAATATTTAGAAATCTTTTGTCACGAATTGCGCCATGCTCGTGACCCTTATTTAGACTTCGGATAGTGTCTTGAACGCACGAACAAAACGCCGCTATTTGGATATAATGATGGATTATTTTGAACCAAACCAACATTTGTTATTGAAGTAGCAGTCCTGGGAGTGCATTCTGACGAAGACCACCAAAGGTAATGAAACTTTTGTAATAGTAAATCTGATTTTGGTGAGTGCTAAACTTGGTCGGTGTCTAAATAGCTAGCCGTGATGGCTGGGCTATCTACTGAGAATATTGCAAAATGTGCTTTCACCGAAAAGCTATTTTAAAATCGGACATATCGAGTGCATAGAGGAGTTCTGTATCTATAATTCTTAAAATAATTGTTATGTTTTTTGTGAACGTTTATCGTGAGTAATTTAGTCAATTCACCGGATGTTTGCGGGGGGTATGCTAGTTCTGAACGTCAAATGCTAATGTAAAAAAGCTGGTTTTTGATATAAATATGAACTTGATTGAACAAAACATGCATGCATTGTATAACATAATGTCCTAGGGTTGTCATCTGATGAAGAGGAATTTGCTAACAATTTACTAAATTACTCACGATAAACGTTCACAAAAAGCATAACAATTATTTTAAGAATTATAGATACAGAACTCCTCTATGCACTCGATATGTCCGATTTTAAAATAGCTTTTTGGTGAAAGCACATTTTGCAATATTCTAAGTACATAGCCCAGCCATCACGGGCTAGCTATTTAGACACCCGGCAAGTTTAGCCTTCACCAAAATCAGATTTACTATTATAAAAGTTTGATTACCTTTTGTTGTCTTCGTCAGAATGCACTCCCAGGACAGCTACTTCAATAACAAATGTTGGTTTGGTCCAAAATAATCCATCGTTATATCCGAATAGCGGCATTTTGTTCGTGCGTCCCAGACACTATCCGAAATGGTAAATCAGGGTCGTGCGCATGGCGCAATCGTGACATTCCATTACCGTACTTCAAAGCATGTCAACCGCTGTTTAAAATCAATTTTTATGCCATTTTTCTCGTAAAAAAGCGATAATATTCCGACCGGGAATGTCCATTTAGCTAAACAGAGGAAAGAAAACAAAGCTTTCGGTCGACGCGGGCACGAGCCTGAGTCTCACAGTACTGTAACCAGCCACTACCCAAACGCGCTACTTTGTTTCAGCCTGCAAAGCCACGATTCAGCGTTTTGCCGCCTTCTGAGAGCCTATGGCAGCCGTAGGAAGTGTCACGGGACACTCTTCAATAAACAGAGACAAGAAGAACGACACCTTGTCAGACAGGCCACTTCCTGCATGAAATCTTCTCAGGTTTTGGCCTGCCAAATGAGTTCTGTTATACTCACAGACACCATTCAAACAGTTTTAGAAACTTTGGAGTGTTTTCTATCCAAAGCTAATAATTATATGCATATTCTAGTTACTGGGCAGGAGTAGTAACCAGATTAAATCGGGTACGTTTTTTATCCAGCCGTGAAAATACTGCCCACTAGCCCCAACAGGTTAACGCATAACACATTTCTCAGTACACCACACTCCTCCCCGGAAATTCTCACTTCCTCTGAAAACATCCTTGATGAACATTATGGGTTTTCCAAAACAGTTTTTCACATATCAACTCATATACAACCCGTTTACAGATCCAATCGGTCTGGAGGCCTTCTGACCCTTTTTGGCCTCTCATGATGCTCTGGACCCTCAGGCTCACTGCCTGGCACAATCTGTGTCTCTGTATGCGTGCCCGTCACAGTCGTAGTGTCCATGTCCCAATCAGAGATGTTCCACTCTGACACATTCAGCTCTTCTCTTTCATTGTGTTGCATCATCATTTGAGCCACATGCTTCTTAGACAATAGTTCCTCAGTCTGCACCAAGTAGGTTACAGGACCAAGTACCCTTTTCACAACCACGGGTACCCATTTCTATCTCTTTTCTCCCTGGTAATCTCGGACAACCACTATTTTTCCCGATTGAAAAAAGTCCTGATGACTTGTCCTTCTCTAGAGCCTGCTGCGCGATTTGAAGCTGCATGATACAGAGCCGACTGGATGTGTTTCACCCCATTCAACTGAAAGAATGTCTCCATCTTGTTTGACACCAGCTGCGACCCATTGTCTGAAACAGACTCCTCAAGTAACCCATAGGCTGAGAACATTCCACAGAGTGTCTCTACCGTGGCTGTAGCTGAAGTATTACTCATACACTTTACTTCTGGCCAGCGTGAGTATGCATCCGGAACTACTAAGAACTGGTGCTTTCCCTTTTCAGCAAAATCAATATGGATGCGCTGCCAGGGCCTCTCAGGCCATTTCCAAGGATGCACTAGCGCAAGGTTCGGCATACACTATCGGTCACATGTTTTAGAACACCTACTCATACTTTTTCTTTATTCTTACTTACTATTTTCTACATTGTAGAATAGTAGTGAATACATCAACACTATGAAATAACACATGGAATCATGAAGTAACCAAAAAAGTGTTAAACAAATCAAAATATATTTTATATTTGAGATTCGTCAAATAGCCACCCTTTGCCTCGATGACAGCTTTGCACACTCTTAGCATTCTCAACCAGCTTCACCTGGAATGCTTTTCCAACAGTCTTGAAGGAGTTCCCACATATGCTGAGCACTTGTTGGCTGCTTTTCCTTCATTCTGCGGTCTGACTCATCCCAAACCATCTCAATTTGTTTGAGGTCGGGGAATTGTGGAGACCAGGTCATCTGATGCAGCACTCCATCACGCTCCTTCTTGGTAAAGTAGCCCTTACACAGCCTGGAGGTGTGTTGGGTCATTGTCCTGTTGAAAAACAAATGATAGTCCCACTAAGCCCAAACCAGAAGGGATGGTGTTTTGCAGCAGACTGCTGTGGTAGCCATGCTGGTTAAGTATGCCTTGAATTCTAAATAAGTCACAGACAGTGTCACGAGCAAAGCACGACCACACCATAACACACACCATAACACCTCCTCCTCCATGCTTTACGGTGGGAAATATACATGCGGAGATCATCCGTTCACTCACCACCCTACCTCTCACAAAGACACAGCGGTTGGAACCAAACATCTCCAATTTGGCTCCAGACCAAAGGACACATTTCCACCGGTCTAATGTCAATTGCTCATGTTTCTTGGCCCAAGCAAGTCTCTTCTTATTATTGGTGTCCTTCAGTAGTGGTTTCTTTGCAGCAATTCGACCATGAAGGCCTGATTCACACAGTCTCCTCTGAACAGTTGATGTTGAGATGTGTCTGTTACTTGAACTCTGTGAAGCATTTATTTGGGCTGCAATTTCTGAGGCTGGTAACTCTAATGAACTTATCCTCTGCAGCAGAGGTAACTCTGGGTCTTCCATTCCTTTGGAGGTCCTCATGAGAGCCAGTTTCATCATAGCATTTGATGGTTTTTGCAACTTTCAAAGTTCTTGAAATGTTCCGTATTGACTGACCTTCATGTCTTAAAGTAATGATGGACTGTCGTGTCTCTTTGCTTATTTGAGCTGTTCTTGCCATAATATGGACTTGGTCTTTCACCAAATAGGGCTATCATCTGTATACCACCCAACCTAGTCACAACACAACTGATTGGCTCAAATGCATTAAGAAGGAAAGAAATTCCACAAATTAACTTTTAAGAAGGCACACCTGTTAATTAAAATGCATTCCAGGTGACTACCTCATGAAGCTGGTAGAAAATAGTAAAAATTAAGAAAAATCCTTGAATGAGTAGGTGATCTAAAACTTTTGACCGGTAGTGTATGTCGATTAGACTGACACACCTGGCATCTCCTTACCATGTCTTCTATGTCTGAGTCTAACCTGGGCCACCAAAAGTGGCTCCTTGCAAAAGCTTTCATTTTTACCATGGTGGTTTTTACCATAATTTTATAACATTTTTGACATGCGTTTTTCTGGATTTTTTTTGTTGTTATTCTGTCTCTCACTGTTCAAATAAACCTACCATTAAAATTATAGACTGATCATTTCTTTGTCAGTGGGCAAACGTACAAAATCAGCAGGGGATCAAATAAATGTTTTCCTCACTGTAGGTAAGTAAAGCCAGATATGTTCTGAGCTCAGTCACCATAGTTGGCACTGGAGCCTTTGCTATGGCTTCAGTCTTGTCCTGCACTGGATGTAGCCTCTGTTCGTCTATCCTGTGACCTGAGTAAGTGACACTGGACTGAAAAAATGCACACTTGACCCTGTTTACTCTTAACCCACGCTCTTGCAGCCTCTGTAACACTGCTTCTACATTCTGTAAGTGGTCCTCTGTCAATTTCCCTGTGATAAGAATATCATCCAGAAGGCACACAACCCCAGCTAAGCCCTGTAAGGCCTGGTCGATAATACGCTGGAATATAGCTGCATACTCCATAAGGCAGTCTATTCTTCTGGTAAAAACCCTTCAACGTGTTTATAGTCAGGAAATGCTTTGACTCTTGATCTACTTCCACTTGCTGGTAGGCCTGTGTAAGGTCTAACTTTGTGAACCATTTACCCCCACGCTAGAGTAGAAAACAAGTCCTGGGTCTTTGGTAAGGGGTACCGGTCCACATCAACCCATGCATTAACAGTCACCATATAATCATGACATGTTCTGACACCCCCGTTTGTCTTTGGAATGCAAACTATAGGTGCTGCCCATTCACTGGATTCTATGGGTGTGATCCCTCCTTGTTTTTCTAGCTCTGTAAGCGGTTTGTCTACTGCCTCTCTGAGTGCATAAGGCACAGGTCAAGCCTTACAAAACTTTGGAACAGCTTTCTCTGACACTTGAATTTTGGCTTTATTAACTCCCTTTACTACACCCATTTCACCACTAAACACCTCAGCATATTTATCGCACTGCTGCGCAACTGGGTGTGACAGATGGTTCACATTGACCAATCTAATTTAACCTGAATCCAGTTTCTCCCAATTAGCGTAGGACCCTTACATTCTCACACTAATAGGGATAGTGTTAACACCTGAGCACCACATTTCACTTTAAGCTCCAGCTTTCCCAATAACTGAATGGGCTGAGCTGAGTAAGTTCTCAAAACAACATCACATGGTTGCAGTTTATACTTCTTAAATCTGCTGTTGTACAGCTTCTCTGAGATAATAGATATGGCAGCCCCAGTATCTACTGCCATCTTTATCTTTTCCCCATTACATCTCACCATGACCATGTACGGTTAACATACTCACGATCAATACACACAGTAAAAAGTCCTAAGTCCTTTTCTGACTGGTGATTTCCGACTGTGCTGGACACTGAAGGCAATAGCTGGATTAGTGTGCTGTGAAATTCACAGGTCTGCTGTGAATTTCCTGTCCCCAAACAATGAAAACAGGGCTTTGACGTCTCCCTCCATCCACTGTTTCTCCCTTGAGGATCCGGGTTGATGCCCCTCCCGTTTTGTGGTCAACTGATCGGTTCTCAACTGAGACGGTGTCTGCTGGAATTTAACATCTTGCCCCGCAGCTCCATACTGGCAACTCCATAAACTAGGTCCCTCAGCTGAACCTCTAGTGCAGCCCCAAACTCACCTGTAGCCGCCAGTTCCTTTAGTGATGCTATATACACAGCTAATGTCTCTCACGCCAACTGTTTCCTATTCCAAAAAACATACGTCTCGCTCAACACGTTCCGTTTTGGTGCATACAAGTCTCTCAGACCTGAAATGATCTCCTGGAAGCTAGCCTCTCCCGGCGCTAGCAAATCTTTCAGCAGCGTAAACATCTTTGAACCCACGACTGATAGAAACACTGCTCTTCTTCGGTCGTCAGCTAACTCGTTGGCCTCAAAAACTGCAAAAATCGCTCCTCATATGTGCTGAAGCTGTCGTTCGCCTCCTGGAAACACAAACCGGTCTCACTACTTAAAAGTGCCATGGCTCTCATTAGCCCACGCGCCTTTACTTCCCAGATGACCAGCTACTTTACTAGTACAAACTAACTTTTTAGCTTGTTGACTCGTTGGGTCATCAGTAGTCAGAGGATAAAAAAAAAATCCGTTATCCTCGTCACCAGTTGTTGAATCTTAAGACGCTGGGTTATTTTACTGAAAACTCCGAAGCGTGCTTATAATAAACGGAACAGATTTATTTAATGTTCTCCTTAATACATTCCAGTCGACCATTCTCTACAGCTGTCACGCCCTGACCTTAGAGAGCCTTTTTTATTCTCTATTTTGTTAGGTCAGGGTGTGACTTGGGTGGGCATATCTATGTTTCTATTTCTTTGTTGGCCTAGTATGGTTCCCAATCAGAGGCAGCTGTTTATTGTTGTCTCTGATTGGGGATCATACTTAGGCAGCCCTTTTTCCCACCTGTGATTGTGGGATCTTGTTTGTGTGTAGTTGCTTTCTGCACTGCATGTAGCTTTACGTTCGTTTTCGTATTTTGTTGTTTTCCCCGGTGTCATTGTTAATAAAATAAAATGTACGCCTACCACGCTGCATGGCGGTCTTATTCCAACAACGGACGTAACAACAGTGTCTTCAGCCCAACTCACAAATGTATCATTAAACTTTACCTGCCCTTGCATCTTGTAATCCAATCACTTCAATGCCAGAACGGAAACCCTATTATCATTTGTTAATTCAAATAACTATGCTTACAAATACCAATGGCTCCTTGCAACCATTTTAAATCTAAACTCATTAACACATAATACATTTCTTAATACACCACACTGTCTCTTAGTCTTCTATTTTTCTGTCTCTTGTCTACCCTCCTCTCTCGCCCTGTCTTGGTTGTAAAAACTGTCAAAGTAAACAATTGTTTTAATAGTAATTTCTCAGGCTTTTCCAGCTCACCTGCAAATTCTTTGTAAACATGTTTTCTCACTACCATGTTTCTCACTACCATTGTAACCATGTCTTTTTCACTACCTGTGTTTCACTGGTTACTATTTTTGCAAATAAATATAACTAATTAGAATCTATAGAGCAGCTTGAAGTGATACAGTCTACTATGTGCTCAACATACCTCTGTTCTCTCTTCATCTGTCCTCTTCTATCACTTTGTCTGTATTGTCTGTTGCCGTCACAGGTTCTTGTTTGTTACTCTCCTTTGTCTATCCTCTTTTGTTATGGCCTGTTCTGTTCTTCTGGTGTCTACTCCATCATATCCCACTCTTCTGTTGCTATTTCTGTGTCTTGTATAGTGTGGTGTGTCTCTCCATAATATCATCCTTTTCTGTTTCTATCTCTGTGACCTGTCTGGTGTCGCTCTCCATCATATCCTACTCTTCTGTTGCTATCTCTGTGTCTTGTCTGGTGTCACCCTCCATCATATCCTACTCTGTTCGTGTCTCTGTGTCATCTCTGATGTGTTTCTCTCCATCATATCTTATTCTACATGTTGCTGTCTCTGTGTCTTGTCTGGTGTCTCTCTCCATCATGTCCTACTCTTCTGTTACTCTTTGTGTCTTGTCTGGTGTCCCTCTCCATCACATCCAACTCTTCTGTTGCTGTCTCTGGTTCTTGTCTGGTGTCTCTCTCCATCATATCCTATTCTTCTGTTGCTGTCTATGTGTCATGTCTGGTGTCTCTCTCCATCATATCCTATTCTACTGTTGCTGTCTCTGTGTCTTGTCTGGTGTCTCTCTCCATCATATCCTATTCTTCTGTTGCTGTCTCTGTGTCTTGCCTGGTGTCTCTCTCCATCATATCCTATTCTTCTGTTGCTGTCTCTGTGTCTTCTCTGATGTGTCTCTCTCCATCATATCTTATTCTGCATGTTGCTGTCTCTGTGTCTTGTCTGGTGTCTCTCTCCGTCATGTTCTACTCTTCTGTTGCTCTCTGTGTCTTGTCTGGTGTCTCTCTCCATCATGTCCTACTCTTCTGTTGCTCTCTGTGTCTTGTCTGGTGTCTCTCTCCATCATGTCCTACTCTTCTGTTGCTCTCTGTGTCTTGTCTGGTGTCTCTCTCCATCATGTCCTACTCTTCTGTTGCTCTCTGTGTCTTGTCTGGTGTCTCTTTCCATCACATACAAATGTTCTGTTGCATGTCTGCTGTCTCTCTCCATCATATCCTATTCTTCTGTTGCTGTCTCTGTGTCTTGCCTGGTGTCTCTCACCATCATATCGGACTATTCTGTTGCTATCTCTGTGTCTTGTCCGGTGTGTCTCTCTCCATCATATCCGACTCTTCTGTTGCTATCTCTGTGTCTTGTCTGGTGTCACCCTCCATCATATCCTACTCTGTTGGTGTCTCTGTGTCTTCTCTGATGTGTCTCTCTCCATCATATCTTATTCTGCATGTTGCTGTCTCTGTCTCCGACAAACAGTCAAACAGGCAAAGCGTCAATACAGGACTAAGATCGAATTGTACTACACCGGCTCCGACGCTTGTCAGATGTGGCAGGGCCTGCAAACTGTTATAGACTACAAAGGGAAGCACAGCCGAGAGTTGTCCAGTAACACGAGCCTACCAGACGAGCTAAATAACTTCTATGCTCGCTTCGAGGCAAGTAACACTGAAACATGCATGAGAGCATCAGCTGTTTTGGACGACTGTGTGTTCACGCTCTCCGCAGCCAATGTAAGACTTTTAAACAGGTCAACATTCACAGGGCCGCTGGACCAGACAGATTACCAGGACATGTACTCTGAGCATGCGCTGACCAACTGGGAAGTGTATTCACTGACATTTTCAACCTATCCCTGTCTCAGTCTGTAATACCAACATGTTTCAAGCATGCCCAACAACACTAAGGTAACCTGCTTAAATGACTACAGACACGTAGCACTCATGTCTGTAGCCATGAAATGCTTTGAAAGGCTGGTCATGGCTCACATCAACACCATTATCCCAGAAACCATAGACCCACACCAATTTGCATACCGCACCAACAGATCCACAGATGATGCAATCTCTATTGCACTCCACACTGCCTTTTCACACCTGGACAAAAGGAACACCTATGTGAGAATGCTATTAATTGACTACAGCTCAGGATTCAACACCATAGTGCTCTCAAAGCTCATCACTAAGCTAAGGACCCTGGGACTAAACACCTCTCTCTGCAACTGGATCCTGGACTTCCTGACGGGCCACCCCAAGGTGGTAAAGGTAGTTTACAATAGATCCGCCACGCTGATCCTCAACACGGGGGCCCCTCAGGGGTGCGTGCTAAGTCCCCTCCTGTAGTCCCTGTTCACTCATGACTGCACGGCTTGGCATGACTCCAACACCATCATTAACCTGTTAGGGCTGGGGGGCAGTATTTGCACGGCTGGATAAAAAAATGTACCCGATTTAATCTGGTTACTAATCCTACCCAGTAACTAGAATATGCATATACTTATTATATATGGATAGAAAACACCCTAAAGTTTCTAAAACTGTTTGAATGGTGTCTGTGAGTATAACAGAACTCATTTGGCAGGCAAAACCCTGAGACATTTTCTGACAGGAAGTGGATACCTGATGTGTTGTATTACCTTTAAACCTATGCCATTGAAAAACACAGGGGCTGAGGAATATTTTGGCACTTCCTATTGCCTCCACTAGATGTCACCAGCCTTTACAAAGTGTTTTGAGTCTTCTGGAGGGAGATCTGACCGAACAAGAGCCATGGAACGATGATGGCCCATTAGACACCTGGCGCGCGAGTTCATGTTGGGTACCCTCGTTCCAATACGTTATAAAAGAGAATGCATTCGTCCACCTTGAATATTATTCATGTTCTGGTTAAAAAAGGCCCTAATGATTTATGCTATACAACGTTTGACATGTTTGAACGAACGTAAATATATTTTTTCCCCTCGTTCATGAAGTGAAGTCCGGCGGGTTTAGATCATGTGCTAACAAGACGGAGATTTTTGGACATAAATGATGAGCTTTTTTGAACAAAACTACATTCGTTATGGACCTGTGATACCTGGAAGTGACATCTGATGAAGAGAATCAAAGGTAATGGATTATTTACATAGTATTTTCGATTTTAGATCTCCCCAACATGGCGGCTAGTCTGTATCGCAACGCGTATTTTTCTGGGCGCAGTGCTCAGATTATTGCAAAGTGTGATTTCCCAGTAAGGTTATTTTTAAATCTGACAAGTTGATTGCGTTCAAGAGATGTAAATCTATAATTCTTTAAATGACAATATAATATTTTACCAATGTTTTCTAATTTTAATTATTTAATTTGTGGTGCTGACTTGAATGCCGGTTATTGGAGGGAAACGATTTCCTGAACATCAACGCCACAGTAAAACGCTGTTTTTGGATATAAATATGAACTTGATAGAACTAAAAATGCATGCATTGTCTAACACAATGTCCTAGGAGTGTCATCTGTTGGAGATTGTAAAAGGTTAGTGCATAATTTTAGCTGATTTTATGGTTTTGGTGACGCCTGTCTTTGAATTGGCACAACATTACACACAACTCTTGTAAATGTACTGTCCTAACATACTCTAAATTTATGCTTTCGCCGTAAAACCTTTTTGAAATCGTAAAACGTGGTTAGATTAAGGAGATGTTTATCTTTCAAAGGGTGTAAAATAGTTGTATCTTTGAAAAATTTGAATTTTGACATTTATTTGGATTCAAATTTGCCGCTCTTGAAATGCACCTGCTGTTGATGGAGTGCACCACGGGTGGGACGCTTGCGTCCCACCTAGCCCATAGAGGTTAACTTCGCTGATGACACAACAGTGGTAGGCCTAATCACCGATAACGATGAGACAGCCTATAGGGAGGAGGTCAGAAACCTGACCATGTGGTGCAAGGACAACAACCTCTCCCTCAACGTGATCAAGACAAAGGAGATGATTGAGCACTACAGGAAAAGGAGGACCAAGCACACCCCCATTCTCATCGACGGAGCTGTAGTGGAGCAGGTTGAGAGATTTAATTTCCTTGGTGTCCACATCGCCAAAGAATTTGCACGGTCCAAGCACACCATGACAGTCGTGAAGAGGGCATGACAAAACCTATTCCCCTAAGGAGACTGAAAAGATTTGGCATGAGTCCTCAGATCCTCAAAAGGTTCTACAGCTGCACAATCGAGAGCATCCTGACCGGTTGCATCACTGCCTGATATGGCAACTGCTCAAACTCCGACCACAAGGCACTACAGAGTGTAATGTGTACGGTCCAGTACATCACTGGGGCCAAGCTTCCTGCCATCCAGGACCTCTATACCAGGTGGTGTCAGAGGAAAGCCCTAAAAATTGTCAAAGATTCCAGCCACCCTAGTCATAGACTGTTCTCTCTGCTACCGCATGGTCCAAGAGGCTCCTAAATAGTTTCTACCCCCAAGCCAGAAGACTCCTGAACAGCTAATGAAATGGCTACCCAAACTATTTGCATTTTTTATGTATTTTCTTAAAACTGCATTGTTGGTTAAGGGCTTGTAAGTTAGCATTTCACTTTAAGGTCTACACCTGTTGTAGTCGGCTCATGTGACAAATACAATTAGATTTGATTTGATTGTCTGGTGTCTCGCTCCGTCATATCCTATTCTTCTGTTGCTGTCTCTATGTCTTGTCTGGTGTCTCTTTCTGTCACAGATCCCTCTGGAACTTTCATTGCGCACACCCGGCTCCTATTCACACTGATTGTATTTGTATATATGTGCCCTTTGTTCACCATGGTCTTATCGATTATTGTTACAATGTCCGTTGGTGTGTGTGAGTACCTGTGCTGTGTGTTTTGACTTTCGTGCCATTGTGGATTGCACAGATGATTACGGGTCTCGTCCCATGTGTTAATCATTGTGCGTGTGTTATTTATTCGAGGTACTCCTCGCTCATTTTGTTTTGGATTTCTACCCTGTGTTTTGTTACGTGTTTGTTTGGTCTTCGTCCCCGTGCCGTAATTTGGACGTAATAAAAAAAACTATTACGCATTCCTGCGTCTGTCTCCCGAATCTCTTCATACCAGCGTGACACTCTCCCTCGTCTACTCTGTTGCTGTCTCTGTGTCTTCTCTGGTGTGTCTCTCCAACATGAATCCTAAATACAGGTACCATTTTCTTTTGTTAATCTCTGCAGGTTTGTCATCTAATTTATTGGAACATGGTGGAGATAGACGCAACCTAGCTCTCGAAAAACCTTTTAATCCATAGGGTTTTCAGATTTTAGCTTTGCCCACAGTTGGCTGCATGTGAACTACAATTTCGATGCTATGTTTTAATGTTTAGAAACGTCAATAATCATTGCTTGCAAAAAGTTTTTTCAAAACATATGCTGATATGCCCTTTATTTTCATATCAGAGAGAATTAATAATATTATTTCAAAAAAATATATACACTTACTTCAGCAAATTTGCACAGATGTCTCCAGTTGACGAACTACACTTTCTCCCAAGTTAAGCTTACACACAGGTGTTCGGAGCATGCCAGATAGCTAATTAGCACATGTGGCTGCCTATGTCTTTCTTCTGTCATCCGTAAACAAGCGCTGTAACAAGGAGATATGGCCCTGTGCGAACATTAACCCTAACCCTACAGTATAAAAGTGTGTAATAATTTAAACTTCGGGATTTTGGCAATTAAACCCTTTATCTAATTCCCCAGAGTCAGATTAACTTGTGGATATCATTTTTATGTCTCTGCGTGCAGTTTGAAGAAAGTTGCTAACTACCATTACCGCAATGACTGGAAGTCTATATTATCAGCTAGCATGCTAGGAGATACCATAGATTTCCAGTCATTGCGCTAACGCTAGTTAGCATTGGCTCACAAAAGAAGCCTAACTTCCTTCATATTGGATGCAGAGACTTACACATAGTATCCACGAGTTCATCTGACTCTGGGAAGTAATGGATTCATTGCCAAAATCCCGAAGTATCCCTTTAACCTTTTGTTTTTGGAAAATGATTTCTCGCTGATATGAAATATACATTCCTTATGTTTCCAAAACTGGACTGCAAGCAATGCTTTTTTTAGATTGAGCATCGGGGCTCTTAACAAAACTCCCCCAAACAGAAGGTGCTATCGTCATTAGTTAGCATCTATGAATGGTTTGCATGCAACCATGCTTTAAGGCAGTACATTTTTCTAAATCCAGGTTGAGGCTTTCTACCCGCAGGAACATGGAGCACTCCGTGTTCCAAAAATGACATTATTTTTCCTTTACATTGCATGATACCATTTGAAGAGCTACAGTATTACACCACTCATATAAGGAGTGGAGAAGCCTTATGCAGTATCTACTATTACTGCCCTACCAAGCAAAAAGGCAGTAACTGCTTATAGTGTGGAACTGAGAAAAATAGCTTTTATTTACCTTGGATTCACAGTACCTTTATGCAGTTACTGCTAACATGACCCCCATGTATTTAATGTAGCAAAAATGACATTAACTAATTTTCGACCAAATGAACAGTTACTGCCTTTTTGCTTGGTAGTGCAGCATACACCTGTCTACTCCTGGAGTAGCTCCCTGTCAGAGAGACTGTGATTAGAGGGTTAGGCCCTGGACCAGTGGTAGGGCAGGGGTGAGTGCTCTCACTTTCAAGCACACTCACTACCTCTATCCGTCTCTCTCCAGGTGCTACAAAGACTGAATATTCTATGGACCTCCAGAGCCTTTTGACCAAACTACCTGCGATCAATCCAGAGCACAGAGCAGTAAGCTTCACTCTTAATAGTATACTTGACGCACCATGTAAACCTCCTTCACTATGGCAGTCTACCTGTGTGATGGCATAGCATATTATCCAGGGCCAATGTTTGGATTTAATTTACTCTGTACTCACTTATGCTCTCTCCTCCCTGTAAAAGTCTCCCAGACACCCTATTGTCAGCTATCCGCAGACCGTTCCCTGAGGAAGGCTTTCAATGGCCACATTTTGGGGATGACCAAATGCAATAAAGTTTTGTATATAAATAATAACTTTTTGATAGCATGTTTGTCACGTTGGTCTTCATATTTTTACTAACTTCTGTGGAAACATCAAGACAAATACACTAAGAGCTTATGATTCAAAAGGTCTAAAATAAATGAAAGTCTTATGTCCAGGGTGAATACATTTTTATTCATGTATAAGATACACATCACACGTGTGCCATCTAAAATATAAATTCCAGACAAGATTACAGAATTGAATAAGTAAAAAAAGTGAATATGCAGTCAATCGGTGCCTGCGTCCGTAACAGTTTGTATGAATTTGAGTGGTTACATACAATACATGTTAGAATGGCTTCGAGACAGGAAGAGAGAGACTGCTGCTGTACTCCCAGGTAAGGCTCTTGCTTCCAGTACCACTGAAGGCCCCAGTATTCAGTCAAGCAGCTTGTCAAAGCATGCAGTGGCCTGATAGGGAGATGCATTAAGTACCTTTCATGTGGTGAAGCGACTGCTGTGCAAGGTATTGGGCAACAGCTTTCTTCCCGGGCCCGAATTTACAAAGCATCTCCAGTGACCTAGGACCAGCTCCCTCTTGTCAATGCAATCACCATTGTGATCTAAAAGGCTAAACTGATCCTAAATCAGCACTCCTACTCGAAGGTGCTTTGTGAATACAGGCCCTGTTCTGTCAGAATGCTGCTTTCTAGTGATCTAACTCCATCACCACCTGAAATGCAACAACACCAGAAACATGAAGTCAGTAACTATGCTAACAAATAAAAGACTCAGGTAGACTCATGGGGCGGCAGGTAGCCTAGTGGTTAGAGCGTTGGGCAAGTAATCGAAAGGTTGCTAGATTGAATCCCCGAGCTACAAGGTATAAATCTGTTGTTCTGCCCCTGAACAAGGGGCATCCCTGGCCTGCACCTCATCCCCCCCCCCCGCTTTTCAATAAATACCTTAGTTACCTTGTCCTTGTCTGAGTCTTCTCTGGGTTTACCCGCTCCGCCACACGTAACAGTAACATATCATACAAAATGGGTGAACGACATCCACAAATTAATACATACCATACAAAATGTAAAATAGCATACTAAATGGAGAGTCTCGGATTTAAATACAGAATAATACCAAATGCTCTGAGACCAGGTTGGACAGGCTGCTCTCCTGCTGTTGTGGTTATGTTATTGGGAGGGAGTGGCCAGTTCCGGAGGAGCGTGGATAAATAGAGTGGGGTGGTGGTGATGGAGTACTCTACACAGTAAAGCGCAATAGTTAAACTCCCATGGACTCAAATTTAAGTTTAAATGTAACTCCAATTGCTATTTTACTGTTTTCAGTGTCATTTTGAATTAACCTCTTGGGGCTATGTGGGACGCTAGCGTGCCACCCGTGGTGCACCCTATCGACAGCAGGTGCATTTCAAGAGCGGCAAATTTGAAACCAAACAAATGTCAAAATTCAAATTTTTCAAACATACAACTATCTTACACCCTTTGAAAGATAAACATCTCCTTAATCTAACCACGTTGTCCGATTTCAAAAAGGTTTTACGGCGAAAGCATAAAGTTAGATTATGTTAGGAGAGTACATTGACAATAGCTGTGTGTAATGTTTTGTCAATTCAAAGACAGGCGTCACCAAAACCATAAAACCAGCTAAAATGATGCACTAACCTTTGACAATCTCCATCAGATGACACTCCTAGGACATTATGTTAGACAATGCATGCATTTTTAGTTCTATCAAGTTCATATTTATATCCAAAAACAGCGTTTTACTATGGCGTTGATGTTCAGGAAATCGTTTCCCTTCAATAACCGGCAGTCAAGTCAGCACCACAAATTAAATAATTAAAATTAGAAAACATTGGTAAAATATTATATTGTCATTTAAAGAATTATAGATTTACATCTCTTGAACGCAATCGACTTGCCAGATTTAAAAATAACCTTACTGGGAAATCACACTTTGCAATAATCTGAGCATTGCGCCCAGAAAAATACGCTTTGCAATACAGACAAACGGCCATGTTGGAGAGATCTAAAATCGAAAATACTATGTAAATAATCCATTACCTTTGATTCTCTTCATCAGATGTCACTTCCAGGAATCCCAGGTCCATAACGAATGTAGTTTTGTTCCAAAAAGCTAATCATTTATGTCCAAAAAGCTCCATGTTGTTAGCACATGATCTAAGCCCGCCGGACTTCACTTCATGAACGAGGGGAAAAAATATATTTACGTTCGTTCAAACATGTCAAACGTTGTATAGCATAAATCATTAGTGCCTTTTTTAACCAGAACATGAATAATATTCAAGGTGGACGAATGCATTCTCTTTTAAAACGTATTGGAACGAGGGTACCCAACATGACCTCGCAAGACAGAGTCTAATCGGCCATCACCGTTCCAAGGCTCTTGTTCGGTCAGATCTCATAGTAGAAGACTCAAAACACTTTGTAAAGGCTGGTGACATCTAGTGGAAGCAATAGGAAGTGCCAAAACATTAATCAGCCCCTGTGTGTTTCAATGGCATAGGCTTAAAGGTAATTCAACACATCAGGTATCCACTTCCTGTCAGAAAATGTCTCAGGGTTTTGCCTGCCAAATGAGTTCTGTTATATTCACAGACACCATTCAAACAGTTCTAGAAACTTTAGGGTGTTTTCTATCCATATATAATAAGTATATGCATATTCTAGTTACTGGGTAGGATTAGTAACCAGATTAAATCGGGTATGTTTTTTTTATCCAGCCGTGAAAATACTGCCCCCTAGCCCCAACAGGTTAACAATCAACTCCAATAGAGTACATTTATCTCTTGGTTTAACTTCCTTTGAGTTATAAGGGTGTAAAGCCTTATTTGAACATTTCTTAATATGATATGTTTTATACCAGAGCTACGAGACATGCTTCAAAATCGCTAAGCAGCTAACTTCGAAGCAGTGTGCCAATGCATGTATCACTTTATCAGAAGAATGTCATCAATGATGTTTGAAGCTTAGTTGGATCACGTGCTTTTCAAACTGTGTGATCCCAATGATTTCGCCATGGTTCCGGTGCTTTCTTAAACTGCAAGCTTCTTTCAAACACTGACCTTACAAGTATAGTTAGGATTTTGTACATGTAGTTTCACCTGACGGATAGCTTAGCAGGTAGAATAGGGAACTATTGAACATTCAGTTGCACTAGGGTATGAGGTTGAATCCAGTTGAAGGCACACTATTTAGGAAATTGTAAACTACACTTTGTGCATTCTTGTTCAAATAATTAGTTTTATTTAGAATAGTATAGGCTGAAGAATCCCAAATAATGCCATAAATTCTGTTTTAAAAAAAATTGTAAACTTGAAGTGAAAAAAGAGAAGCATGATGTAAGATGTGAACCTGTTATTCCAACTGATTATAGGCCAATAACATCCATTGTGAAAAAATATGTATATATATATATATATATATATATATATATATATATATATATATATATATATATATATATATATATCTTACAACACGCTGCTATTTATTGCAGATGTCACTAATGTCGAACCGATAATGAAGCTCAGAAAACTGAACAGTTTTTCGCCACAATTTGGTGTCGGCTCTGAAGTCTTCAGAAAGCCTTGGTTTTGTGGTGGCTAATTTCCGCATTACCAAATGAGGAGAGTTACAAACTTCACACACCAGTCAGAGTTATACTTAAACTACATCTTTAATAATAAGAGCTTTGCAAAACGCTGTGACAACACAAAAGTACAAAGATCTTTTATAGCCAAGATACACCCCTCTCAACGTACATGACGAACCACAGATCTTAGGAACAGTTCACAAAGGGACTTTATATTTGAGAAAGGAGTATCCCTTAGCCAGATAACATTCGCTTTAAATTATCATTCAGTTTGGTCCCTATGACGAGGTTCTAATCTCACTCCTGGTACTTCATAGTACAAAAACACCAACTCATCCAATGGCATATATCAATTGTCAACTGTAGATACTCCCATCTCAAGTAAACCCCCTCTTGATCCCACTCCTGGACAAGCTCACTGAGGGGAGTGACTTGCGCACAGACATTGTGGAGGCAAATAATTGTTTCCCCATTAATCACACCATCCCTTCACATGGTTTAAGAATAGGTAAAGACACATTCACATATGAAGACAATGCTCCATTCTATCCTCTTCCCTTTCTGATATTCTGCATTGCACCAGGGATATGTAAAAGACAAGCCTGACCTCTCCCCTCTCTGGGCCCCAAGTGACTGAGCCCAAGCTAAGGGAATAGTGTCACTGCCAACACCAGAGTCCAAAGGGATACATTCTAATGACAAGTATCTCACATAAGCATATTATGCAAATAAAACATCTTAATTATCTATGTTACCCAACTGATTCTGATTAATCTGCCACAGTTTCCAATCACTAAATGTGTCACATTATGGTGGTTTGCAATGTGATATCCAATCTCTTTTGGAATCCAACGTGCGGGAAGATATGCAGCACTTTTACATCACCCACAACTTGCATTTAGAACACCTATCATAGTAGGGAAGACAATACAGTAAATGGAAACATCTATCTCACTAATGGGTGCTCTACATCCAACCACTTACAGATTGAATTAGTTTAGAAAAATTTATGCTTCTTATTTTTGTGTAGCATAACATAAAAACAATCAATGTACATGCAAAAACACAGATATTGAAACAAACAATTTAAAAATGTGTACCTGCAACAGGGTACACTGGGTAATGTGACAATGAGGCCACTCCCACATCTGTGGATAACTCCATATATTTAACTTTTAATGGTGTTAAAAGTAATCCATCCCTGTCAAGTCCACTAATCAAAACTAACTCCAGGGAGCGTATCACTTTCTTGAAGGATAAATAACTCCCAGTAGAATCAATTTAACCCAAATGTTTTTAACACTGTGATTTCAACTATATTTGATTGACTGTGTAACTTTTTAGAGGTAACTTTGGAAAATCCAGAACAAACAGGTGTGAGGAGGGGTTGGCTAGAATTTTATCCATCTCAAAACACAATGATGATAGCCTGGCAGGCTGGCACGTTTGAAAGATGAGGAGAGTGGGTTTGAATAGAAGAGAAACACTTTAGAAAATAGGATGCATGATAGGCTGAATAACAAAGCCCAGCCCTGGGTCCAGAGAAATGGGTGATTCACTTAGAGCATTTGAGTGGAGCCAAGGCTATTCTCTATCCCACTTAATTTACTGCCACAGGGGCTGCACTGCTACAAGTTACACTTTAAAGTAAAGAGCTGAAAGCTGAGAGTGCAGCATCCTTCCACAAAAGAGCAAAGATCAGGTCAAACAGGTGGGTTAGTAGTACTTATAGCATGAGAGAGAGTATCACTGGATTTAATCATGTGAAGACGTAATTTACTAATGTAAACAGTAATTTTTTTCAGCATGAATTGGATATGCTGCTTTCTGAATATGGAAACACTCATTCTAATTAAATACGTAAACTTGGTCTCTAAGACATTTAGTATATGTTTTCTTCATCTCAAGAAACATTGCCATTACTTTATTTATTCAAAACAACGTGGGATAATCTTAAAATTATTATAAAAATGGTGTGTTCACACCAGTGCCTTTTATTGTGGAGGCCCAAATTAAATGAAACAACAGTTACTGGGATATTACCCATGCATATTAGTTACTCCCAGCTCATTTCCTCTTACCAAAAAGTGTAGTTGGATAAGACCAATCTTATAATAATAATTTGGTGGCTTGTTATATTTGTCATATTTCACACGTGAAATACACTGACTATACAAAACATTAAGGACACCTGCTCTTTCCATTACATTGACTGAACAGGTGAGCACGTGGTCCCGTCTGGCTCAGTTGGTAGAACATGGTGTTTGCAACACCAGGGTTGTGGGTTCGATTCCCACGGGGGACCAGTGCGGAGAAAAAATGTATGAAATCTATGCATTCACTACTGTAAGTTGCTCTGGATAAGAGCGTCTGCTAAATGACTCAAATGTAATGTAAAACTATAATCCCTTATTGATGTCACTTGTTAAATCCACAATCAGTGTAGATGAAACGGAGGAGACAGGTGTAAAAATGTTTTTTAATCCTTGGGACGTGTATATGTGCCATTCAGAGGGTGAATGGGCAAGACAAAATATTTAAATGCCTTTGAACAGGGTATGGAAGGTGTTCCTAATGTTTGGTATACTCAGTGTACAAGTGTGTATTATGCAGTGTACAAGTGTGTATTATGCATGTGTGAATCGGGAATGTATTTTATGCATATCCCATCTCCCCTTGAGACAACCTCGGAGAGTGGAGTCACTGCCAAGGTCAGTCATTATCAGTGGTAACCCTGGAGCAATTAGGGTTAACCTGTTATGGCTAGGGGGCAGTATTTTGACGGCTGGATAAAAAACGTACCCGATTTAATCTGGTTACTACTCATGCCCAGTAACTAGAATATGCATATAATTATTGGCTTTGGATAGAAAACACTCCAAAGTTTCTAAAACTGTTTGAATGGTGTCTGTGAGTATAACAGAACTCAAATGGCAGGTCAAAACCTGAGAGATTCCTTTACAGGAAGTGGCCTGTCTGACCATTTCTTGAACTTCTTTGCCATCTCATTCAATTACAAAGGATCTCTGCTCTAACGTGACACTTCCTACGTCTTCCATAGGCTCTCAGAGCCCGAGAAAAAACTGAATGTCGTCATCCCAGCCCCAGGCTGAAACACATTATCGCCGTTCTCAAGTGGCCGATCAAGGGACTGTGGGCTTAGGCGCGTGCCCTGGCCGCCCCCGTCTTTGTGATTTTTCCTCTGTTTGAAGAAAAGGAGATTCCCGGTCGGAATATTATCGCTTTTTTACGAGATAAATTGTATAAAAATTGATTTTAAACAGCGGTTGACATGCTTCGAAGTACGGTAATGAAATATTTAGATTTTTTTTGTCACGAATTGCGCCATGCGCGCGACCCTGATATACCATTTCGGATAGTTTCTGGAACGCACGAACAAAACGCCGCTATTCGGATATAACGATGGATTATTTGGGACCAAACCAACATTTGTTATTGAAGTAGCAGTCCTGGGAGTGCATTCTGACGAAGACAACAAAGGTAATAACATTTTTGTAATAGTAAATCTGATTTTGGTGAAGGCTAAACTTGCCGGGTGTCTAAATAGCTAGCCCGTGATGGCTGGGCTATGTACTTAGAATATTGCAAAATGTGCTTTCACCAAAAAGCTATTTTAAAATCGGACATATCGAGTGCATAGAGGAGTTCTGTATCTATAATTCTTAAAATAATTGTTATGCTTTTTGTGAACGTTTATCATGAGTAATTTAGTAAATTGTTAGTAAATTCCCCGGAAGTTTGCGGGGGGTATGCTAGTTCTGAACGTCACATGCTAATGTAAAAAGCTGTTTTTTGATATAAATATGAACTTGATTGAACAAAACATGCATGTATTGTATAACATAATGTCCTAGGTGTGTCATCTGATGAAGATCTTCAAAGGTTAGTGCTGCATTTAGCTGTCTTCTGGGTTTTTGTGACATTATATGCTAGCTTGAAAAATGGGTGTCTGATTATTTCTGGCTGGGTACTCTGCTGACATAATCTAATGTTTTGCTTTCGCTGTAAAGCCTTTTTGAAATCGGACAGTGTGGTTAGATAAAGGAGAGTCTTGTCTTTAAAATGCTGTGAAATAGTCATATGTTTGAAAAATTGAAGTTTTTGTATTTTTGAGGAATTTGTAATTCGCGCCACGCCTATCATTGGATATTGGAGCAGGTGTTCCGCTAGCGGAACGTCTAGATGTAAGAGTTAAGTGCCTTGCTCAAGGGCACCAATAGAGTATTCACCTTGGCCAGCTCTGGGATTCAAACCTGCAACCTTTCAGTTACTAGCCACTGTCGCTCTAACCACTAGGCTACCTGCCGCCAGCATCGGCCAACGTGGGGCTCGAATCCACAACAAGTTCCTAACGTTCAAGGACACTGAAGCTGTGCGCCAGAGATAACTTATCCCAGCTATGAAAGCTGCCAGAGAGCGTGGAAACATTGCTTACATCCTCTTTGACAGGCTTATTGTCCAGCCTCCCTCCCAAAAGCCGGGGAGTAGTCAAGTTTTCGGATCAGTAGCTTCAGCCCAACATCAGATACATACACACACACACACACACACACACACACACCAACATGTGCCTGATTGACTGACTATGTTTTTGTTTTATAGTTTTTTGCTCCGTATGATGTCTTCCTCCGATCACCTACCCAGGAATCAAATAAACTGAAATGTATTTATAAAGTCCTTTTTACATCAGCAGATTTCTAAAGGACCTAGCCTAAAACCCCAAAGAGCCAGCAATACAGATGTAGAAGCACGGTGGCTAGGAAAAACTCCATAGAAAGTCATGAACCTAGGAAGAAACCTAGAGAGGAACCAGGCTCTGAGAGATGGCCAGTCCTCTTCTGGATGTGCCAGGGGGAGATTATAAGACTAGCCATTAAAGTCGATCATTCTTCAAGATGCTCAAATGTTCATAGATGACCAGCAGGGTCAAACAGTGGTTGCAGAGAGTGCAACAGGTCAGCACCTCAGGAGTAAATGTCAGTTGGCTTTTCATAGCAGACCATTCAAAGGTTGAGAGAGCAGGTGCGGTAGAAAGGGAGGGAGAGAGAGAGAGAGAGAGGAGAGGGAGAGGGAGAGAGAGGGTCGAACAGCAGGTCCGGGACAAGGTAGCATGTCCGGCGGACTGGTCACAGGTTCCATAGCCGCAGGCAGAACAGTTGAAACTAGAGCAGCAGCACGACAAGGTGGACTGGGGACGGGGACAGCCAGGAGTTGTCAGGCCAGGTGGTCCTGAGGCATGGTCCTAGGACTCAGATCCTCCGGGAGGGAAGGGGAGAGAGAGAGAGTGTGAGAGAGAGAGAGAGAGAGATGGGAGAATTAGAGGGAACAAATTGTCTGTTCAACCAGTTAACACACAGTTCAAAACCCAAAGACACCCCCCAAGACACACAATCAGGGGTATCTTCACAGTCCCCAACAGAGGCTGGGAGACACAAAATACTGTGTAGAGCAATAATTTCATGGAATTCTCTTCCACCTCAGGTAACTCAGGCAAGCAATAACATCAGTTAAAAAAACCCGGATAAAACAACACCTCAAGGAACAACGCGGACTGTGAAGAGACACACACACTAACAAACACACAATACACCCACCCACATAATATTCTTAGTATTCTTATCTTTTTCCTTTTTTTAAAATAGTCATGTTGTTCTCTGCAGTGTTCTTAGTTTAAATTAGTTTTGCTGTTCCTCTCCATTAGTGTTGTGTATTATGCCATGTTCTATGTTTTGTGTGGACACCAGGAACAATAGCTGCTGCTTCTTCAACAGCTAATGAGGATCTGAATAAAAATCATAAAAACAACATATTTGCCTCATCTCCCCCTCTGTAAATAAATGTTCCTTACTTTTCACTTCCTCTGTTAATGCAATGCATTAATTACATCTGCAGTTTGACGGAGGTGTTACCCAACAGTAAGCTGATCATTAGCAAGCTCAATTAAGACAACACAGGGCTCTGCTCAGGGACCAAGGGGCCTTAGTGCTCAAGCTCCTCACTACTACACTAACACTCTGCATCAAAGACACAATGGGAAAAAGGATGAAACAAAGGATCCTGCATAAGTAAAGATGAAGAGTATACAATTAGCATTCATACAATTAGGGACAATAATCCCTGTGCCAGTGATAGCTTTCAGTTTCACCATGCATTTCATTAAATCTTCTTCTGTTTCTCAGACCTGCTGTGGTGCTGATGAGGAGTGTACAGGGAGGAAGTGACACTGCATAATGAACAGAGGCGATCCGTCATTCAGGGCAGGTGGAGCAGAGCCTCACCCATTTTGCAAGTTATTTTGGCATTAATATGGGTCACATATCAATGTAAAAATGTTTATTGCGTTAATAAAGCTGCATACAAACATGGTCTATTTTTTGCTTCTTAAGTATGGCAGCTCCAAAATGCAATTGTTTCAGCCTAGCTCAGTGCTTTCTGTGGTGGAGGGGAAGCCAACGGAAAATACAGAGCGTAGGGGTTGGTAATCTTCTCTAGTTGCGCCGTGGTTGGTTCAGTGTTCTGTCACTCATGGGGACACTATGCAAAATGTGCTGCCAAAGATTTACATTACAAGTGCCCATCCAAGAAGGCTCAAGGTCATTGGCCACAGATAAAATGACGTCAAATCACTTTATATCTACCGTAACTTTGATTGAACTAATCATGTCAACATCATACTTTCAAAATCTTTCAAAGTCATTATCATGAAACACATCGACAATCAACTGGCAAATCCTTTTCAATCCTTGTCATATGAAGAAAAATTACAAATAAAAAGTATCGGTGCTCATCGCCCATTAACAAAGTAAATGTTGCAAATTCAACAATGAGTGGTTTGAAAGGAATCAGTGGCTAACTGCAAGTGTTGCAAAGCAATCACTAGCCTGCTATTCGGTGGAGAGGGTGTGGTCCAAGTCTGGGATTGAGGGTCTCTTTTCCAAGCTTAAAAGGATAAACATTTACACTCATCACCACCTCTTTTTAGAGCTCTGACCTGAAAATTACTGACTTCATGATTTAACGTTGTTTTTTCAGAGTTAACTCCCAGTTGCCTTGAATGCACCATACATCCAGAGAATGCCAGACTTTGATTACAAAGTTTCATGACAACATTTGCCCACAAGAAGGACTGCTGTGACACCTTTCTATTCAAGTCAGCACACAAATGTCTTATATGCTGCTGCATACATTATGTAATATGCCAGGGATATATACAGTATATACTGTAGCTAAGAAAGTAATACTAAGTTCATGTTGGGTAGTATTCTGTTAGTAGCCCATGTGCCTCAGCCTAATAATTTGATCCCCTTCCTCCTCATATTTAGCCTACTGATCTGACTTGGTGGTGCACATGTAGCCTATAGCCTGTTTTAGAGAAATGTCATCACCGAACATTGTAAGAGCTTTCATTGTCTGCTTATATGACCCCTTTATTTATTCTACGGTTCTGACTTGGTGTACAGGGAGAATACTGTAAGAATGGCCCATGTTCTGAATTCTATCGCTGTACATTTCAAAAGTTATGTTGACTACGTCCGTCTTAGCTTGCTCATTAATGTCTTAATTGAAATTACGGCTTGTCTCTTATCCACTCATCGTTCCCTTATGCCATAGTTTGTACATCTCAATTGTCAGTAGAAACCACATTTGTTTAAGCAAGTCAGCCATATCAGCTGTGTTTTTTAAAAAGGCAGTAAATGAGGCTGAAGGAACTGTTTCGCTGCCAGACAAGGCTCCACTGAAAGTCAGGTGGAGCGGTGGTAGGGACTCACTCCATGATGCTGAAAAGAAAGTTCTGCTGTTGGGACAGCTTTATGTGAGCCCTAACAGTTTGTGGGCACCGTTTGTCACCGTTTTAGTGCAATTAATGTATTGTTTAGTGTTGTGTTGTGTTGTGTAGTGGCTTTGATGCCATGCATCTAATTGTTGGAGTTTGCCCCACCAAGATTTACATGCTAAAATCGCCACTGATAATGGACCCTATAAACAGCTCGAATTAACATGATACAATTACATTTGATCATCCTCATTAGGCAGGGAGGAGAACATTAGCAAAGAAAGGTTTGGGTTACCTACCCAAAGTTAGAGTCTCTCTTGAATGGCTGCTGAATGTTCTGAAAGCTTTAAGACAAGTTCAAGTTAGTACAATATTTTAGCCATCACTTGTTATGAATACTTGCTCCTTGGAATTATAATGGTCAACTGTAGTAATTTAGTAAGGAATTTTTTTTTTTTACTTCTTTATCATGCAGAGAGCCAGACCAATCCAAGGCCATACCGAAGCACTGATGTTTGATCAGAATGTAAAAGTTTCTCAAAGGCTTTAGTCCATAATGATAACATTTTCAAAAGCTCACAATAAAGTTTTATAAATTAACATGGTGAATCAGATGCTCTGTCCAATAGTGTTACTAGGTGATTTGTGGGCCTAAAAAGTGGAGACCATCAATGCATGCTCTGTCCTTGACACCCATTTCGTTTCAAACAAATAAAGGGAAGTGAACAAGTGCACACTTTGGGAGAAAGGAGAGATTATGCAACCATAGAGGGAGGTAAGTGTAGCATTCAGACGTGTAATTACATCACGTCCAAGAATGTTTCACACATTTGCAACGCTGCAACAGGATGCACCTTCCTTTGGCAGTGCACAGCAGTCCAAATGAAATTACACAAACCAAATGGCCTTTTCTAAACAGTGTTGTTGTTTTTGCCATTAGGAGCAGGATGGGACATCTGAGTATGCTTCTGTCCTCCATTACCAGGGACTGTGCTGTAATTGACCCGCGCACGCGAGCACACACAGTCTTGTACAGCTAACCTTGTAGGGACACACAATTCAGTCCCATTCAAAATCATATTTTCCCATAACCCTAACCTGTACTCTTACCCAAACCCTAAGACTAACCTTAACCCTAACCCTAGCTCCTAACCCTAATCCTTAAACTAACCCTAGCTCATAACCCTAACCTTTAATGTAATTATAACCCTAACAATAATTCTAACCTTGACCCTAAACCCCTTAGAAATAGCATTTGACCTTGTGGGGACTAACAAAATGAATGTCTCCAGTTGGTCAAATTTTTGTTTGTTTACTATTCTGGAATAGTTAAACACATCCACACACACACACACACACACACACCACACACACACACACACACACACACACACACACACACACACACACACACACACACACACACACACACACACACACACACACAAACACTCAGCTCCCTCTGCGCACACGCACACGCCCCACACACACAGCTCCCTCTGCCATCACATACACATTCAGCCAACCATGCGCCCGTCCAAGAAGGATTTAACTCAGGGATAAAGAGAAGGAGCTACAGTATCTGTCCAAGCACCTGCTAAAGCAAACATACTCATCCCCAGCACATAAATTCTCTCCTTTATTCAAAGAAAAAATACAAAACACGCAGTAATTGAAATTGACACAGAGGATATAGATATAGTCTTGTTAGAGCTCATTAAGAGCACCATACTGAACAAGTGATCTCCTTTCAATGTCATCCATTCCACCTCAAGCTAAGCCTACACTAAAACACAAATACATAAGAGGAGTTGGCAGCAGCACAATCTCATTGAACCCTTTAGAACCCATAGCGACCGTCAACAGACTTTCTTCAAATTACTATAGCAGCAGCAAACGGCCTTGGTTTTAGGGTAGTAGATGCCCACACAGTGGAGCTCATAGGATGAGTTGGATATTTGTTTACATAGCCAGCTAACGCATTGCTTGTTTTGTCCTGTTTGGAAACTGTCCCAGCTTCTTAACTAATCAGTTAACATTGGTGAACTCTGTAGTTAATCTGTCAGGCAAGAAAGCAAGAGTTGATTGGAGGAGAGAGAGAGACAGAGTGTGTGTCTGTGTCTGTGTGTCTGTCTGTGTGGAATGGGAGGCGTGTAACTATCACACAATTTATTATGGAAACCCATTATTAGGAAAAGAGTATGTGTATGGTTGAGAAAAAGATAGACAGTGTGAGAGGGAGAGCGAGATTATGGTCCTGACCTCCTCTCCTCTCCCTCTGTTACTCTCGGTTAGTGAAAGTGAGGGAAGCAATTTGGAGAGTCAGGGCTCAGCAGCAAAAGGCAGGGAGTAGCAATACCATGCTATTGTTTGAGGATAGTACACAACAACAAAACACTTTTATCATGGCAACTGGTTTGATACGCTGCTGCCATCTTTTGGACAACATCTAACTTAGACCTAGAATCCTATCTCAATGAATGGCCTTTCTCTTGCATTTCAAAGATGGAACACATAAAATATAAACTTTTTTTTATATTATCTTTTTCAAAATCCAATGTGTTATATTCTCCTATATTCATTTCACATTTCCACAAACGTCAAAGTGTTTCCTTTCAAATGGTATCAAGAATATGCATATCCTTGCTTCAGGTCCTGAGCTACAGGCAGTTAGATTTGGGTATGTCATTTTAGGCAAATATTTTTAAAAAAAGGTTATGATCCTTAAGAGGATAAATGATTAAACTTGGTACATTTTGAGTGAGTAATTTAGTCAAATGTACTACGGTTGAAATACTCTAGGGTTGTTTTGTTGTGTTGTGTGTTAATAGTTTTTTTTTTCTAGTGAGTGGCTTTACACAATGGTAGACAAAATTTGTGTTATTCCTATTGACATGAATTTAGTGTCATTAACGAACTGTCTGTGCTCATTAAAAGTAAGTTAACTTGTAATTGTTATTTGTTTTTGAGCTATTTCTGTATGTTTGAAATGTGTGAGAAAATTAGTTTAATCTTGAATATTCTCATTAATCTACAGCAGCATTCTAGAATTTTATTGGGGTCTAAAGGGTTAAAAGAGAGTAGGGAAAAGAAGTCTCAGCAGCTGTGACTGGGCTGCATTCCGTCTCGATTTCTACAGGTGTTTCATCACAGGTCAACTCTGACGAGCAGCATAGAAAAATTAAATCAACAGCTTTTTTAATCCGCAAATGGTGGCTTTTTACGATGGGCTGTGTACTTTGTGTACTGTACTTAGTGCCACTGCACCACAGAGGCAATGAATAACATAAACTGCTGTTACAAGTACACATCAGGAATATGGGAGGAAAATAAAAGTCCTCTGAGTACTCTGGCTCCTGGTGCGAGAAGTTCCAGCAGGAGATCTATAAAAGCACAATGGCAGCTCCTTGCCTATTGTTTATGTAATCAGGAAATAAGTCTTTAATGTTTACAGTCAGAGGAACCATTAGCCAATGACGTTTTTACAGTAAGGGAGAAAGTCTTCAAATGACACACACTTTCAGTTTACAAGGCCTGTTAAACTCAGCCACACTTGTACACAAACACGTACAGTGCACATACACGAAAGGGGGACCTTCCCACTGGGCACAGATGTCAGTTCAACGTCTTGTTTTGAGTTACAGTACATTTGTTTGAGCTGTCAAATAAAGTGAATTCAACATGAAATCAACAAAAATGTCACCATGTCAGTGGTTAAAAATTGGGTGTAAAAAATACAAAATTCCCTTACGTTGATGACTTTTTGCAAATCCGATCAGTTTTCCACGTTTATTCAATGTCATCACATTGCATTTTTGGGTTGAAGTGACCTAACTCATCAAACTCTTTAATTAATAACTTCACAGTCTACCCTCAAGTAATTTATTTCCTGGAGCAACAATAATTGATTTCAGCTTACAGAGGAATAAATCACCTCTCTAACTGTTACCGGCTGCAATGTTAGACTATCTGCAAATGGTCCCATATCTCCAGTTTTGTGATTGTCATTGCTACACATACACTCGGAAATAGCCCATCCCAAGAGTATCTTTCAAGTGTGTCATCCATCATAATTCTTGAGAAATGTAGCATCAACCAACAATTCAAGTATTTCATGAAGACTAGATACTTTAGAGGAGACAGCAAACAATATGCACTTTTGTCCTCAGCCTACAGGATTTATAAATACATTAGCTCGAAGGAAGACACGACTCTCAGAATAACAGACAGAATAGTGAATCAGTGACGTACAAAGGTGTGCGTACGCACACACAAATACACAAACACACACACACACACATACAGTTGAAGTCGGAAGTTTACATACACTTAGGTTGGAGTCAATATAACTAGTTTTTTAACCACTCCACAAATGTATTGTTAACAAACCATAGTTTTGGCAAGTTGGTTAGGACATGTACTTTGTGCATGACACAAGTAATTTTTCCAACAATTGTTTACAGACAGATTATTTCACTTATAATTCACGTTATCAGAATTCCAGTGGGTCAGAAGTTTACGTACACAAATTGACTGTGCCTTTAAACAGCTTTGGAAATTCCAGAAAATGATGTCATGGCTTTAGAAGCTTCTGATAGGCTAATTGGCAACATTTGAGTCAATTGGAGGTGTACCTCTGGATGTATTTCAAGGCCTACCTTCAAACTCAGTGCCTCTTTGCTTGACATCATGGGAAAATCTAAAGAAATCAGCCTAGACCTCAGAAATAACTGCTCCAAAACCGCAATAAAAAAGCCAGACTACGGTTTGCAACTGCACATCGGGACAAAGATCGTACTTTTTGGTCCTCTGGTCTGATGAAACAAAAATAGAACTGTTTGGCCATAATGACCATTGTTATGTTTGGAGGAAAAAGCGGGAGGCTTGCAAGCCGAAGAAACCATCCCAACCATGAAGCACGGGAGTGGCAGCATCATGTTGTGGGGGTGCTTTGCTGTAGGAGGACTGGTGCACTTCACAAAATAGATGACTAATGAGGAAGAAAAATTATGTGGATATATTGAAGCAACATCTCAAGACATCAGTCAGGAAGTTAAAGCTTGGTCGCAAATGGGTCTTTGAAATGGACAATGACCCCAAGCATACTTCCAAAGTTGTGGCAAAATGGCTTAAGGACAACAAAGTCAAGGTATTGGAGTAGCCATCACAATGCCCTGACCTCAATCCTATAGAAAGTTTGTGGGCAGAACTGAAAGAGCGTGTGCGAGCAAGGTGACCTACAAACCTGACTCAGTTACACCAGCTCTGTCAGGGGGAATGGGCCAAAATTCTTGTGGGAGGCTTGTGGAAGGCTACACTAAATGTTTGACCTAAGTTAAACAATTTAATGGCAATGCTACCAAATACTAATTGAGTGTATGTAACCTTCTAACCCACTGGGAATGTGATGAATGAAATAAAAGCTGAAATGAATCATTCTTTCTACTATTTTTCTGACATTTCACATTCTTAAAATAAAGTGCTGATCCTAACTGACCTAAGACAGGGAATTTTTACCAGGATTAAATGTCAGGAATTGTGAAAAATTGAGTTTAAATGTATTTGGCTAAGGTGTATGTAAACTTCCGACTTCAGCTGTACACACATCCCCAGTTCCAAGTAAGGTGGGGGCTGAATCCAGCCACTTTGTGTGCCTGCTATCTAGGCTACAGCAATGGATGTTAGGCCCCTCAGTAAGGGCTGCTTCTCATCGGAGGCATCTCATTTCCCTGTGGACATGGTTTAGAGTTAGCAGACAGGTCTGAGCCTGATGGAGGAGTGAGGCAGAGGTAGGCTGACCAAGGTCTCCCCTGCTGCTGGTGGTTATTGATTTCTACTCATGGGGGGCCTAATTGGGAATCAGTGACAGAGAGAGAGGTGAAGCCAGTCTTTGGAGTGATATTAGCCGTTTCTCTGTTATTTTTCTCCACCCACACAGTGCCTAGCTACACTGTCAGCATCCCTCAGGATGCTCACTGTGCCAAAGGCTGATGCCACTGGATTATCGTAAATGCTTACAGGTTAAACATAATAAATGCAGCTTTTTTATCCCGCCTCTTAATGGACTAAACACAGGGACCTCTCCTGCTCACGCAGGCAGCTTCTGAAGCGTGCCCCCGACATGACCCTGTCTTAATTAGCCTAGCCATTAGTGCCTCGGCCAAGCAACAAACCATTTGCAACCATCAAACGCAGCGATCAAAGCCCGCAGACGAGCAAAGGGGAAGAGGTTATTCATTATGTTTGATTACTCAATAAAGAAAAATCTAAAGGCAACGATAGGGCCCATATGCAGAACAGAACAGAGCATGGGGGGAAATTATAATTGAATAAACCTGCAGAAAGCAGAGGTGTGGTGGAGGGAAGCAGGACAGCTAGCTACATGTGAGGAATAATTTGTTCTTGGATAATTAGGTTTTTCTTTTCACCTTTTTTTGTGTTACTCGTTTGCAGTGTGATTATGATGTGTAATCGACATGATGATTATCTTAATGATGCAAAATCATTCAAATTGCAGGTAGTTTGAGGCCGTTTGAAGAGGGAAAATGTATTTGTATTACATTATTCTAATCTCAAATACTGTCACCCTGATCTGTTTCACCTGACTTTGTGCTTGTCTCCACCCCCCTCAAGGTGTCGCCCATCTTCCCCATTATCCCCAGTGTTCCCTGTGTTCTCTGTTCTCTGTTTGTCTGTTGCCAGTTTGTTTTGTCTCGAAAGTGCTTTTTCCCGTGCTCCTGTCTGTCAATAGTTCCTGTTTTCTAGTTTCCCGGATTTGACCATTCTGCATGCTCTGAGCCTGCCTGTCATTCTGTACCTTGCCATACCACCCTGGCTTACTGACCTCTGCCTGCCCTGACCCTAAGCCTGCCTGTCATTCTGTACCTTGCCATACCACCCTGGCTTACTGACCTCTGCCTGCCCTGACCCTGAGCCTGCCTGTCGTTCTGTACCTTGCCATACCACCCTGGCTTACTGACCTCTGCCTGCCCTGACCCTGAGCCTGCCTGTCGTTCTGTACCTTGCCAAACCACCCTGGATTACTGACCTCTGCCTGCCCTGACCCTGAGCCTGCCTGCTGTTCTGTACCTTTTGGACTCTGCTCTGGACTACTGACCTCTGCCTGCCCTTGACCTGTCGCTTGCCTGCCCCCCTGTTTTTGTAATAATCTTTTGTTAATTCGAAACTGTCTGCATTGGGGTCTTCTCAAATTCATGCAAATTCGTCTGACTACCCACTGGTCACAGACCTCAGTTCAACATCTAGTTTAGATTTACATTTGGTTGACTTGTCAACTAACGTGAATTTAACATAAAATCAACCAAAAATGTCTCCATGTCATTGGATTTAGGTTAAAGGTATACTTCGGGATTTTGTCAGTGAGGCCCTTTATCTACTTCCCAGAGTCAGATAAACTCATGGATATCATTTTTATGTATCTGTGTCCAGTACGACGGAAGTTAAAGGTAATTTCCCTAGCCAATGCTAACTAGCGTTAGCGCAATGATTGGAAGTCATGCTAACACTAGTTAGCATTGGCTCGCAAACTACCTACCTTAATACTTTTTAGTTTTTATTTAACCTTTTTAACTAGGCAAGTCAGTTAAGAACACATTATTTTTTTACAATGACGGCCTATCAAAAGGGATTACAAATTAAAATATAGGACATACCACATGAGAGACACCACAACACTACATGAAGAAAGATCTAACACAACATATCATGGCAGTAACACATGACAACACAGCATGGTAGAAACACCACATGACAACATGGTAAAAACACAACATGGCAGCAGCACAAAACATGGTACAAACATTATTGGGCACAGACAAAGGCAAAAAGGTAGGTACAACAATACATCACGCGAATCAGTCACAACTGTCAGTAAGAGTGTCCATGATTGAGTCTTTGAAGAGATTGAGATAAAACTGTCCAGTTAGAGTGTCTTTTGCAGCTTGTTCCAGTCGCTAGCTGCAGTGAACTGAAAAGATGAACGACCCAGGGATATGTGTGCTTTGGAGACCTTTATCAGAATGTGACTGGCAGAACGGGTGTTGTATGTGGAGGATGAGGGCTGCAGTAGATATGTCAGATAGGGGGGAGTGATGCCTAATAGGGTTTTATAAATAACCATCAACCAGTGGGTCTTGCGATGGGTATATAGAGATGACCTGTTTACAGAGGAGTATAGAGTGTAGTGATGTGTCCTATAAGGAGCATTGGTGGTAAATCGGATGTCCGAATGTTAAAGAACATCTAGCCGCTTGAGAGTACCCTTACCTGCCGATCTATAAATTATGTATCCGTAATCTAGCATGGGTAGGATGGTCATCTGAATTAGGGTTAGTTTAGCACCTGGGGTGAAAGAGGAGTGATCATGATAGAGGAAACCAAGTCTAGATTTAACCTTTGATATGTGCTGAGAGAAGGACAGTATACCAACTAGCCATACTCCCAAGTACTTGTATGAGGTGACTACCTCAAGCTCTAAACCCTCAGAGGTACTGTAGTAATCACAACGGTGCTGAGAGGGGCATTCATCTTACCAAACCACAAGACCTTAGTTTTGGAGGTGTTCAGAACAAGGTTAAGGGCAGAGAAAGCTTGTTGGGCACTAAGAAAGCTTTGTTGTAGAGCGTTTAGCACAAAATCCGGGGAGGGGCCAGCTGAAAATAAGACTGTATCATCTGCTGGATGAGAGAGCTTCCTACTGCCTGTGCTATGATGTTGATGTAAATTGAGTGTGGGACCTAGGATCAAGCCTTGGGGTACTCCCTTGGTGACAGGCAGTGGCTGCGACAGCAGATGTTCTGACTTTATACACTGCACTCTTTGAGAGAGGTAGTTAGCAAACCAGGCAAAGACCCATCAGAGACACCAATATTCCTTAGCCAGCCCACATGAATGGTATGGTCTACCGTTTAAAAGCTTTGGCAAAGTCAATTAAAAATATAAGCACAACACTGCTTAGAATCAAGGACAATGGTGACATCATTTAGGACCTTTAAGGTTGTAGTGACACATCCATAACCTGAGTGGAAACCAGATTGCATTCCAGAGAGAATACTATAGACGTCAAGGCAGCCAGTCAGTTGATTAAGTTTTCAACACTTTTGATACTGGACAAAGAGACATAAAAATGTCATCTGACTCTGGGGATGTAGATAAAGGGCCTCATTGCCAAAATCCTTAAGTATCTCTTTAAAAGTTGAGTGAAAAAAAGATAATGCCCTTACGCTGATTACTTTTTGCAAATTGAATTAGTTTTCCACGTTGTTTTAACTTTATCATATAGATTTTTGGGGTTGAAATGAAGTGGAAACAACATTGATTCAACTAGTTTTTGTCCAGTGGGTCGTTTTGGGCTACTTCTTTGGCATCTGTTTAGTCTGGTATGGACGATACCTTTAAATCATTCTCATCATACATGTAGCAAAACACCATTGATGTAGATGTCATGAAATGTAATGCGGTAAATATGTGAGGGAGAAGCAACAGAGACGATAGCCGCTATAGAATAAGGCTCCATCTGATAGAAGATGAAGGGGCATTACCCTCACTCAAGGACATAGTCTGGGTGTCCATCATTTGAATTTCCTCCCTTCCTCCGCTTTGTACTGTGTGTCATGCCTCCATGGCAACAACCATAGTAAATCAAAAGAGATATCAGCGGCCGGCTGAATAGGCGGTGAATGCAGCTGGGAGAGAGAGAAAAAGTAGTACATTTCGTAGTTCCTGCTTTACAAAAGAGAAAAAGGGCGCTAATGCAGGAGATGGGAGAATGGAGAGGTTTATAGAGACCCAGAAAAACAAGAAAAGAAACAAAGAAAAGAAGAAGAAAAACTACAACAACATTGAAAGGTATTAAGTTATGGAATTCATTAACCACGCCTCATTGGGAGATATTGTTGGATTGTTCGGTAATTGAGAGAGATCCTTCTTTCTGGGTTATCCTATGAAGGAGTGGGCGGGTGACCTGGGGGGCCGATAGGGACCTCTGGAGCCAGCCCTGGCACTCACTGAGCTAACGTCTGTGACAGTGATGAAGTGATTCCATAAAACAATACATTTTCTATGAATTACTGACTAAGAGAATTCAGAGACCAGGCTTTTTGTAGAGGCTGGCCTGTGGCCATCACAGCCACCTATAGAGCTGCTGTATCTCCCCATCACAGCCACCTATAGAGCTGCTGTATCTCCCCATCACAGAACTGTGTGTCATGGATTATAACTCTGGACTTGCGCCATGAGCTTATACAGTACGTGTTGAGTAATCATCTAAGTAATGGAGTCTTGAATAAAGTGTCATGAAATGAGGGTGCTTTAAGTGAAGGTTAGTGGTTAGATGACTTGAATCTTAGAGGTTAGAGTGCTGTATCCTAAAACTGAGGATCAAAAGGCAGCGGTTAGAGGCTTTTGATTACTTGCTTTAGGGGTTTCGAGCCTAGACGGCTACAGAATGTTATTGAAGGAGTTTTGACTCCTTTTGGCTCGGTCTGTTGAAGTGGAAAAATGAGAGAAGGTAATACTCATGACTAGCAACTTGCTGGCGCCGAGGCCCAGCATGAGGACTCAAAACCTTGTTTGGATGGATGACCATATATTTACATCTCACGGGAGAGAGAACCTTCGCTGTGGAAGTCCTGGGGTCACTGACACCTGGAGAGGTATGAAAACTTTTGCTATTTTCTATTGTACTCTACGTTCTACAGATCTCTTGTTACAGGAAAACTGTGTTATTCTGTTCGTCAGACAATGCTCAGTTCAAAGAGAAACGGCACAGAGGTGCACTCCTATCATACAGTTTCGAGGTGTGGTGATTAGATTAGAATCTGAGTGTGTTGTTCCTGCCTTGTGTTTTCACTAGCAAAGAAATGTGAATTCAGGTTGGGGGTGAATTCTGCTTGAATTTGGTTAAAAGGGCAGGAATTCGCTCGTACTTCGAGAACTTAGCAAGCTCCTGTGTGAATCTAACACACATTGTTTTTTCTCTTTGACATTAATCTGAACTGTAGACACGTGTAACCATGTTAAGTCTTATTGCCTAGTTATTTAAAGGTTAAATAAAAATAAATAAAATATAAAGTCTTATTTAGTTCATATTCTCAAATCAAATAAAATCCAATTTTATTGGTCACATACACATGGTTAGCAGATGTTAATGCGAGTGTAGCGAAATGCTTGTGCTTCTTGTTACAACAGTGCAATAATATCTAACAAGTAACGTCTAACAATTCCCAAGAACTACCTACTACACACAAATCTAACAAGCGATCTAACAATTCCCCACCAACTACCTAATACACACAAATCTAAAGGGGTGAATGAGAATATGAACATATAAATATATGTTCATATCGAGCGGCATAAATATATGTTCATATCGAGCGGCATAGGCAAGGTGCAGTAGATGGTATAAAATACAGTATATACAGGTGATATGAGTAAAGTAATGTATCATGTATTTCATGTACACTGTAACTCTTTCATGACTAATATATCCTATTAGTTCGATTGAGTAAATGCATTCCTCGTTTTACAGAGTAATTATTCGATTGACTATCGGTAAATATTATTTACACTACACATAGCCTATGCTTGGGTTCCACCTCGACATCCCTGATCTACTTGACTCAATAAATGAATGCTAGAACATTGGTCACCATAATAAGCTATTGTAACTAGCCTCTTAACACTTGCATAATGGTGCAATTTAAACACATGTTCATTATAGTCATACTGAGTGGTGATGCAAGGCTCGCCACCTTGACTAGATCCTTGCATTTATTCACATAACAATGGAGTCAGATTGATGAATGTAGTTTGCCGATTGATTTCACCCAGTATCAGTTTTTTTCATGACAACTTAGACTCAATGCCATACATACAGACACAGGTAATGGAATAATTATGTACTGTAACTTTGTAACTCTTGCACAAACCTAACACCGGATCAAAACTTTTCAATCTTTTTTATTTAGCATGCAAATAACCTTGTGGATTTGGTCATTACATTTGTCCTTTATTAATTATTATTGCAGGGGTCTGAGGGGATGAGGCATTGGGGTCA
Source organism: Salmo salar (assembly GCF_965601325.2). Lineage (NCBI taxonomy): Eukaryota > Metazoa > Chordata > Actinopteri > Salmoniformes > Salmonidae > Salmo > Salmo salar. Next base: position 92,737,725 of record NC_138301.1, read on the forward strand.
TTATGCGGCAATTGCTTAAAGTTTAAGGTCTATTTCACAGTTGAGCGGCCCAGTGAACCCGGCTGTGCCTTCTTTGTTTGTGACTGGGGTGCCAAGTCTGGTGCCGGGAGAGGATTTGTAGAGGGTGAGTGACATGGTACAGTTCTGGGTCCGTTCACTAGGAGAGAAATTACAATGAGCCTGAACTAATAAACTGAAAATGTTGCGCTCAGTTGAGACAAAGTCTGGTGTTCATGGCCTCATTGGGCTGGGTGACTAACCATTATAGATACTGTACTTGCCTGAAGAGAACAATATGAATATCAACATTGTTAATTCAAAGACATTTTGTGGAGTGGAGAAAACCTCTCTCTTTTTGATCGCTTCCAAATGAGCTGAAATGAGTAGAAAGGGATGTAAGTGAATGGAACATGTAAAAGTGAATTAAGTGAAAAGACAAAAGACCACTAACCAAAGGTCATTATCAATTAGAGATCATTTGATGACATCCTGCATGAATGATTCTCTCACAGGCAGAGTGTAAATGGATTGAGTATGAATAGATGAAACAGGGCCTGTCACATTAACTCCTGTGGACAGACATGCTGCAAGCTTCAGCTGATAGCCGGTCATATCTGATAAAAAGCCTCACATCACAGCCAATTACACGCTACACTAACTTTGCTCCTCAACTCAACCTGCACATCGATACAGGTGTGTGTGTGTGATGGGACTCAAACATACCATGTATAACCCATTTAAAAATATATATGTTTTATCATCTCATACCAGATAGGTCAGTGCAGTGAAATGTTGTTTTACAGGGTCAGCCATACAGGAGTTATAGCCAAGGCAGCAGCTACTCTTCCTGGGGTCCAGCAAAATGAAGGCAGCTCATACAATTTTAAAAACATAACAATACATTCACAGATTTCACAACACACTGTGTGCCCTCAGGCCCCTGCTCCACCACATATCTACAGTACAAAATCCATCTGTGCGTGTGTGTATAGTGCGCATGTTATTGTGTGTGTGTGTGTGTGTCGCTTCACAGTCCCCGTTATTCCATAAGGTGTATTTTTATATATTTTTTTAATCAAATTTTACTGCTTGCATCAGTTACTTGATGTGGAATAGAGTTCCATGTAGTCATGGCTCTATGTGGTACTGTGCGCATCCCATAGTCTGTTCTGGACTTGGGGACTGTGAAGAGACCTCGTCTTGTCTTGTGGGGTATGCATGGGTTGTACACTATATATACACACTATATATTTTGGGGGTAAATATATATATATCCATATACATACACGCATGCATACATATACACATAAACATACCTATGTAGATATACATACTTTTTTAAGAATATACCTTTATTATTCCCCGCAAACCCTACCACCCTTCACCCCAATTGGAGTAAACTAATAACACTTAGGCTTCTACCTTCAGTTTATATATCTTATACACATTTTACAGACAATCTGTTTTACAATAGTTATATTTTGTTTGTTTTTAGTCCTTCCTGTATTTCTGATGTCCATCCAGTTTGATTTCTATTTGTAACTGTGCTATTTCACAAAAGTTCTGAACCTATATACATTTTACAGACCCTGTATGTTTTACATTGGTTATCTTGTTCTTAGTCCCACTGTAACGGTCGTCGTACGTAGTGGACCAAGGCACAGCAGGTTGAGTGCTCATAATGACTTTATTTAACACTGAACAAACAAAACAAGAAAACGATTCGAACGAACAGGATTGCAGGCTAAACACACAGCTATGCACAACAAATTCCCACAAAGGGACAGGTGAAACAGGCTACCTAAGTATGACTCTCAATCAGCAACAACGATGTACAGCTGTTCCTGATTGAGAGCCATACCAGGCCAACAAAGAAATACACAAAATAGACAGAGCACAGAAATACGAAATATAGAACATAACCCAAAAACCCGGAATACTCTAACCAAACACCCCTCTACATAAACACATATACTAACAAACCCCGAACCACATAAAACAAATACCCCCCTTCCACGTCCTGATCAAACTACAATAACAAATAACCCCTTTACTGGTCAGAACGTGACAGTACTCCCCCCCCCCCCCCCCCCCCCAAAAGGTGCAGACCCCGGAGGCACCTCACACAAAAAATAAACACAAATAAACCCCCCAAACTAAAGGGAGGGAAGGGAGGATGGCTGCCGTCACCAACGGTTCCCGTGCTACACCCCCCCTTCCCAATACTCCTACTGTGGAGGTGGCTCAGGCTCTGGCCTTAGTCCCCCACCTAACCTGTCCACCCCCACTGAATACCTCTGGCTGAGGCACGTTGCTGTAGACCTTGGGCTGAAGCGCTTCGCTGTAGACCTCGGGCAGAAGGACGACTCTGGGATCTCCGGACTGTAGGGCGACTCTGGGAACTCCGGACTGTAGGGCGACTCACTCGGCTCCGGAATGTAGGGCGACTCACTCGGCTCCGGACTGTAGGGCGACTCACTCGGCTCCGGACTGTAGGGCGACTCACTCGGCTCCGGACTGTAGGGCGACTCACTCGGCTCCGGACTGTAGGCCGTCTCACTCGGCTCCGGACTGTAGGGCGACTCACTCGGCTCCGGACTGTAGGCCGTCTCACTCGGCTCCGGACTGTAGGCCGTCTCACTCGGCTCCGGACTGTAGGCCGTCTCACTCGGCTCCGGACTGTAGGCCGTCTCACTTGGCTCCGGACTGTAGGCCGTCTCACTCGGTTCCGGACTGTAGGCCGTCTCACTCGGTTCCGGGCTGTGGGCCATCTCTAGACGGGGCATTGTCGCCGGACACTCTGCACGGGGCACTGTTGCCGGACACTCTGGACGGGGCATTGTTGCAGGAAGCTCTGGACGAGGCACTATTGCCGGAAGCTCTGGACGAGGCACTATTGCCGGAAGCTCTGGACAAGGCACTATTGCCGGAAGCTCTGGACGGGGTACTGTTCTCGGAAGCTCTGGACTGGGCTGACGCACTGGAAGCCTGATGCGTGGGGCTGGTAGTGGAGGTACCAGACTGGAGACACGCACCCCAAGGCTAGTGCGAGGAGCAGGAACAGGACGAGTTGGACTGGGCTGACGCACTGGAAGCCTGGTGCGTGGGACTGGCTTTGGATACGCCAGACTGGATACACGCACCTCAGGGCTAGTGTGAGGAGCAGGAACAGGACGAGTTGGACTGGGCTGACGCACTGGAGGCCTGGTGCGTGGGACTGGCTTTGGATATGCCAGACTGGATACACGCACCTCAGGGCTAGTGCGAGGAGCAGGAACAGGACGAGTTGAACTGGGCTGACGCACTGGAGGCCTCGTGCGTGGTGCTGGCTTTGATGTGCCAGACTGGAAACACGTACCTCAGGGCTAGTGCGAGGAGCAGGAACAAGATACACTGGGCCGTGAAGGCGCACTGGCGGTCTTGAGCGCAGTACTGGCACCACCCTTACTGGCTGGCAAATGTGTGGTGCCTGCACCGCGCACACCGGCCTGTGAAAGATATAATTTATTTAAAATATGTAGTTCCCAATGATAGGACAATAAATACATTTAATGTATAAATCATTTTAAAACTGTTCCACCATGATAGGACAATAAATAAATAAATAAGACGTATAATTCAATATAAAAGGTATATCCATCATCTGAACAACATTGAAAGCTCTCTCACACCCCCGCTCACAGCAATACATTGGTTCTGGGATATGCAACCATTTAATTTCTCACTCAACGCCACACTTTCCCAAACATAACAAATAAAATAAAAAATAAACACACACCACACCATCCACACATACTGTGCCTTCTGCTTACTGAGTTTTTATCTTTACCATGTTGAATTAGTGCCTGTATGTTCCAATTAGTTATATTAGAAGATATATAGAAAGCTATATTTTTTTATTGTATTGTTACAATCCATAACTGGGCTAAAATTATGTTTCATTTTTTTCCTTGTCTATGAGAACTTTGTAATTTTTCAAATAACCTGTCTGGGCTAGGGGGCAGTATTTTCACGGCCGGATGAAAAATGTACCCAATTTGAACAGGTTACTACTCTGGCCCAGAAACTAGAATATGCATAGTATTAGTAGATTTCGATAGAAAACACTCTGAAGTTTCAAAAACTGTTTGAATCGTGTCTGTAAGTATAACAGAACTCATATGGCAGGCAAAAACCTGAGGAACAATACAAGCAGGAAATTAAAATCTTGTGGCTGTACTATTTTCAAGTCATTGCCAATGGAACACACAGTGACTAAGGATTCATTTTGCACTTCCTAAGGCTTCCACTAGATGTCAACAGTCTTTAGAAAGTTGTTTGAGGCGTCTACGATGAACAGAGACCGAATGAGAAGGCAGGGAAGTTGGTCACCCAGGGAAGGACATCACTTCATTGGTGCGCATTCATGAGGGAGGATCCTCTGTTCCAAAACGTTTTTCAACCCATTGGTCTGACTCTGACAAAACGGCACAGCTCATTGACAAATCAATACTTGTTTTACAGTTTGAAATATTACTGAATCTTCAGGTTCTAAAGGCCCTAAAGATTGATGCTATACAACGTTTGACATGTTTGAACGAACGTAAATAGATTTTTTTTAACTTTTCGTCGTGACATTGTCCGCGCTTCCTACATTCGGAGTAGCTGAACTGAACGCGTAGCTGAACTGGACATAAATTATGAACTTTATCGAACAAAACAACATTTGTTGTGGACCTGGGATACCTGGAAGTGCCTTCTGATGAAGATTATTAAAGGTAAGAAAATGTTTCTAATGCTATTTATGCATTTAGATGACTCCAAAATGGCGGCTATCTGTATTGCGTAGTGTATTTTTCTGAGCACATTACTCAGATTATTTCAAAGTGGGCTTTCCCAGTAAAGCTTTTTTGAAATCTGTCAATGCAGTTGCATTCAGGAGATGTTAATCTATAATTCTTTGAATAACAGTTTAATATTTTATCAACGTTTATAATGAGTATTTTTGTATATTGTAGTGATGATTCACCGGCAGTTTTGGGGGAAATACATTTTCTGAACGTTACGCGCCAATGTAAAATGCTGTTTTTAGATATAAATATGAACTTGATAGAACCAAAAATGCATGTATTGTCTAACATAATGTCCTAGGAGTGTCATCTGATAAAGATTGTCAAAGGTTAGTGCATAATTTTAGCTGGTTTTCTGCTTTTGGTGACGTCTGTCCTTGCATTGAAAATGGCTGTGTGTAATTTTTTGTCTATGTACTCTCCTAACATAATCTAACTTCATGCTTTCGCCGTAAAGCCTTTTTCAAATCGGACAACGTGGTTGGATTAAGGAGATGTTTATCTTTCAAATGGTGTAAAATAGTTGATTGTTTGAGAAATTGAAATTATTAGATTTTTGCTATCTTGTCAAGCAATCCCGTTACCGGGATGAGAACGGGAAGGGGGTCCCCTAGAGGATAACCATGGAGTAGTCTTTGTGTCTCTGAACAACTGGTTATCAATATATAGTTTATCGATGACGAGAGCTACTCGTTTCCCTTTTAATCTATTTTCTTTGAAAATTGGATACAGAACTTTACGCCATTCTGCAATTTCCTTCGGGAACTGATCATTCATGCCAATTTTGGTCCCAGCAAGTCTTTTACCCAGGCCTTTAACCTCTCTAGGGTAGGTGGCACCAAATCGTCCCACCTACGTAACAGCCAGTGTAATCCCGTGGCGCGTTATTCAAAAACCTCAAAAATGCAAAAACTAATTATTTTTCAAACATATTACTATTTTACACCATTTTAAAGACAAGACTCTCATTAATCTAACCACACTGTCCGATTTCAAAAAGGCTTTACAACGAAAGCAAAACATTAGATTATGTCAGCAGAGTACCCAGCCAGAAATAATCAGACACCCATTTTTCAAGCTAGCATATAATGTCACATAAACCCAAACCACAGCTAAATGCAGCACTAACCTTTGATGATCTTCATCAGATGACAACCCTAGGACATTATGTTATACAATACATGCATGTTTTGTTCAATCAAGTTCATATTTATATCAAAAACCAGCTTTTTACATTAGCATGTGACTAGCATGTGACTAGCATTCCCACCGAACACTGCCGGTGAATTTACTAAATTACTCACGATAAACGTTCACAAAAAGCATAACAATTATTTTAAGAATTATAGATACAGAACTCCTCTATGCACTCGATATGTCCGATTTTAAAATAGCTTTTCGGTGAAAGCACATTTTGCAATATTCTCAGTAGATAGCCCGGCATCACAGGGCTAGCTATTTAGACACCCAGCAAATGTAGCACTCACCAAAGTCAGATTTACTATAAGAAAAATGTTATTACCTTTGCTGTCTTCGTCAGAATGCACTCCCAGGACTTCTACTTCAATAACAAATGTTGGTTTGGTTCAAAATAATCCATAGTTATATCCAAACAGCGGCGTTTTGTTCGTGCGTTCAAGACACTATCCGAAAGGGTAAATAAGGGTGACGAGCATGGCGCAATTAGTGACAAAAAAAATCTAAATATTCCATTACCGTACTTCGAAGCATGTCAACCGCTGTTTAAAATCAATTTTTATGCCATTTTTCTCATAAAAAAGCGATAATATTCCGACCGGGAATCTGCGTTTAGGTAAACAGACGAAAGAAAATAAAGCATTCGGTCGACTCAGGCACGCGCCTAAGCCCATAGTACTCTGATCGGCCACTTGCCAAAAGCGATAATGTGTTTAAGCCAGAGGCTGCCTCGATATCGTTCAGCTTTTTCCCGGGCTCTGAGAGCCTATGGGAGCCGTAGGAAGTGTCACGTTAGAGCAAAGATCCTCAGTCTTCAATAAAAAGAGCCAAGATGAAACACTTCTCAGACAGGCCACTTCCTGCATGGAATCTTCTCAGGTTTTGGCCTGCCATTTGAGTTCTGTTATACTCACAGACACCATTCAAACAGTTTTAGAACCTTTAGGGTGTTTTCTATCCAAAGCCAATAATTATATGCATATTCTAGTTACTGGGCAGGAGTAGTAACCAGATTAAATCGGGTACGTTTTTTATCCGGCCGTGTCAATACTGCCCCCTAGCCCTAACAGGTTAACCATTATTTTATCTTTAAAGGAAGCAAATTTGGCAACGATTGGGCATTCATATCTTTGCCCTCTCTGTCCGAAAAGGTGTACACGTTCGAGTTGGATTTTGTCGATAGCTTCTCGTGGAATCTGAAGCGCTGTAAGGAGGAACTCTCTAACTACAGATTCAGGAACTTCTCCTTCTTTCTCTTGGATACCTGTAAGTACCAGATTCTCTCTCATGGATCTAGTCTGTATGTCAAGTAAGCCTTCTCTCAGAACGGTGTTCTCCTTTTTAAGTCCATTCACTTCGGTTTCAATCTTATAGACTGTCCCTTTTAGCTTGTGTGTTTCCTTCTCCATTGTCACAGTTTTTTCATCACTCATCTCGAGGCTTGACTTCAACTCTTTTATATCCTTACTGACTAATTCAAGTATACCCAGTTTGTCATTTATTGATTTTAACAGATCGGTAACGACCTTTTCAATTCCCGGTGGTGAAAATATTAAATTGTCTGTGTCTGTAGAAGAGTCACGTTTTTGTTTAGAAAACAGTTCCCCTGTCTTACTCTCCGTCATGTTTGGTGTTGCTTGTTTTCGTAATATTTGTCGATAAATGTCTCTAGTCTTAAAATGAGTTTTGTGTTATTATCCAGATTGAAGGTTATCACCCACCAGATTGTGTAGTGCTAATATTTTGTCTAACTTGCCGATATTGAATATTACGTTTTTATCTTGAGGTGCTCTACATAACTTTGTTCAGTCTGCCATTACCTTTCTCAGTCCCGCCTCCTCCTTTCTACACATGATTAGCAGATGTTATTGCGGGTGTTTCGAAATGCTTTTGCTTCTAGCTTCGACAGTGCAGTAATATCTAACAAGTAATATCTAACAAATTACACAACATATACCCAATACACACAAATCTAAATAAGAACGAATTAACACTATATACACTACCGTTCAAAAGTTTGGGGTCACTTAAAAATGTCCTTGTTTTTGAAAGAAAATCCGATTTTTTGTCCATTAAAATAACATCAAATTGATCAGAAATACAGTGTAAACATTGTTAATGTTGTAAATGACTATTGCAAGAAACAGAAGATCTCGTACAATGCTGTGCACTACTCCCTTCACAGAACAGCGCAAACTGGCTCTAACCAGAATAGAAAGAGGAGTGGGAGACCCCAGTGCACAACTGAGCAAGAGGACAAGTACGTTAGAGTGTCTAGTTTGAGAAACAGACGCCTCACAAGTCCTCAACTGGCAGCTTCATTAAATAGTACCCGCAAAACACTAGTCTCAATGTCAATAGTGAAGAGTCGACTCCGGGATGCTGGCCATCTAGGCAGAGTTGCAAAGAAAAAACATATTTCAGACTGGCCAATAAAAAGAAAAGATTAAGATGGGCAAAAGAACACAGACTGGACAGAGGAACTCTGCCTAGAAGGCCAGCATCCCAGAGTCGCCTCTTCACTATTGACGTTGAGACTGGTGTTTTGCGGGTACTATTTAATGAAGCTGCCAGTTGTCATGGCCATCCCAATCTCCAGACCTTAACACCCTTGAAAACCTCTGGAATTTGATCAAGAGGAAGATGGATGGTCACAAGCCATCAAACAAAGCCGAGCTGCTTGAATTTCACAGTGGGTGCGAGACCTGGAGAGGCTTACAAGCCACAGTGTCTCGCACCCACTGTGAAATTTGATGGAGGATCGGTGATGATCTGGGGGTGCTTCAGCAAGGCTGGAATTGGGCAGATTTGTCTTTGTGAAGGATGCATGAATCAAGCCACGTACAAGGTTGTCCTTCTGCTCTGACAATGTTCCCCAACTCTGAGTATTGGTTTTTCCAGCAGGACAATGCTTCATGCCATATAGCCAGGTCAATCAAGGTGTGGATGGAGGACCACCAGATCAAGACACTGTCATGGCCATCCCAATCTCCAGACTTTAACACCCTTGAAAACCTCTGGAATTTGATCAAGAGGAAGATGGATGGTCACAAGCCATCAAACAAAGCCGAGCTGCTTGAATTTTTGCTCCAGGAGTGGCATAAAGTCACCCAACATCAATGTGAAAGACTGGTGGAGAGCATGCCAAGATGCATGAAAGTTGTGATTGAAAATCAGGGTTATTCCACCAAATATTGATTTCTGAGCTCTTCCTAAGTTATTCATTTTGAAACAACACAATACTAATGTTATATGAAGATATTTTCTTTGCATTATTCGAGGTCTGACAACACTGCATCTTTTTTTTGTTATTTTGACCAGTTGTCATTTTCTGCAAATAAATGCTCTTAATTACAATATTTTTATTTTGAAATTGGGAGAAATGTTGTCAGTAGTTTATAGAATAAAGAAAATGTTCATTTTACCCAAACACATACCTATAAATAGTAAAACCAGAGAGATCATTTTGCAGTGGTCTCTTAATTTTTTCCAGAGCTGTATATGGACGAATGATGTCAGCTTTATAAACCTATGATCCTTGAACAGCACATGATACAGAGAATATGTTGGTTTCTTTATACTCCTTATAGTGTGCTCTCAAATATGGAGTATGTTTAGATTCTGAAATACAATTTTTCACATTAATTTATTTAACATTAAAAATATTACTATTAATATCTCAAAAGTACACTTTTTGATTGTGTTTATTTTGTGACATATTGTTTGTAACAATATACTCTTCAAGCTCGTGGCTCTCTTTTAATGATATGACACACTTTATGCATAGAAGTTGACATTGTAGGTCATAAACCAATTACAGCACTCCTTCAGGATTGCACATTCAGCAATTCACCAGCAGAAGGAGTTCCCTTTTTCCCATTCACCGTCTTGGTGGTGCTCATAAAATTGATCTGAACTTCACAATTAGCAGCGAGCCCACCAGGAAATGTTATGTACTTGTAGAGAATATTGTTTTAAAAAAATTGTCACAAATTAACCTGTTAGGGCTAGGGGGCAGTATTTGCACGGCTGGATAAAAAAATGTACCCGATTTAATCTGGTTACTAATCCTACCCAGTAACTAGAATATGCATATACTTATTATATATGGATAGAAAACACCCTAAAGTTTCTAAAACTGTTTGAATGGTGTCTGTGAGTATAACAGAACTCATTTGGCAGGCAAAACCCTGAGACATTTTCTGACAGGAAGTGGATACCTGATGTGTTGTATTACCTTTAAACCTATGCCATTGAAAAACACAGGGGCTGAGGAATATTTTGGCACTTCCTATTGCTTCCACTAGATGTCACCAGCCTTTACAAAGTGTTTTGAGTCTTCTGGAGGGAGATCTGACCGAACAAGAGCCATGGAACGATGATGGCCCATTAGACACCTGGCGCGCGAGTTCATGTTGGGTACCCTCGTTCCAATACGTTATAAAAGAGAATGCATTCGTCCACCTTGAATATTATTCATGTTCTGGTTAAAAAAGGCCCTAATGATTTATGCTATACAACGTTTGACATGTTTGAACGAACGTAAATATATTTTTTCCCCTCGTTCATGAAGTGAAGTCCGGCGGGCTTAGATCATGTGCTAACAAGACGGAGATTTTTGGACATAAATGATGAGCTTTTTTGAACAAAACTACATTCGTTATGGACCTGTGATACCTGGAAGTGACATCTGATGAAGAGAATCAAAGGTAATGGATTATTTACATAGTATTTTGAATTGGCACAACATTACACACAACTCTTGTAAATGTACTGTCCTAACATACTCTAAATTTATGCTTTCGCCGTAAAACCTTTTTGAAATCGTAAAACGTGGTTAGATTAAGGAGATGTTTATCTTTCAAAGGGTGTAAAATAGTTGTATCTTTGAAAAATGTGAATTTTGACATTTATTTGGATTCAAATTTGCCGCTCTTGAAATGCACCTGCTGTTGATGGAGTGCACCACGGGTGGGACGCTTGCGTCCCACCTAGCCCATAGAGGTTAACAAAATCAAAAAGGGTACTTTTGAGATATTCATATAAATATGCTTATGTTGAATAGATGAATGTGAAAATGTGTATTTCTGAATCTAGACAAACTCCATACATGAAAGGACACTACAAGGAGTATAATGTCACCAAGATGTTGTCTGTGTCGTGAACGGTTCACAGATCATAGCGTATTACAGCATATACAGTAGGTTTAAACAGAGCATAGAATTATTTTTTTTTAAATGGTTTGTGATAGAAATGTAAAAAGCATGTCAAACATCCTTCCTCCCAATTAAGTTTTTATGTGAGAATTGCCAGAACAATCTGAGATACCAAAATTATTTTGGGGCTGCGCTGGCATGGAATCGCCCCGCTGTCATGTTGGCGTTCCATCATGAGAATTCTCTAACTGGTGAGAGATCAGAGCTCTACGCTACATCAAGTGTGGGATAACGAGAGAGAAAAGAGATGGTAGGATTCACTTCCATTCTGTACAATTTCTATTCAAAGTTCCAGTGATTGACTACTTAGGGCTCTGGTCAAAAGTGATGCACTTTATAGGGAATAGGGTGCCATTTGGGACTCAGCCTGTGTGAGGGGGGGATATCCACCTTAGGAGAGATGGGTACAATAACAGAGTAAGAGAAGCAAACATAGTATCAAGAATCCTGCCTCCAATACAATACAATTGTGTAAGCTTGCCTTGCAATGCAGCTGAAGGAAACACAGCTAGCTAACTATTTACTTGCTTATTGTGTAGTGGAGGATAAAAATAACTTTGTGCCTATGGATGTGTAGCTAGCTACAGTATGTAGCCGATCTGCGTATGGACCCTAAAACGTTAGGTTCTGAACTAATATTCATACCAATCTATGAAAATCAGCTATCATAGTTGTTGTCTCAACTTGAAGTCTAATGGCATTAATAAAGCCTATGGATAGAGTACAATATAACAACTTTATTGTGCCAAGGATGCAAGTCCTATATACACATGTACTGTAGTTATTACCATGCATGAGATTCCCTCATTGTAGCCTGTACATTGAATATATTCACTGATCATGTACTCTTCCTTGGCAAATAAAGGTGAGGTTCAGGTATGAATCTCTGAGACATTCTTTTTCATGCATATCAAACTCCATTATTTGAATGATGCTGTGTCTGCATGTTTGTAAGTATTACAATTATACACTTCAACAGTGTTTACCACTCCTGCTCCTGGGACATCAATGATTACACATTGTAACTATGCAATAGACCAGAAAGATGACTGATTTGTAGTTCATATATACAGAAAAAAATCTATGCATATCTAACTCCCTTTATCTGCATTATTCTGAGGGCACAGGATAATACTTCAATTAGATACATAATTTCAACCAGTGGAGAATGTGAAACGCTTTCTTGAAAAAAGTTCATTATCCAGGTGTTATAAATACATAAATGCATTACAATTGTGATAATTGTAATATTACAAATACATTTCTGTACTTCAATGCACATATGGTGTGCATTATAAAATGAGGAAGAAAGACGCGGTGGGGAGAGAGGTGTAGAAGACAGAAAGAGAAAGAGGTAAGAACAGCGGCAGACAGCATATGATTCATGAATTACAGTGCTACCCTAATATTCTCTCAGTTCATCACAATTGCGATGTCTCCTAACCAGCCTTGGGCCCCCAGTTGGCCCGAAGATTATTTTAAGAGCGGGTGAGGTGGCGATGACGGGACTGGCTTCCTCTTTCACATCAAAACATACCTGCAGACGAGTGACAGATGGATAGAGAGAGAGAGCATGATTAAGCTTTGTTTTTTTTTATTTAACACAGTCAGTTATCTTAAATCAGGAGGTGAAATTTAAAACTGAGCTTGGATCATTAACTCTGGGACTACTACATCTCTGTCTGTATTTAAATGCGAAGCATCTCTTTAATAATACTTCCTGTTGACCCGACCAAGTGACATCTCACCTATGATCATGCCCTGGCCCTTTGTGTCAGCCAAAACAGCTGATATGACCTCGCGCGAGCCCATAGCAAATTAATGGAGTCGAACATTCGCAGAGCCTGTTTTGACTGGAGTGATGCTTAGAATCCATTAAAAATGTATCCTTTTTTATTTTACCACTACAATCTGTTCGTCGGACAAACTGGAAAAAAACAACTTGTGTAGAAAGTAAACATCCGCACCTCGATGGTGTCAACTGTGCTTATGAAAACGTCTGACTTTTTCTGGTCTAGCGATCGAGACTGCCCAGACTCGCTGCCCAGACTTACATAATTACAAAGATGAGATTCTCCTGATTAAAATGGTGCCCGTGTAACAGTTTTGCTTCCATCCCTCTCCTCGCCCTTGCCTGGGCTCGAACCAGGTGCCCGCTGCACACATAGACAGCCACCCTCGAAGCATCATTACCCATCGCTCCACATTAGCCGCGGCCCTTGCAGAGTGAGGGGAACAACTACTTCAAGGTCTCAGAGCGAGTGACATCACAGATTGAAACGCTGTTAGCACACACCCCGCTAACTAGCTAGCCATTTCACACCGGTTACATCCGACTTGAAAAAAATCTAAATATACACATTGCGAGATATTTGCCGAAATAGACAGACATGCCTATATTTCCCCCATAGGAAACAATGGGAAGACCGCAGAGTTCCAATATTATTTTTGTTGTTTACATTTTAACTATAAAACAACATGAGCAGGTCTCAATGCCAACAATAGCGAAGCAGGCATTGTAACGTTGAACAATAAGCTGGGAATAGAACGTTCGGGAAAGCGAGTTGGCGTCACAGTGCTCAGTAGAACTAATAGGAGCTGGCAGGGTGAAAAATGCACTAAAATAAGGCCTGTTTTTTCGCAATTACTTCAAAACGACGGCAAGCAGCTAGGAAATATGGTCATATTATCGATCATGGCTCCACGGCGGATGCAATGAACTAGTTTTCATCAGAAAAGAATGTTGTTAAAAATGTAGTGTGTCCAGCCTACTATCTACATGGATTTCAGAGCACTCTCGTCTGAGTGTACCAGAGCGCAGAATAATTACTTTACGAGCGCTCAACACCCGTTGAATATGGCCAGTGTCAGTAAACGTTGGGAAAAAAGCATAATTAAATTGTTTCCAGCACCATATTTACCGTCACCAACGATCTGGTTAAAACGAAAACTGTCTTACTAGCTCTGCCAGGGTGAGTAAAATGATCAGTGTGGTCTCATGTGTGGCTGGAAGTAGCTAGCCAACATTAGCTTGGGAGCTTGACTGCCGTTGTAAGGCCAGAATGCTCAAATCAACCCTACTCCTCGGCCCGAACGTCCAGTGTGCGCTCCGAGAGCGAAACGGTCAGAATTTTCAAACTGACAATTTACCTCTGAATGGAAACTCCATAATATTAATCTAATTAATTAAGCCACATTTCTTCAAATCAATCCCATATACTATGTAATTTCAAAAAAGGTTTTAAATTCTCTAGTAATGCCAATACGGAATACTTTCAAATGCTTCTCAAGATGCCCTCTGGTGGTCAAACTAGCAATAACTTGAAGTAACAGAAGAAATGGTTGAGAATTAAATGATGTGCCACAGAATTCTGCAGCAGCACGCAGGGTGTGCCGCAGTATGACACAACTTTTAAAGGAGGAACCACTGTACTTGTCCACAGGTAGATCTACTACTAGATAGAGCAAAAATGTCTCTAATTTCTACGGAAAGAAGACACATCTTCATGACAAGAACAATAGATGGCTATGCTATGCTATGCCCATACAAGTATATTTGTTTGTAATGGCCACTTGGTTAACAATATCTAAACCGGACATGGCTAAGAGCAGGCCTAAAGGCATTTCTGTGTGGCTCGATAGAGTGACTCTTATGAATAGAGTTACTTACTCAATCACACCAAGAATGTCCAATTAAATCAAATGTCAAAAGAAGTCAAAACAACATATCAACTTAAAGCTCACCCTGCCTGAGGACACTCAACCATGAATTGAATTAGTGTTGCCTCATAACATTATTTATATTAGCAACCCACAGGACTGTCTGAAAGGATGAGTTTGATTAGGCATTTGTCCTCACCTTCATCACTTCTTAGTCGGCTAGTCAGAGGATGCATCCTAAATTGAACCATATTCCCTATATAGTGGACTACTTTAACCAAAGCTCTATGGGCCCTAGTCAAAAGTAGTGCACTATAAAGGGAATAGGGTGCCATTTAGGACAGAGCCAGAGTGTGTTCAACCATTTAGATGAATGCTGATTCAAGCCCTATAGCAGACTTTCTCTTGCTACATGCGCTCTCACACCATCCATCCATCCCACGCACAAACACACACAAACAAAAACTTACGCATCTGGGGTGAAAGTTGACTGAGCTAGAGCGGTGTTTGTCAGACCATAGCTATGTTTGAATACCCATACTAACATATTGTATACTAAATACTTAATGAGTATATACTACATACTATTAGTTAATTTTACTATACTGTAAAATAAAGGTATCCTTTCAGTTGAGTGTACTAGCGCTTCGCCTGTTTACCGGAAGTTGATGTTGTTGCTATGCAACTTCTTGCTCGCTTGTTAGCATAACAAATTACTAGCTAGCCATCTTATGACTTCATTAACAATGTCCATTGAGAACGCACAACGACAATACCACTTAGCTAAGCTAAGAATCACCTGAATAATCAAGTCAATAAATGTTTTCCTGCATTTGGCGTTTCATTATTTGTGTCCATTGCTCAATTAAACCCTACGGCTCAACTCGGCATGTGATGCACTGTGTGCGGCTCGAGAGAGACATACCACACGCAACTTAACATTACCTGCGTTGGCAACTCACCACAACTTGTATTCTGCACTGTCTCGCTGTAATTGTTAGCCATGTATTTTGTATTCATGGCTGGTGTATTTGTTGTGCTGGTGATAATGATCAACTGCCATCAATTGGTCGTTCAGAAGACTGATGCTGGAAGGAGGAGGAGAAGACAGGTGGCTGGTCAAAAGAGGGCGCTGTATTGTCTTTGAACAACATGTAAGTAAGCCACCTTAAATCAATTATTACTCTGTACTGCTCTGTATGTAGCCAAATTCAATCACAAATGTATACATCCACTTGAACTATAATATTAGAACATGTATGCCTGTCATAGCAAATGTAATTTAGTGTAGCCTATAGCTTACATTCATGAACACACACACACACACACAAATAATAATGTGAAAGCTATTTATTTGGTAAAGCTGCCTTTTCCCATCACAGACTGGTGGCAGAGGTCCCTACTGTGTGCTACAACCAAAATGTAGACCTCAATCCCCACTTCCGAATGACCCAACCCTCTTTTGACAGCCTGGTAGAGGTCTTGCAGCAAGAACACCAGGACTATAGTTGGGGCAAGACCTTGGAAAGCCTCATGTTAAAAAATATATATATATTTGTCAATAAAAACCTCTAACACCCTCAACAGTCTATCCTCCCTCTGTCTATTTTCCTCAACTCTCCGTCTATTCTCTGTAACGGTCGTCGTACGTAGTGGACCAAGGCACAGCGGGTTGAGTGCTCATAATGACTTTTATTGAACACAAACGAAACAAAACAAGAAAACGATCGACCGAACAGTATTGCAGGCTAACACACAGCAGTGCAACAACAACTTCCCACAAAGGGACAGGTGAAACAGGGCTACCTAAGTATGACTCTCAATCAGCAACAACGATGTACAGCTGTTCCTGATTGAGCGCCATACCAGGCCAACACAAAGAAATACACAACATAGAAAACCATAGAAATACAAAACAAGAACATTAGCCAAAAACCCCGGAACACATAAATCAAACACCCCTCTTACATAAATACATATACCATTAAACCCCGAACCACATAAAACAAATACCCCCTGCCACGTCCTGACCAAACTACAATAAACAATAACCTCTTATACTGGTCAGGACGTGACATTCTCGTGTTTTCTCTTTGTCTATTCTCGTCTTTTGTCTTAGTCTATTTTCGTCTTTTCTCTTTGTCTATTCTCATCTTTTCTCTTTGTCTATTTTCGTCTTTTCTCTTTGTCTATTCTCGTTGTCCATACATCTATTGTCCTCATCCTCCTGTACCCCTCCTCTTTCTTCTTCTCCCTCTTGTGGTTCACATCTCTCTTTCTGTTTTCTTCATCTCACTTCTCCTCTCTTTTTATTGCATCTTCCTCTCTTCTCATCGTGAGCACTGGCCTGCCTCTCTCTCTCTCTCCTCATCTCTCTGAATAGTGTGACCCACTCTGGCTCTCTCCTCCTCTTGGAAGTTATCTCTTATTTCTCCCACTCTCTCTCTCTCTCTGATCCTGTACTTTTCTGGAAAATGACAACAGGCGGTGTAATTGCAGGACTGCTGTCAATTGCCTCATCCATGGCACTGTACCTTTTCCAGGTGGCATCAGTCCTCACCCCAGTTTGGGGGCACTTCAAATCCTAAAAGAAACAAGTTGGGGCACAAACAGCTAAGAAATGCTGCACTCACCATACAACCTGGACATTACATTGTGTAGATATTGAGACATTTTAGATGGCTATACAAAAATTCTTACTTTATACTTTTGTTTGAGGTTCTCCCATTTTTTCTTTATCCAGACTGCAGTCACCTTCCTTTCCAGACAGTACTCCTGCACAAATGCCCTAGGCAAAGCACAATCATAAATTATCATTACCAACTAGTCTTTGGCAAATACAGATACAATCGTCATTAGTAATCATTTGGAAGTTGCATTGATGCCAGCACAAAACTGTTGTCTTTTTTGTCCCCCAAAATGTCCTTCCAACCTGTAATGTTACCAGTCGTTACCAAGGATGTATTGGTTCATGAATGTTAAGGAGCCAGATCATATAAGCTGCAGTACTTTAACTGTCTTGACATAACCACCAGTCTGTTTGCTTGTGATTGTTTATGTTAGGTAACATTCCCAGCAATTCAGCTACTTGCTCAAACCCCTTCCTGTGAACCGGAAATTGTTTCTGGCCCGCCAGGTTATCAGCTTTGCTGTGTTGTCATCAGTTCCTACGATGTATTTAGACACCCTTTTTAGATAAACCTGTGTCAAGTTAACCTTACATAAATCAGGTTTAAAACGATTAACTATCGACCGCATATAAGCCTAACGTTGGGTAGTCAGAAAGCATATAGTTAATATACCTGCAAGCAGTCCTTCTTATCCGCACAACCATCTTTTGTAGTGTGTTTGTGTTGACGTTCTCTGTTTGTCTGAGCATTAAATAATTCCCCGGCACGTTCCCTGGGGCGTGGGGAGTGGAACGAGAAGGAGCGAGAGAAAAGAGGGGGAATGTTATTGTAAATAGAAATAGATTTGAAAAAAGAGACATAGACTTTAAGAGCTGATGATGCCTCAGGAGAATGCTCCTTAGGCAGTCACGGATTACAGGGCAGAAAGCCATAGGATGTTGCTGAGTGGGCATGTGAATGATTAGTCTGTCAAATCTCATTTACAGTTTGTGTGTCTGTGTGTCTGTGTGCGTGTGTGATAGAGTAAAAGGCTTACTGTACCAGCGGGGGTACCAGCGGTCCATCATACACAGAAATCTGAGTGTGCTGATTTAATTGTCTACTTGAATAGAGCCGTGGAGGATTGAGAGCAGGGTGACAGGGACAAACAGCGGTAAACATCACACACACACACACACACACACACACACACACACACACACACACACACACACACACACACACACACACACACACACACACACACACACACACACACACACACACACACACGCACGAACACCCACCTACAGAGGGTCAAGTAGAACCAACAACAGCCATTCCATTAGCAAGCCACAAGACCAAATCCGACAAATGGGCAGTTAGATTGATCGGTGGGCAGACTGACAGAGGGGAGGGGGAGGGGGTATCCAGAAACAACCAGCACACAAGACTGATAGAAATATACAGAGACTGACAGAGCAGCAAGGCAGAGCCTAGTAGAGACAAACAGATACAAACGTACAGACAGTTTTCATAGAACAAACTCAATAGTTCTGAACCCATTCAACAAGAAATTTCTAGTTATCGATGGGTAAAGTAGTTTGAGTTGTTCTTCTGCTGACTCCTCAGATTGAGACAGTTTCTCAAACGCCCAATCTCCATCCCACAGTTGCCACCACGGTCGCAGACGACACTGGTTGCATATTTATTTTTAGGTGTGTTGAGAATGCTTCTTGTGAAGGTTGTGGGGTGTTTTTGTCGTTGTTTAGAGTCATTAGTGTGGGGGTGGCTGGCAATTACATGTCCCTGGTTCTGGTTTAAGTGCTCCAGAGAACGACACAGAGACCAGACCGTGACACCTCTCACCCGGGAACAGCACCTTCACTACTGACTCTCATTATCCTCTTATCTGTCAGACACACACAGAATAGGATAGATAGATAGATAGATAGATAGATAGATAGATAGATAGATAGATAGATAGATAGATAGATAGATAGATAGATAGATAGATAGATAGATAGATAGATAGATAGATAGATAGATAGATAGATAGATAGATAGATAGATAGATAGATAGATAGATAGATAGATAGATAGATAGATAGATAGATGATAGAGAGAGAGAGACCAAAAAAGATGAGAGAGAGAGAGGATGGAGAGACCAAAAAAGATGAGGGAGAGAGAGAGAGAGAGATAGGATGGAGAGACCAAAAAAGATGAGAGGATGGAGAGACCAAAAAAGATGAGGGAGAGAGGGAGAGAGGAGAGATAGTGAGATAAATAGAGAAAGAGAGGGGAGAGAGAGAAAGCTAGAGAGAGAGAATGACGAGAGGGGGAGAGAGAGAAAGAAGGGGAGAAAGAAGGAACACAGACACTACTCCCGAGAGAGGTGCTAAAGTAACAGACAAGCAATCTTACAGTCTTAATGATCACACTGTAACGATGCATAAATCTTCTGTCTTCCTCCTGATCACAGCCACAATCACCACATCATTTATCACCCACCATTACCACCACTCTTATTATATTTCATCTGCCTCACTTTAGAATAATGAGGCCCAATCACAGTACTTCCATTTCCATGTCATAAGACTACAATAATCAATAGCAATGTCTCCCTCCTTATTACTGCTGTAAGTTACAGTCAGTGCGTCACAGCTCACAAAGGACAAGGTTCAGAGATCTGTTGCTCAGGTCTGTTTTTGGGTCACATCCCATTCCACTGTTACCAAGAACATACTAGCTATTTCACCAGCTTGCCAAATCCTCTATGTAGTCAGGGGAAAACATACAGTGGGATAGGCTGTGTGTTTCTTGCCATCTAAGCAGGGTGGAGAATGCGGTTCCTCCGTGTCTTTAATAATAATGGTGTTTATCTCAGCTACTTACATTAGAGAGCTCTTCACGCCGCAGTTAAAGAACCCTGGGGGCCATGCGGCGCCACATCTCTGGAGCTAGGTGCTTCAATAGTTGGTGTTGCACGAGTCCCACTGCTCTCTGTCTTTCTTTCTTTCCTCTCACACACTCTCGTTCTCTCTCCTCCGTGTCCTACTGTGAGTATAGTTTTTTTGTGTCTTGTCACTTGAGTATGCCGAACCTGTTCATGTTTGGAGAACATAAAAGAGAGGGAGGAGGAGAAAAGGAAAGAGTGTTCCCCACAAGGCCTAATCATCACCGCCTCCTGAATATAGTAGCTTTCCAAAAGCAAATGACATAATATTACGCCATGTGGAAGTGACAGAATGAGACAGTGAGTGGCAACACATGCTCTAGGGCCCCTGTATAAATCCCTGTAGAAGTGACACCACTACATCCATGACAGAGGCAGGGGGAAGGGTACAAAATACAGTCGTGGCCAAAAGTTTTTAAAATGACACAAATATTAATTTTCACAAAGTCTGCTGCCTCAGTTTGTATGATGGCATTTTGCATATACTCCAGAATGTCATGAAGAGCGATCAGATGAATTGCAATTAATTGCAAAAGTCCCTCTTTGCCATGCAAATGAACTGAAAACATTTCCACTGCATTTCAGCCCTGCCACAATAGGACCAGCTGACATCATGTCAGTGATTTTCTCGTTAACACAGGTGTGAGTGTTGACGAGGACAAGGCTGGAGATCACTGTCATGCTTATTGAGTTCGAATAACAGACTGAATGCTTCATAAGGAGGGTGGTTCCTGGAATCATTGTTCTTCCTCTGTCAATCATGGTTACCTGCAAGGAAACACGTGCCGTCATCATTGCTTTGCACAAAAAGGGCTTCACAGGCAAGGATATTGCTGCCAGTAAGATTGCACCTAAATCAACCATTTATCGGATCATCAAGAACTTCAAGGAGAGCGGTTCAATTGTTATGAAGAAGGCTTCAGGGCGCCCAAGAAAGTCCAGCAAGCGCCAGGACCATCTCCTAAAGTTGATTCAGCTGCGGGATCGTACAGAGCTTGCTCAGGAATGGCAGCAGGCAGGTGTGAGTGCATCTGCACGCACAGTGAGGCAAAGTCTTTTGGAGGATGGTCTGGTGTCAAGAAGGGCAGCAAAGAAGCCACTTCTCTCCAGGAAAAACATCAGGGACAGACTGATTTTCTGCAAAAGGTACAGGGATTGGACTGCTGAGGACTGGGGTAGTTTGGGGCATCCGTAAAAAAGCTTGTCCAGAGAAGACAAGGTGAGTGCTACCATCAGTCCTGTGTCATGCCAACAGTAAAGCATCCTGAGACCATTCATGTGTGGGGTTGCTTCTCAGCCAAGGGAGTGGGCTCACTCACAATTTTGCCTAAGAACACAGCCATGAATAAAGAATTGTTCCAACACATCCCCCGAGAGCAACTTCTCCCAACCATCCAGGAACAGTTTGGTGACGAACAATGCCTTTTACAGCATGATGGAGCACCTTGCCATAAGGCAAAAGTGATAACTAAGTGGCTCGGGGAACAAAACATAGATATTTTGGGTCCATGGCCAGGAAACTCCCCAGACCTTAATCCCATTAAGAACTTGTGGTCAATCCTCAAGAGGTGGGTGGACAAACAAAAACCCACAAATTCTGACAAACTCCAAGCATTGATGTTTGGCAATGTGTCTCATTGCCCATGGCCACAACCAGCTGTGGCACTGAGACAGCTAACAGGTGTGTCTGCCCACCTTAGCCTGTCTGCATCGCTGCCTGATCGCTCCTCCTTAGTGTGCCTGCACTCTCAATGAGCCACAGAAATGGAGATTACAAAAGTTCAATCAGGAAGGCTGGTCTGAATGGCTTGTCACTTTTAATGAATCTATTAAACACATAATTCACATCACTTCCTAACTCACTCATCAGCATAGCAGGTATTTACATTGTAGGTAGGTTAAGATGTTACTGCATCAGCATAGCAAATATTTATAGTTTATGGTCATGTTTATATCGTTACCTTATAAGCATAGCAGGTATCCTTATGGTAGTGTTTAGCATGGCAGGTACAGTATTGACATGGTAGTGTCATAATGTTACCTCATCAGCATAGCGTCATGTCTCTCCTCCTCCTTTGCTATTAGCAAGCATGCACAATGTCATTCACCTATTCACTTCAGCCTATGAGCATGTCATACTAGTGCAATTCCACCATTCTTGCTGATTAGCCTATGGGCTCACTCGTGCAATAATCACTTCCCTTTCTTTCAACCAATGGGACTAAATCTATGGGAGAATGTATATGTCAACTCAAACCTTGTGTCTCGCATTTGCTGTCTTGCAGCAACAGTCTTCCAACGACAATCTATGCTTTCCATGTAATTTAAGTCATACCAGATGCCGTAATCTCCCCTGAGGGAGAGGACACGTCCTGTGTTCCAGCGATCAATCTACATCCACTCTCAGGTTCCAGGTGATTTCTCATGACTATGATTTCCCAGAGAAGAAGTTCAAATCACCATTAGGCAAGTGGGCCATTTTCCGACGCTCAACTTTCGTGTATTCCGGCTGAAAGAGAGTCACAGTGGTTCCAGGCATTTCCAGCCACGAGCTCCTCTCTTCTGGCTACAGATGTACTCGGCTTATATCTGCAACTCCCAGACAACGGCATCCCTTTTCCGGAAGAAGAGGTTGTCTTCCCAGGGGGAAGGAAAGACTCCAGATTCTGCTTCACCGGCGAGCCGTAGATTAGAACGTTGTTATTCAATTTCAGTTATCAGATCTGGTCGGATTTATCATAAATGCTTAATTTACGGATAGTCTCCTGAGGATATTCATGGGGAACACCTAAGCATACAGGCTTTATTTACATCCAGGTTTCATATTCATTAACATAATTTTAGATTGTGAAATAATCGCAACTGGATATTATTCAGAATATCTTATTACAACTTCGGTAGAAGTTTTGTTGTGTTTTCCGCATTCCCACCACTAGAACCACTTCCTGTTCATGCTGCTGTAAATGCCATTATCAATTATCTTCTGTCAAGGCCGGCAACATTAACAACATTAAAATGAATATGCTGCTATGGCAGGTTTGCTAAACAACATGTTGTCTTGTGTCCCTCTACTGGGACAAGGGCGTATCTATGCTGATCTACACAGGCCGATTGCTGTCATGCTATTTAGAGTTACATGGTTGCATAGGAGTGGACCCGAACTAAGGTGAACTCAAGAAAGCTTGTTGAACGGCCTCGCCAACAATCCATCGCAGCAATCTATGATAATCAGAAACAACATACAGTACTTCATGAAGTCTAAGGTAGTCATTCATATTTGACATTAAGTTGGCTTACATAATTGTAGCCTTTCACAAGTTGTGCTTTGCAACATTAGTCATTCTTTATCAATTGATTTGTCAGCGACTCAAATGGAATACTTCATCCATGGTTTATGAGCTCAGTAGATCTACCACTGCCTTCAACTGTCATCACTATTGGCATTGTAATTTCATTTGTATTTCATCTCATCATAAACATAATGTCTTCCGTATACTTGATATGTCGTGTCATTCCCTGCAATTAGTTGTATCTCGACTTATGGCGATATTCTCCAGTCTCCCAGCAGCAAACCACGTGGAAGGGTGGCTATCGACAGTAATATATCAATCAAGAACTGTGGCTTTTATGACTCCCGAGTGGTGCAGCTGTCTAAGGCACTGCATCACAGTGCATCACAGTGCAGGGATGCTACTAATGCATGTGGGCCGTGACCGGGAGCCCTCCCGGTTAGGGGAGCGTTTGGTCGGGGGGCTTTTCTTGGCTCATCGCGCTCTAGCCAGCTGCTCAGCATAGGGCAATCTGTCATCAGCATCTGGCTCTGAGGAGCATTCCTCAGAGATGAGGCCTACCCCAAACTATTCAATAAAGCAACATATTGTATTCTGTCTCTGTCATTCAGTTAATAAGCCTGTACTCAATTGAACTACCTTGGACAAGACAGTGCCTCTGCTCAGATGATCAGGTTCTGAACAGGCACAGGCTAAAGGAATCGTCTCCTGTTCCTCTGGGATACAACAGTGTCTCCTGTCCTCTGGGATACAACAGGTGTGTTGTGGTGTCTGATCCTTGGACACCTGACTAAGTACGTCCCCTGGGTGCTGCCAGCCGGGCTCCAATCTGATGGGACTATCTGGCCTGGTGCACTAAGGATGCTCCCTGGGATTCCACTACAGCCAGCGTTCATTAGTAGAGGCAAACATTGTAGTTCACTCACTCACACAAATACACACACATGCACCACATACACAAGCCTGTTCCACATAGGCACACATGCAAGTGCTCATAAACACACACGCATGCCCGGACGCCCGCAGGCACACTCAGACACACACTCTTCTAAACCCAAACTTTCCATGCCTTCTGATCCACTATCTATTTCTCTCTCTCTCTCTCTTCGTCACACTCTTACAGTGAGGGAAAAAAGTATTTGATCCCCTGCTGATTTTGTACGTTTGCCCACTGACAAAGAAATGATCAGTCAATAATTTTAATGGTAGGTTCATTTGAACAGTGAGAGACAGAATAACAACAAAAAAATCCATACAAACGCATGTCAAAAATGTTATAAATTGATTTGCATTTTAATGAGGGAAATAAGTATTTGACCCCTCTGCAAAACATGACTTAGTACTTGGTGGCAAAACCCTTGTTGGCAATCACAGAGGTCAGACGTTTCTTGACTGATCATTTCTTTGTCAGTGGGCAAATGTACAAAATAAGCAGGGGATCAAATACTTTTTCCCCCTCACTGTATATGTATGGAAAGAGACAAAACAAATGGAATGGAGTTCACACTGTTATTGTGCACCGTTAAAATTATAATTGGCATGCCTATTGTCACTTCTTTTTTTACAGCTGCAGAGCCAAAGAATTCTGGCATGCATGCTCTCATCTCATCTAGACAGAACAGAGACAGACGGACGGGCATGCGAAGGTGATATGAAAGCAGGCCTGTCATGTTCAGCAGTATGTGGTGAGAGATGGCCCTCCTGTTGTGGCTCTACTCTCCTCTCCATGGGACTCAGCAGGCAGTGTCTACCAGCGTAGCTCATATACTGTATAGTCTATCTAAAGACTAGCTTGGAATAGAGGTGTGTGTGGGTGTGTGTGTTTTACAATCCTCAAAAGGATAGTAAACAAGGAACATTTTCACAAGTGGGGACATTTTGCCAGTCCCCATGAGGAAAAATGCTATTTTAGGGTTAGGGTTAGAATTAGGGTTAGAATTAGGCTTAAGTTTAGGTTTAGGGTTAGGTTAAGGGTTAAGGTTTGATTCAGGCTTAGGCAAAATAGGATTTTTGATGAGAATCAATTATTTGATCCCCACAAGGATAGCAATACAAAACTGTGTGTGTGTTTGTGCGCCTCACTGATTTTATATGTGCCTTAATTCATACCAAACATGGGGCGGCAGGTAGCCTAGTGGTTAGAGCGTTAGAGCGTTGGGCCAGTAACCAAATCCCCGAGCTGACAAGGTAAAAATCTGTTGTTCTGCCCCTGAACAAGGCAGTTAACCCACTGTTCCTAAGCCATCATTGTAAATAATTATTTGTTCTTAACTGACTAGCCTAGTTAAATAAAGGATAAAAAACATCTGTAGAGAGAAAACAGAAAATCTATTTAATCTTAGAGAGTCGTTTCAGAGACCATATAGTATTCCTCAGCAGCAATTCCTCTACCAAAGTTATAGATATTCTGTACTATTTCAATAGAAATCTCGAGAGAATAGACACTACAGTACAGTACCATATTGGATTCCAGAGGAAAACTGGACTCTGGGGACCCACGTGATAAAAGCACTTTCAAAAATACATTTCAGATTCCGTTTTACACTGCCAAGTAGGGAGGAGTGGGGTAAGTTAAGCCATTTTTTTTTCAGCATCACTCTGTCAAGGGAAATAGAGAATTCTTTCTAACAAAGATATATTGTAACAATGACACTGGGAGTCAGGAAGCAGGCACAGTTTGCGAGTTTAATAATAAAGAACATAGAGCGATACAAAACAAGAGCCGCGTCTGGATATGAATACAGAAACAATACTGCCTGAAGAGTAATGCTAGGGAGTGCTAGATAAAGGGGAAGTAATCAGGGTAGTGATGAAGTCCAGGTGTGCCTAACGATGAGGCGCAGATGTGCGTAATGATGGGCTGCCAGGACCGGTGGTTAGTAAACCGGCGACGTTGAGTGCTGGAGCGGGAGTAGACGTGACATATCTAGATATATTTCAGGATGTTGTGTATCCCTGGAAATAATCTGAATAAATGTTTCACAACATTACAGTTGTGAAAATAGCTTGTCCCAAAAAAGCGGTCTGTTAGCATAACTTATCCAAGGTATGAGGTAAGTTGAGTAGTGGAACAAGGTAAGTTCAGCCACCTACTAACTTCTGTACTACCATTTTAAAACCATATCTATCTTAATTTCAATTCAAATTGTATTTGTGACATGCGCCGAATACAACAGTGAAATGCTTACTGGTAGCCCTTAACCAACAATGCTTTTGGAAGTGTTAAGTAAAAAATAGATAAGTAAAAAATTGAAAATAAAAGAAACAAATAATTAAACAGAAGAAGTAAAATAACACCAGCGAGGCTATATACAGGGGATAACGGTACAATGTGCGGGGGCACCAGTTAGTTGAAGTAATTGAGGTAATATGTACACTACCGTTCAAGAGTTTGGGGTCACTTAGAAATGTCCTTGTTTTTGAAAGAAAAGCACATTTTTGGTACAGTAAAATAACTTAAAATTGATCATAAATATAGTGTAGACATTGTTAATTTTCGAAATGACTATTGTAGCTGGAAACTGCAGATTTTTTTATGGAATATCTACATAGGTGTACAGAGGCCCACTATCAGCAACCATCGCTCCTGTGTTCCAATGGCACGTTGTGCTAGCTAATCCAAGTTTATCATTTTAAAAGGTTAATTTATCATTAGAAAACCCTTTTGCAATTATGTTAGCACAGATGAAAACTGTTGTTCTGATTTAAGAAGCAATAAAACTGGCCTTCTTTAGACTAGTTGAGCATCAACATTTGTGGGTTCGATTACAGGCTCAAAAAGACCAAGAAACTGAAGATCTCGTACAACGCTGTGTACTACTCCCTTCAGAGAACAGCAGAAACTGGCCCTAACCAGAATAGAAAGAGGAGTGGGAGGCCCCAGTGCATCTCAGACTGGCCAATTAAAAGAAAAGATTAAGATGGGCAAAAGAACACAGACACTGGACAGAGGAACTCTGCCTAGAAGGCCAGCATCCCGGAGTTGGCTCTTCACTTTTGACGTTGAGACTGGTGTTTTGCGGGTACTATTTAATGAAGCTGCCAGTTGAGGACTTTGTTTCTCAAACTAGACACTCTAAAGTACTGGCCATCTTGCTCACTTGTGCACCGGGGCCTCCCACTCCTCTTCCTATTCTGGTTAGAGCCAGTTTGCGCTGTTCTGTGAAGGGAATAGTACACAGCGTTGTACGAGATCTTCTGTTTCTTGGCATTTTCTTGCATGGAAAAGCCATAATTTCTCAGAACAAGAATAGACTGATGAGTTTCAGAAGAAATTTTTCTTTCTAGCCATTTTGAGCCTGTAGTCAAACCCACAAATGCTGATGCTCCAGACACTCAACGAGTCTATAGAAGGCCAGTTTTATTGCTTCTTAAATCAGAACAACAGTTTATTGCTATGCTAACATAATTGCAAAATGGTTTTCTAATGATCAATTAACCTTTTAAAATGATAAACTTGGATTAGCTAACACAATGTGCCATTGGAAAACAGGAGTGATGGTTGCTGATAGTGGGCCTCTGTACGCCTAAGTAGATATTCCATATAAAAATCAGCTATTTCCAGCTACAATAGTTATTTACAACATTAACAATGTCCACACTGTATTTATGATCATTTTGAAGTTATTTTGATGGACCAAAAATGCGCTTTTCTTCCAAAAACAAGGACATTTCTAAGTGGCCCCAAACTTTTGAATGGTAGTGTACATGTAGGTAGAGTTAATGTGACCATGCATAGATAATAAACAGAGAGTAGCAGCAGCGTAAAAGAGGGGTCTGTGTAGCCCTTTGATTAGCTGTTCAGGAGTCTTATGGCTTGGGGGTAGAAGCTGTTAAGAAGCCTTTTGGAACTAGACTTGGTGCTCTGATACCGCTTGCCGTGCGGTAGCAGAGAGAACAGTCCATGACTAGGGTGGCTGGAGTCTTTGACAAATTTTAGAGCCTTCCTCTGACATCGCCTGGTATAGAGGTCCTGGTTGGCAGGAAGATTGGTCCCAGTGATGTACCGGGCTGTACGCACTACCCTCTGTAGTGCCTTGCGTCGGAGGCTGAGCAGTTGCCATACCAGGCAGTGAGGCAACCAGTCAGGATGCTCTCGATGGTGCAGCTGTAGAACCTTTTGAGGATCTGAGGACCCATGCCAAATCTTTTCAGTCTCCTGAGGGGGAATAGGCTTTGTCATGCCCTCTTCACGACTGCCTTAGTGTGTTTGGACCATGATCGTTTGTTGGTGATGTGGACACCAAGGAACTTGAAGTTCTCAACCTGCTCAACTGCAGCCCAGTCTATGAGAATGGGGGCATGCTTGGTCCTTCTTTCCTGTAGTCTACAATCATCTACTTTGTCTTGATCACGTTAAGGGAGATGTTGTTGTGCTGGCACCACACGGCCAGGTCTCTGATCTCCTCTCTTTAGGATGTCTCATCTTTGTTGGTGATCAGGGCTACCGCTGTTGTGTCATCGGCAAACTTGATGATGGTGTTGGAGTCGTGCCTGGCCATGCAGTCATGAGTGAACAGAAAATACAGGAGGGGACTGAGCACGCACCCCTGAGGGGCCCCCGTGTTGAGGATCAGCTGGCGGATGTTTTGTTACATACCCTTCCCACCTGGGGGCAGCCCGTCAGGAAGTCCAGGATCCAGTTGCAGAGGGAGGTGTTTTGTCCCAGGGTCCTTCTATTCAGTGTTATGTTGTTTAATTGTTCATCATTACTGATCATTATTACTGATCATTATTACTGATCATTATTACTGATCATTATTGCTGTTCATTATTGCTGTTCATTATTGCTGTTCATTATTACTGTTCATTATTACTGATCATCATTACTGATCATTATTACTGATCATCATTAAGGCGGCTTTGTGTGGTGACGCCATTTACAAGACTTTGCAGTTAGTACCAGTCTCTCTACTTAACACAGTTTGCAGACAAAACTCAGTGACCCTTTGTCAAAAACGTACTGTTCTAACACATTACCTCCAAAATCCAATCCACTTCATTTCGTTTGAACTAATTTCATACTTAAGAGTTTGCCCAGTTTCAGGGTGCAGTAGCTAGATTAAGTTTTTATGGAGTTTCAGAACACTTGTCATGCAAGCAGCTTGGGGGAAATTGCAGAGACTGGAAATGGAATGGTACTAATGACATGGAGGGAGGTGAACCTGTGTGAATACAGAGACCTGAGAGAATACACAGTCCTGATCCTAGGGAGAGGGGGGGGGGGGGGGGGGGGGGGGGGGGGGGGGGGGGTGTGTGTGTGTGTGTGTGTGTGTGTGTGTGTGTGAGACGGCTTAGCCCACTGGCGAGCCCAACGACTGCATTATCGTCTAATTTCCACACTGCCAGGGGCTGGCGCTGTGTAAACCTCTACCACACCAGGAGCACTGAAGCGTGAACCATCAGATAGTTACAGCCTGTGTCACTCAACTGGTTAGGGAGAGAGATAAACATACAGCGAGGGAAAAAAGTATTTGATCCCCTGCTGATTTTGTATGTTTGCCCACTGACAAAGAAATGATCAGTCTATAATTTTAATGGTAGGTTTATTTGAACAGTGAGAGACAGAATAACAACCAAAAAATCCAGAAAAACGCATGTCAAAAATGTTATAAATTGATTTGCATTTTAATGAGGGAAATAAGTATTTGACCCCTCTGCAAAACATGACTTAGTACTTGGTGGCAAAACCCTTGTTGGCAATCACAGAGGTCAGACGTTTCTTGTAGTTGGCCACCAGGTTTGCACACATCTCAGGAGGGATTTTGTCCCACTCCTCTTGCAGATCTTCTCCAAGTCACTAAGGTTTCGAGGCTGAAGTTTGGCAACTTGAACCTTCAGCTCCCATCCACAGATTTTCTATGGGATTAAGGTCTGGAGACTGGCTAGGCCACTCCAGGACCTTAATGTGCTTCTTCTTGAGTCACTCCTTTGTTGCCTTGGCCGTGTGTTTTGGGTCATTGTCATGCTGGAATACCCATCCACGACACATTTTCAATGCCCTGGCTGAGGGAAGGAGGTTCTCACCCAAGATTTGACTGTACATGGCCCCGTCCATCGTCCCTTTGATGCGGTGAAGTTGTCCTGTCCCCTTAGCAGAAAAACACCCCCAAAGCATAATGTTTACACCTCCATGTTTGATGGTGGGGATGGTGTTCTTGGAGTCATAGGCAGCATTCCTCCTCCTCCAAACACGGAGAGTTGAGCTGATGCCAAAGAGCTCCATTTTGGTCTCATCTGACCACAACACTTTCACCCAGTTGTCCTCTGAATCATTCAGATGTTCATTGGCAAACTTCAGACGAGCATGTATATGTGCTTTCTTGAGCAGGGGGACCTTGCAGGCGCTGCAGGATTTCAGTCCTTCACGGTGTAGTGTGTTACCAATTGTTTTCTTGGTGACTATGGTCCCAGCTGCCTTGAAATCATTGACAAGATCCTCCCATGTAGTTCTGGGCTGATTCCTCACCGTTCTCATGATCATTGCAACTCCACGAGGTGAGATCTTGCATGGAGCCCAAGGCTGAGGGAGTTTGACAGTTCTTTTGTGTTTCTTCCATTTGCGAATAATCGCACCAACTGTTGTCACCTTCTCACCAAGCTGCTTGGCGATGGTCTTGTAGCCCATTCCAGCCTTGTGTAGGTCTACAATCTTGTCCCTGACATCCTTGGAGAGCTCTTTGGTCTTGGCCATGGTGGAGAGTTTGGAATCTGATTGATTGATTGATTGCTTCTGTGGACATGTGTCTTTTATACAGGTAACAAACTGAGATTAGGAGCACTCTCTTTAAGAGTGTGCTCCTAATCTCAGCTCGTTACCTGTATAAAAGACACCTGGGAGCCAGAAATCTTTCTGATTGAGAGGGGTTCAAATACTTATTTCCCTCATTAAAATGCAAATCAATTTATAACATTTTTGACATGTATTTTTCTGGATTTTTTGTTGTTATTCTGTCTCTCACTGTTCAAATAAACCTACCATTAAAATTATAGACTGATCATTTCTTTGTCAGTGGGCAAACGTACAAAATCAGCAGGGGATCAAATACTTTTTTCCCTCACTGTACAGTATGTGCGGACACACATGTGCTCCCAGGCACGCGCACATGCACACACACATAAGTGTCACACACACACACACCCTTCCACTATGTGTCAAGTCAACAACAATCCATTTTGAGGCAATGATTTCACATTTCTAAGGAGGGTGAGGGCACACAATGATACAGTGAAAAATGAAGACGGGAATCTTGACAGTAAAAACCATTTGAGAGAAATAAGCTTTTTGTGCCTATGGAAAATGATTTTATTTCAGCTCATGGAACATGGGACCAACACTTTACATGTTGCGTTTATATTATTGTTCAGTATATGATGTTCTTGTCATTCCCAGTTGAATGCTTTCCGGAATATTTGTTGCTTAGTTGTTTTTTCAGTTCTCTGTAGGTGTGGTATTCAACTGTCAGTTATGAAATATTATTTTTCCTAAAGGCTCCCTGCATACCATTTAAATACTGTGAGAATAATAAACCATAACATAGATATTCATAGACCATTAAAACAAATAAAATGAACAAAAAAAGAAAATATACCAGACTGTGTTTTGTCCTGCTACATTTTATGAGCTCATTAGGACTATAATAAAAAACAGTAAGCTATTAGCCTTGTATAGAGTATATTACCATTGATTTTCTTGTTGAATTTAGACACAGATCTTAGAAATATATTAAGTGTGTGTGTGTTTGTCCTTGTGTGGGTGTGTGTGAAATAGTGCGAGACTTCACCCATTCCTTTGAGTTGAAGGGAAGTGCTGCACTGAATGCACATGCTATGCGAAACGCTAAGCATGAGCCCACTTGTGTTTAACTTATTTTTCCTGTTGATCCAATGGGTTGTATGTTTCCTGTTGATCCAATGGGTCGTATGTTTCCTGCTGATCCAATGGGTCATATTTTTCCTGTTTCAAGGGTTAAGCCTTGCCCTCAGGCACCCATCAAATACATAAAAACCAAATCAAGTTTTAAAGAATGATAACAATGAAAAGGAAAAATAAAATGCGAAGCAGAGTAATCTCGTGCACTAAGGAATACAAAGAGCAAAACACTGTTTGTCGACCAAGGTCGTTAGAATAGTTGAATTTTCCTGCATTAGAATGATGACCAGAGCCTGTATTCTAATAGTGTTTACATACTAGTTTAGCCTGCGGCCAGGCATTTACTTAGGCTGCATTACCGTTTCTGTTGTGCTCTTCATATACGGGCTAACAATTACAGTTGATACAAAGGTGACACTGCCTCTGTCTATTAGGGAGGGAGCCAGGCACTTTTATTGAAGCTTCACTTCTGCCAGGAAATCCCAATTTTGAGACTGAGGGCTCAATGATAATACACATCCCATCTGCAGCTTTTTACAGTTATAACCACTTGTCTTGCGGACATTAAGACATGGTTATGTTGCATGCAACTTTCTCCAGCCTTCATTTGTAATAGATAAATCAGCTTTTGTCATCTTATGGGAAAATCTATGACAAGGCAATTATTATGATGGACATTAAGAGTTAGTGTCAGACATTTCATTTGTTGGTGATTTGTGTGATGTAACAGGATGTAAGCCACACTGTTGGGGCTGAGATCAACATAGGAACATATGAACAGCACTCCTATCCTCATCCTCCTGTTTACTAGTCATATACGGCACGTGTACTGTATTGTGAAGACAGAACCATAAAAACCAGAGCCTAGGGGAGAATCTCAATTGCATACTCCTTGCTTCCTCTCTCCTCACCTCCTTCTCAAAACCCATTGGGGGAGAAGGTCAGAAGGGAAAGGCACCTCTAGCTTTCTCATACAATGGATCATGAGGAGGCGAAGAGAGACGATACGAGGAAAATGCAATTGAGTCTCTCCCAAGGGCTCCACGGGGACTTAGAAGGGTACACACTGCCACCAACAGGTCATTAGAGGTAACACCTCAGTGACATCACAAAGTCCCCAGACTTCTTTTTGCTCTTCAAATGTCAAAAGACGGCTAACCAAACGGCCAATTGAAGTGGCTGTCATTGCTCTCTACCCCCTCTAATTCAAGAGTGGACCCCTCCATTCTGCCTGCTATGAAAATGCATCTATCATCCTGTCATTTCATTTGGGCCCCTCAGGAGTGGGACACAAAGGAGATAGCTAAAGGCAAAATGAATAATAGATGTGAGAGGTGAGAGGACAATTAGACATAATTAAAGATAGAGATGAAATTAGAATAGCAGAGAAAGGAGATGGAAAGAGATGGAAGGAAGAGGATCTCTGGGATCTGTACACATTTCTGTCTGGTTCTTATCACTGTCTGATGAGAGGGGGGGGGGGGGGGGGTAGAGAGAGAGAGAGGGGGGGAGAGACAGGGAGGTCTGGTCTCAATCACTCTCTGAGAGAGAGGGTGGATAAAGGGATCGGGGAGAGAAAGAGAGAGAGACAGAGAAGAAGAGGTGGGGACGAAATAGATCTAAGGTCACTGGTTGCTGGGGCTGCATAACTGATATGGAGGATATGTAACCATAGTGACATACTCTACAAATCTGCAGTTATCTCTAAGTGCTAGAAACCCATTACTGAGTAAAACAGATATGTTCTTTCCTTGTACGCCAAATACCTTTGATCTGCTTTCTTTTGTTTCATGTCATGATCCAGGTTGTATGCTCATGTGTGGAAACGTGTATAAAAACATGGTATGGCAAGTGATCCACATTTGTTGTTGTTATTTGAGGGAGGCAGATGGAGAACAACGTCATCTGTCTTCAACCAGAACAGAGAGGATCAGAGGAGAAGAGAGGAGGGGAGAGCAGAGGAGAGCAGAATAGAGGCGGGGTGAGCAGAGGAGAGGAGGGGAGAGCAGAGGAGAGGAGGGGAGAGCAGAAGAGAGGAGGGGAGAGCAGAAGAGAGGAGGGGAGAGCAGATGGTTGTCTTCTAGCGGCCAAGCCATCTCTACTGCATCAGTGCCCTCAGAGTCAATCTGACACTCAGAGCTATGGGGGCACACAGCTAAGGGGGCACACAGCTGCTGCTACATCACAGCAGTTCTACAGTACATGCAGTAGGCCTAACTAAGATTGGTGGTCCACAGCTTACTGGCAAAAGACTGTTCGTGATTCTGATGTGTCACCATACGTCTACAACAAAACATATAAATATTCTACAACAGCTCTGTAATAAACAATTTGGTATTGTCCTCTACGGCAGGTATTCCCAAACTGAGGTACCTGTATACGTGCAATGCCATCAGGGGTACACCAAATAAAAATGTGATTCACCCCAAAAAAGATATATATATATACATACAAATAAAATGTTTTAATTCTTCACATTTTCAAACAGTCCATTTAGTAAGGCCCAATTCCATAGAGACACATACACGCTCTACTGGTAGTACTGCTACTACCAGCAGTACTACACCTGCACCTGTCGACGACACAAGTTGTTCTGCTTCCACGAGCATATCCAATGATTGCATCAGTAATTCTACATTTGTTGTTAGCCCAGCTAGCATGGACACTGACAGTTGTGAATCTGATGCAGCCGAAGAGCTACTGCCCCCTTACCCGGGAAAGCACCGAACAACAGACAGGGACGTTGGACCATCGAAGAGGTGCAAATATGAGAACTACATTGATTTGGGGTTCACTTATATTGGAAGTAGTGCCTTTCCTCAGCCACAGTGTGTTATATGTGCAAATGTCCTATCTCACAACTCAATGAAACCTTCACTGAACCTTCACTCTTGCGCAGACATTTAGAAGCAAAACATGCCAATTTGAAAAATAAGCCACAGGAGTTTTTTAGAGCGAGAATTAAGATGAGTTTCAAGTAGTAAGACATGTATAAAAGCAACAGATATCATTAGTAAGAAGGGGCTAGAAGCATCTTTTATGGTGAGCTACCAAGTGGCTAGGACAGGCAAGCCCCATACTATTGTGGAGGACTTAATTCTTCCTGCTGCTGCGGATATGGCTGGAACAATAAGGGTAGTACACCGACATGGCATGCTTTACTTTTAAGAAGGATTCAGCTTTTTCAGGACAAAACAACTGTACAGACAATGCCTTCATAAAACAACACTGTTTCACGACGCATCAGTGATATGGCAGGAGATGTTTTGAAACAATTACTGCTTTGCATACAAGCCAGTGAATTCTGTGTTGCAGCTGGATGACTCAACAGATGTGGCGGGCCTGGCACAGCTCCTGGTGTATGTCCGTTACGTTTATGGGGGGTCAATTAAGGAAGACATCCTCTTCTGCAAACCCCTGGAAACCAGGACAAAACGAAAGGAAATTTTTAAAGTACTGGACAGCTTTGTGACATCAAATGGACTTTGGTGGTCAAGATGTGTTGGTATCTGTACTGATGGCGCAAAAGCCACGACAGGGAGACATAGTGGAGTGGTAACGCGCGTACAAGCAGTTGCTCCCTACGCCACTTGGTTACACTGCAGCATCCACCAAGAGGCTCTTGCTGCCAAGGGAATGCCTGACAGCTTGAAATACATTTTGGACACTACAGTGAAAATGGTTAACTTTGTTAAAGCAAGGCCTTTGAACACTCGTATTTTCTGCACTATGCAACGATATGGGCAGCAACCATGTAACGCTTTTACAACATACAGTAGTCCGCTGGTTATCAAGGGGCAAAGTATTGACACATTTGTTTTGAATTGAGAGATGAGCTTAAAGTTTTCTTTAGTGACCGTATTTTTCACTTGCATGATGAGTTTCTCACGACTGGCCTATCTGGGTGATGTTTTTCCTTGCCTGAATGATCTGAATCTAGGATTGCATGGAGTCTCCGCAACTATATTCAATGTGCGGGACAAAATTGAGGCTATGAGTAAGAAGTTGGTGCTCTTCTCTGTCTGCATTAACAAGGACAACATACAGGTCTATCCATCCTTGTATGATTTTTGTGTGCAAATTAACTCAAGCTTCGGACAATGTCAAATGTGATGTAGCGAAAGCACCTGAGTGAGTTGGGTGCGCAATTACGCAGGTACTTCCCCGAAATGGATGACACAAACGACTGGATTCGTTATCCATTTCATGCCCTGCCTACACTTGCCGATATCTGAACAAGAGATCTTCATTGAAATTACAACAAGCAGTTCTGTGAACATTTTATTTAATCAGAAGCCAATGCCAGATTTCTGGATAGGGCTGGACTCAGAGTTTCATGCCTTGCCAAATCGCGCTGTTAAGACACCGATGCCCTTTACAACAACATACCCATGTGAAAGTGGATTCTCGGTCCCTCACTAGCATGAAACTAAATACTGGCACAAACTGTGTGTGGAAAATGATTTAAGATTGAGACTCTCTCCAATACAATCCAACATTGCAGAGTTATGAGCATCCTTTCAAGCACACCCTTCTCATTAACCTGTGGTGAGTTATTGACAATTTTCGATTAACAAATACGTTTTATATGTAAGATGGTTAAATAAAGAGCAAAATTATTGATTATTATTATTTGTGCCCTGGTCCTATAATAGCTCTTTGTCACTTCCCATGAGCTGGGTTGGCACTAAAACTCACACTCATTCTTATGTTTAATAAATGTATTGTATAGTGTGCGTGTGTGGCAGGCTTACAATGAAGGCAAAAAACAACATTTGAGAGTGCGCTGGCCCTTGCTGCTAGGAGTACTCAGTTGGAGGTTGAATGTTTGAAGGGTACGAGACTATAAAAAGTTTGGGAACCTCTGGTCTAGACAGAAATTAAAGTAGGGAGGTTGATCGGGGAGGATGGGTATGTCACGGTTGTCGTGGGATGAAGGAGCGGACCAAAGCGCAGCTTGTGTATCGTTCCACATTTTCTTTATTAAACTGTGAAACTATGCAATACATACAAAATAAACGAATGAACAAAAACAACAAACCGTGACGAAGAGTTACAACATACACTTACTCGAAAACAATCTCCCACAAACCCAGGTGGGAAAAACAACTACTTAAGTATGATCTCCAATTAGAGACAACGATGACCAGCTGCCTCTAATTGGAGATCATCCCAAACAAAGCCCAACATAGAAATACAAAACTTGAACATAACAACATAGAAAATCTAAACTAGAAAAAAACCCTGTCATGCCCTGACCTACTCTACCATAGAAAATAACAGCTTTCTATGGTCAGGACATGACAGGGTGTCACGTCCTGACCAGCAGAGGGTGTAGTGGTGTAGTATTTTGGTCAGGATGTGGCAGAAGAAGTCTGTATGTGTTGTCTAGTATGTCTGTTTCTGTGTTAGTCTTGTGACTCCTGATCAGGAACAGCTGGGGATCGTTGTTCCTGATTGGGAGTCATATATTTAGGAGTATGTTTGTCACTTGGGTTTGTGGGTGGTTGTGCTAACACTGCTAGTCCTTTT
Source organism: Salmo salar (assembly GCF_965601325.2). NCBI lineage: Eukaryota > Metazoa > Chordata > Actinopteri > Salmoniformes > Salmonidae > Salmo > Salmo salar. The sequence goes on from NC_138301.1 coordinate 92,775,886, forward strand.
GTTTGTAGTAAGCCTGTCGGGAGTTTCGTGTTTATTGTTTTCCTGTGTATACTTTGCTTTAATTTATTATTCTTTACATTAAAAGATGAGTATCCACATTCCGCCTGCAGTTTGGTCCATTCAACACGGCTGTATTTATGACAGAACAACCCACCGTAAAAGGACCAAGCAGCAGACGAAATGTTGTGAGGACCGGGGAACACGGCTGGTAAGGGAGCCCGAGAGGCAGCCCCAATAATTTTTTGGGGGGGGCACAAGGGTAGTTTGGCTGGGCGTGGATGGAGCCCCAGGCCAGCTCCCCGTACCCTTTTTGGGCAGAGACATACTGGACAGGTCCCGTGTTTTGGGGTGATGGGTGCTGTGGCGAGGCCGGGTATTTTCAGGCTGGTACACGCAGTACCAGCGCCCCGCATGTGTCAGGGAAAAGTGGGCACCCAGCCAGTAGGGGTGATGCCAGTCCTGCGCTCGAGACCGCCAGTGCGCCTCTACGGTCCAGTGTTTCCCGCTACACGCACTAGCCTTGAGGTGCGCGTCTCCAGACTGGCATGTCCAGTACCAGCCCCAGGCATCAGGCTTCTAGTGCGTCAGCCCAGCCTCACCAGTCTGGAGCCGCCAGAGCCGCCCACCAGTCTGGAGCCGCCAGGGACGCCCGCCAGCCGTGCGCAGCCAGGGACGCCCGCCAGCCGTGCGCAGCCAGGGACGCCCGCCAGCCGTGCGCAGCCAGGGACGCCCGCCAGCCGTGCGCAGCCAGGGACGCCCGCCAGCCGGGCGCAGCCAGGGTCGCCCACCAGTCCTCCGGCGCAGCTAGGGGTGCCACCTAAGTGGGCGAAGCCGAGGGTGGAGCGGAGGCCACGTCCCGCACCTGAGCCTCCGCCGTAGGAAGGCCCACCCGGACCGTCCCCTTCGGCCGCAAAACCTGACTCTGGAGTCCGCACCTTTGGGGTGCGGACGTCGCCCAGAGTCATAGAGAGGGGTTTTTTGTTCTTTATTTTGGTTTGGCCAGCGTGTTACATTGGGTGGGCGTTCTGTTTATTTTTCAATGTTGGTTTGTTTCTTTGGTTTGGCCGTGTGTGGCTCCCAATCAGGCACAGCTGTAGTTCATTGTTGCTGATTGGGAGTCACACATAAGTAGCCTGTTTTTCCTTTGGGTTTTGTGGGTGATTGTTTTCCGTGTAGAGTTAATCCTGACAGGGCTGTTTTGCTGTCGTCTTTTGTTTATTTTTTGTAGTGTTCTCTTTTCCAATTAAAATTCTAATGATGAACACATCCTCTGCTGCACCTTGGTCTAATTCCGACGACGGCCGTTACAACTTTCTATTTTTAGTATTTATAAATAGATAAAAGAGAGGATCATTATTGAAATTATACATCTTCAAATATTAAGAACTGGAACACAAAAGTATTCAAAAGTCTGAAATTAGGTAGGAATCAACATGGTAAGGATATAAACACAGCAAACAGAGGACATAAAAGGCACAGTATGTGCAGGTGTTTTGTGATGGAAGGTGTGGTGTGTATTTTTGTACTGTTAAGTGAGTGAAAGTAAAATGGTTACAAATGCCAGAGCCCATGTGTGTCTGCAAGCAGGAGTTGTGACAGAGAGACCTTTCAATTTTGTGCGGATATGGGATATACATTTTAAAATAAATTATAAATGTGACTCACCACCTGGATTTGGTCTCATGTAGCAACATTTGACTTTTTTTATTTATTTTTTTCTTGGATAAAAGTAGAGACTCAGAGCTACAAACTGCTATATCATACACTGCATTGTTGGGAAAGTAATGGGATATTAATTCTGCTTTGAAAGTTGATAAACTTGTAAGCTCACTAATTCTACTGATTTCAAAACTTGATCCTCCAGAAAGTGGAGAGCAACACTTAGCTATGCAGCTCCACTACACAATAAAAAAATGTAAAAGGCGCATTCGACAGGATTACCAATACAGACTGACCAATTAAATTAGACAGAAGCCTTCTATACCAATCCAAACTCCTCTCTCAGCATGTCTAGCCCATGTATTATCTCAGCCAATCATGGCTAGTGGGAAGGTTGCTGACTTTTTCTGTGGCTTAACCAACAAGGCTCGTAATTTAACATTTTTATTCATATTTACAGATGGCGTACAATTTTGTTATAAAGGCACATGAAAGTTCACATGTTCCAGAAGGCATTTCTGCCCAAAAAAATGCATTTTGATAAAAATAAAACATAACGTTAAAATGGCTCTCCTGTAAAGTCGTGACTTGCGAGATACGCCTAGTTTCCTGAAACGGGTCACAAATATAGTTTATTTATTGTCCAATCATGATGGAACGTTCCCCAACGCTATACCCAAGACACCCAGCAGAGCGACCCACACACTAAGGAGAAGTCCTTATCTGTTTCATAGGCGTACTGCAAGTAGCCTATATGCGGCCAAGACAGAAAGATGAATGCGGTCAGAGACCCACTAAAGCAGCACCGTCCCCTCAAGAGGCTTAGCCTGCCTGGCAGGGTTGGTCCAACAAAGACAAAGCCCCCGGATGGGTGAGGATAATATGAAAAATTGTGACCCTGGTGGCACAAAATAATCAAAAGGTCTGACTGCACAGAGATGCTTGGGAAAATGGTCACAATGGGGGACCAGCGTGTATGTTTTTCAGGGGAAAGGGGTGCATCTGAGCTCCATCAGCTAGGACTTGACATTGGTTAATCAAATCTCCCCATTCTTGCTAAATTTTGCATACCTTCTTAAACAACTACAACTGTATATGCATTCTCACATCAAGTCTTCTCTTGAGTTGGATTAGGGGATGGAACAACTGTTCAACATCTGAGCTTGTGGTTGTTTGTGGAGGAAGGGTGTGTGTGTGTGTGTGTGTGTGTGTGTGTATCCCACATCTGTTGCTATGGGGTAATGATGTTAGGGACAATATAAGATGAATCACAATCATTTCTTGCCAAAAATGTAATTTTTGTCACGTCAATCCCGTATACAGTGGTTATTCTTTTAAAAAGTTGTGGCGTCAGCCATTGTTGCCAGAATTACGCAATTGACCAAAGTCTGCCACCATCTACCGCAAATAGTCGCAGCATAAGCTCAAACCTTTTAAAGGAAGAACCACTGTAGGTAACAGTCCTTTGTATGAACTGCCTACATTATTACGCATATTATTCATTCATTGTGGGAAAATTAAGATATAATAGAATATTTTAATATATACAGTACCAGTCAAAAGTTTGGACACCTACTCATTCAATGATTTCTTTATTTTAACTTTTTTCAACATTGTAGAATAATAAGGAAGACAACTTTTAAATAACACATAGTGTATGGAATCTTGTAATCTTTCTACAATGTAGGAAATAGTAAAAATAAAGAAAAACCCTTGAATGAGTAGGTGTTTTCAAACTTTTGACTGGTACTGTATGTATTTTTTTAATATGTATTCAATACAACCAAGCTGAGGGTGTTGGAAATGCTTTTGGCAGTTCATCTGCTTCTGTTCTGTTGGTGGCAGTCTGTGCTATTCTTAAAGGATGGGTCGCAATCTCTCAAACGCCCTAAGACACAGGGGTGGTCTGCCAGTCACTGAGACGACAACCCAACTTGGATGGGGGCGGGTTTTATTGAGTGAAATAGTGGAGAACAATTGGAGGTTTACTCAGTAGCAGTGCAAATATCATGGTACAGCTATATGGACAGTCAATCATTACGGTACTTTTTAATGGTAAGTTTACAAAAATATACAGTACTATGATGAATATAATTGAAACGTGTATCTCATTATGGTGAAATACGTATAGCCAGTTATAATTGTGATGCCTTAGCATATAATAGAAAAGACTATCAGCATTTACATGGCTATTATTTCCTGGAAAATCATTTAAGCAAATCCCCTTATTGCATGGGACACTTTTAAATGTGCCTTTAGAGGGCAAGCAATTCAATACTCATCTTTAAAACAAAAGTAGTTCAGGTCAAGAGAGTTCATACTAACAAAGGAAATAGAGGGACTAAAAGTACACATAGATAGCAATAAAAACTGTACCTTAGAGGCACAGAACAAGTTAGAGGAAAAGCGAAAATAAATGGAGGAACTTATTTAAGAAAGATGAAGTGTAATATTGTTGTGATAATAAAGCGTTACTGGATGGACTATGGAGGAAAAGGCATCAAATTATTTTAAATATTCAATACAGAAATGCTACCAAAAATAATTTACAGAAATTTGTTACAAATGAAGGAGTCACCAAACAATATTTTCAAAGAGGAAGCAAAGTACTTTAAGCATATGTTCTCATTTCAGTCTCCTCCATCTCCACTAACCAAAGTTAATTGTAAGGATTATTTTCTATTAATAATGTACAGAAAGACTCATGTGAAGACCAAATTACAGAGGACTAACATTGATGAAAATTAAGCCTATAACCCTGGGAAAACTCCAGGGCGGATGGCATACCAGTGGAGGTACACCAAACCTTTTTGACGAACTTACAGGACCATTATTAGCATGTTTTAACCACTCCTGTAAAAATGTTAGATTTTTTACATGGACGATACATTGAGACAATATAAGACAATTACTGGAAACAGAACACTATGCAAAATCTGTGAAACCAGGGCTGGTATTCATAGCTGACTTTGAAAAGGCTTTTGATGAAGTACATCTGGAATGTACAGTCGTGGCCAAAAGTTTTGAGAATGACACAAATATTAATTTTCGCAAAGATTGCTGCTTCAGTGTCTTTAGATATTTTTGTCAGATGTTACTATGGAATACTGAAGTATAATTATAAGCATTTAATAAGAATCACAGGCTTTTATTGACAATTACATGAAGTTGATGCAGAGTCAATATTTGCAGTGTTGACCCTTCTTTTTCAAGACCTCTGCAATCCGCCCTGGCATGCTGTCAATTAACTTCTGGGCCACATCCTGACTGATGGCAGCCCATTCTTGCATAATCAATGCTTGGAGTTTGTGGGTTTTTGTTTGTCCACCCACCTCTTGAGGATTGACCACAAGTTCTCAATGGGACAAAGGAGTTTCCTGACCATGGACCCAAAATATCGATGTTTTGTTCCCCGAGCCACTTAGTTATCACTTTTGCCTCATGGCAAGGTGCTCCACCATGCTGGAGAAGGCATTGTGCATCACCAAACTGTTCCTGGATGATTGGGAGAAGTTGCTCTTGGAGGATGTGTTGGTACCATTCTTTATTCATGGCTGAGTTTGTTGACTAAATTGTGAGTGAGCCCACTCCCTTGGCTGAGAAGCAACCTCATATGGATGGTTTCAGGATGCTTTACTGTTTGCATGACACAAGACTGATGGTAGCGCTCACCTTGTCTTCTCCGGACAAGTTTTTTTTCCGGATGCCCCAAACAATCGGAAGGGTATTCATCAGAGAAAGTGACTTTACCCCAGTCCTCAGCAGTCCAATCCCTGTACCTTTTTGCAGAATATCAGTCTGTCTGATGTTTTTCCTGGAGAGAAGTGGCTTCTTTGCTGCCCTTCTTGACAGCAGGCCATCCTCCAAAAGTCTTCGCCTCACTGTGCGTGCAGATAGCACTCACACCTGCCTGCTGCCATTCCTGAGCAAGCTCTGTACTGGTGGTGCCCCAATCACACAGCTGAATCAACTTTAGGAGACGGTCCTGGCGCTTGCTGGACTTTCTTGTGCGCCCTGAAGCCTTCTTCACAACAATTGAACCACTCTCCTTGAAGTTCTTGATGATCCGATAAATGGTTGAGTTAGGTGCAATCTTACTGGCAGCAATGTCCTTGCCTGTGAAGACCTTTTTGTGCAAAGCAATGATGACGGCATGTGTTTCCTTGCAGGTAACCATGGTTGACAGAGGAAGAACAATGATTCCAAGCATCACCCTCCTTTAGAGACTTCCAGTCTGTTATTCGAACTCAATCAGCATGACAGAGTGATCTCCAGACTTGTCCTCGTCAACACCCACACCTGTGTTAACGAGAGAATCACTGACATGTCAGCTGGTCCTTTTGTGGCAGGGCTGAAATGCCGTGGAAATGTTTTATGGGGATTCAGTTCATTTGTATGGCAAAGAGGGACTTTGGAATTCATCTGATCACTCTTCATAACATTCTGGAGTATATGCAAATTGTCATCATACAAACTGAGGCAGCAGACTTTGTGAAAATGTATATTTGTTTCATTCTCAAAACCTTTGGCCACAACTGTATATATAAATGCCTGGAATATTTCAATTTTGTAGAATATCTGATACAATGGGTTAAAAAGTTATATATAGTAACCCTAGGTGTAAAACACTAAATTATGTACTATATTACGTACTGAATCACAAAACAAATACATTATTGTGTAGTTTACCAATAAAATGGTCTGATGATGAAGTGGACATACTCGGTATTCATATCCCGAAAGAAAGAAATGATCTTACTACCATCAATTTTAATAGAAAGTTCATAAAAATGAGATCTTGCTTCCATGGAAAGGAAAATACTTGTCTATTTGTGGAAAATTCCCCCTGATTAATACGTTAGTCATATTGTAACGTTGTAACGGCTGTCGTAGAGAGGGGACCAAAGCACAGCGTGTTGATTGCTCATGATGAATATTTATTTTAACTCAAAACACTAAAGAAAAAATAACAAAGAGAAAACGAAAGCGCACAGTTCTGTCAGGTACATAAACTAAACAGAAGACAACTACCCACAAACCTAGGTGGGAAAAAAAAACTACTTAAGTATGATCTCCAATTAGAGACAACGAGGACCAGCTGCCTCTAATTGGAGATCACCCCCCCCAAAAAACAACATAGAAATAGAAAACTAGATCCTAAACATAGATATACAAATCATAGAAAAACACAAAACACCCCCTGTCATGCCCTGACCTACTCTACCATAGAAAATAACATCTTACTATGGTCAGGACGTGACAGTACCCCCCCCCCCCCCAAAGGTGTAGACTCCGAATGCCACTAAAAAACAAAAGGGAAGGTAGGGTGGGTAACTCCTGTCTATGGCGGCTCTAGTGCAGTCCACATAACCTTATCCTCCAGCGGATCCTCCAGCAGAGGAGGCGGCTCTGGTTCGGGGCATAACCCCCGCTCCACACGCTGATCCCTCTGCTTTAGTACCACCGGACCGTGGATTGTCGGAGGAACCGGACTGCAGGCCGTCGCTGAAGACTCCGGGCTGCAGGCCGTCGCTGAAGACTCCGGACTGGGGAGCGTCGCTGGAGGCTCCGGACTGGGGAGCGTCGCAGCAGGTTCCACGCCATGGATCATCACTATAGGTTCCGCGCCATGGATCATCACTGGAGGCTCTGTGCCATGGATCATCTCTACAGGCTCCGAGCCATGGATCATCCCTACAGGCTTCTTGCCATGGATCATCCCTACAGGCTTCTTGCCATGGATTATCCCTACAGGCTCCGGGTCATGGATTTTCTCTGGAGGCTTCGTGCCATGGATCATCCCTACAGGCTCCGGGCCATGGATCATCACTGGAGGCTTCGTGCCATGGATCATCACTGGAGGTTTCGGACCATAGATCATCACTGGAGGCTTCTTTCGTGCAGCTGGAAATAGTTCTCACCGGACTAGGTAACGTCACTGAGAGTTCTGGACTAGGGAACGTCGCTGGAGGCCGGGTGCGCAGAGCAGGCACAGGGTATACTGTGCCGTGGAGGCACACTGGAGGTCTGGAGCTTATGGCTGGCACAACCCGTCCTGGCTGGATAACCCCCGTAGCCCGGCAAGCGCGGGGCGTTGTAACAGGTAGAGCTGAGAGCTGGCACAGGATAACCTGGGCTGAAGCGATGCACCGGAGACCAGGAACGCTGAGCAGGCACAATCCTTCCTGGATGAATGCTAACTTTAGCACGGCAACTGTGGGAAGCTCGCACCGAGCGCACCAGGCTGTAGCTGCGCACTGGCGACACAGTGCGCATCCCCGCATAACACGGTGCTTACTCGGTCACTCGCCCCCCACGGTAAGCACGGGGAGGTGGCTCAGATCTCCAACCTGACTCTGCCAATCTCCCCGTGTGCCCCCCCAAAATAAATTTGCGGGGCTGTCTCTCGCACTTGCCTCGTGGTTTGTATAGCGCCTCATAATAACGCTGCTCTGCTTTTGCTAACTCAATCTTCTCCCTCGGGCGGCAATACTCCCCAGCCTGACTCCCGGGTCCTTTCCCGTCCAGAATGTCTTCCCAGGTCCATTCCTGATCACGCTGCTTGGTCCTTTGGTGGTGGGTAGTTCTGTAACGGCTGTCGTAGAGAGGGGACCAAAGCGCAGCATGCTGATTGCTCATGATGAATATATATTTTAACTCAAAACACTAAAGAAAAAATAACAAAGAGAAAATGAAAGCGCACAGTTCTGTCAGGTACATAAACTAAACAGAAGACAACTACCCACAAGCCCAGGTGGGAAAAAAAAACCTACTTAAGTATGATCTCCAATTAGAGACAACGAGGACCAGTTGCCTCTAATTGGAGATCATCCCAAAAAACAACAACATAGAAATAGAAAACTAGATCCTAAACATAGATATACAAAACATAGAAAACACAAAACACGCCCTGTCACGCCTTGACCTACTCTACCATAGAAAATAACATCTTACTATGGTCAGGACGTGACAAACGTAGACACAGGGAATCAGGAAGCAGGTGCAGTTAGTGAGTTTAATAACAACGAATGATACATAAGAGTCTGACATGGAAACAAACAATACTACCTGATGACTAACAAAGGAGTGCTATATGAAGGACCGAGCACACCTCCATTCTCATCGACGGGGCAGTAGTGGAGCAGTTTGAGAGCTTCAAGATCCTTGGTGTCCACATCACCAACAAACTAACATGGTCCAAGCACACCAAAACAGTCGTGTAGAGGACACGACAAAACCTATTCTCCCTCAGGAGACTGAAAAAACTTGGCATGGGTCCTCAGATCCTCAAAAGGTTTTACAGCTGCACCATTGAGAGCATCCTGATGGGTTGCATCACTGTCTGGTATGACAGCTGCTCGGCCTCCGACCGCAAGGCATTACAGAGGGTAGTGTGTATGGCCCAATACATCGCTGGGGCCAAGTGTAACGGTCGTCGTACGTAGTGGACCAAGGCACAGCGGGTTGAGTGCTCATAGTGACTTTATTTAACACTGAACAAACAAAACAAGAAAACGATCGAACGAACAGGATTGCAGGCTAAACACACAGCTATGCAACAACAACTTCCCACAAAGGGACAGGTGAAAACAGGCTACCTAAGTATGACTCTCAATCAGCAACAACGATGTACAGATGTTCCTGATTGAGAGCCATACCAGGCCAACAAAGAAATACACAACATAGACATATATGTCGTGTCTTTGGGGTACCATTAACTGAAGACATGTTTATCAATTAACTCCCTGTAATTATTATCACGCGATTAAACTGATTAATTGTTTAATTGTAATTAACTAGGAGATCAGGGCATCAAGGAAAATATTCTGATTACAAAGCTATAATTTTCCTAATATAACTTTCCAATATTATAACATTACATATTATATTCTGTTATAGTATAGGCCGATTATCTTCTGGTTTAAATGGTGCATTTTACCTCGCGTCCAGTCTCATTCCAAACGTCGTAAATTGTTGTATCTGCACGAACCCAGTCTTTACTAAAATCATCCATATATCAATTGTCTTAAAATCATTTATTTACTAAACTAAGTAATTCACATAAAGTATACAAACAGTAATTATCATCACAAAGAATTGGTAGATCAATGTGCCCTAGTGGCTAACAGGCATGGCTGGTGTCTTGTGGAAACAATGGGTCATAAAATGTTCAGCTGAGGAGGTACACAGAGTTCATTAAATTTCTCTCTCTCTCTCTCTCTCTCTCTCTCTCTCTCTCTCTCTCTCTCTCTCTCTCTCTCTCTCTCTCTCTCTCTCTCTCTCTCTCTCTCTCTCTCTCTCTCTCTCTCTCTCTCTCTCTCTCTCTCTCTCTCTCTCTCTCTCTCTCTCTCTCTCTCTCTCTCTCTCTCTCTCTCTCTCTCTCTCTCTCTCTCTCTCTCTCTCTCTCTCTCTCTCTCTCTCTCTCTCTCTCTCTCTCTCTCTCTCTCTCTCTCTCTCTCTCTCTCTCTCTCTCTCTCTCTCTCTCTCTCTCTCTCTCTCTCTCTCTCTCTCTCTCTCTCTCTCTCTCTCTCTCTCTCTCTCTCTCTCTCTCTCTCTCTCTCTCTCTCTCTCTCTCTCTCTCTCTCTCTCTCTCTCTCTCTCTCTCTCTCTCTCTCTCTCTCTCTCTCTCTCTCTCTCTCTCTCTCCTCTCTCTCTCTCTCTCTCTCTCTCTCTCTCTCTCTGCATGCTGGGAGTTTTTTTGGAGATTGAGTGTTTGGTGCGGAGGACTCTGGCCTAACTAACTTTCTAGACTCTTTTCTTGATCTTTTTCTTACATTTTTTTTCTATGGTGGAGGGTTAATGCAATATTTGTTTTAGCGGTATCCACCGTTTTTTTTCAGAGTTAGGGTGGAAGAAGACAGAGTAAGGTTTCTGGGGTTTGCAAGGTGTGGTATGCGCGATGGCTTCTCAGCCTAGCGCGGAGGAGACGCTGTCGATACGTCATGGATTCAGGTGTGTTCCTGAGAATGGAGTTAAGGTGGAGGAGGTTCTGCTCGCGGTCAGCGAACAGGTAGGAGCTGAATTTATACATTCTGCTTCTAGAATGAACAAAGCGGTGGTGGTGTTCATGAAAAGAGAAAATTTGGTTGGTAGGCTAATTGCTAGCGGAATATTTGTAAGGGATGTGTTGGTGCCAGTTTTACCTCTTTCTACCCCTTCGACAAGAGTAGTTGTTGCAAATTTACCTCCGTTTATTACGGACGATCAAATCAGGAAAGAGCTGAGTCGTTTTGGTAAGTTTGCTAGCGGGTTTCGTGTACTGTCGGCAGGTTTTCAGGCAGCTGCTGTTAAGCACGTTGTTTCGTTCCGGAGGCAAGTGTTTATGTTTCTGAACAACAATGAGCAACAGCTAAATGTGCATTTTAAAGTGAGGCATGGGGAGGGGCTCTATGCAGGGTTTGCCAGCACAGACAGTCTACGGTGTTTTGAGTGTGGGGATTTGGGGCATAAGAGCTTTGCGTGCCCACATAAAGGCCGTAGACAAAGTGAGGGTACAAGCGCCGGTGGGGGAAATCGAGGTCAAAGTGCAGGGGGGAAATGAGATTGCAGACAGCAGAGGCTGGGCCTAGTCATACCAGGGATGGTGGGGTAGCTGAGGCTGGGTCTAGTAAGGCAAGAGATGGTGGGGTAGAGGAGGCTGGGTCTAGTCAGGACTAGAGATGGTGGTGTAGTGGAGGCTGGGTCTAGTCAGGCTAGAGATGGTGGTGTAGCGGAGGCTGGGTCTAGTCAGGCTTAGGAGATGGTGGGGGTAGTGGAGGCTAAGCCTAGTCAGGCTAGAGATGGTGGGGTAGCTGAGGCTGGGCTTAGCTATGATATGGAGGATGGTGTAAATGATGCTGGGCCTAGTCATGCTATGGAGGGTGGTGTAGAGGATGCTAGGTCTAGTCAGGTTATGCTAGTGGATGAGGGGGTATACTGGGAGAGTATACTGGGGAAGTGTAAGAGACTAGGGGGGGAGGAGGAGGGTGCCAAGCGGAAAAGGAAAAAGGGTGTGGTTAAAGGCACAATGGACATTTTGCCTGTTGCTGTGGGAGATGCCATGACCAGAGAGGAAGAGCAGGTGGTCAGGGTGGGAGATAGAGATGAGGAGGAAAGTGAGTCTGAGGAAGAGGATGAGGAGATATTTTTTTCAGACTCCTCTTCAATAGGCCCGGAGCTGACAGCCAGTCAAGCAGAGGGGTCTAAGTACACATTGAGAGAACTGACAAGGTTCCTGAATGAGACCAAGGGAAAAAAAGTTAATCTTGAGGCTTTTTTCCCTGATTCAAGAAAGTTTGTACGATCAGTACAACATGCTGTGAAAAATGAGGGGCATGGTGTCCTCTCACCCAGGAAACGGTTTAGGTTGAGGAAGTGGGTCACAACAGTGCGTAAGGGTTTACCTTCGGACACTGTTTAGATGTATACGTTTCTTTCTGACACTGGACTTTTGAGCTTTGCTATTGGTCTTTTTTCTCTGCTGGCTTTTCTCCCCACTTCTTATGGAGACTCTACGGGTAGGCTCGCTCAATATAAATGGCGCCAGAGATGCGGGAAAGATGAGTGTGTTGGGTGAATATGTAAAACAAAAAAAAGTACAGGTGTTGTTTCTGCAGGAGACACATAGTGATGTGTTGAATGAAGTCGATTGGGGCTCTGGTGGAAAGGGCAAGTGTGTTGAGCCATGGGACAAATCTTAGTGCAGGAGTGGCAGTCCTTTTTGCACCGGGTCTGTCTGTAAAAATGTGCTCCTCAAAGGAGGTGTGTAGGGGTAGGCTCCTTGTTGTTAAAGCAGAAATTAACAACATGGGTTTTGTCTTTAAAAATGTGTATGCGCCTAACACAGGGAGAGAAAGAGGGGTTTCTATTTGGGAGTCTTAGACAGGAACTCTCACAGGTAGCGCCTGAGGAGACACTGGTGGTCGGAGGGGACTGGAACTGCACAATGGATTTTACAAAAGACAGAAATGGGGAAGAGCCTCATTCAGTGTCCAGTGGGAGTGTTAAGGGACATTATTAATCAGTTCGACTTAGTGGGTGTTTGGAGAACTAAACATCCGAACACAAGACAGTACACATGGGTGAAGGGTTTTGGGGCTAGGGTGAGTGCAGCCCGACATGATCGGTTTTATATGTCTAGGAATCGGAGCAATAGGCTGTTGGGCGCTACCCATTCTCCCGGTGGGGTTTTCCGATCACCACATAACCATGGCTCGGCTGTCTATTTCACCAGGGCCCCGGCAGGCATCCTATTGGAAATTCAATGTAAAGCTCTTACAAGATGCCACTTTTTGCGCAGGTTTCCAGACCTTCTGGGAAAGGTGGAGGCAGCAAATAGAGGAGTATGAGCTCTCTGAGCCAATGGTGGGATGTGGGGAAAGTCCAAATTCGGCTTTTCTGTCAACAATACACAGCTCTCTCATCCTCAGAGGCTAGGAGAGTATTGGGGGGAGCGAGAGCGGTGTATTAGTGAGATGGAGGTAGAGATGGTGGGGCCAAGCAATGTAGGCCTCCAGGCTAATTTAGCTGAATTACGCAGGGACCTGGGCAGTTTTTTCCAGGTTAAAGCAAAGGGAGCACTTGTAAGAGCTAGATTCTCCATGCTCAAGGAGATGGATGCTCCCAGCTCCTTCTTCTTTGGTTTGGAAAGACAGAGCAGTGAAGCCAAGGGTATGCATTGTCTACGGCTGTCTGATGGGCGGGTGACCTCTGTGGTGGGTGAGATGCGGGAGCGGACTGTGGAGTTTTATACTGAATTGTATAGGGCAGAAGAGTGTGATCCTTTGTGTGCTCAGGTCTTGTTCACAGAACTCCCTAAACTCTCTCTGGCACAGAGGGACGATTTGGACGTTCCTCTGTTGTCCATGAACTGGCAGAGGCCGTAACCCAGATGTCCCCCGGTCGTGCACCGGGGGTCGATGGACTCCCAGTGGAGTTTTATAAAAAATTCTGGGGAATAATTGGACAGGACTTCTTTTGCGTGTTGCGTGAATGCGTCGGGGTAGGAGAGTTGCCGATGAGCTGCCGTCGGGCGGCTCTGACTCTCCTGCCCAAAAAAAGGGGACTTGTGTGAACTTAAGAACTGGAGGCCTGTGGCATTGCTCTGTGCGGACTACAAGATATTTGCCAAGGTCCTCTCTAACAGACTGAAGTCCCACTTGGACTCGATAGTACATAAGGACCAAACATATTGTGTACCGGGACGCTCAATCACGGACAACCTGTTCTTAATTAGGGACATGTTGGACTTGTCGAGAGGTTCTAATGTGAACTTTGGACTGGTCTCTTTAGATCAAGAGAAGGCTTTTGACAGAGTGGACCATGAATATCTGTTTAATGTGATGTCTGTGTTTGGGTTTGGGAGGAGTTTTTTGACCTGTGTGAAGCTGTTGTATGCTGGGGCATCATGTATGGTTAAGGTGGGAGGGGGGCTCAGTAGGCCAGTCTGGGTGAGACGGGGCATTAGACAAGGATGCCCTCTATCTGGGCAGTTATACACATTAGCCATTGAGCCTTTTTTAGGCCTGCTACGCAGGAGACTGCAGGGAGTGTGCTGGACAGGTATGGGTGTGGTGACAGGCATAGCAGTGTCAGCATATGCAGATGATGTCTCTGTGATGGTCAGGGATGGTCAAGATATGCAGGCACTGGAGACCAGTCTGAAGGTGTACGAGGGAGCTTCATCAGCTAAGGTAAACTGGGGCAAGAGCAAAGCTCTGTTATGTGGGGCATGGGGGGATAGGGCTCCTCCTCTGCTTCCAGGGGGTTTGCAGTGGGGTTGTGAAGGGCTTAAAGTGTTGGGGGTGTACCTGGGCTCGGAGAGGTGGGTCAGGAAGAACTGGGAGGGGCTGTCACAGGCAGTGGTGTCAAGACTGGCCAGGTGGAGGTGGCTCCTGTCCCAAGTGTCATATAGAGGGAGGGTGCTGATAATTAACAACCTGGTGGCATCTTCCCTGTGGCATAAACTGGCTGTCCTCAACCCCCCGCCGGTCTGCTCGCAGACCTGCAACGCAAGCTGGTGGACTTCTTCTGGTCGGGCCATCACTGGCTGAGGGCGGCGGTGTTGTATATGACCGTCCACGAAGGAGGACAGGGCCTGGTGGAACTGGAGAGCAGGATGGCTGCTTTCCGGCTAAAGGCGGCACAGAGACTGCTGTACCATACTGATGTTGGCTGGAGGGAACCAGCATGCGCGCTGCTGAGGAGAGCTGGAGATTTAGGGTTGGACCGGCAGCTGTTCCTCATGAAGCTGGAGAGGCTGAGTACAGCAGGTCTCTCCGATTTTTACTCTGCGGTGCTGAGGGCCTGGCAGCTGCTAAGGCACACACGAGAAGGGGGTGTGGAGCCTGGGCTGTGGGTGTGGGAGGAGCCTATCTTCCACAACCCAGCCATCCCTTTGAGATCGGTCCAGTCGGCCACCCTGCAGAGGCAACTGATGGCAGGGGGTGTAAAAAGGCTGGGTGACTTGAGACTCCTGGGAGAGGAGGGGTGGAAAAGCCCGGAAGTCTTGGCACAGCAAACAGGAATAACGTCTCTTAGGCTGCTGGAGAGATTCCTGGAGGAGGTCCAGGAGGCACTGTCTGAGCCGGTAAGGGGGATGTTTGAGCAGCCAAAGGGAGAGGGGCCACCAATGTTTCCGCCACTGCAAGTGACGGCAGAGACTGGAGACTGGCAAGGGGGTCTGGAGGACTTGTTAGATTTTAACACTCCGAGCCTGGGGGAGTTTGAAGGGGTGGGAGGTAAAGCCCTCTACAACCTCTGTGTTAAGGTGAGGAACATTAGGAGCCTAACAGGAGTGAAGGCACATCAGTGGCAGGGGGTATGTGGGGTGGAGAGTATGGTGGGTTTTAGATGGAGGGGGCTCTACAAACCCCCAGTACCAAAGAGGTCAGGGGACCTCCAGTGGAGGGTTCTACATGGAGCCCTGGCCACTAACAGCTGGTTGGCACGGGTTGAACCGGGAGTCGGGCAGGAGTGTCATTTCTGTAAAATGAAAGAAACTGTGATTCATGTGTTTTCTGTGTGCACCAGATTAATGCCATTAATGTCTCTGTTGGAATGTCTGTGTGAGAGGTTGGGGGTGGTCTTTACTGTTGGGGTGTTCATAATGGGATACAGGTATTCAAGTAAGGAGAAGGAAAAATGTGTTTTGTTGAATTTTCTGTTTGCTCAGGCAAAGTTAGCTATTTGGCTAACAAGGAGGAACAGGGTCAAAGGTGGGGGGATAACAGACCCTTTATTATTGTTTAATGGGATGGTCTCTGCGCGCCTTAGGGTTGAGTTTGAGTTCTATAAAATGATAAAAAGTGTGGAGATGTTTCAGGAGATATGGTGTGTTGGGGGGGCTGTCTGTATAGCTGGGGAAGATGTTTTGGATATACGGTTGTAGGAGTGGGTATTGTCTTGAGTATTGTGATGTTGGCTTGTATCATGTGGTTGCTGGAAAGGCGAGTATGGTACATGTATGCATTACAGGATGTATTTTTGGTTTTATTTTTAAGGGGGAGGTTGGGTGGTGAGTTTTAAATGAAATGAGAATGTTTCAGTAAAGAAAGACAAATCTCTCTCTCTCTCTCTCTCTCTCTCTCCTCTCTCTCTCTCTCTCTCTCTCTCTCTCTCTCTCTCTCTCTCTCTCTCTCTCTCTCTCTCTCTCTCTCTCTCTCTCTCTCTCTCTCTCTCTCTCTCTCTCTCTCTCTCTCTCTCTCTCTCTCTCTCTCTCTCTCTCTCTCTCTCTCTCTCTCTCTCTCTCTCTCTCTCTCTCTCTCTCTCTCTCTCTCTCTCTCTCTCTCTCTCTCTCTCTCTCTCTCTCTCTCTCTCTCTCTCTCTCTCGCTCTCTCTCGCTCTCTCTCGCTCTCTCTCGCTCTCTCTCGCTCTCTCTCTCTCTCTCCTCTCTCTCTCTCTCTCTCTCTCGCTCTCTCGCTCTCTCGCTCTCTCTCGCTCTCTCGCTCTCTCTCTCGCTCTCTCTCTCTCTCAAAGCGACATTCATTAATGTCGTTATAGAATGGATGTTTCGTTGGTCTTCGCGTTCAATGATATAATTTACTTAGCTGCAGACTAATAATTAATATCAAAGACTTGTTCTTATTCTGTCGGTATCGATAGTCTAAAAGTTAACCACGTGGTATAGTTCACTTTCAGTAGAGTACTTGGATGGTCAAACCTATTGGCCAACTCGCAATGGAGTGGAGGCCGGGTCTAGAGAAATGTAAATCAGAGTATAGTTTTATAGTGAACATGTCACATGACGCCTGGTCCTGTCTGTGTCCCTGGGGGCGTGCCGATGACTGAGTTAAGCTTGGTACAGAAATATAATTCTATCACATTAACATCAGTACATAGCATCTCAATGTATTACAAATAGCTTTATCCTTATTAATACATTTTATACAACCATGTGGATGCAAGTCCCATCGCTGAGGCTATTATATAAACAGTTTTATGGTAATATGGCTATATTGTCTCTTCTGAGTATCACAAAATTGTACCAAGCGGACCAGTTCGTAGCTGGATTCTTCACCAATCTTCCATACCTTCTCCAGAACACAAATGTCATTCGGTTCCCCAATTCTGTGAGTTGGAAGAATTTCCTGTGTCTCTCTATGGGACCCCTCTGTGTCTCAACTGGGCCATGTTGTTGTAAGATTCTCCTCTGGAATTTTACAACCCTTTCACACAGGGCCTGGGTGGGGGGAGGTAGGTTGGGGGATGGTGCAAGGGGGGAGGGGGTCAACTGTCCTCCCTGTTCTCAGAGGCCAACGTCATGACAGAGCATAGAAATACGAAATATAGAACATAACCCCAAAACCCCAGAATACTCTAACCAAACAAACCCCGAACCACATAAAACAAATACCCCCTTGCCACGTCCTGACCAAACTACAATAACAAATAACCCCTTTACTGGTCAGAACGTGACACCAAGCTTTCTTCCGTCCAGGACCTCTATACCAGGCAGTGTCAGAGGAAGGCCCTAAAAATTGTCGAAGACTCCAGCCCCTCCGGAACGATGCTGCTACTACTCTCTGTTATTATCTATGCATAGTCACTCTACCTACATGTACATATTACTTCAATTACCTCGACACCGGTGCCCCCTGTACATTGACTCTGTACCGGTACCCCCTGTATATAGCCTCGCTATTGTTATTTACTGCTGCTCTTTAATCATTTGTTATTCTTATCTCTTACTTTTTTTTAGGTATTTTCTTAACTGCATTGTTGGTTAACCTGTTATGGCTAGGGGGCAGTATTTTCACGGCTGGATAAAAAACGTACCCGATTTAATCTGGTTACTACTCCTGCCCAGTAACTAGAATATGCATATAATTATTGGCTTTGGATAGAAAACACTCCAAAGTTTCTAAAACTGTTTGAATGGTGTCTGTGAGTATAACAGAACTCAAATGGCAGGTCAAAACCTGAGAGATTCCTTTACAGGAAGTGGCCTGTCTGACCATTTCTTGAACTTCTTTGCCATCTCTATCTTTTACAAAGGATCTCTGCTCTAACGTGACACTTCCTACGTCTTCCATGGGAACTCAGAGCCCGGGAAAAAACAGAATGTCGTCATCCCAGCCCCAGGCTGAAACACATTATCGCCTTTCTCAAGTGGCCGATCAAGGGACTGTGGGCTTAGGCGCGTGCCCTGGCCGCCCCCGTCTTTGTGATTTTTCCTCTGTTTGCCGAAAAGGAGATTCACGGTCGGAATATTATCGCTTTTTTACGAGATAAATTGCATAAAAATTGATTTTAAACAGCGGTTGACATGCTCCGAAGTACGGTAATGGAATATTTGGAAATGTTTTGTCACGAATTGCGCCATGCGCACGACCCTTCTTTACCATTCGGATAGTGTCTGGGACGCACGAACAAAACGCCGCTATTCGGATATAACGATGGATTATTTTGGACCAAACCAACATTTGTTATTGAAGTAGCAGTCCTGGGAGTGCATTCTGACGAAGACAACAAAAGGTAATCAAACTTTTATAATAGTAAATCTGATATTGGTGAGTGCTAAACTTGCCGGGTGTCTAAATAGCTAGCCCGTGATGGGTGGGCTATGTACTTAGAATATTGCAAAATGTGCTTTCACCAAAAAGCTATTTTAAAATCGGACATATCGAGTGCATAGAGGAGTTCTGTATCTATAATTCTTTAAATGATTGTTATGCTTTTTGTGAACGTTTATCGTGAGTAATTTGGTAAATTGTTAGCTAGGGTATGCTAGTTCTGAACGTCACATGCTAATGTAAAAAGCTGTTTTTTGATATAATATGAACTTGATTGAACAAAACATGCATGTATTGTATAACATAATGTCCTAGGTGTGTCATCTGATGAAGATCATCAAAGGTTAGTGCTGCATTTAGCTGTCTTCTGGGTTTTTGTGACATTATATGCTAGCTTGAAAAATGGGTGTCTGATTATTTCTGGCTGGGTACTCTGCTGACATAATCTAATGTTTTGCTTTCGCTGTAAAGCCTTTTTGAAATCGGACAGTGTGGTTAGATAAAGGAGAGTCTTGTCTTTAAAATGCTGTGAAATAGTCATATGTTTGAAAAATTGAAGTTTTTGTATTTTTGAGGAATTTGTCATTCGCGCCACGCCTATCATTGGATATTGGAGCAGGTGTTCCGCTAGCGGAACGTCTAGATGTAAGAGGTTAAACATTTAAATTGAACAACAATTCCACGTGAATCTGATAACTATAATGTGTAGACTTTCCAAGATAGAATTTATGTCATCCTATCACCAGATATAATGTCCCAGACACCAACTGAGCTGTCATCATATTCCTTAAGTACCAATGGACACTTTCAACTGGTTGGATTACAGAAATATTGTTATTTTCCCCAACCTTTTTATGTTACCATACTCTCTCTATGTTAACAAAGGGCTTTCCAAGAGTCTATTCTGTAGAGTTGTGAGAGAAGGGGGAAAGGTTGTTGAGGACAGACGTTCCGCTAGCGGAACCCCGTTCCACCTGCGGAACCCCTAGCCAACAGCCAATGGCATCGCACGGCGCAAAATACAAAACCAACTAAAATACCACAATTCAATTTTCTCAAACAATCAACTATTTTACACCATTTTAAAGATAAGACTCGAGTTAATCTAACCACATTGTCCGATTTCAAAAAGGCTTTACAGCGAAAGCAAAACATTAGATTATGTTAGGAGAGTACATAGACACAAATAATCACACAGCCATTTTCCAAGCAAGCATATATGTCACATAAACCCAAACCACAGCTAAATGCAGCACTAACCGTTGATGATCTTCATCAGATGACACTTCTAGGACATTATGTTATACATTACATGCATGTTTTGTTCAATCAAGTTCAAATTTATATAAAAAAACAGCTTTTTACATTAGCATGTGATGTTCAGAACTAGCATACCCACCGAAAACTTCCGATGAATTTACTAAATTACTCATGATAAACGTTCACAAAATACATAACAATTATTTTAAGAATTATAGATACAGAACTCCTTTATGCAATCGCGGTGTCAGATTTTAAAATAGCTTTTCGGCGAAAGCACATTTTGCAATATTCTGAGTACATAGCTCGGCCATCACGGCTAGCTATTTTGACACCCACCAAGTTTGGGACAACCTAAACTCAGAATTACTATTAGAAAAATTGGATTACCTTTGCTGTTCTTCATCAGAATGCACTCCCAGGACTTCTACTTCAACAACAAATGTTGTTTTGTTTCCAAATAATCCATAGTTATATTCAAATAGCTCCGTTTTGTTCGTACATTCAGGTCACTATCCGAAGGGTGAAGCGTGAGCGCATTTCGTGACAAAACATTTCAAAATATTCCATTACCGTACTTAGAAGCATATCAAACGCTGTTTAAAATCAATTTTTATGCTTTTTTTCTCGTAAAATAGCGATAATATTCCAACCGGGCAATGTTGTATTCATTCAAAGGCTGAAAGAAAAAAATGGGCAGGAGTAGTAACCAGATTAAATCGGGTACGTTTTTTTATCAGGCCGTGAAAATACTGCCACCTATCCCAAAGAAGTTATGGGGGTCATAAACCTCATACAACAGGGAAACGTCATGACATCAGGGAGTAAGGAAGTCCAGGTGTTCGTAATGGTGGTTGACAGGTGTGCGTGAAGATGGGTTGTCAGGACCGGTGGTTAGTAGACTGATGACGTCGAACGCCGGAGGGAAGGAGAGGGAGTAGACGTGACACATATCCCAGATTACCTATTTGCACAAAATGACTCCGGATTCAAAACTTGGAGTTTTTATATTTAAATTACTATACAAAATTCTTGCAACCAATAGAATGTTATAAACATGGGGGATACAACCATCCCAGCCGTGCAGATTTTGCTGCGAAGAGACAGAATCATTAGATAATTTGTTTTGGTACTGTCCATATGTAGCTTGTTTTTGGTTACAGGTTCAGGAATAGCTGAAGAATTTACCTGGAGCTAACTCTGCAAACAGGGGTAGGAGGGGTTGAGTGGAGCTGAAGGGTAGGACTAAAAATAACAAGTTAACTCATATAAAATATACTGTGTCTGTAAATTGTATATAGTATGTATAAGCTGGAAGTAGAAGCGTTGTTGTCCATTAGTTTTCTCCAATTAAGGTTAGGGTGAAAACAAAGGAAAATATATTTTCAAAAAAAGTTATATACAGTTGAAGTCGGAAGTTCACATACACTGAGGTTGGAGTTACTAAAACTCGTTTTTCAACCACTCCACAAATTTCTTGTTAACAAACTATAGTTTTGGCAAGTCGGTTAGGACATCTACTTTGTGCATGACACAAGTCATTTTTCCAAAAATTGTTTAAAGACAGATTATTTTACTTATAATTCACTGTATCACAATTCCAGTGGGTCAGAAGTTTACATACACTAAGTTGACTGTGCCTTTAAACAGCTTGGAAATTCCAGAAAATTATGTCATGGCTTTAGAAGCTTCTGATAGGCTAATTGACATAATTTGACTCAATTGGAGGTGTACCTGTGGATGTATTTCAAGGCCTCCCTTCAAACTCAGTGCCTCTTTGCTTGACATCATGGAAAAATCAAAAGAAATCAGCCAAGACCTCAGAAAAAATATATAGACCTCCACAAGTCTGGTTCATTCATTGTGGAGTGGTTGAAAAACAAGTTTTAGTGACTCCAACCTAAGTTTATGTGAACTTCCGACTGACTTCAACTGTACACACAACCGATCAAAAGATTTAGAACACCTGCTCATTCAATGGTTTTCTTTATTTTGACTATTTTCTACATTGTAGAATAATAGTGAAGACATCAAAACTATGAAATAACACATATGGAATCACGTAGTAACCAAAAAACTGTTAAACAAATCAAAATATATTTTATATTTGAGATTTGTCAAATAGCCACCCTTTGCCTTGATGACAGCATTGCACACTCTTGGCATTCTCTCAACTAGCTTCATCTGGAATGCTTATCCAAAAGTCTTGAAGAAGTTCCTACATATGCTGAGCACTTGTTGGCTGCTTTTCCTTCACTCTGCGGTCCGACTCATCCCAAACCATCTCAACTAGGTTGAGATCGGGGGATTGTGTAGACCAGGTCATCTGATGCAGCACTCCATCACTCTCCTTCTTGGTCAAATAGCCCTTACACAGCCTGGAGGTGTGTTGTGTCATTGTCCTGTTGAAAAACAAATGATAGACAAACTAAGCGCAAACCAGAATGGATAGCGTATCGCTGTAGAATGCTGTGGTAGACATGCTGGTTAAGTGTTCCTTGAATTCTAAATAAATCACAGACAGTGTCACCAGCATGATTCCATATGTGTTATTTCATAGTTTTGATGTCTTCACTATTATTCTACATTGTAGAAAATAGTAAAAATAAAGAAAAACCCTTGAATGAGTAGTTGTGTCCAAACTTTTGACTGGAACTTTGTGTGAAATTTGTTTTGATTTAGAATGGACCATTATCATGCACCTGCATGTAAAAAAATACATGTCTTCTATGCAAATTCAAAAAATGAATGGATGACGCTTTTCCCATGGTTCATTTTCATGCCAGCCAGATAGGCTTTACTCCTGCAATGTGCTTAATTGTAGGAAAGTTGAGAAATAAATATAGTAGGCCTAGCCTATGTAAAGCTGATGGGATCATCCTCTTTTAATAGAGGTCATCACTCTGTTTTCTCACACAATTGTGAAATTATGTGCAACACAATTGTGAAATTATGTGCAACAGGAGCCCATGGGCTCTCATGAAGTGTTTGATTAGATTTTCGAATACATTTGCATTGATGTCAGAGTGATTAGAGGGACAATAGAGTGCTGAGTACCAGGCTATTTGCAAGTTTGGTAGGCTACTAATGACCATCAGCAGCATCAGAGCTTGTAGAAGACTAATTACCATGACTAAATGGTCACTTGGAATTTGACTGCCGTCATGACTCGTGACCGCCGGTGTGGCAGTAATAGAGTCACCATAACAACCTTATACAATACCGCAGTACTGTCCTCAGAGACCACCAGAAAATGTATACAAATATTGGTCAATTGGTCACAGAGGAGAGAGTTGGGAAACCCTGCATTAGGGTTATGTTTGACATGCACACAGCTAAAGGAGGATTACAATTTAGTTGATTTCATGACGCATTCATTATGACTTGTCTGTGTTCTTTTTTTTTTGGGGGGGGGGGGGGATCAATAGCCGATCTTGAGTTCTACCAGAACCATACTCTGATGTACGCCAGCAAGTGTTTTTCCTTTTCACCACCAGCCTATGAGGACAGAACACTGCTGGCAGCACTAGATTACAACTTGCACAAGGACAGACCAGCCAGTCATTACGCAGATGGAACCAATATGCAAGTCCCCACTCTATTTGAAGTCACTAGGTTAGAGAAGGAAGTTTTGAACATCATAACTTTTCAAGTCTTCCCCACGCACCTGCTCACACTCACACATTGGCCAAACACAGGGTCTTTGTAAATTCATATTTCCTGAATTGCTTACATCCTTTATACTTTCCTCCTTCTCGAAGCCTATTTGAGAAGATGATCGGAGGGGTGTGACCATGGACCTTCTTCTACCATACAATTGAAAAGTAGACAGAACGTAGTCATTGAATATGAACAGGAACTTCTAAGTGTATTTGCAATGTATTGTAAACCATCCCATTTCCTTTTACTAAAACATTGAGGGATGCACAACCTTATTTGTTCTCTTGTACTCAGATTGCAAGATCTGTGACCTTACTAATTGTTGTTGAAAGTACCTTTTTTATATTTTATAACACAAAGCATAATCTCAAAATATGATGGTTTATAGCTACAGAAGACTTTGTATAAAAAAATAGCAAAACGTTGGAATGTCTACTCACTAAAGACATATGGATACATTCCAGACCTCCAATGCAAGATTTTGAGGAAGCGGTTGGAATCTGGTGGCGGGATCCCAAGGAGTAGAACCCTAAGGCCCAAAGACCCTAGAAGGCTTGGACTCCTACCCCCTATTCCTCCACCAGCAACCGAGGAACTTGTGTAATCACAAGTGAGAAGAGGCCTAAAAAACTGAAGGCAGGAATATCACGTAGAATTGCATCAGACCTCAGAGTGAGTTATAACAAAGTCTGTTGGAGATGATTCCTATGCATTCAATGAATAGTTGTCTTTTCATAATTTCACATTATCAGTCCACTAAACCTCCACATGTCTCATTCTTTACAACCCCCCAGTGTTAGGTGAACCTCAAGCATGCAGGAGCTCTAAAAACCTCCTCCAGCTCAGCAACACTGAGAAACCCAGGCAACGACCCATACAAACTGTTTTACACCAAGTACATTACAATGACAGAATTTGAAAATGTTGTTTTTGATTAAATTTTTTATTTTATTTGATTTTATTTCACCTTTATTTAACCAGGTAAGCTAGTTGAAAACAAGTTCTCATTTACAACTGCGACCTGGCCAAGATAAAGCAAAGCAGTGTGACACAGACAACAACAGAGTTACACATGGAGTAAACAATAAACAAGCCAATAACACAATAAACAAGTCAATGACACAGTAGAAAAGTTTTTGCACTATAGAAATCTTTGCCCCTCATAGGAACAATTATATTTTTTCTGACTTATCTGTTGGAATACTTCTCAAGATTGATAGTAAAGGTCCTGATGGACCAAGACCCCTGCTGCTGGACCTCTCTAAAGACACATCTGAAGCCTCCACTATCAAGCAACTAGGGGGAGACCTCCCTGCCTGTCTCCCAGTTCCAACTCCAAAACTGATTCAGCACTTTCTCCATGTACCAGGCCACACACACACAGACTGATGACAGGAACGTACTTAATGACAGTTTAAGCTCTATGGCTGACTGGCATAGAGAAGGAAAGGGATGAAATGAGCATTAATATAAATATCCTTATGCTGTGCAGAGGGCCTACAGTACCAGACTACGTAGGATAACTTTACTCTGTAAACATGGCCTTACATTTGAGAGTACATTACTTCATTAAAGGCCCACTGTCATCACGTGATCACCCCATTAAATTTGCCAAGCGGCTCCTCCTAAAAGGCTCTTTGCAAGTTGGGACGTGTGATGTCACTTTTTGTGAAGATCAAATCAAATTGTATTTGTCACAAGCGCCGAATACAACAGGTGTAGACCTTACCATGAAATGCTTAAGAGCTTGTAAGTTGTATTCGGCGCATGTGACAAATACAATATGATTTGATTCGATCTTCACAAAAAGTGACATCACACATCCCAACTTGCAAACTAATCATGGGCTTAGAAGACAATAAGTGTGACAACGTGATTCTAGCCTATTGAAACACACAGAGCAGACCATCCCCATCCCCCAACCCACTGCTGCACACTTGAACCTTATTTTGATTTAGATTGTGATCGGTGGTGTACACATGAGGTCGTGAGGTGAGGTTATCAATTGACCATTTTTCTTGGTAGCTAAGGGTTAACTTGACTTTTTTATTTATTTATTTAACCTTTATTTAACCAGGTAGGCTAGTTGAGAACAAGTTCTCATTTACAACTGCGACCTGGCCAAGATAAAGCAAAGCAGTTCGACAACATACAACAACACAGAGTTACCGTATATTCCGGACTATAAGCCGCAACTTTTTTCACACGCTTTGAACATCGCGGCTTAAACAATGATGTGGCTAATATATGGATTTTTCCCGCTTTCAATTTTTTTTCTCTCCAAAAAAACACATTCTGTGACGTGCTCAGTTTTTTGGCGGCATGAAGCTTTCATTAGACCAATGAAATTGCCGAACGGGTTAAGGTCAAACAACTTTTTTGTTTACTGTTTAGATTAAATCGAGCGCTCTCAAACTTCCCATCATTCTGATTACGGTAGTCATTTTGTCACCCTCATCATGGCAAAGACACGGAGAAATGCATATGATGCAGCTTTCAAATTGAAGGCGATTGATCTGGCTGTTGGAAAAGGAAATAGAGCTGCTGCACGGGAGCTTGGTCTTAATGAGTCGATGATAAGACGTTGGAAACAGCAGCGTGAGGAATTGACTCAGTGCAAAAAGACAACCAAAGCTTACTGCTATTTTTTTATTTTTTGTTACAAGCCGTGTTTCGTTAAAGCCTGTGTAAAGTTCATTTGTTTCAATGTACCGGTAGGCACCTGCGGCTTATAGACATGTGCGGCTTATTTATGTTCAAGATAATATATATTTATTAAATTCAGTGGGTGCGGCTTATATTCAGGTGCGCTTAATAGTCCGGAAATTACGGTACACATGGAGTAAAACAAACAGACTTATTTTTCTACTGTATTATTGACTATGTACAATGTGAGCAAATGAAGTGAGATAAGGGAGGCAAAGGCAAAAAGGCCATGGTGGCAAAGTAAATACAATATAGCAAGTAAAACACTGGAATGGTATATTTGTAGTGGAAGAAAGTGCAGAGTAGAAATAGAAATAATGGGGTGCAAAGGAGCAAAATAAATAAATAAATAAATACAGTAGGGGAAGAGGTAGTTCTTTGGGCTAAATTATAGATGGGCTATGTACAGGTGCAGTGATCTGTGAGCTGCTCTGACAGTTGGTGCTTAAAGCTAGTAAGGGAGATAAGTGTTTCCAGTTTCAGAAATTTTTGTAGTTCGTTCCAGTCATTGGCAGCAGAGAACTGGAAGGAGAGACGGCCAAAGGAGGAATTGGCTTTGGGGGTGACTAGAGAGATATACCTGCTGGAGCGCGTGCTACAGGTGGGTGCTGCTACGGTGACCAGTGAGCTGAGATAAGGGGGAACTTTACCTAGCAGGGTCTTGTAGATGACCTGGAGCCAGTGGGTTTGGCGACGAGTATGAAGCGAGGGCCAGCCAACGAGAGCGTACAGGTCGCAGTGGTGGGTAGTATATGGGGCTTTGGTGACAAATCGGATGGCACTGTGATAGACTGCATCCAGTTTAGAGGCTATTTTGTAAATGACATCGCTGAAGTCGAGGATCGGTAGGATGGTCAGTTTTACGAGGGTATGTTTGGCAGCATGAGTGAAGGATGCTTTGTTGCGAAATAGGAAGCCAATTCTAGATTTAACTTTGGATTGGAGATGTTTGATGTGAGTCTGAAAGGAGAGCTTACAGTCTAACCAGACACCTAGGTATTTGTAGTTGTCCACATATTTTAAGTAAGAATGCTGGACGGGCGGGCAGGTGCGGGTAGCGATCGGTTGAAGAGCATGCATTTAGTTTTACTTGTATTTAAGAGCAGTTGGAGGCAACTCCCAAGATTAGGCTGGTGTAACCGATGTGAAATGGCAAGCTAGTTAGTGGGGTGGGCGCTAATAGCGTTTCAAAAGTCACTCACTCTGAGACTTGGAGTAGTTGTTCCCCTTGCTCTACATGGGTAACGCTGCTTCGAGGGTGGCTTTTGTCGATGTGTTCCTGGTTCGAGCCCAGGTAGGAGCGAGGAGAGGGACGGACGCTATACTGTTACACTGGCAATACTAAAGTGCCTATAAGAACATCCAATAGTCAAAGGTATATGAAATACAAATCGTATAGAGAGAAATAGTCCTACAATTCCTATAATAACTACAACCTAAAACTTCTTACCTGGGAATATTGAAGACTCATGTTAAAAGGAACCACCAGCTTTCATATGTTCTCATGTTCTGAGCAAGGAACTTAAACGTTAGCTTTCTTACATGGCACATATTGCACTTTTACTTTCTTCTCCAACACTTCGTTTTTGCATTATTTAAACCTAATTGAATATGTTTCATTATTTATTTGAGGCTAAATAGATTTTATTGATGTAATATATTAAGTTAAAATAAGTGTTCATTCAGTATTGTTGTAATTGTCATTATTACAAATAAATAAATTGGCCGATAAATCGGTATCGGCTTTTTGTTGGCCCTCCAATAATTGGTCTCGGCGTTGAAAAGAATCATAATCGGCCAACCTCTACTAGGTCGAAATTGAGCTCAGGTGCATCCTGTTTCTACTGTTCATCCTTGAGATGCTTCTACAACTTGATTGGAGTCCACCTGTGGTAAATTCAATTGATTGGACATGATTTGGAAAGGCGCACACCTGTCTATATAAGGTCCCACAGTTGACAGTGCATGTCAAAGCAAAAACCAAGCCTTGAGGTCGAAGGAATTGTCCATAGAGCTCTGAGACAGGATTGTGTCGGGGCATAGGGTACCAAAGCATTTCTGCAGCATTGAATGTCCCTAAGAACACAGTGGCCTTCATCATTCTTAAATGAAAGAAGATTGCAAACACCAAGAATTATCCTAGAGCTGGCCGCCCAGCCAAACTGAATAATCGGGGGAGAAGGGCCTTGGTCAGGGAAGTGACCAAGAACCCGATGATCACTCTGACAGAGCTCTAGAGTTTCTCTGTGGAGATGGGAGAACCTTCCAGAAGGACAAATATCTCTGCTGCACTCCTCCAATCAGACCTTCATGGTAGAGTAGCCAGACGGAGGCCACTCCTCAGTAAAAGGCACATGACAGCCCGCTTGGAGTTTTCCAAAAGGCACCTAAAGACTCTCAGACCATGAGAAAAAAGACTATCTGGCCCAATGACAGATTGAACTCTTTGGCCTGAATGCCAAGCATCACGTCTGGAGGAAACCTGGCACCATCCCTAGTAAAGAGATCCTTAATGAAGTACAGAGAGATCCTTAATGAAA
This sequence comes from Salmo salar, assembly GCF_965601325.2. Lineage (NCBI taxonomy): Eukaryota > Metazoa > Chordata > Actinopteri > Salmoniformes > Salmonidae > Salmo > Salmo salar. Next base: position 92,804,702 of record NC_138301.1, read on the forward strand.
AACCTGCTCCAGGCGAAGGTTTACCTTCCAACAGGACAACAACCCTAAACACACAGCCAAGACAACGCAGGAGTGGCTTCAGGACATGCCTCCGAATGTCCTTGAGTGGCACAACCAGAGCCTGGACTTGAACCCGATCGAACATCTCTGGAGAGACCTGAAAGTAGCTGTGCAGCAACGCTCCCCATCCAACCTGACAGAGCTTGAGAGGATCTGCAGAGAAGAATGGGAGAAACTCCCCAAATACAGGTGTGCCAAGCTTGTAGCATCATACCCAAGAAGACTCTAGGCTGTAATAGCTGCCAAAAGTGCTTCAACAAAGTACTGAGTAAAGGGTCTGAATACTTATGTACAGTGGGGGGAAAAAGTATTTGATCCCCTGCTGATTTTTTACGTTTGCCCATTATCAGTCTATCATTTTAATAGTACGTTTATTTGAACAGTGAGAGACAGAATAACAACAACAAAATCTAGAACAATGCATGTCAAAAATGTTATAAAATGATTTGCATTTTAATGAGGGAAATAAGTATTTGACCCCTCTGCAAAACATGACTTAGTACTTGGTGGCAAAACCCTTGTTGGCAATCACAGAGGTCAGATGTTTCTTGTAGTTGGCCACCAGGTTTGCACACATCTCAGGAGGGATTTTGTCCCACTCCTCTTTGCAGATCTTCTCCAAGTCATTAAGGTTTCGAGGCTGACGTTTGGCAACTCGAACCTTCAGCTCCCTCCACAGATTTTCTATGGGAATAAGGTCTGGAGACTGGCTAGGCCACTCCAGGACCTTAATGTGCTTCTTCTTGAGCCACTCCTTTGTTGCCTTGGCCGTGTGTTTTGGGTCACTGTCATACTGGAATACCCATCCACGACCCATTTTCAATTCCCTGGCTGAGGGAAGGAGGTTCTCTCCCAAGATTTGATGGTAAATGGCCTCGTCCGTCGTCCTTTTGATGCGGTGAAGTTGTCCTGTCCCCTTAGCAGAAAAACACCCCCAAAGCATAATGTTTCCACCTCCATGTTTGACGGTGGGGATAGTGTTCTTGGGGTCATACGCAGCATTCCTCCTCCAAACACGGCGAGTTGAGTTGACGTCAAAGAGCTCCATTTTGGTCTCATCTGACCACAACACTTTCACCAATTGTCCTCTGAGTCATTCAGATGTTCATTGGCAAACTTCAGACGTACATGTATATGTATTCTTGAGCAGGGGGACCTTGCGGGCGCTGCAAGATTTCAGTCCTTTACGGCGTAGTGTGTTACCAATTGTTTTCTTGGTGACTATGGTCTCAGCTGCCTTGAGATCATTGACAAGATCCTCCCGTGTAGTTCTGGGCTGATTCCTCACCGTTCTCATGATCATTGCAACTCCACGTGGTGAGATCTTGCATGGAGCCCCAGGCCGAGCGATATTGACAGTTCTTTTGTGTTTCTTCCATTTGCGAATAATCGTACCAAATGTTGTCACCTTCTCACCAAGCTGCTTGGCGATGGTCTTGTAGCCCATTCCAGCCTTGTGTAGGTCTACAATCTTGTCCCTGACATCCTTGGAGAGCTCTTTGGTCTTGGCCATGGTGGAGAGATTGGAATCTGATTGATTGCTTCTGTGGACAGGTGTCTTTTTTACAGGTAAGAAGCTGCAGTTAGGAGCACTCCCTTTAAGAGTGTGCTCCTAATCTCAGCTCATTACCTGTATAAAAGACACCTGGGAGCCGGAAATCTTTCTGATTGAGAGGGGGTCAAATACTTATATCCCTCATTAAAATGCTAATAAATTTGTAACATTTTTGATATGCGTTTTTCTGGATACTTTTGTTGTTATTCTGTCTCTCACTGTTCAAATAAACCTACCATTAAAATTATAGACTGATCCTTTCTTTGTCAGTGGGCAAACTTACAAAATCAGCAGGGGATCAAATACTTTTTCCCCCCACTATATATGTGATATTTCTGTTTATTATATATATATAAATGTAAAAAAATAAAATGTATTTGTCATTATGGTGTTTTTGTGTGTAGATTGATGGGGGGAAAACTATTTAATACATTTTAGAATAAGGCTGTAATCTAACAAAATGTGGAAAAAGTCAAGGGGTCTGAATACTTTCCGAAGGCACTGTATAAACAACACAAGAAGTGGGGGGAAGCCTGGGGTTATGGACGACTTGCTGATTTCCACTTTAAATATGTCATTGAGTAAATTTGTCCAGGGGATGTTATGTGTTTTATATCCTAAACTCCTGTGTAATATCGGTACCCTAACCTAATAATTTCACACCTCTGTCTTATGTCTTATTTCACTGGACATCCCATGACACCATGAATAGCAAGGCTTGGAGTAAGTATAACTTCCTGCATAGACCTGGCACAAGTCATTGGCGTTAACTGTTATTTTGAGGGTGACACTTGAACCGTACGATTATGTCAATGGTAACCAATTTTCAATATAGAACATAAACATTGTCTAAAAATGTGTCAAATGTTACCTTTGAAACTTTATATCCATAACAAAACAAATACGCAAACCAACTAATGTAAAAATATTATTTATTCAAGCTTACTTTCAGATTTATAAATAAAATCGGACATTTTCCCATTTAAACATTGTTGTGCCGGGAGAAAGTGCAGTGATGACACAACCTTTCGAATCTTTGATATAACATGGTGTCCAGTAAGAAAGTTTTTGATATCCTGAAGATGCACCTGGCAGGTGTTTGTGTGTTGAAAATGCAAACTGAGAGAGCAGCAAGTGACATGTTGCCATACTAATATCATGCCAATAAGTGTCTGGCAACGGACACTCTGGGAATAACACTAGTATGGTATCATGCCATACGCTTTGAGAATCCTAGTGCCCAGTGTAGAACCCAGTGTACTGTGAATGGGGATCAGGGAAAGTGTCCCTGATTCTCCAAACACAGTAACTGGGGATGACAACTTGGTTGCCTGCACCAAGGGCACCATGCAGACACATCACAAACTCTGTGTGGGCAGCATGCCGGTGCTGCTGGGCGTCATGTCCAGGCTCTGCTGCATCTGCCACTGCCAACACGTGAACCCTATACCGCTTGTGCAAACATAAATATCCGTCGTCTAGGCAGTAATGGGCAAAATGTGGCAGCTGGCTTACACAGAGGTCTGGTCCCTGACCGCAACACTTCCTCTCTCTGTCTGTAGGCATCTTCCTGCAGTTGCCACAGGTGCACCAGGTACATGTGCAGGTGGTGGCTCAACATTCTGCCGCCGGTAAACCTGTAGGACATCAAAAACTATCCCTGGTTCTCACTGAAACATCAGCCTCACCACCTCCCTGTTGTCTGCATTATCCAGCTTCATGAGGAGGAATTCCTGAATGAACAGATGCACACATCTTTTTTTAATCTCCTGATTCTCCTGTAGGTCTCCTGATTTAAACCAGATCGAACTTGTTTGGCATCAACTGAAAACATTCATCCGTAACTCTGTGTCATGTCCTGACCAGTGAAAAGGGGTCATTTTGCCACAGTAGTATGGTCAGGGCGTGGCAGGGGGGTTGTTTTGTGTGTTTTGGGGTTGGTTTGTTTCTAGGGGAATTTGTTCTAGTTTTCTGTTTCTAGGTTTAATTTTCCATGTGTGGCCGAGTATGGTTTCCAATCAGAGGCAGGTGTCTTTCGTTGTCTCTGATTGGAAGCCATACTTAGGCAGCCTGTTTTCCTTTGGGTTTTGTGGGTGGTTATTTTCCGTTTAGTTATTGTACCTGACGGAACTGTTGGTCGTTTGTTATTTTCTAAAGTGCTACTCTTTAAAAAATAAAGAATGAGCACTATTCACGCTGCGCCTTGGTCTCTTCAATACGACGCCTGTGACACTCTGCCAAGCCTACAGTCCAAGCAAAGATGAACTGGTGAAGGCCATCAAGATGTCTTGGCTTGAGAAATTTACCATACTATTCTCCCCCTTTCCCTCCTTCCAGGCAAGAGTCTATTGTCCTGCTAATAGTGAATGGATGGCTTCTTTTGTATTCCAATGTATTAATTACAGTCATTTACCATTCTCATTCTAGGACTGTAAACATTGTTTGCACAGTTCACAATCTCATTTTCAAGTCCTTGTTTAAAAAATAATTATATTTTGGAGATGATTTTATTTCAAATAACCGAAAGTGAGCGGTTGTAATCTGAATAAAGGGGAAAAGGCCATTCTTGAACATGGGGTGAGACAATAGGCCCTTTTAATTTTGTCTGGCTTGCCATTCCAAATAAAATTGATAATTTTTTGCTCATATAATTTAAACAGGTCGCTCTCCACCTATGCTTGACTCTCCGCCAATGACGTGACTCTCCGCCAATAATTAAATTTAGAGGATTGGAGGATTCTAAATTAATATCTAAGAGACATTTTTCGTTAGGGCAAAAGTGGTCTGTGAGAATATCTAAGGGGCTTTTATATAATTATAATTCAGTGTTAATAATAATAATAACCCCTTTGTAAATAAGGATGCGTTATGAAAGGAAAATGACATGCATAAGAGACGGTGGTAATATTTTTTCCTTTTAGCGACTATAATAAATAGGTCAGGATAACCAATAATATACACAAAGCATTAACCCTGACTCTTGTTTTTTAAGTGTTCATAGATCTAGGTCTAGATATTCCTGGTGTTTTTTTTTACAAACATTGCTTATTTTAGTTAAACGCTCTTCACAGACCGTGCTTATTTGAGACCAAAACTAGCAATCAATTGTAGAGTCGTGACTTTTTATAAACACTTTTTTCTATTTTTTGCTTCTAGACTATCAGAAAGAATGTTGGTACATATTTATTTTGATCCAAAGCCATGAATGAGTGAGTCACTCAGCTTTATGTAGGTTCCGAGGCTATATGACTTCGACATCAACTTGATTATGTAACAAACATCACTTGCTGCCTATATTCAGTCAACACATATATTTTAAGAATATTATGGAATATAATAGCTTTTTTTTACAGCTTCCAAAAGCATAATCAGTGCTCTAACTCCCCCTTGTGGTGGTCTGGAGCAATGAGGCAGTGACGCAGGGTAACCTACTAAACCACAAATTACCTCTAAATCCCGCAGCATAATCTCAAAAATGTTAATTGAGGAACCACTGTAGCCTACTATCAGTAAGGCAGAATGTGATATTTCTCTCCACACGCCACTAAAGGTATTTCTCATATGTATGATCAAGGTCTACGATTAATTCAAAGCCAATTCAAGCACTACTTTCTGTTGCAAAATGTTTCTATTGAATGTAATATGTGTGGAGAAATACACTTGAATGTAGTACGTGTGAAGAAATAACAAAAACCTAAATGTATTCAGCCACCAATTATTCTGTCATACTAAACTATTCAAGAAGAAATACATTATTTTTGTTATATCTATAGGCATATTCAACATAATACAAACCTGTGCGGCAGCCATTCTATCAAGTCGGGGAGCAAAATGCCTCTCATCCTCATTTCTGTCTCTCTGCTGCCTGCCTCTGCCCCTCCCGCTACCCCTGCCTCTTGCCCTGCTTGTCGGACTGCCATCAACATTGTCCAATGCAACTTGCGCATACAATGAATGACGTTAGCTAGATATTAGATGTCCTGCTATGTGAAATACATTGGACATTACAATTTCACAAGGTTGAAAATATTGCAGCTAGCTGTAGCTGCAATTGTATCAAACTAGCTTTGGTTTATAAAACATTAGCAAGACTAGCAATGGAACCGAAAGAACACATCACGGAAACTTGACAAATTGTACAACATTTCCATATGGTATTACAATACCAATACTTTATGGAGTTTAACGTTATATTTTACCTCAAAATTCTGTGTGTCCAATGGTTAGCTAGTAGACTGCTACTGTAGCTGTATGAAATTGCTGGCTAGCTAGCTGTGCCTAATGTAAACAAATCCACAAGTTTTAGAATGAAAGGGAGAGAGCGTGCAGTGAGGGAGTGACGCTAAGCCTGTTGAGAAAGGGGGCGGGGGAGAGAGGGGGGAAAGTTGTTGGAAAATTTGTTGGGAATCGCCAAGCTTCCACAATGTGGGAAAAAAATAGGGAAATTTCCTTTAAAGCTGATCTACTACCAAAAAAATGTAAATGAAAAATTAAATGACACTCCATCCACCTGGACAGTCGTGACTTATCAACAAACTGGGGACAATACTTGGGTCACTCTAAAATGTGCAGTTTTGTCACACAACACAATGCCACATACATTGCATTAGGAAAGTATTCAGACCCCTTTACTTTTTCCACATTTTGTTATGTCGTAGTTTTTTTTGTTCAAATTTTAAATAAAACAACAACTGAAATATGACATTTACATAAGTATTCATGCCCTTTACTCAGTACTTTATTGAAGCACCTTTGGTAGCGATTACAGCCTCGAGTCTTCTTGGTTATGACACTACAAGCTTGGCACACCTGTGTTTGGGGAGTTTCCCCCATTCTTCTCTGCAGATCCTATCGAGCTCTGTCAGGTTGAATGGGAAGTGTCACTGCACATCTGTTTTCAGGTCTCTCCAGAGATGTTCGATTGGGTTCAAGTACGGGCTCTAGCTGGGTCACTCAAGGACATTCAGAGACTTGTTCCCGAAGCCACTCCTGCTTTGTCTTGGCTGTGTGGTTAGGGTCATTGTCCTGTTGGAAGGTGAACTTTTACCTCAGTCTGAGGTCCTGAGCGCTCTGGAGCAGGTTTTCATCAAGAATCTCTCTGTACTTTGCTCTGTGCATCTTTCCCTCAATCCTGACTAGTCTACCAGTCCCTGCCGCTGAAAACATCCTCACAGCATGATGCTGCCACCACCATGCTTCACCGTAGGGATGGTGCCAGGTTTCCTCCCGACGTGACGCTTGGCATTCAGGCCAAAGACTTCAATCTTGGTTTCATCTGATCAGAGAATCTTGTTTCTCATGGTCTGAGAGTCCTTTGGGTGCCTTTTGGCAAACTCCAAGCGGGCTGTCATGTGCCTTTTACTGATGGATGGGTTCCGTCTGGCCATTCTACCATAAAGGCCTGATTGGTGGAGTGCTGCAGAGATGGTTGTCCTTCTAGAAGGTTCTCCCATTTCCACAGAGGAACACTGGAGCTCTGTCAAAGTGACTATTGGGTTCTTGGTCACATCCCTGACCAAGGCCTTCTCCCCCGATTGCTCAATTTGGCCGGGCGGTTAGCTATAGGAAGAGTCTTGGTGGTTCCAAACTTCTTCCATTCAAGAATGATGGAGGCCACTGTGTTCTTGGGGACCTTCAATGCTGCAGCAATTTTTTGGTTCCCTGCCCCACATCTGTGCCTCGATGCGGAGCTCTACAGACAATTCCTTTGACCTCATGGCTTGGTTTGTGCTCTGACATGCCCTGTCAACTGTGGGACCTTATATGGACCGGTTTGTGCCTTTCCAAATCATATCCAATCAATTGAACTTACCACAAGTGGACTCCAATCAAGTTGTAGAAACATCTCAAGGAAATGATAAATGGAATTTCCAATTTTCAATTTCGAGTCTCATTGCAAATGGTATGAATACTTACGTAAATAAGGTATTTCTGTTTCTCATTTTTTATAAATTCGCAAAACTTTTAAAAAGCTTTTTTCGCTTTGTCATTGTGGGGTATTATGTGTAGATTGATGATTTTTTATTTATTTTTTCGATTTTAGAACAAGGCTGTAACGTAACAAAATACTGAAAAAGTCAAGGGGTCTGAGTACTTTCCGAATGCACTGTATGTCTCAGAGAATGTTAATTTCTCTACCATAAACAGCCTCCAACGTCATTTTAGATAACTTGGCAGTTCGTCCAACCGGCCTCACATCCGCAGACCACGTGTAACCACGCCAGCCCAGGACGTCCATATCTGGCTTCTTCAGCTGCGGGATTGTCTGAGACCAGCCACCCAGACAGCTGATGAACCTGCACAGAAACCGTCTCAGGGAAGCTCATCTGAGTGCTCGACTTCAATGGGAAAATGCTCACCTTCGATAGCCACTGGCACGCTGAAGAAGTGTGCTCTTCATGGATTAATCCAAGTTTTAGACAAATGGTGGTCACACCAGACACTGACTGATTTTCTGATCCACACCCCTACTGTTTTTGGTAATTAAGGTATCTGTGACCAACAGATGCATATCTGTATTCCCAGCCATGTGAAATCCGTAGATTAGGGCCTAATGAATTTATTAAACAGGTGAAGGCCACATGGCCAGACGGATTGCCAGGCCACGTACTCAGAGCATGAGCTGACCAACTGGCAAGTGTCTTCACTGACATTTTTAACCTCTCCCTGACCTAGTCTGTAATACCTAAATGTTTCAAGCAGACCACCTTAGTCCCTGTCCCCAAGGTAACCTGCCTAAATGACTACCGCCCGTAGCACTCACGTTTGTAGCTATGAAGTGCTTTGAAAAGCTGGTCATGGCTCACTTCAACACCATCATCCCAGAAACCCTAAACCCACTACAATTCGCATTCAGGCCCAACAGATCCACAGATGACGCAATCTCCATTGCAATCCACACTGCCCTTTCCCACCTGGACAAAAGGACCACTTACATGAGAATTATGTTTGCTATAACACCACAGTGCCCTCAGAGCTCATCACTAAGCTAAGGACCCTGGGACCAAAAACCTCCCTCTGCAACTGGATCCTGGACTTCCTGACGAAACGCCTCCAGTTGGTAAGGGTTGGCAACAATACATCTCCCACGCTGATCCTCAACATGGGGGACCCTCAGGAGTGCGTGCTTAGTCCCCTCTTGTACTCCCTGTTCACCCATGACTGCATGGCAATGCACGACTCCAACACCATCATTAAGTTTGCCGACAACACAACGATGAGAGGCCTGATCACCGACAACAATGAGACAACCTACAGGGAGGAGGTCAGAGACCTGGCAGTGTGGTTCCAGGACAACAACCTCTCCCTCAACGTGAGCATGACAAAAGAGCTGATCATGGACTACAGGAAAAGGGGGGTTGAGCACTCCCCCATTCACATCAACGGGGCAGTAGTGGAGCGGGTTGAGAGTGTCAAGTTCATTGCTGTCAACATCACTAACAAACTATCATGGTCCAAACACGCCAAGAGTCGTGAAGAGGGCAGACTGAAAAGATTTGGCATGGGATCCTCAAAAAGATCCTCAAAGTTTTTCAGCTGCACCATCGAGAGCATCTTGACTGGTTGCATCACTGCTTGTTATGGCAAATGCTTGACATCGGACCGCAAGGTGCTGCAGAGGGGCGGCAGATAGCCTAGTGGTTAGAGCGTTGGGCCAGTAACCGAAAGATTGCTAGATCGAATCCCAGAGCTGACAAGGTAAAAGTCTGTCGTTCTGACCCTGAACAAGGCAGTTAACCCACTGTTCCTAGGCCGTCATTGTAAATAAGAACTTGTTCTTAACTGACTTGCCTAGTTAAATAAAGGTAAAATAAAAGGGTAGTGTGTACAGCCCAGTACATCACTGTAGCCAAGCATCCTGCCATCCAGGACCTCTATACCTGGTGGTGTCAGAAGAAGGCCCTAAAAATTGTCAAGGACTCCAGCCCCCTTAGTCATAGACTGTTATCTCTGCTACCGTATGGAAAGCAGTACCGAAGTGCCAAGTCTAGGTCCAAAAGGCTCCATAACACCTTCTAACCCCAAGCCATTAGACTGCTAAACAGTTAATTAAATGGTTTCCTTGACTATTTTCAGTGACCCCCTGTTTTACGCTGCTGCTACTCGCCGTTTATTATCTATGCATAGTTACTTTACCCCTACCTACATGTACAGGAGCAGTCCAAAGTTTGGACACACCTACTCATTCAAGGGTTTTTCTTGATTTTTTCCCCTATTTTCTACATTGTAGAATAATAGTGAACGCATCAGAACTATGAAATAACACATTTGGAATCATGTAGTAACAAAAAAAGGGTGAAACAAATCAAAATATATTTTTGATTGTAGATTTTTCAAAGTAGCCACCCACTGCCTTGATGACAGTTTTGCGCACTCTTGGCGTTCTCTCAACCAGCTTCACCTGGAATGCTTTTCCAACAGTCTTGAAGGAGTTCCCACATATGCTGATCTCTTGTTGGCTGTTTTTCCTTCACTCTGCAGTCCAACTTATCCAAAACCATCTCAACTGGGTTGAGGTCGGGTGATTGTGGAGGCCAAGTCATCTGATGCAGCACTGCATCACTCTCCTTCTTGGTCAAATAGCCCTTACACAGCCTGGATGTGTGTTGGGTCATTGTCCTGTTGATAAACGAATAATAGCCCGACTAAGTGAAAACCAGATGGGATGGCTGCAGAATGCTGTGGTAGACCACCTGGTTAAGTGTGCCTTGAATTCTAAGTAAATCACTGACAGTGTCACCAGCAAAAGCATCCCCACACCATCACACCTCCTCCTCCATGGACACATGAGACCAAAGGACAGATTTCCACCAGTCTAATGTCCATTGCTCGTGTTTCTTGGCCCAAGCAAGTCTCTTCTTATTATTGGTGTCCTTTAGTAGTGTTTTCTTTGCAGCAATTCGGCCTGATTCACGTGGTCTCCTCTGAACAGTTGATGTTGAGATGTGTCTGTTACTTGAACTCTGTGAAGCATTTATTTGGGCTGCAATTTCTGAGGCTGGAAACTCTAATGAACTTATCCTCTGCAGCAGAGCTAACTCTGGGTCTTCCATTCCTATGGCAGTCCTCATGAGAGCTACTTTCATCACAGCGCTTTGTTTTTTTTGTGACTGCACTTGAAGAAAAGTTCTTGAAATCTTTGGGATTGACTGACCTTCATGTCTTAAAGTAATGATCAACTGTCATTTCTCTTTGCTTATTTGAGCTGCTCTTGACATAATATGGACTTGGTATTTTACCAAATAGGGCTATCTTCTGTGTACCACGCTTACCTTGTCACAACACAACTGATTGGCTCAAACGCATTAACAAATTAACTTTTAACAAGGTACACCTGTTAATTGGTTGAAAGAATGCCAAGTGTGTGCAAAGCTGTCATCAAGGAAAAGGGTGGCTACTTTGAAGAATCTAAATATCAAGATAAAGGTAAGACCCAGATGCCGACTGTATCAAAGTAACAATGTTTATTACAGCAACAGGGGCAAAGGCACAGGATGGCAGACAGGCAGGCTCAGGGTCAGGTCAGGCAGAGGTCTGGAATCCAGAGGTGGGGCAGAGGTACAGGACGGCAGGCAGGCTCAGGGTCAGGCAGAGTGGTCAGGCAGGCGGGCTCAGTGTCAGGACAGGCAAAGTTTAAAACCAGGAGTACGAGAAAAGAGACTGGGGGAAAAGCAGGAGCTGATACAAAAAAACGCTAGTTGACTTGACAAACAAGATGAACTGGCACCAGACAAACAGAGAACACAGGTATAAATACACAGGGGATAATGGGGAAGATGGGCGACACCTGGAGGGGGGTGGAGACAATGACAAGGACAGGTGAAACAGATCAGGGCGTGACACTAGAATCTAAAATATATTTGGATTTGTTTGTTTACTACTATGTTATTTCAGAGTTTTAATGTCTCCACTATTATTCTACAATGTAGAAAATAGTTAAAATAAAGAAAAACCCTGGAATAAGTATGTGTCCAAACTTTTGACTGGTACTGCACATATTACCTCAATTACCTCGACTAACCTGTACCACCACACATTGACTCGGTACTGGTACTGCCCTGTATATAGCCTCGTTATTTTTTTATTTTATTGTGTTACTTTTTTCTTGCTTTAGTTTATTTGATATCATATTCATTTTTTTTTTAAATATTTTCTTACTTACTTGAAAAAAATTCTGCAATGTGACAAATTAAATTTGATTTGATTATGTGCACAGTGAGGTTGTCTCAGGGTGAAGTCCACAGGATTCCATGTGAGCTGTGTGTAGTGCAGGGAGGGATGGAGGCAGGCAAGGATGGAGGCAGGCAAGGATGGAGGTCAGGGATGGAGGAAGGCATGGATGGAGGGAGGCAGGGAGGCAAATAGGGAGAAAGGGAGAAAAAGGAGGGAGGCAGGCAGGCAGTGAAGTGTCAGCCCCCAGATCCTAATTCACTTAGATGTAACCACACGGCTGCCACCAACCATTAGATCAGCAAAAACAGCTTGATCTGCAAAGCATTATTATACACGTGACAAAGACTATACAATTGGAATACGACAGACTTATTAACTTTCGATAAGTTGTGTACTGTTTATTGTTGCCCCCACTCCCCTGCCCCAACTCTCCCATGTGTATGCTGGCATTTGTGCATGGAGAGAGAGAATATTAGTAATAAAATATACTGTAGAAAGTGCAGGAACTCTTCCAAACGTTTTGGTTTACCACCAGCAAATGTCATGCATATCCAATTGTAAAAATGAAAGGGTTTGATCAGAGGGCCCCTTTTCCCAGTGGCAGTGTGGCCTAACTAGAAACACGCAAGCAGACTGAGACAAGGCTCCAATTCCCATGGGAACACAGTGACGTCTCTTCAACCAAATGCTTGTTAAAACATTTCAACACTGATAACTTCAGAACAACATTTTTAAAAACTTAAACTTGAAAAGTTAAGGTTCGATAATGGAAACTCAAATAGCTTAAAAGCACAGCATTCCTGCAGTGACAAGCGTGCCTGCAGAACACAAGAAAGATTTGATTTTCTTTCCCCCTTTATCTCCACTCAAGTGGATATCCTTCATTAGGAGGGAAATGGGTTGCGATTCACAATATTACTGGTTAGTAATATAGCTTTTCTGGACCAACAGCAATGCTGACAGAGGGTTCTTAAGAGAATCCGCCCCGTTTTTTCAATTTTCGCCTTAAATGACATACCCAAATCTAACTGCCTGTAACTCAGGCCCTGAAGCAAGGATATGCATATTCTTGATACCATTTAAAAGGAAACACTTTGAAGTGTACGGAAATGTAAAAGGAATGTAGGGGATTATAATTCAATAGATCTGGTAAAAGATAATGCAGAGAAAAAAAAAACATTCTTTAGTTTTTTTTTGTACCATCATCATTGAAATACAAGAGAAAGGCCATAATGTATTATTCCAGCCCAGCTCCAATGAACCATTGCATTTCTGTTCAAAATGTTGTATCAAGACTGCCCAAATGTGCCTAATTTGTTTATTAATAACTTTGCATGTTCAAAACTGTGCACTCTCCTCAAACTATAGCATGGTATTCTTTCACTGTAATAGCTACTGTAAATTGGACAGTGCAGTTAGATTAACAAGAATGTAAGCTTTCTGCCAATATCAGATATGTCTAAGTCCTGGGAAATGTTCTTGTTACATACAACCTCATGCTAATCGCATTAGCCCACGTTAGCTCAACCGTCCCGTGGAAGGGACACCAATCCCGAAAGAAGTTTTAACCTCGTGCATTAACTAAATACAAATTGCTGTGTTCATTAGAGTCTGTCATAATCAATTGGGAACTAAGATGGGAACTCCAATGGATTGTTTGTGGATCATCATGAAGATACAGAATGAATAGTGTAGTAGTTCATTACTTTATTTCCCCACAGCCTTTCCATCGTTGATCAATTTCTTGTCTGCAGTGGTCTTCAGGGCTGATTTTCTCTCTCAATCAGTCGGTCCAAAACTAAATGACCTTTTGCTCTAAACTTAATCAGTTTTACTCTTTGTTTGAGTGCGTCTCTCAGTAGGCTACAGTGTCTCATTTTTCTCAATTTTTGTTATGTACTGTATGTGTTACTCACACAGTGTGAGTGCCTCTTTTTGTGTGGATTCGGTTTGTTTCCTTGTGTCAGTTTTCACACTCCATGTATTTTATAGTTTTTTTGGCTATGTGAAGAATTACTGTAGTTTTCTGTTTCTACAGTGTTGTGGTTTGTGAGTAGGCATTGTGTTCCCTTTTTTCTCTTTGTGTGTGTGTGTATTTTTAGTTGCTGTCTCCCTCAGATACTTCACAGCATATACCTCTGGGCCTGTGTCTCTAAGATTTTACAGACTCCTTATCTGCTTTGAACCAGTTATGTAATCGTAGCCTGCTGCTTTGATGCTATACTCTGCCCCAGTGAGACTATAATTAGTGGGCAGCCTCGTCCTCTACATCCATAGCAATGCCCCAATCAATTCCTGCTCTTAGGCTGCCTAATTACAAGGCAGAGATCTGTGTTTATGCAACGTGTTCTCAGAGCAATTAGTATTATTAGTTTGAAATGTTAGGTTACATTATGAATGGAATAATGGTTGTGCAATATCATACGAATTAGAGGATGTTTGGTATCATACAGATTACTTGATCATACAATTACATACAAATTGGATGATGTATACTGTTGGGTTCTGAGAATATGAAATATACTTATTCATGTCACTGAGGGAGAGAGGGTAATGTATAACGTTTACATTATATCAGGTATCCTATTGAAATATTGAGTGCTTAGGGTTAGAGTGTCTACACCAGAAGTTAATGGTTATCTGTAGGAGGAAGGTATTTAGTGTGTGCAATTAAGCTTGGAATGTGCTGAGTGCAGGGAAGCGATCACATGTGGCAGGCATTGATATGGGAGAGAGCTATGGATTAGTGATGAAGGGGTCAAGGTCAGGTCACATCACGTTAAGGGAGAAAGAAAAGTTTATGGACGTATTACTTAGTTTCCTGCCGAGCAGTAAATATACAATGTTTGTACAGATGTGTCAGAGGAGACAGCCTAGGAGGAAGGGTTAAATATCAGTGCTTGTGTGAAAAGGTTTTTGTCTAATGCAGCTGTATTGATCCTCTGGGAAGAATTAACTTGGTTAAGCTTTCATAGTGTCTGTTGAGTTTTTACTCTGAGAAATAGAACCTAACACTACCGAACAAAACTATAAACTCTACATGCAACAATTTAAAATATTTTACTGAGTTACAGTTCATTTAAAAGTCTTACTCGCTTTGGCTATGGAGAGTGTGATCACACAGTCATGTGGAACAGCTGGTGAGCTCATGCATTGTTCAGTGTTGCTTGCCTCGTAGCGAGCATAGAAGGCATTTAGCTCATATTGCAGGCTTGCGTCACTGGGCAGCTCGCGGCTGGGTTTCCCATTGTAATCCGTAATAGTTCGCAAGCCCTGCCACATCCGACTAGCATCAGAGCCGGTGTAGTAGGATTCAATCTTTGTCCGTTATTGATGGTTCATCAGAGGGCATAGAGGTATTTCTTAGAAGCGTCCGGATTAATGTCCCGCTCCTTGAAAGCGGCAGCTGTAACCTTTTGCTCAGTGTGGATGTTACCTATAGTCCATGGCTTCTGGTTGGTATGTACGTACGGTCACTGTGGGGACATGATGTTAGTGTAACAGGGTAATTTGAATTTTTTCTTTAAATTCAGTTGATTTCAAGTTAGCAAAAAACAATGTGTTTACTCAACTTGAAATTCACAACCATGAAGTGAAATCTACTGAAGCAACATAGCAGTTGTGTTGACTAAAAATGTAACGTTTTGATAATTACAAGTTATCAAATTGTTTTAGCTGATTCAACTTGGTTTCATAAGAACTACATGTTTACTCAACTTAGTCAAATCTACTGAAGCAACATAAGTTGTATTAACTAAAAGGACCTCATTAGAATAATACCCAGCATGCCTTGCAACCATACATTTTTTATATTTTGGTCATTTAGCAGACACTTATCCAGAGCGACTTCAGTTAGTACATTCAACGAAGGTAAATAAGAACCACATGTAAAAAAGTAACTTGTCAAAAGTTTCTGTAACTGTTACTGAGAATGTCATTGTAGTTAAAGTGGTCTGTTGGTTGGTTGATATAACTGAGTGCACTGTCTAGTCTACTTAACTTGATAGTCAAATCAAATGTATTTATTTAGCCCTTCTTACATCAGCTGATATATCAAAGTGCTGTACAGAAACCCAGCCTAAAACCCCAAACAGCAAGCAATGCAGGTGTAGCAGCGCGGTGGCTAGGAAAACCTCCCTAGAAAGGCCAAAACCTAGGAAGAACCCTAGAAAGGAACCAGGGGTGGCCAGTCATCTTCTAGCTGTGCCGGGTGAAGATTATAACAGAACATGGCCAAGATGTTCCATAGCCACAGGCAGAACAGTTGAAACTGGAGCAGCAGCACAGCCAGGTGGACTGGGGACAACAAGGAGTCATCATGCCAGGTAGTCCTGAGGCATGGTAGAAAGAAAGAAAGAAAGAAAGAAAGAAAGAAAGAAAGAAAGAAAGAAAGAAAGAAAGAAAGAAAGAAAGAAAGAAAGAAAGAAAGAAAGAAAGAAAGAAAGAAAGAAAGAAAGAAAGAAAGAAAGAAACACCGGATAAGACGGGAGAAATACTCCAGATATGACAGAGTGACCCTAGCCCCCCGACACAAACTACTGCAGCATAAATACTGGAGGCTGAGACAGGAGGGGTCAGGAGACACTGTGGCCCCATCCAATGATACCCGTGGACAGGGCCAAACAAGCAGGATATAACCCAACCCACTTCGCCAAAGCACAGCCCCCACAATACTAGAGGGATATCTTCAACCACCAACTTGCCATCCTGAGACAAGGCAGAGTATAGCCCACAAAGATCTCCGCCACGGCACAACCCAAGGGGGACGCCAACCCAGACAGGAAGACCACGTCAGTGACTCAGCCCACTCACGTGGCGCTCCCCTCCTAGGGACGGCATGGAAGAGCACCAGTAAGCCAGTGACTCAGCCCCTGTAATAGGATTAGAGGCAGAGAATCACAGTGGAGAGAGGAGAACCGGCCAGGCAGAGACAGCAAGGGCGGTTCGTTGTGCCTTTCCGTTCACCTTCACACTCCTGGGCCAGACTACACTCAATCATAGGACTTACTGAAGAGATGAGTCTTCAATAAAGACTTAAAGGTTGAGACCGAGTCTGCGTCTCTCACATGGGTAGGCAGACCATTCCATAAAAATGGAGCTCTATAGGAGAAAGCCCTGCCTCCAGCTGTTTGCTTAGAAATTCTAGGAACAATTAGGAGGCCCGCGTCTTGTGACCGTAGCGTACGTGTAGGTATGTACGGCAGGACCAAATCAGAAAGATAGGTAGGAGCAAGCCCTTGTAATGCTTTGTAGGTTAGCAGTAAAACCTTGAAATCGGCCCTTGCCTTAACAGGAAGCCAGTGTAGGGAGGCTAGCACTGGAGTAATATGATATTTTCTTTTGGTTCTAGTCAGGATTCTAGCAGCCGTATTTAGCACTAACTAAAGTTCATTTAGTGCTTTATCCGGATAGCCAGAAAGTAGAGCATTGCAGTAGTCTAACCTAGAAGTAACAAAAGCATAGATTCATTTTTCTGCATCATTTTTGGACAGAAAGTTTCAGATTTTTGCAATGTTACGTAGATGGAAAAAAGCTGTCCTTGAAACAGTCTTGATATGTTCTTCAAAAGAGAGATCAGGGTCCAGAGTAACGCCGAGGTCCTTCACAGCTTTATTTGAGACAACTGTACAACCGTCAAGATTAATTGTCAGATTCAACAGAATATCTTTTTGCTTCTTGGGACCTAGAACAAGCATCTCTGTTTTGTCCGAGTTTAAAAGTGGAACATTTGCAGCCATCCACTTCCTTATGTCTGAAACACAGGCTTCTAGCGAGGGCAAATTTGGGGCTTCACCATGTTTCATTGAAATGTACAGCTGTGTGTCATCTGCATAGCAGTGAAATTTAACATTATGTTTTCGAATGACATCCCCAAGAGGTAAAATATATAGTGAAAACAATAGTGGTCCTAAAATGGAACCTTGAGGAACACCGAAATTTACAGTTGATTTGTCAGAGGACAAATCATTCACAGAGACAAACTGATATCTTTCTGACAGATAAGATCTACACCAGGCCAGAACTTGTCCGTGTAGACCCATTTGGGTTTCCAATCTCTCCAAAAGAATGTGGTGATCGATGGTATCAAAAGCAGCACTAAGGTCTAGGAGCACGAGGACAGATGCAGAGCCTCGGTCTGATGCCATTAAAAAGTAATTTACCACCTTCACAAGTGCAGTCTCAGTGCTATGTTGGGGTCTAAAACCAGACTGAAGCATTTCGTATACATTGTTTTTCTTCAGGAAGGCAGTGAGTTACTGTGCAACAGCTTTTTCTAAATGTTTTGAGAGAAATGGAAGATTCGATATAGGCCGATAGTTTTTTATATTTTCTGGGTCAAGGTTTGGCTTTTTCAAGAGAGGCTTTATTACTGCCACTTTCAGTGAGTTTGGTACACATCCGGTGGATAGAGAGCCGTTTACTCTGTTCAACATAGGAGGGCCAAGCACAGGAAGCAGCTCTCTCAGTAGTTGAGTTGGAATAGGGTCCAGTATGCAGCATGAAGGTTTAGAGGCCATGATTATTTTCATCATTGTGTCAAGAGATATACAGTGGGGGGAAAAAAGTATTTGATACCCTGCTGATTTTGTATGTTTGCCCACTGACAAAGAAATGATCAGTCTATAATTTTAAATGGTAGGTTTATTTGAACAGTGAGAGACAGAATAACAACAAAAAAATCCTGAAAAACACATGTAAAAAAATGTTATAAATTGATTTGCATTTTAATGAGGGAAATAA
The DNA here is from genome assembly GCF_965601325.2 of Salmo salar. Taxonomy (NCBI): domain Eukaryota; kingdom Metazoa; phylum Chordata; class Actinopteri; order Salmoniformes; family Salmonidae; genus Salmo; species Salmo salar. Next base: position 92,823,231 of record NC_138301.1, read on the forward strand.
GTATTTGACCCCCTCTCAATCAGAAAGATATCTGGCTCCCAGGTGTCTTTTAATTATATGCATATCCTAGCTTCTGGGTCTGAGTAGCAGGCAGTTTACTTTGGGCACACTTTTCATCCGGAGGTGAAAATAGTGCCCCCTACCCTAGTGAGGTTAACTGATTTTTGTCCTCTGACATCCTTGGGTAGGCAGAGGGAGTCTGGAAGGGCATCAAGGAATCTTTGGGTTGTCTGAGAATTTGTAGCACGACTTTTGATGCTCCTTGGTTGGGGTCTGAGCAGATTATGTTGCGATTGCAAGCGTAATAAAATGGTGGTCCGATAGTCCAGGGTTATGAGGAAAAACATTAAGATTCACAACATTTATTCCATGGGACCAAACTAGGTCCAGAGTATGACTGTGGCAGTGAGTAGGTCCAGAGACATGTTGGACAAAACCCACTGAGTCGATGATGGCTCCTAAAGCCTTTTGGAGTGGGTCTGTGGACTTTTCCATGTGAACATTAAAGTACCAAAAATTTGAATAGTATCTGCTATGACTACAAGGTCCGATAGGAATTCAGGGAACTCAGTGAGGAACGCTGTATATGGCCCAGGAGGCCTGTAAACAGTAGCTATAAAAAGTGATTGAGTAGGCTGCATAGATTTCATGACTAGAAGCTCAAAAGACAAACGTCTTTATTTTTTTTGTAAATTGAAATTTGCTATCGTAAATGTTAGCAACACCTCCGCCTTTGCAGGATGCGCGGGAGATATGGTCACTAGTGTAACCAGGAGGTGAGGCCTCATGTAACACAGTAAATTCATCAGGCTTAAGCCATGTTTCAGTCAGGCCAATCACATCAAGATTATGATCAGTGATTAGTTCATTGACTATAACTGCCTTTGAAGTGAGGGATCTAACATTAAGTAGCCCTATTTTGAGATGTGAGGTATCACGATCTCTTTCAATAACAGCAGGAATGGAGGAGGTCTTTATTCTAGTGAGATTGCTAAGGCGAACACCACCATGTTTAGTTTTGTCCAACCTAGGTTGAGGCACAGACACTGTCTCAATGGGGATAGCTGAGCTGACTACACTAACTGTGCTAGTGGCAGACTCCCCTAAGCTGGCAGACTGGCTAACAGCCTGCTGCCTGGTGTGCACCCTATTTCATTGTGGAGTTAGGGGAGTTAGAGCTCTGTCTATGTTCGTAGATAAGATGAGAGCACCCCTCCAACTAGGATGGAGTCCATCACTCCTCAACAGGCCAGGCTTGGTCCTGTTTGTGGGTGAGTCCCAGAAAGAGGGCCAATTATCTTCAAATTCTATCTTTTGGGAGGGCCGAAAACAGTTTTCAACCAGCGATTGAGTTGTGAGACTCTGCTGTAAAGCTCATCATTTTTCTAGCTGATTTACACGCTGAAGCTATGTTGCGCTTGGTGACCTCTGACTGTTTCATCCTAACATCGTTGGTGCCGACGTGGATAACAATATCTCTATAATCGCCAGTTTTAGCTTTAGCCAGCACCATCTTCAGATTAGCCTTAACGTCAGTAGCCCTGCCCCCTGGTAAACAGTGTATGATCACTGGAGGATTTGTTTTAAGTCTAATACTGCGGGTAATGGAGTCGCCAATGACTAGGGTTTTCAATTTGTCAGAGCTAATGGTGGGAGGCTTCAGCGTCTCAGACCCCGTAACTCGCTGCTTAATGGGGAGAACCGGTTGAAAGTTTCCGTCGGCTGAATGAGCGACACCGGTTGAGCATTCCTACAGCATTTCCCTCCAGAAGCCATTAGAAAGTTGTCTGGCTGCGGGGACCGTGCGAGAGGATTTATATTACTGTCTGTACTTACTGGTGGCACAGAAGCTGTTTCATCTTTTCCTACACTGAAATTACCCTTGCTTAACGATTGCGTCTGAAGCTGGGCTTGCAGCACAGCTATCCTCACCGTAAGGCGATCGTTCTCCTGTATATTATGAGTACAGCAACTGCAATTAAAAGGCATCATGTTAATGTTACAACTTAGCTTTGGCTGTTGGAGGTCCTGACGAACCATGTCCAGATAAAGCGTCCAGAGTGAAAAAGTTGAATGAAAAAAAAAGTTGATGTAACGGCTGTCGTCGGGAATAGAGGACCAAAACGCAGCAGGAATGTGGATGCTCATCTTGTTATTTAATTTAAAATAAAGAGAACACCAAAATGACGACCGCACGAACAACAAAACAGTCTTGTCACACTCACACAGGCAAAACAATCTCCCACAACATCAAACCAAACAATTACCCATATATAGGACTCTCAATCAGAGGCAACGAGAAAGCGCCTGCCTCCAATTGAGAGTCCAACCCCCCATCAACCTAAACATAGAAATACAACAAACCAGAAAGAACATAAAAATACAAAACATAGAACATGGACCAAAACCCGGAAATAATAAATCAAACACCCTACTACATACACCACCACCCCGAAACACATAAACAAAATACCCTCTGCTACGTCCTGACCAAACTACAATAGCAAATACTCCCTAAACTGGTCAGGACGTGACAGTTGATTGAGGGAAAAACTAAAAATATAAACGTAATTAAAAAGTAAAAACCGTAAAGTTGTCAGGTAGCAAAGTAAAGTTAGCAACAAAACGCACAGCAGCATGTAAACAAGTCTGCAAGTTGTGACCGGTAGTAGTAAGTTAGGTTATAGTAAGTTAGGTTATTTGAAAATGGAGGCTAGTTATTGCTATTAAAACATTTGGTGTACGTTAGTATAACTAGAACATTTCATTGTTTATAGCCATTAATACTTGAGGCAACTTTTTAACTTCAAGTAATAAGTTGAAACAACAAAGAACATCCTCCTTCCTCTCCGCTGTGACCCAGATACTGATAAGTGGTCGAGGAGTGTATCATTTTGATTGTAGGCAAACGGATGAGGGTCCTCCCCTCCTTGATATATCATCAAGGATCCTCATGTGTATCCTACACAGAAAAGTTTTGAAATCTGCCACACCTCCTTTGAATCAGCTTTTGTTTTGTCAGAGGAGAAAAACATGCACACATTTAAAAACAATATGCTACTTTTTATTGTTTTATCTATAAAATGTATTGCACAACTAACTTAATCTGTTTTGATGAATTTACACATTTAGTTTTGGATCCACCCCTGTAAATGTAATTGGCCTAATGAAGAGCGAGTGAAGAAGGACCGTCTCATTTCAAGCAAGGACATTTCCATCCTTGTTCACTCTCTTCGCTGACTCTCCTCAATTACCTTTGATCTTTTTCAAAAGGAGGCAAGAGAGGACGGAGGAGAGAGGACGCAGGAGTGAGGAAATCTAATTAATAAAAGGCCATGGAGTTTTCTGGATGCAAGCCAAGCCAGGTCAGGGAGAGATAGTCAGTGCTGGACTCCAAGCTGCCATGTTTTTTGATGATCTTGGTAAGGTATTAAAGTCAAGTATATTGTTTGTTTCTTGGCGTGGCAACTTGGAGGCCAGTCAGGTAAAGCGTTACATTCTTGAACATATTTTAATCTTTGTGTGTTTAAAGGGAAAGGCTTCCATTTGTTTAAATTGCCTTGAGCCTCAGCCATTTAGTAGTTAACTGCTGTATATTAATATTGAAGCTTTATGTGGCTTGACTGTGTGCTGTGCCTTTTCACTAAAACCTAACTTGAGTGCTATGTGTTCACTATGGAGGAAATTCCAATTTGTATATACACTAGATGACTAATAGGGGGTGCTTTGTTGAAGCCATCGTGCCTCCATCTTGGCACTCCCACACCATGAAAAAAATATTTTGGAAGCTATTTAAATGCATTTGTTAATGTCTAAATTTGTTTTTGCCATATTTATTCTATTACAGACACCTTTCTGCATAGTTTTAAATTATATTATCTGAGCTAAACATAAACATTTAAATATCAAAACATTTTCCTTAAAGTATAATTTTCTTAGATTACTAATGTTACTGTGCCAACAACAACAACAAAAAACTTAAATACATGTAATTTTGGCCTTAAAACGTTTAATTGAAATACTGTAGAAGTCAATTCATTCCTATGGAGAGGACCGCTCCTACTGGGGAGTACCAATATGAGATACGCAAGCTTTATTTTTTTAGCATTCAGTATTCTCCATGCACTGTAATTTATAAATTGGTAAGATCTAGGTAAATGAGTAATCCATTTGGAGAAGGGGTTTGTAGCTACACATAGCAGTTGTTTTAGATTATTTTTTGTAATGATTCCTAGAGACTAATGTGAAACCAGTCATTGAAAGCAAACTGAAATCATATCAACATTACATGTAATACAGCTCCTTTTCAATAGTAAAGTAGGCTATAAATAGCTGTGCCATTATTCCGAATTTTTATTGTATGCCCTAATAATTTGCGGGAATGAATTTGGAGAACCAAGCTATAGGCTTCTGTAGGGCCGAATCTGTCGAGTTGATTTATGAACTTAAGAGTGTTTTAATTGTATCCCTAGGCTTTTCGCTTTTCTCCATTTTATTTTACAATTTGTATCATGTTAAAGATTATCCACTATCGGGAGCCACCATCAGTAATACCAACATGCATTTCTGACTGTCACTTAGTGTTAGTTTCTTTACATTTGTAGCCTACATCTTGCATCATTCCACTCCAATGTACCTTTCTTTCCTCTGTCACGTCCGTGTAGTTGTTCCTGAGGGTCGCTAGCATTAGTGGATCATATTAGGCTAACGTTGTGCAATAATTTGGGACATGTAGCCTATTTCAATCATTATGGAATATGGTAACTTTCAGGGTAAATCAAACCAGTGTATTTTTTTATTCATCAATGTTTTGTGCGTCCCACTTGATGCTAGAACAGAGATGAATATGCATATATTTACTGTAAATGGCATTCTTTCATTGACCCTTATATTCTGAACCTGTTCTCCAGGTGTATTCTAGTGAGTCTGTAGATACAATTCTAATTAAAGGTATACCGTATTTAAAGACATGGCTTAAGAAAAATATACTGAAAACCCAATTTAATGAACATTTAATGAGAACATCTGTTGTTAAAAAACATTTGCAAGGAGAAAGCACCAGGAATAGAATTATATTTAACATTATATTTAACACCCCTATTTACACAAATGACAACACACGTCACTCAATTCAGTGCTTCCCAGTTCCATGTATCAAACAGTTATTTCAGGTATATTAAAACCAGGTTTGAAATCTGGAGATCAACTTGATGATTCCAGACCCATAAGTTTAATAAAATGTGCCAATAAAATAATAACAAAGCTCATAAGCAACAGAATGGCAAAAGTCTTACCAGACTTGATACATACAGTGCATTTGGAAAGTATTCAGACACCTTCCCTTTTTCCACAATTTGTTACCTTGCAGCCTTCTTCTAAAATGTATTAAATTATGTTCTTTCCTAATCAATCAACACACAATATCCCATAATGACAAAGATAAATATATATATATTATTATATACTGTGAGGAAAAAAAGTATTTGATCCCCTGCTGATTTTGTATGTTTGCCCACTGACAAAGAAATGATCAATGTATAATTTTAATGGTAGGTTTACTTGAACAGTGAGAGACAGAATAACCACAAAAAATCCAGAAAAACGCATGTCAAAAATGTTATAAAGTGATTTGCATTTTAATGAGGGAAATAAGTATTTCACCCCCTCTCAATCAGAAAGATTTCTGGCTCCCAGGTGTCTTTTTATACAGGTAACGAGCTGAGATTAGGAGCACACTCTTAAAGGGAGTGCTCCTAATCTCAGCTTGTTACCTGTATAAAAGACACCTGTCCACAGAAGCAATCAATCAATCAGATTCCAAACTCTCCACCATGGGCAAGACCAAAGAGCTCTCCAAGGATGTCAGGGACAAGATTGTAGACCTACACAAGGCTGGAATGGGCTACAAGACCATCGCCAAGCAGCTTGGTGAGAAGGTGACAACAGTTGGTGCGATTATTCGCAAATGGAAGAAACACAAAAGAACTGTCAATCTCCCTTGGCCTGGGGCTCCATGCAAGATCTCACCTCGTGGAGTTGCAATGATCATGAGAACGGTGAGGAATCAGCCCAGAACTACACGGGAGGATCTTGTCAATGATCTCAAGGCAGCTGGGACCATATGTAACCGTGTAGGTTCTGTCCCCTCTCTTCGCCCCAACCTGGGCTCGAACCAGGGACCCTTGCACACATCAACAACTGACACCCACGAAGCATCGTTACCCATCGCGCCACAAAAGCCGCGGCCCTTGCAAAACAAGGGGAACACCTACTTAAGGTCGCAGAGTGAGTGACGTCACTGATTGAAACGCTGCTAGCGCGCACCACCGCTAACTAACTAGCCATTTCACATCGGTTACACATAGTCACCAAGAAAACAATTGGTAACACACTACGCCGTGAAGGACTGAAATCCTGCAGCGCCCGCAAGGTCCCCCTGCTCAAGAAAGCACATTTACATGCCCATCTGAAGTTTGCCAATGAACATCTGAATGATTCAGAGGACAACTGGGTGAAAGTGTTGTGGTCAGATGGGACCAAAATGGAGCTCTTTGGCATCAACTCAACTCCCCGTGTTTGGAGGAGAAGGAATGCTGCATATGACCCCAAGAACACCATCCCCACCTTCAAACATGGAGGTGGAAACATTATGCTTTGGGGGTGTTTTTCTGCTGAGGGGACAGGACAACTTCACCGCATCAAAGGGACGATGGACGGGGCCATGTACCGTCAAATCTTGGGTGAGAACCTCCTTCCCTCAGCCAGGGCATTGCAAATGGGTCGTGGATGGGTATTCCAGCATGACAATGACCCAAAAGACACGGTCAAGGCAACAAAGGAGTGGCTCAAGAAGAAGCACATTAAGGTCCTGGAGTGGCCTAGCCAGTCTCCAGACCTTAATCCCATAGAAAATCTGTGGAGGGAGCTGAAGGTTCGAGTTGCCAAACGTCAGCCTCGAAACCTTAATGACTTGGAGAAGATCTGCAAAGAGGAGTGGGACAAAATCCCTCCTGAGATGTGTGCAAACCTGGTGGCCAACGACAAGAAACATCTGACCTCTGTGATTGCCAACAAGGGTTTTTCCACCAAGTACTAAGTCATGTTTTGCAGAGGGGTCAAATACTTAATTCCCTCATTAAAATGCAAATCATTTTATAATATTTTTGACATGCGTTTTTCTGGATTTTCTCTCACTGTTCAAATAAACCTACCATTAAAATTATAGACTGGTCATTTCTTTGTCAGTGGGCAAACGTACAAAATCAGCAGGGGATCAAATACTTTTTTCCCTCACTTTATATATAAAGAAAAAACTGGGAGACTAGTCAGGATCCAGGGAAAGATGAACTGTGTAAAGTACAGAGATCCTTGATGAAAACTTGCTCTGGAGTGCTCAGGACCTCAGACTGGGGTGAAGGTTCACCTTCCAACAAAACAACAACCCTAAGCACACAGCCAAAACAATGCAGGAGTGGCTTCGGACAAGTCTCTGAATGTCCTTGAGTGGCCCAGCCAGAGCCCGGACTTGAACCCGATCAAACATCTCTGGAGACCTGAAAATAGCTGGTCAACAATGCTCCCCGTCCAACCTAATAGAGCTTGAGAGGATCTGCAGAGAAGAAAAGGAGAAACTCCCCAAATACAGGTGTGCCAAGCTTGTAGCGTCATACCCAAGAAGACTCGAGGCTGTAATCGCTGCCAAAGGTGCTTCAACAAAGTATTGAGTAAAAGTTCTGAAAACTTATATAAATGTGATATCTGTTTTTTTATTTTTAATACATTTGCAAAAATGTCTAAAAGCATGTTTTTGCTTTGTCATTATGGGGTATTGTTTGTAGTTTAATTTTATAATAAGGCTGTAACGTAACAAAATGTGGAAAGGTCAAGGGGTCTGAATACTTTACAAATGCACTGTATCACTCAAACAGGGTGTTATAAAAAATAGACACAGAAACAAATACAAGAACATGTTTCAGTTTAATACGGCAAAAAAAAAAAAATGGATTTTTCAATAATTATCAGGTTTTAGGCTTGACCCAGATGCAGACAGTTTCGAAGAAACACACGTTTATTTCTAGTAAAGGGGCAGGCAAACAACAAGTCAAAGGCAGGCAGAGGTCAGTAATCCAGAGAGGGTGCAAAAGGTCCAGAATGGCAGGCAGTATCAGGGTCAGGGCAGGCAGAGGTCAATAATCCTGTGAGGTGGGACAAGGTATAAAACGGCAGGCAGGCTCAGGGTCAGGGCAGGCAGAACTGTCAAAACCGGGAAGGACTAGAAAACAGGAGCAAGAACAGACAGGAGCAGGGGAACAAATGCTGGTGGGTTTCCCGAAGCAAAATGAATTGGCAACAGACACACAGAGAACACAGGTATAAATACACAGGGGATAATGGGGAAGATGGGCGACATCTGGAGGGAGGTGGAGACAAGCACAAAGACTGGTGAAACAGATCAGGGTGTGACAATAATGGCTGTTGTGGCCGGAAAGGCTTTCGACCCTCTTGAATGGCCTTTTCTATTCAAAACTTTGGAAGCGTTCAACTTTCCATGTGAAGAAATACCTTTAGTAAAAATATTAGATAAATGACCTAAAGCAAAAACATACACAAATAATACATTATCTGATGAAATTGCTTTAGAATTGGGCAAAAGACAGGGATGTCCTCTCTCCCCCCCCCCCCCCCTGTTTGCACTGGCAATTTTTTATTTTTTTATTTCACCTTTATTTAACCAGGTAGGCAAGTTGAGAACAAGTTCTCATTTACATTGAACTACCTGCAGAAAGAATTAGACAGGACCGGAACATAACAGGTATAAAAACAGACCCTTTCAATAAAAACTATCAGAAAACTCTATAATTTCAGAATATAAAATGAATGTGAAATAAATAAATAATGGCAATAGGCAAAATATAAATAATAATTCATAATCTACAGCGATCCTTTAAGTGGACCACAAAAAATGTCTAATATTTAGGGTGCTTAATAAGTGGCAACAAACAACAAGCACATAAAGATAACTTTATCCCATTACTCAACTATACGAAAGCAGATGGAACAATCTTCACATAAATCTTACATGTAGAAAAAACCTCATCAGAATGGCATGGCTGCTAAATTTTTTTATATTTATTCTTATATTTATTTATTTATTTGTTCTATATTTAACTACCCCATCAAAGACATTCTTTTAAAAAAAAGTATATATTGTCATAAGACTATATATTGGCAAGTAAAACTCATGGAATAAAAGGAAAGTTTTACATCTTCCTAAGTCAGAGGATGGTTTTCACGTTCCAGAATTGTATCAACTCGCCACCCAGGGCTTTTAATTGAGACGTATTTAAATACACTAAAGAGGGAACAATGGGTACATATTGAAGATGCACATGCTCATCCCCAGAAGCTTTTCATGTGTCTATTTTCAAAGGATAAAGTTAAGAACATTAACAACTTCATTAAACATATTCTACAATTTATTTATTTGTACTCTTTATTTAACTAGGCAAGTCAGTTCAGAACAAATTCCTATTTACAATAAAAGCCTACTCTGCCCTATGGGACTCCCGATCACAGCCGGTTGTGATACAGCCCAGGATCAAACCCGTGTCTGTATTGACGCCTCTAGTACTGCGATGCAGTGCCTTAGACAGCTGCGACACTCAGAATCCCTAGAACCAATACCACTCCCTAAAAAAATAACCCTATGGAACTATTTTTTATTTAACTAGGCAAGTCAGTTAAGAACAAATTCTTATTTACAATTTCGAGCCTACCCCAGCCAAGCCCGGACAACACTGGTCCAATTGTGCGCCGCCCTATGGGACTCCCAATCACGGCCGGATGTGATTCAGCCTGGATTCAAACCAGGGACTGTAGTGTTGCCTCTTGCACTGAAATGCAGTAACTTAGACCGCTGCGCCACTCGGGAGCCCCCCTGGATAGCTTTTCAGAATTCACAGATAAATTGGTCTGAATGGAAAACTAAAGGCATATAAACCGTAAATTACTCGTAAATAGGAAATACAGTGCCTTCAGAAAGTATTCATACCCCTTGACTTATTCCACATGTTGTTGTGTTACAGCCTGAATTCAAATTGATTAAATGTATATTTTTCTCACTCATCTACAGTACACACATTACCCATATTGACAAAATGAAAACAAAAAATACAAACTATTGGAACCAATAATTAAAAATAACTTATATTGGCACAAGATGGAGGGAATGTTGGAACATAACCAACGATATTAGTTAATGAAAGTTAGAAACCTGGCTGTCAGAAGTATTACAATATAAATGTACTTTTATCCATCTGTCTGCATAGTTCAAGACATGGCATATGAGGGTGCAATGAGACACCCGATGGATTGGACAATACTTTTCTTGTCAATCATCTTGTAAAAATGTATACTTAAAAACTGGAAATCAAGTAATCCTCCATCGTTAAGACAATGGAAAGGTCAAATGCTTTATTATCTAAATGGTGAAAGTACGTGGGCGACAGAGAGAAACAAAATGTTGCAGTTTGAGGCCATGTGGTGGAGAGTGATGCAAGCTGGTTGGTCTGGGCAGGGGTGAAGTTGTGGATGTTGGTGTGCGCCTGTGTGTTGTCATTGGTATGTGTATTTTTTTGTATTGTTAAAAAAATTGCTTAATAATGTTACAAGTAAAGAAAGGCTTACATTTCCTAAATCCGAATTGGCCACTAGCTGCTGTGTGCTGTGACCTATTCACTTGAAAAATCTGTGTATTACCTGCAACATACGTACTTTGAGAATTGTACTACAGTACTTAGTATCTGTTGATCTCCAGTACACAATAATTTGTGAACATTTTTGCCCCTTACTGACAAACTATAATAACATAGTAATAACTGTAATAAATTTAATATTTGTCATTCTGTTTCGTGTGATCCGTTTCCATGGTTTTGTAACCAGTTCAAGTCTATATTGGCTCTGCCCTGTCCTTGCAACCTGTGGGCGTTACATAAGACCCAGTGGCCAACACAGACATTCATTCTCTTGTCTGTGTGTGCTGGCCCAAGGGAGGCTAGGTTTAGAACAGAAACAACGTTTGAGGCTCATTCATCTAAGGGCTGAGGACAATCAGTCTGCTTAAGTTCCAAAAAAAGACATTCATCTTTGATGAGAACACACTACAGACCAAAGTAAGCAACAGAAATTAGAGTGACCACTTATGCTTCACTGTTCATGAAAAAAGTTAGAGTAACCTGAATTGTTCGAACAAGACTGCCATTTAGTGCTTAGCCATTATAACAGCATGTGGACATCAACAGAAGAGGAACTCCGAGAATATCAGTAGGCATGCTTTGACCAGGTTCCTGACTATCTTTGGTCATTATAATATACAGTTGAAGTTGGAAGTTTACATACACTTAGGTTGGAGTCATTAAAACTCGCTTTTCAACCACTCAACAAATTGGAGTGGAGTTTTTGAAAAACTAGTTTTATTGACTCGAACATAAGGGTATGTAAACTTCCGACTTCAACTGTGTGTGTATATATATATATATATATATGTGTGTATATATATATATACTGCTCAAAAAAATAAAGGGAACACTAAAATAACACATCCTAGATCTGAATGAATGAAATAATCTTATTAAATACTTTTTCTTTACATAGTTGAATGTGCTGACAACAAAATCACACAAAAATAATCAATGGAAATCCAATTTATCAACCCATGGAGGTCTGGATTTGGAGTCACACTCAAAATTAAAGTGGAAAACCACACTACAGGCTGATCCAATTTTGATGTAATGTCCTTAAAACAAGTCAAAATGAGGCTCTGTAGTGTGTGTGGCCTCCACGTGCCTGTATGACCTCCCTACAACGCCTGGGCATGCTCCTGATGAGGTGACGGATGGTCTCCTGAGGGATCTCCTCCCAGACCTGGACTAAAGCATCCGCCAACTCCTGGACAGTCTGTGGTGCAACGTGGCGTTGGTGGATGGAACGAGACATGATGTCCCAGATGTGCTCAATTGGATTCAGGTCTGGGCGAGACATGATGTCCCAGATGTGCTCAATTGGATTCAGGTCTGGGGAACGGGCGGGCCAGTCCATAGCATCAATACCTTCCTCTTGCAGGAACTGCTGACACACTCCAGCCACATGAGGTCTAGCATTGTCTTGCATTAGGAGGAACCCAGGGCCAACCGCACCAGCATATGGTCTCACAAGGGGTCTGAGGATCTCATCTCGGTACCTAATGGCAGTCAGGCTACCTCTGGCGAGCACATGGAGGGCTGTGCGGCCCCCCAAAGAAATGCCACCCCACACCATGACTGACCCACCGCCAAACCGGTCATGCTGGAGGATGTTGCAGGCAGCAGAACGTTCTCCATGGCGTCTCCAGACTCTGTCACGTCGGTCACATGTGCTCAGTGTGAACCTGCTTTCATCTGTGAAGAGCACAGGGCGCCAGTGGCGAATTTGCCAATCTTGGTGTTCTCTGGCAAATGCCAAACGTCCTGCACGGTGTTGGGCTGTAAGCACAACCCCCACCTGTGGACGTCGGGCCCTCATACCACCCTCATGGAGTCTGTTTCTGACCGTTTGAGCAGACACATGCACATTTGTGGCCTGCTGGATGTCATTTTGCAGGGCTCTGGCAGTGCTCCTCCTGCTCCTCCTTGCACAAAGGCAGAGGTAGCGGTCCTGCTGCTGGGTTGTTGCCCTCCTACGGCCTCCTCCACGTCTCCTGATGTACTGGCCTGTCTCCTGGTAGCGCCTCCATGCTCTGGACACTACGCTGACAGACACAGCAAACCTTCTTGCCACAGCTTGCATTGATGTGCCATCCTGGATGAGCTGCACTACCTGAGCCACTTGTGTGGGTTGTAGACTCCGTCTCATGCTACCACTAGAGTGAAAGCACCGCCAGCATTCAAAAGTGACCAAAACATCAGCCAGGAAGCATAGGAACTGAGAAGTGGTCTGTGGTCCCCACCTGCAGAACCACTCCTTTATTGGGGGTGTCTTGCTAATTGCCTATAATTTCCACCTGTTGTCTATTCCATTTGCACAACAGCATGTGAAATGTATTGTCAATCAGTGTTGCTTCCTAAGTGGACAGTTTGATTTCACAGAAGTGTGATTGACTTGGAGTTACATTGTATTGTTTAACCTGTTAGGGCTAGGGGGTAGTATTGACACAGCCGGATAAAAAACGTACCCGATTTAATCTGGTTACTACTCCTGCCCAGTAACCCAGTAACTAGAATATGCATATAATTATTGGCTTTGGACAGAAAACATCCTAAAGTTTCTAAAACTGTTTGAATGGTGTCTGTGAGTATAACAGAACTCATATGGCAGGCCAAAACCTGAGAAGATTTCATGCAGGAAGTGGCCTGTCTGAGAAGTAGTGTTTCATCTTGGCTCTTTTTATTGAAGACTCAGGATCTGTGCAATAACGTGACACTTCCTACGGCTTCCATAGGCTCTCAGAGCCCGGGAAAAAGCTGAACGATATCGAGGCAGGCTCTGGCTGAAACACTTTATCGCTTTTGGCAAGTGGCCACTCAGAGTACTATGGGCTTAGGCGCGTGCCCGCATCGACCGAATGCTTTCTTTTCCTTTGTCTGTTTACCTAAATGCAGATTCCCGGTCGGAATATTATCGCTTTTTTATGAGAAAAATGGCATAAAAATTGATTTTAAACAGCGGTTGACATGCTTCGAAGTACGGTAATGGAATATTTAGAATTTTTTTGTCACGAATTGCGCCATGCTCGCCACCCTTATTTACCCTTTAGTATAGTGTCTTGAACGCACGAACAAAACGCCGCTGTTTGGATATAACGATGGATTATTTTGGACCAAACCAACATTTGTTATTGAAGTAGAAGTCCTGGGAGTGCATTCTGACGAAGACAACAAAGGTAATAACATTTTTCTTATAGTTAATCTGACTTTGATGAGTGCTAAACTTGCTGGGTGTCTAAATAGCTAGCCCTGTGATGCCGGGCTATCTACTGAGAATATTGCAAAATGTGCTTTCACCGAAAAGCTATTTTAAAATCGGACATATCGAGTGCATAGAGGAGTTCTGTATCTATAATTCTTAAAATAATTGTTATGCTTTTTGTGAACGTTTATCGTGAGTAATTTAGTAAATTCACCGGCAGTGTTCGGTGGGAATGCTAGTCACATGCTAGTCACATGCTAATGTAAAAAGCTGGTTTTTGATATAAATATGAACTTGATTGAACAAAACATGCATGTATTGTATAATATAATGTCCTAGGGTTGTCATCTGATGAAGATCATCAAAGGTTAGTGCTACATTTAGCTGTGGTTTGGGTTTATGTGACATTATATGCTAGCTTGAAAAATGGGTGTCTGATTATTTCTGGCTGGGTACTCTGCTGACATAATCTAATGTTTTGCTTCCGTTGTAAAGCCTTTTTGAAATCGGACAGTGTGGTTAGATTAACGAGAGTCTTATCTTTAAAATGGTGTAAAATAGTCATATTTTTGAAAAATTTAAGTAATAGCATTTCTAAGGTATTTGAATAACGCGCCACAGGATTCAACTGGCTTTTGAGTAGGTGGGATGCACCTAGCCCATAGAGGTTAAGTGTTCCCTTTATTTTTTTGAGCAGTGTATATATATATATATATATATATATATATATATATATATATATATATATATATATATATACACACAGTGCCTTGCGAAAGTATTCGGCCCCCTTGAACTTTTCGACCTTTTGCCACATTTCAGGCTTCAAACATAAAGATACAAAACTGTAATTTTTTGTGAAGAATCAACAACAAGTGGGACACAATTATGAAGTGGAACGAAAATGATTGGATATTTCAAACTTTTTTAACAAATAAAAAACTGAAAAATTGGGCGTGCACAATTATTCAGCCCCTTTACTTTCAGTGCAGCAAACTCTCTCCAGAAGTTCAGTGAGGATCTCTGAATGATCCAATGTTGACCTAAATGACTAATGATGATAAATAGAATCCACCTGTGTGTAATCAAGTCTCCATATAAATGCACCTGCTCTGTGATAGTCTCAGAGGTCCGTTTAAAGCGCAGAGAGCATCATGAAGAACAAGGAACACACCAGGCAGGTCCGAGATACTGTTGTGGAGAAGTTTAAAGCCGGATTTGGATACAAAAAGATTTCCCAAGCTTTAAACATCCCAAGGAGCACTGTGCAAGCGATAATATTGAAATGGAAGGAGTGTCAGACCACTGCAAATCTACGAAGACCCGGCCGTCCCTCTAAACTTTCAGCTCATACAAGGAGAAGACTGATCAGAGATGCAGCCAAGAGGCCCATGATCACTCTGGATGAACTGCAGAGATCTACAGCTGAGGTGGGAGACTCTGTCCATAGGACAACAATCAGTCGTATACTGCACAAATCTGGCCTTTTTGGAAGAGTGGCAAGAAGAAAGCCATTTCTTAAAGATATCCATAAAAAGTGTTGTTTAAAGTTTGCCACTAGCCACCTGGCTGACACACCAAACATGTGGAAGAAGGTGCTCTGGTCAGATGAAACCAAAATCGAACTTTTTGGCAACAATGCAAAACGTTATGTTTGGCGTAAAAGCAACACAGCTCATCACCCTGAACACACCATCCCCACTGTCAAACATGGTGGTGGCAGCATCATGGTTTGGGCCTGCTTTTCTTCAGCAGGAGCAGGGAAGATGGTTAAAATTGATGGGAAGATGGATGGAGCCAAATACAGGACCATTCTGGAAGAAAACCTGATGGAGTCTGCAAAAAACCTGAGACTGGGACGGAGATTTGTCTTCCAACAAGACAATGATCCAAAACATAAAGCAAAATCTACAATGGAATGGTTCACAAATAAACATATCCAGGTGTTAGAATGGCCAAGTCAAAGTCCAGACCTGAATCCAATCGAGAATCTGTGGAAAGAACTGAAAACTGCTGTTCACAAACGCTCTCCATCCAACCTCACTGAGCTCGAGCTGTTTTGCAAGGAGGAATGGGCAAACATTTCAGTCTCTCGATGTGCAAAACTGATAGAGACATACCCCAAGCGACTTACAGCTGTAATCGCAGCAAAAGGTGGCGCTACAAAGTATTAACTTAAGGGGGCTGAATAATTTTGCACGCCCAATTTTTCAGTTTTTTATCTGTTAAAAAAGTTTGAAATATCCAATACATTTCGTTCCACTTCATGATTGTGTCCCACTTGTTGTTGATTCTTCACAAAAAATTACAGTTTTATATCTTTATGTTTGAAGCCTGAAATGTGGCAAAAGGTCGAAAAGTTCAAGGGGGCCGAATACTTTCGCAAGGCACTGTATACAGTACCAGTCAGAAGTTTGGACACACCTACTCATTCAAGGGTTTTTCTTTATTTTTTTACTATTTTGTACATTGTAGAATAATAGTGAAAACATCACAACTATGAAATTACACATGAAATCATGTAGTAACCAAAAAAGTGTTTAAAATATCTGAATATATTTCAGATTTCAGATTCTTCTAAGTAGCCACCCTTTGCCTTGATGACAGCTTTGCACACACTTGGCATTCTCTCAACCAGCTTCATTAGGTAGTCACCTGGATTGCATTTAAATTAACAGGTGTGCCTTGTTAAAGTTAATTTCTTTCCATCTTAACCTCTATACGCTTGCGTCCCACCTACTCAACAGCCAGTGTAATCCCGTGGCGCGTTATTCAAATACCTCAAAAATGCAAAAACTTCAATTTTTCAAACATATGACTATTTTACACCATTTTAAAGACAAGACTCTCGTTAATCTAACCACACTGTCCAATTTCAAAAAGGCTTTACAACGAAAGCAAAAAATTAGATTATGTCAGCAGAGTACCCAGCCAGAAATAATCAGACACCCATTTTTCAAGCTAGCATATAATGTCACATAAACCCAAACCACAGCTAAATGCAGCACTAACCTTTGATGATCTTCATCAGATGACAACCCTAGGACATTATGTTATACAATACATGCATGTTTTGTTCAATCAAGTTCATATTTATATCAAAAACCAGCTTTTTACATTAGCATGTGACTAGCATGTGACTAGCATTCCCACCGAACACTGCCGGTGAATTTACTAAATTACTCACGATAAACGTTCACAAAAAGCATAACAATTATTTTAAGAATTATAGATACAGAACTCCTCTATGCACTCGATATGTCCGATTTTAAAATAGCTTTTCGGTGAAAGCACATTTTGCAATATTCTCAGTAGATTGCCCGGCATCACAGGGCTAGCTATTTAGACACCCAGCAAGTTTAGCACTCACCAAAGTCAGATTTACTATAAGAAAAATGTTATTACCTTTGCTGTCTTCGTCAGAATGCACTCCCAGGACTTCTACTTCAATAACAAATGTTGGTTTGGTCCAAAATAATCCATTGTTATATCCAAATAGCGGTGTTTTGTTCGTGCGTTCAAGACACTATCCGAAAGGGTAAATAAGGGTGACGAGCATGGTGCAATTCGTGACAAAAAAATTCTAAATATTCCATTACCGTACTTCGAAGCATGTCAACCGCTGTTTAAAATCAATTTTTATGCCATTTTTCTCAGAAAATAGCGATAATATTCCGACCGGGAATCTGCGTTTAGGTAAACAGACGAAAGAAAATAAAGCATGGGGTGGACTCGGGCACGCGCCTAAGCCCATAGTACTCTGATCGGCCACTTGCCAAAAGCGATAATGTGTTTCAGCCAGAGGCTGTCTCGATATCGTTCAGCTTTTTCCCGGGCTCTGAGAGCCTATGGGAGCCGTAGGAAGTGTCACGTTATAGCAAAGATCCTCAGTCTTCAATAAAAAGAGCCAAGATGAAACACAACTTGTCAGACAGGCCACTTCCTGCATGGAATCTTCTCAGGTTTTGGCCTGCCATATGAGTTCTGTTATACTCACAGACACCATTCAAACAGTTTTAGAAACTTTAGGGTGTTTTCTATCCAAAGCCAATAATTATATGCATATTCTAGTTACTGGGCAGGAGTAGTAACCAGATTAAATCGGGTACGTTTTTTATCCGGCCGTGTCAATACTGCCCCCTAGCCCTAACAGGTTAATGCATTTGAGCCAATCAATTGTGTTGTGACAAGGTAGGAGTGGTATACCAAAGATAGCCCTATTTGGTAAAAGACCAAGTCCATATTATGGCAAGAACAGCTCAAATAAGCAAAGAGAAACGACAGTCCATCATTACTTTAAGACATGAAGGTCAAAATTTAAAGAACTTTCAAAGTTTCTTCAACTGCAGTTGCAAAAACCATTAAGCGCTGTGATGAAACTTGCTCTCATGAGGAGCACCACAGGAAAGATTGCAGCCCAAATAAATGCTTCACAGAGTTCAAGTAACAGACACATCTCAACATCAACTGTTCAGAGGGGACTGCGTGAATCAGGCCATCAAAGTCGAATTTCTGTAAAGAAACCACTACTTAAGGACACCAGTAATAAGAAGAGACTTGCTTGGGCCAAGAAACACGAGCAAAGGACATTAGACTGGTGGAAACCCTTGCTTTGGTCTGATGTGTCCAAATGTGAGACTTTTGGTTGCATCCATGGTGTCTTTGTGAAACGCAGAGTAGGTGAATGGATGATCACCAGATGTGTGGTTCCACCATGAAGCATGGAGAAGGAGGTGTGATGGTGTGGGAGTGCTTTGCTGGTGACACTGTCAGTAATTTATTTACAGTAGAATTCAAGGCACACTTAACCTTTTCACACGTACCAACACGCGGGTGTGATCATTCCACAGTGGTCCCTGTAGCTAATGTACAATCAAACCGGTGTGATTAGAACGCTTATTTAGAACGGCCAGTTTCGAATGACGCAACAATTAGCATTTGAGCTGGCCAGACTTTTTTCAGAAACATTTTGCACAAACACAGTCCTTACAAAGTTATGTCCAGAATGTGAGCAGATTATTTTTGGATGCAATGTTCAGACATTCATAGAAGTATCTACAGCATAACACAATCATCCAAACCGGAAAAATGTAGGCTACATTTGTCCTAGTGCAAACTGTAACTGAGGAAAGATTGACGTAACACAAGCGGTCAAATTTGTATAACTCTAGCTGACAAACTACAATATGAATTAGCTAATAGAAATTACTATTTATAATTAATCACATCACGGGTGAGCTCGCCATTATCCGAAATAATTTAGTAAAACACTCTCTAGATATCGAAAATAATCCGACGATGGGTAGTTTCTGCGCGCTGCCATGCATTTTTTCCTCACAGAAACCAAAGATAATAAGAGGAGACAAGATGAGTGTGGTCTGTTTATAGTATGCATAAAGTATCCACCATCATTCACATCGTACCATTCATTTCCAGAAGTCCTCAAAAAATTTGTGAACCCTTACTCACCTCATTTTGTTATAACATCTTTGGTCCAACAGATTACGTGACACCCAGAATGCATTGTATGTCAACAAACATGGCTACACACAGCTGGAATTAGTTTAACTCATAATAATCAGTACAACCTTCAAAAAAGTATTTTACACACATAATATGTGCCCATTACAATCTCTGCAAGAATCGGAATGCATGCAAACGATTGGGAAGTGCTTGGGGAATATTGTCCGGGTCAGAAATGTCCCAAAAATGTATTGTCTGCAAAAGTAAAAAGGACTATTTTTATGTGAATGAAAGAGGAGGTGGAACACACCTCAATTCAAACTGTTCTTGGAAAATAAAAACTTGTTAGAAAATCATTTGAATTTGAAGTTGAAACAGCCAACATCCTCTTTGGAAAAGGCGTACCGCTAGCGCCAGGCCTCGACAACATCCGGTAAAGTTGCAGAGCGTGAAATTCAAAATACGAAATTGGTAATATTAAACATTCATGAAATACAAGTGTTATACATCTGTTAAAAGCTTAACTTCTGGTTAATCCAGACGCTTTGTCAGATTTCAAAAAGGCTTTACGGCGAAGCATACCATGCGATTTTCTGAGGACAGCGCCCCACGTACAAAAGCATTAAAAAAAAAATCCAACCAAGCAGGGGCATCACGAAAGTCAGAAACAGCGATAAAATAAATCACTTACCTTTGAAGATCTTCCTTTGTTTGCAATCCAAAGGGTCCCAGCTACATCACAAATGGTTGTTTTGTATGATAAAGTCCTTCTTTATATCCCAAAAAAGTCAGTGTAGTTGGCGCGCTTCATTCAATAATCCACCTGTTTCCCCTCATTCAAAATGCATGCAAAATGAATCCCAAACGTTACCAATAAACTTGGTCCAAACAAGTCAAACAACGTTTCTAATCAATCCTGAGATACCTTAATATGTAAATAAATTATACAATTTAAGATGGAGACTAGTATGTTCTTTACCGGAGATAAATAACCAAGTGTGCGCCCTCACCCTGGAGCACGCCACAAACATTTTCCAACCAAGCAGAGGCGTCACGAAAGTCAGAAATGGCGATAAAATAAATAATTTACCTTTGAAGATCTTCCTCTGTTTGCAATCCAAAGGGTCCCAGCTACATCACAAATTGTCATTTTGTTCGATAAAGTCCTTCTTTATATCCCAAAAAAGTCAGTTGATTTGACGTGCTTCATACAATAATCCACCGGTTTCCCTCGTTCAAAATGCATACAAATTAATCACAAACGTTACCAATAAACTTAGTCCAAACAAGTCAAACAACGTTTCTAATCAATCCTCAGGTACCCTAATATGTAAGTAAATGATACAATTTAAGATGAGAATAGTATGTTCATTACCGGAGATAAATAACGAACAAACACTACAGCCAAAATGGGAGCCACTTAGAAAAACTACAAATTCTAGCTCATTTTTCAAAAAACAAGCCTGAAACTCTTTCTAAAGACTGTTGACATCTACTGGAAGTCCTAGGAACTGCAATCTGGGAGGATTTCCATTGATTTCCCCATAGACAGGCATTTTAAATGGTGTCATCTCCAAAAAAAAACATTTTCTGGATGGATTCTCCTCGGGTTTTTGCCTGCTGTATCAGGTCCGTTATACTCACAGACATAATTTTAACAGTTTTGGAAACTTTAGGGTGTTTTCTATCCAATACTACCAATTATATTCATATCCTAGCTTCTGGGCCTGAGTAACAGGCAGTTTACTTTGAGCACCTCATTCATCCAAACTTCCGAATACTGCCCCCTATCCCTAAGAAGATAAATAAAAACAGGCTAACTGCTTGGTTTGAGGGCAGCGCTGATTTAAATGTACTGTTGCGTAATAATCACATTCTGGAATGGAGAGAACATTCTAACATCACGTGCATAAAAAAACTCAAGCATGTAAGGGTTAACTAGCATGGCTACCACAGCATTCTACCATCCCATCTGGTTTGCGCTTAGTGGGACTATCATTTTTATTTTTTTTAATCTAAATTCAAATTCTTATTTACAATGACAGCCCAGGAACAGTGGTTTAACTGCCTTGTTCAGGGGCAGAATGACAGATTTTTACCATGTCAGGTCGGGGATTCAATTGAGCAACCTTTCGGTTACTGGCCCAACGCTCTGACCACTAGGCTACCTGCTGCCCCATTTTTCAACAGGACAATGACCCAAAACACACCTCCAGGCTGTGTAAGGGCTATTTGACGAAGGAGAGTGATGGGGTGCTGCATCAGATCAAATCAAATCAAATCAAATTTATTTTTATATAGCCCTTCGTACATCAGCTGATATTCTCAAAGTGCTGTACAGAAACCCAGCCTAAAACCCCAAACAGCAAGCAAAGCATGTGAAAGAAGCACGGTGGCTAGGAAAAACTCCCTAGGAAAAACTCCCTAGAAAGGCCAAAAACCTAGGAAGAAACCTAGAGAGGAACCAGGCTATGAGGGGTGGCCAGTCCTCTTCTGGCTGTGCAGGGTGGATATTAAAACAGAACATGGTCAAAATGTTAAAATGTTAAAATGTTCATAAATGACCAGCATGGTCAAATAATAATAATCATAGTAGTTGTCGAGGGTGCAACAAGCACGTCCGGTGAACAGGTCAGGGTTCCATAGCCGCAGGCAGAACAGTTGAAACTGGAGCAGCAGCACGGCCAGGTGGACTGGGGACAGCAAGGAGTCATCATACCAGGTAGTCCTGAGGCATGGTCCTAGGGCTCAGGTCCTCCGAGAGAAAGACAGAAAGAGAGAAAGAGAGAATTAGAGAGAGCATATTTAAATACACACAGGACACCGGATAAGACAAGAGAAATACTCCAGATGTAACAGACTGACCCTAGCCCCCCGACACATAAACTACTGCAGCATAAATACTGGAGGCTGAGACAGGAGGGATCAGAAGACACTGTGGCCCCATCCGATGATACCCCCGGACAGGGCCAAACAGGCAGGATATAACCCCACCCACTTTGCCAAAGCACAGCCCCCACACCACTAGAGGGATGTCTCCAACCACCAACTTACCGTCCTAAGACAAGGCCGAGTATAGCCCACAACGATCTCCGCCATGGCACAACCCAAGGGGGGGGGGGGGGGGCGCCAACCCAGACAGGAAGACCACGTCAGTGACTCAACCCACTCAAGTGACGCACCCCTCCCATGGACGGCATGGAAGAACACCAGTAGGCCAGTGACTCAGCCTCTGTAAAAGGGTTAGAGGCAGAGAATCCCAGTGGAAAGAGGGGAACCGGCAAGGCAGAGACAGCAAGGGCGGTTCGTTGCTCCAGCCTTTCCGTTCACCTTCACACTCCTGGGCCAGACTATACTTAATCATAGGACCTACTGAAGAGATAAGTCTTCAGTAAAGACTTAAAGGTTGAGACTGAGTCTGCGTCTCTCACATTGGTAGGCAGACCATTCCATAAAAATGGAGCTCTATAGGAGAAAGCCCTACCTCCAGCCGTTTGCTTAGAAATTCTAGGGACAATTAGGAGGCCTGCGTCTTGTGACCGTAGCGTACGTGTAGGTATGTACGGCAGATGACCTGGCCTCCACAATCAACCGACCTCAACCCAATTGCGATGCTTTGGGATGAGTTTGACAGCAGAGTGAAGGAAAAATAGCAGATGTGGGAACTCCTTCAAGAGTGTTGGAAAAGCATTATAGGTGAAGCTAGTTGAGAGAATGCCAAGAGTGTGCAAAGATGTCATCAAGGCAAAGGGTGGCTACTTTAAAGAATCTCAAATATAAAATATATTTAGATGTAACACTTTTTTGATTACTACATGATTCCATATGTGTTATTTCATAGTTCTGATGTCGTCACTATTATTTTACAATGTAGAAAATAGTAAAAATAAAGAAAAACCCTTGAATGAGTAGGTGTGTGATAACTTTTGACTGGTATTGTATATACACTGCTCAAAAAAATTAAGGGAACACTTAAACAACACAATGTAACTCC
The DNA here is from genome assembly GCF_965601325.2 of Salmo salar. Taxonomy (NCBI): domain Eukaryota; kingdom Metazoa; phylum Chordata; class Actinopteri; order Salmoniformes; family Salmonidae; genus Salmo; species Salmo salar. The sequence continues at coordinate 92,846,629 of NC_138301.1, forward strand.
AAGTCAATCACACTTCTGTGAAATCAAACTGTCCACTTAGGAAGCAACACTGATTGACAATACATTTCACATGCTGTTGTGCAAATGGAATAGACAACAGGTGGAAATTATAGGCAATTAGCAAGACACCCCCAATAAAGGAGTGGTTCTGCAGTGGTGACCACAGACCACTTCTCAGTTCCTATGCTTCCTGGCTGATGTTTTGGTCACTTTTGAATGCCGGCCGTGCTTTCACTCTAGTGGTAGCATGAGACGGAGTCTACAACCCACAGAAGTGGCTCAGGTAGTGCAGCTCATCCAGGATGGCACATCAATGCGAGCTGTGGCAAGAAGGTTTGCTGTGTCTGTCAGCATAGTGTCCAGAGCATGGAGGCGCTACTAGTAGACAGGCCAGTACATCAGGAGACGTGGAGGAGGCCGTAGGAGGGCAACAACCCAGCAGCAGGACCGCTACCTCCGCCTTTGTGCAAGGAGGAGCAGGAGGAGCACTGCCAGAGCCCTGCAAAATGACCTCCAGCAGGCCACAAATGTGCATGTGTCTGCTCAAACGGTCAGAAACAGACTCCATGAGGGTGGTATGAGGGCCCGAAATCCACAGGTGGGGGTTGTGCTTACAGCCCAACACCGTGCAGGACGTTTGGCATTTGCCAGAAAAATCCAAGATTGTCAAATTCGCCACTGGCGCACTGTGCTCTTCACAGATGAAGCAGGTTCACACTGAGCACATGTGACAGACGTGACAGAGTCTGGAGATGCCGTGGAGAACGTTCTGCTGCCTGCAACATCCTCCAGCATGACCGGTTTGGCGGTGGGTCAGTCATGGTGTGGGGTGGCATTTCTTTGGGGGGCCGCACAGCCCTCCATGTGCTCGCCAGAGGTAGCCTGACTGCCATTAGGTACCGAGATGAGATCCTCAGACCCCTTGTGAGACCATATGCTGGTGCGGTTGGCCCTGGGTTCCTCCTAATGCAAGACAATGCTAGACCTCATGTGGCTGGAGTGTGTCAGCAGTTCCTGCAAGAGGAAGGCATTGATGCTATGGACTGGCCCACCCGTTCCTCAGACCTGAATCCAATTGAGCACATCTGGGACATCATGTCTCGCTCCATCCACCAACGCCACGTTGCACCACAGACTGTCCAGGAGTTGGCGGATGCTTTAGTCCAGGTCTGGGAGGAGATCCCTCAGGAGACCATCCGCCACCTCATCAGGAGCATGCCCAGGCGTTGTAGGGAGGTCATACAGGCACGTGGAGGCCACACACACTACTGAGCCTCATTTTGACTTGTTTTAAGGACATTACATCAAAGTTGGATCAGCCTGTAGTGTGGTTTTCCACTTTAATTTTGAGTGTGACTCCAAATCCAGACCTCCATGGGTTGATAAATTGGATTTCCATTGATTATTTTTGTGTGATTTTGTTGTCAGCACATTCAACTATGTAAAGACAAAAGTAGTTAATAAGATTATTTCATTCATTCAGATCTAGGATGTATTATTTTAGTGTTCCCTTTATTTTTTTGAGCAGTATATATATATATATTTTTTTTACGACAACTACAAATAAGTGCAATCCCAAAGTGTACTGACCAGATACTGTACCTAACCTAGGTTTCATACCATTATGGCCACTCAATCATTCCAAACTTTCACTTCACCTCACTCAATCCACATCTATATTTCAGCTGAATTTCTGTCAACATGGCCAGTCATGGTCTAGAATACCACAGTAGCTTTCCGGCCCATGCCTCAATACTTTGGTACCCCAGAGGAATTTTCCGTAATACCCAGCTGTGAAAAAGGATCAATCATAGAGCCATGCATCTAAGCCTCTGGGGATGAGTCTGTCTGCTAAGCAAATAGGTAATGTAGTGTAAATAATGCTTCAAAATCTCCAGGATTATCCCCCATGCTTTTAATGTGGGGCTGCGGACCATCGAGAGCAAACTGAGCAGAATACTAAAGAGACTTTGAGCAAAGAGACTTGTTTAATGAGATTAAGGGCAACTTTTCCACAGAGGGTTTATCCCCGTCTTCTCTATTATCACCCTACATGTTTCATTTCCCAAAGCAAGCCTGTCACACAGCTTAGTGCTGAAGTCATTTTCCATTATTAATTGAGTTGGAGAGATGCCCCTTCTTAAATAGCGCTGACCACACTTTATTGTCTATGCTATCTAAGGAGTATTTTATACATTTTAACCGATTACTGAGTTTGTCTTGCGGCTAATTGAAATGACCTCATCCTAAGGTCCTATTTGTAAGGAACTGGAGGTCTTAACCTACGGTCCATCATACATCTCTTGATTCACATTCCCTAATTTGATGTACTTGCAAACATTGCTCGCTAAATGCTTGTAATCATCTCACCTTCAATTTCGAGAAGGAGAGTACCACATAATTTCTCTGAAACAGCCTCAAAATGTAATATAATCCGTAGGTGATATTTGCAAAGCATGGACGAGGGTGGCCCTGTGGCTTTGTGAAGAAGTCACTTGATTGTCCTGGACTGAACTGAGAACATGACACAAGCAGTAAATCAGCAATCAGCAAACAATTCTGGAAACAATTTTCACTTGTTAGAGTTAAAGTGTAGGGCACATTTTTCCTGCCAGACCTAGAAAACAAAACAAACCAACGCCACTTATGTAAGTACTTGCCACGACTCCCACCGAAGGTGGCTCCCCCTCCTGCTCGGGTGGCGCTCGGCGGTCGTCGTCACCGGCCTACTAGCTGCCACTGATTCCCTTTTGTTTTCCCCCTTTCCATTATTGTGTGCACCTGTTCTGTGTTGGGTTGATTAGCGGGGCGATATTAGCCAGTAGGCCCGCCTGATTGTTTCTCTGTATGTATTTGCTTGTGTACACGCTGATGGTGTTTTGCGCTAGTGCGTGGTTTTGCGCCGACTGTGTTTGTCCCCTGTTTTTGGGGCACTTTGTTTTGTGTGCACTCAGATCGCTGTTTGTGGTGGCTTGTATTATCGCCGTTGTCTCATTAAAAGCCATTACCCTATATTGCTGCTTCCTGCGTTTGATTCCTCTCCTACAACGCCCAAGCCTTACAGTACTGTACACTGTGAATAAGTGAGGATAGAAAGATAATGTGAGTGGCCTTTACCTGCTACACAGAGCATGTTTTTTTGAGAGCAGAGAGGAGCAGAAGGGAAGAGCATCTTTATTCTAGATTGCCTACAGTACCATACAACATTCATTGATTATTGTAAGTACAATAGCTTTGGTCCAGTTTTTAGCAAGTACTAATTCAATTGTTGCTAGTGGTTGTACTAAAATATCCTGTAATTTCACAAGTTGCTTATGTTTACATTGTAAGCCTAGCTAGTCAATGTATTTAGCTAGCTAGTAGAAGCATTTCCTCAACGGTTGATGGCTATGCCAGACGTCCTGATGGCTATAGTGTAGCAGGTCCGTATGTGTTTACACAGGCAGCCCAATTCTGATATTTTTTCAATAATTTGTCTTTTTACCAGTCAGATCAGCTCTGAAATCTTATGTGAATAGATATGATGTGATTTTTCAAAAGACCAATTAGTGGAATAAAGATCAGAATTGAGTTTCCCTGTGTAAACGCAACCTAAGAGCCAAATATGCCAATAGTGTCCCCCACATTAGCATTTATATGGATGGCTCTCAGGAGCAATCACATACTGCAGATGCCCACCAATAGCAGAGAGGGACTTCCCTCTGCTCTGTCTGATTGCCCATGGTGATATGCTGATGAGAGGAGTGATGAGTGCCCAATAAGGAGTCTGACAACCTCAGGGTCATTGAGACTATTCATCTAAATTCCCCCTCCATTGGCAGCCTTCCCACAGGTAGATAAGCATCAGGCATAGATGCCCTATTGCTTACCTCGGTAGCGCTGAAGGGAACTGTAGTCTTACACGGGTATGCCTTTAAAAAAAAAAAATCTGTGTGGTATGTAACAACGCCAAAATCCAGTTTCCACATCAAGATTCCTGTATTCTGAGCAAGGAAATAGCAGGGCCTTTGAGGAGGCCTCTGTGATTTAGTCAATATACTTCATATCACTGGCGGAGATGAGTAATGATTAGGCCCATTCAACACCTCACTGTGCCCAAATATGTGTCTGATAGCTCGGAGGCCTCGCTGCTCCAACAGAATGAGAATTTCAGCTAGTTTTCTCAGCTCAGAGAGTGGGCTTTTTTCCCAGGGTTTGAATAAAATTGATCTCTGCTGGGTGAGTTTCTGCTCCCAGTGCTTTGTGCTGGAGAAAATGTGGGGCACGTGGAGTGCATCAGAGGTCCTGAGGAGAGAAAATAAATCACGGAAAGACTTCAAGCATGCGTTTTGGAAAGGGGCGGAGATAGAGAGAAGCCTCTCAAAGCCACTAATACACTACTGAGCAGTGGATACATCAAGAAGAGATTAAGTGGGAAGGGAGAGGGAGATGGTGATGGTGATGGTGAAGTGGAGGGTAAGACCAGATCACACATGATGTTACTTCACCAGGTCTCAGTGACAGAAGATGACTCGGAGTCAGAACTGATAATGAACAGCTTTTGAGATACTGACTGTGGGATGTTTGGAAAATATGGAAACACACCAGAATGATGGACATCGGGGTGCAGCGCCCCTCTGTCTCTCTACATGTAGGCCATCTTTTTGATACTGTCTGGTCCAAACGAGTATGACATTGTTGCCGCCCGTAGCATTAAATGCAAGGGAATCCAGCGAGCATTTGGCCTCCCTTCACACACGAGCGCAAACAGAAATCAGAACCATGGACAGCCACATCATACTTAGCTTATGTTGATTGGACAATTTTTTTTTTGGCATCTTTTAGTTGTCACTGTTTTCGACTTAGTAGAGGTGATTTGATGATGTTGAAATGTTGCTGTTGAAATGGTGCTGGAACAGTGGATGCGGCTCCTGTTTTCTTTGTGACTTGCAGTAACTCTCTGTGGTTCTAAATCAATAGTTGTTTAGTGGTCCGAAAATGTCTGAAACATTAATTTGCTTGACCATGCTGTAGGTCATGTAACTGTCTATTACATGCGATATGTGTCATGGACTTCACCGGACAAAGGATGCTATCCAGTTTTGTGATAAAACAGAGGTGTGGTTGAATTGATTCTGCCACTGTCCTCTTATTATCTTTGCCTTTAGGCCTATATATCACGATCAAAAGGCATATGAATTAACAGCAAACAACACAGCTATAACAACACATACAGTTTAGGTTGTTATATGTTTTTTTTGGGGGGGGGGGGGGGGGGGCATGGTTTCCCCAGTGATTTTATCCACTCGCTGCTACCGGTCTCCATACGTGTCCAGTGTCCACCACTCACCCATCATGATGTCCTTGGTGACAGACTGCAGCACCACATCCTCAAACATGTTCTCCACCAGGATGAACCCGGGAGAAGTCCTCAAAGATCAGCTCCTGGAAGCTAGGTAAGTTAGGAGAGGTTACAGACTGTTGAGGGAATACAATGTTAATTCTTGAGTCAGATGACAGACAAGGCATTACCAGTACTACAATGACTGAACCGACATTCATTACCAGAAGCTGACTCCAGTACAAGGACTGAAGGGCAGCAGTGTGGTGATTATATCTATAAATTGACTACATAACTATTCTTCAAGCGAGAACACACAAATGCTAGGGGGATCAATGGCCCACAATGCAATGGGGCAGCTGGCCACTACCTGTGGCCACTCCCAAATTCTCAGCTCATAGCCAATCAGATGCTGATCTCAGGTAGGCTAGACTGGGGTAGACTAAAGGCTTGGACATAAACCATTCAGAGCGTTATTAAAAGCCATGGCATTAGCTTGGACGGTGGCCACAGAGAACAAAATGCCATCCCCTGCCAGTGCTCAAGCAGGATTGTAAATATCCACTGGCTGGGTTAATGAGGTGTGCCATGCATGTGGGCTTATATTTATTTTTGGACGCACTCAGGCCAGGTACAACATCGGTCTCTGTTTCTGATAATGGCTTTTTAATAGATAATTAAAACAGTTTGGGACTAGGGAAATGGGTAAATGAGGATGTGAGGTGTAGCTAAGGGTAGTTGGACACAAAGCCTGAACAATAGAGTTTACCTGCTGTTATAATGTTTGTGAGTATAAATCTTGCCTTAACAAAAGGAACACCTCTTGGGTGTCTTTTATGGCCCTAATAGGCCCTTAAACACCAGAGCACTCATCCATTTGCTACCCTCCTGACTCAAGGAAATAAACATTAACAGGTCAAGGTTATTATAGTTTTGTGTTTTTATATTCGTTTTTTATTTCTATTCGTTTTTCAAATAAAATGTTTAATTCAGTTTAGTTTCAGTTAGTTTTTAGATCTGATTTGCTAGTTTCTATTTAGTTTCATTTGTATAGAAATATGCATATTTTGTTTTTAACTTATTTAGTTTCAGTTTTAGTTTGAGCGCCGGCTCCGTGGGTCGCGTGTTCAAAATTAAACTGTTTGATTATTTCGTTTTAGTGTTAGGGACAGAAAGCATGTGTTGGTAGCCAGGACGCTCAAGATCCACTGCGAAATTTGCCATCCTTCCAGGTAAGCAGGATGGCCGGAGATGACTTACAAAACGGCCACTAGGGGCAACGGTGAGCACTATTACCATAAGCCACAAGCTTATAAGCTTGTTCTATCCCAGTGCCAAGCACTTGTTCATTTCGTTTTGTTTTAACCCTATCCCGAACTCTAACCCTTACCTTAACCATTCCAAATGAATGCCTAAACTTAACCTTTCAAATTTGACATTTATAAACAAATGTCAGATTCTGCAGTGAGACTGTGAGAGCTTGTTAGCGTGGGAGGTTAGGAGCCATTTGGGTTGTATAGTTTTTTGTTTGTTTTTTGGGATGTCACTTCTTGCAACTGGTGAGGAGTAATACATAAGGTAATGGGTCAGGTCATAGGTTGGGTTAACCCTTCTCATGACGCCGATGCTACATTGGAGTCATTCCACATCCCTTTTGATTACCTGAGGTGATTTGGTCAAGTGTGAAACGCTCTATCTAGAAACAATTGATCCTTGATTGCGATATGTTTTGGAAATATTGAACACTCAAGTTAATTATCATCCAAAAATAACTTGGAGCTGTTTTATCACAGATTTCCACAGAGTTTTTTTGTGTAACACAGCTTCGAACCGACAGGTTTTTTTAGTTCCCTCCCAAGTTCCGGGGAAGGACTGCCCGTTCCATGATCTCGCCATCACGGTTGACAACTCCCTTGTGTCCTCCTCCCAGAGTGCTAAGAACCTTGGCGTGATCCTGGACAACACCCTGTCGTTCTCCACTAACATCAAGGCGGTGACCCGATCCTGTAGGTTCATGCTCTACAACATTCGCAGAGTACGACCCTGCCTCACACAGGAAGCGGCGCAGGTCCTAATCCAGGCACTTGTCATCTCCCGTCTGGATTACTGCAACTCGCTGTTGGCTGGGCTCCCTGCCTGTGCCATTAAACCCCTACAACTCATCCAGAACGCCGCAGCCCGTCTGGTGTTCAACCTTCCCAAATTCTCTCACGTCACCCCGCTCCTCCGCTCTCTCCACTGGCTTCCAGTTGAAGCTCGCATCCACTACAAGACCATGGTGATTGCCTACGGACCTGTGAAGGGAACGGCACCTCCATACCTTCAGGCTCTGATCAGGCCCTACACCCAAACAAGGGCACTGCGTTCATCCACCTCTGGCCTGCTGGCCCCCCTACCTCTGAGGAAGCACAGTTCCCGCTCAGCCCAGTCAAAACTGTTTGCTGCTCTGGCACCCCAATGGTGGAACAAGCTCCCTCACGACGCCAGGACAGCGGAGTCAATCACCACCTTCCGGAGACACCTGAAACCCCACCTCTTTAAGGAATACCTAGGATAGGATAAAGTAATCCTTCTAACCCCCCCCTTAAAAGATTTAGATGCACTATTGTAAAGTGGTTGTTCCACTGGATATCATAAGGTGAATGCACCAATTTGTAAGTCGCTCTGGATAAGAGCGTCTGCTAAATGACTTAAATGTAATGTAAATATAAGTTTCCATTAGCTCAGGAAGTTCAATGCAAAGCACCACTGTGGGAATGTGTGTTAAAATGGCACACAGTAAGTGTATCTTTTATATTTGTAAAATACTTTTGGGGAGATAGGAAAGTATGATTTTGGATGTTTCCTAAACCGCATTGCACTCTGTAATTATTAATGGTTACATAGAGCGTCGGGACAGCTGTACAAATTAGCCCCGCAATAGTTGAAATGAGAACCCAATGGTTGTACAGCCTTGGGTTTTCAAGAGCTAAGGTTATGTTAGGTTTAAATTATAAAGTTAATATCAATGTGACTTGGATTTAAAAGGAATAGCGTTGAGACTGGTGCAAAGAATATGGTGGAAGGAATCTTTCTTGCCCATGTTTACACCAATCCAATGCTTTTAAACTTGTTTTATTTTTTACTTTTTTTCCATAGTTTAGAAAAAATAAATACATTTGAACATAATTCATGGTGATTTTTTATTTTAGTTACTGTTGGAGTCAAAGATAATAGTTTCAATATAGTTTTAGTTTTTCAAACAGATTTGTCAATTGTTTTATTTCAGTTCTGTCAGGGGCGTCGTAAAGGAAAGACCAAGGCACAGCGGGTATCGTGCTCATCTTCTTTTTTTTATTACGAGTGAACACTTAAACAAAATAAACCAACGCCAAACAACAGTTCTGTAAGGACACAAGGACTATACGAAAAACAACCACCTACAAAGCCCAAAGGAAAACAGGCTGCCTAAGTATGGCTTCCAATCAGAGACAACGAAAGACACCTGCCTCTGATTGGAATCCACACTCGGCCAAACCTGGAAAACCTGGCGTTGCTGGAGGCCCCGGGCCAAGTGGCGTCGCTGGAGCCACTGGGCCGGAGGGTGTAGCCGGAGGCATCGCCGGAGGCCGCGGGGCGTCGCCGGAGGCTCCGGGCCGAGGGGCGTCGCCGGAGGCTCCGGGCCCAGGGGCGTCGCCGGAGGCTCCTGGCTGAGGGGCGTCGCAGGAGGCTTCAATATACACATCAATACTCACATCAATAGACAGAAAGCAACACACAATAATAAAAAAACAATTACATTCTTCAGTAAAACATTCCTTAATCCTCCTTCTGAATTGCCCTAGAGGCACCAATTCATCACATTTTAGAGATCCTTGGAGATTATTCCACAAGTAAGGTGCAAAAAAACTAAAAACAGATTTACCTAGTATAACTTTATGGAGATCTCCAGAGTTAGCCATCCCTGAAAAGGGGTCTGGTATCTCGTATGTATATAACAATTAAGTAAGGTACAATGGACAGTTCTGCAGGAGGGCTTTATAAACAAAAAGAGTGCAATGCATCAATCTACAAGACTTGAAAAATGGCCAGCCTACTTTCTGATAGAGAATGCAGTGATGTATACTGAACCTATCTCCCGTAATAAAGCACAGTACAGTGGCAGCTGCATTCATATAGACAATATTTCCATTGTCTAACCGGTATCAATGTCAACTGAATTATTTTGTTTTCTGCCATTTAATGAAAGGCATGATCTATTCCTATAAAATAAGCCCATTTTAATTCCTAATTTCTTAGCTAACTCATCAACATGCTTTTTGAAAGACAGCTGTTCCTCAATCCAGATTCCCAGATAGTTATAAGCAGGGAATAGTTGACTTTAACAACCTTGGAACTGTATTTCACTTTATTTAATGAATACATTATCTCCCGACTCCATATTATTTCCCTTCTACCTTTCCCTACTCATAAATGGTGAGACTGTATGGTCTGTTTGTGGGACTTGTTTTCATTTCAATTCCTCGCTTAGAGTTATGACTTAGTGATTATACAGCAGGTGCCAAACTTGAATGCATTTCTGATCTGAATATACACCGACCCAGTCAGTGTTCCATGTTTCCACACCTTCAGTAGTGTAAAGGCACGGATACTCTAGTAGCGTTTGCTGGCCGAGAGTACTTTGCACCTCTGAACAGAGTACCAGACCGATTCTACATATAGAAAAGGGCGAAAATGTTGGCAGTCAGACGCCCACTGGCTGGTGGTCCTTAAAACACATTATGAGAATGGTGAACGAACGGCAGACGAACGGTCGACATTCACTGTGCGATGTTTTGTCCTCTAGGCTTCACCTAATTATCTCTGTCCAATTAAACTGGTTAGCAGCTGTCTGTCTGACTACCTCTGAGTCTGCTATTTTGCCAGTCTGCCAATCCACCGCTGGGCACTGCCAGACCTGCCAATTTAACATGCTTTATTGATTTACCCAGAAACAAGCACACCATGAAATTACACTAATAGGCCACCCATGAAAACACACAATAAACTTGAACTAAACAGCTATTATGGCTATTATGAGAATCACAATTTTGTCATTATGATCATCATCACCAACACTAACCATGTATTGTTTGTCTAATGCCACACAACAAAATATGGAAAAACAATAACTCTATTTTCTCCTATACCACATGAGGAACACTGCAGGAGGTTGAGCCTTGGGGGTGAAAGGGACTATGTAATATAGATAATGGAGAAGGTGGTGAAGTTTGGGGAATGATGGAAGTACTCTCTCTCTCTCCTTCTGTCTCTCCCCTCAGAGTGCAGAGAGAGAGAGAGAGATAGAAAGTCAGAAGCTACGACAACACCACTGGACCAGCTCAACTTGGCCCACTAGCTGATACAAAATTAAAACCCCAATTTAATTAGCAGCTTTATCGTTAGCATGACTGACTTCTAGATACTGTTCAGTCTCAGTCTGTCTCTCTCTGCCAGTGGGTGGGGGCTTTGCAAGTAATTAGCTGACTGATTAATGCCTCGACTGGATGCCTGCCCATGGGAAGGAAAACTGTGTAGTTCAAAAACGATAGAATTACACATGCAAAACAGTGCAGGTACTAGCAATTATCACTGGGGAGAGCTCTACATAAAAAAAATATAATTCCAACACTATGGTTTTTCAGATTGTGGGTGTATTACAGCTGTGAAGTTAGGAAATAAAATAATTACTAACTGCCATCTGAGTCTGATTTTGCCACAGCTTGCACCCTGTCCCCTGAAAGACCTATCTCCTCCAGCTCAGCCACCACTGTCTGTTAGGAAAGAAACCATGCAGGAAAAAGTGATCAAGAAGACAAAGATGACATGGAAAGTGGATTTAGATTTCAGCATGGAAAGGGTGTAGGCAGCAGCTTTAGAACACTACACACTGACCTTGTATACATGTGGTACATTGGGTTTGTTTCTCAGTGTTATTTCATTACTACTGGCTGTTTCCATGGCATCACAGCTCAATGGCCCTGTTGACTTAGTCCCTTCCAATCAGCCTTTATTAAATCTATCGTAAATCTCAGTCAACCTTGACTGTGCTTTATGTGTGTGTGTGTGTGTGTGTGTGTGTGTGTGTGTGTGTGTGTGTGTGTGTGTGTGTGTGTGTGTGTGTGTGTGTGTGTGTGTGTGTGTGTGTGTGTGTGTGTGTGTGTGTGTGTGTGTGTGTGTGTGTGTGTGCGTGTGTGCTCCATATGCACATGGGTTGAATAGTGAGGTATCGTCAGTGTTCCCTTCCCATTGCAAGTCCAAAAATCCTCAACCCTCAATCCTTTGTTTTTATTTATTGTGAATATGTCTATTTATCTGCATACCGCTATGCGTCTGACTTCAAGCCTGTCATGAAGTTTATAAGGGCTCTGAATAAAATATGTTATCTGATGAGTTGCAAACCATTCCTTTGAAGTTCTTACAGGCACCAGAGGAACATTGGCTAGAGTAAGGGCATGGTGCACACACCCTTCCTTTGTATTTAATCAATATCTCCCTTTATCAGCTGAGGCCTAAGGGGATGGACTATGAATGAGAACAAATCCTCAGCATTTATGGTAAGTACTCCTTGACTGGAGGACAGGTGAATGGTGTATGGTGTAAAAGGTTGAGTGCTCTGGGAAAGTAGAAGGCACTAACACTGCTTATCTGAAAGTGTTTCCTTAGTATATCAAACATTAGTCTATTAGTTGTCTATGAATGTTTCCCACAACGTTTGTTTCTTATGACAATGTTTTCTGTAGACAGATGTAAATATTTGATCAGTATGTGGAAAGAAGGCAGCTTTCAAGTTTCCAGTTTTAGCAGTATGTACAGGATACACATGGTATACACCAATCACCGAAATGCTTACTTACAGGGTTCGTTCTCGACAGTGCAACAAAATGAAGAAATGAGAAAATATAAGAATACAAACATAAAGTAAATGGCTCAGTAGACTAGAATAAACATTTTAGCATAAGTATAATACTGGAAGCACAATTTATAGTCCAATATTTGCACATGTTTTGGGGAAGGGGGGATTCGTGGGAAAGTGTTTATATTGTGCAGTATTTTGCAACAATAATAAGTCTGGTAGCAGCAGTTGTGATGTGTGTATAACATGAATGTATATGTGTGTTTATGTATATGTGTGTGTGGGTGTCAGTGAATGCATGTGTGCTAAGGTGCGGAGAGTCCATGCAAGTGGTCAGTCCAGTTCAAGTGTTCAGCAGTCTGAGCCTGTTGGTATCAGACCTCATGCTCTGACACCATCTGCCCGACGGTAATGGAGTGAACAGCTCCTGACTGGGGTGTGTGGGGTTTTTGATGATGCTACGGGTCTTCCTCAGACATTGTTCCTAGATGGGTGGGAGGACGGTCCCAGTGATGTACTGGGCCATCTTCACCACACGCTGGAGGGCCTTGTGGTCGTGGACAGAGTCATTCCAGTACCAGGCCGTGATGCAACCAGTCAGGACGCTCTTAATGGTGCAAGCAGGAGTATTTGGAGAGAACCCGGGGTGGCATGCCAAATTTCTTCAGCCGCCTTACAAGAGTGGTGGTGTTGTTGGTCCATGTCAAATCCTCGGTGATGTGGACACTGAGGAACTTCAAACTTCAAACTGCTGACTCTTTCTACTGCAGTCCCGTTGATGTGGATTGTGGCATGTTCCCTCCTCTGCTTCCTGAAGTCAACAATCAACTCCTTTGTTTTGCTGATGTTGAAGGAGAGGTTGTTGTCCCCGAGCTGACAAGGTACAAATCTGTTGTTCTGCCCCTGAGCAAGGCAGTTAACCCACTTACCTCCTTCCTATAGGTCGACTCATTGTTGCTGGTTATCAGGCCTGCAACTGTGGTTTCATCAGCAAAACTTGATTGTGGAGTTGATGTCTTGCAAAGCAATGCAGTCAAGGGTGAACAGCAGAGGGCTGAGGACACACCACTGGGGGGCCCCTGTGTTAAGAGTCTGTGTGGAGGAGGTGCTTTTGCCAATCCTCACAGCCTGTGGTCTGCCCATCAGGAAGTCCAGGATCCAGGTGCAGAGGGTGGTGTCCAGAGCCAAGGCTCTGAGCCTGGTGTCGAGCTTGGAGGGAAGAATAGTGTTGAATGCTGAACTTTAGTCAAAGTACAGCATTCTCACATAGATATTCCTCTTGTCCAGATGTGTTAGGGCCATGTGAATAGCGATGGAAATGGCATCTCCCGTGGATCTGTTGGAGCAGTGGGCAACGTGGTGATAGTAATTTGGGCATGTCACCTTGTTTTTCTTGGACACTGGGGTGATGGTGGTCTCCTTGAAGCAGGTGGGGACTACAGCCTGGGACAGGGACAGGTTGAAGATGTCAGAGAAGACCCCCACCAGCTGATCAGCACACACTCTGAGGATGCGGCCAGGGATGCCGTCTGGGCTGGCGGCTTTGTGAGTATTTACTCTTTTGAGAGTTTTCATAACATCAGCCTCGGTGAGCAAAAACATCTGGTTGAGCGGCAAGAGTCTTCCTGGATGGCTCGGTATTATCTGTTTCGAAGAGCGCATAGAATTTGTTAAGCTTGTCTGGAAGGCTTCGGTAGGCACCACAGCTGGCTTTGCCTTTGTAGTCTATGATAGTCTGTAGTCCTTGCCACATGCGTCGCGAGTCTGAGTTGTCGAACATCAATTCAAGTTTGAGTCTGCATGGTCTTTTTGGATCCCTAATGAATTTGCGGAGCTTGTACCTGCTTGCCTTGTATGCGTCCTGCGCCACTGAGTCATCGGGGTTCGTTCTGCTGACATTAAATGCTGCATTACAGGCTTTCAGCATGGTATGGATATGTCCATTCATCCAGGGTTTTTGGTTGGGGTATTTTCGGATCGTTATTGTGGGTAAAACATAATCAACACAATTCCCAATGAAGCCTGTGAATAACGATGTATCTTTGAATATATTCCAATCAGTATTCTCAAAATAGTCCTGCAGTATTGAGTCTGCCTCCTCTGTCCAGCGCATCACTATTCTCTGTGTTGGTGGCTGCCTCTTGAGTTGCTGCTGCTTGTAGGCGGGAGTAGGAACAGAGAGGCTTGATCTTAAGGGTAGGCTTTGTCAAAGAAGTGGGGCTTTAGGAGGGACTGAAAGATGGTCATGGACTCAGAGTCACAGATGGCTAGAGGGAGTTCCAGAGCCTAGGATCAACCCTAGAGAAGGCCATGTCACCGAAGCTCTGGAGCTGATGTTGGAGAAGTAGGCAGATCTAGCAGCACTGAGGGCATCTCTGTAGGTGACGAGGTGGAGTTTGTGGGCTTCAGCATGGTCAGTGAGCCCAGACTTCCTGCTCATGTGCTCCAGGCGGCCAGCTTGCATCAGGGAGCACATGTTGGTGATATTTTTGAAGAATTTGTTAAAAATGTGCTTGGTTAAAATGAATTCCCTCGGTATATGGTGGAGTCTGCATTTTAGCATCAGAAACTCACAGGTCAGGTGAACAGGAGATCAAGATTTTTTCAACTTCTGTACACCTTCGGTGAACCTTCGGTTTTTAAGTAACAAAAATTAGGGATACTTTTATACATTTAAAAATGTCCTCTATTGATTCAGGGAGCAATCACAATGAGAATACAAAACTTAATTGGTAAATTAGTTGCACAAATCTGACCAATCACATCATGTTTAGCTTTGCATTCCGATTATGATTGGTTGTTGAACTCATATAGGAGACCATTTGAAATATATAAAAGCCTCCTTAAGTTTTCATTCTGCGAACTCTGAAGGCCCGAAAAAACGTATCTGGTTTTAAATGGTCTCTGTGGCATCGATATGAGTCAGAAACATGAATTATCGTGTCAAAATTGACTACAAAGAATAAATAGGATCGCTTTGGCCAAAAAGTCACTCTCGTCCAAAACTGAGTTTTGTAAGTAAGTTACTGGAGCATGACATACTGGAGGGTTGGGTATAGATTACTTACAGTACCTGCCCACTTTAGCCAATGATGCCCAATTGTTCAGAGACAACACGTTGTGGTCTGCCTCCAGCTGCCATGTGGACATTTGTTGTCAAGTTTGCATATGGGTGAAACGCACGCACATTTCACTTATTATCAGCATTGTAAAGGTGGCAGGTAGCCTAGCGGTTAAGAGTGTTGGGCCAGTAACCGAGCTGTTGCTGGTTTGAATCCTTGAGCCGACTAGGTGAAAAATATTTACCCTTGAGCAAGGCACTTAACCCTAATTTCTCCTGTAAGTCACACTGGATACGAGTATCTGCTAAAGTACTTAAGTAGTACTTTAAAGTATTTTTTACTTAAATCGTTTTTTTGGGGTATCTGTACTTTACTGTTGTAATGAACACGATGGGAGACAGAGAGCGGGTTTCAAGCGCAGGGCACAGCAGGTGTTTATTGTAGAGGACCACAGGAGGAGGCAGGTATCTGGGTCCAGGGGCAGGCAGAAGGTCATACACAGGGGTCCAAAAAGGCAACAGTACAGGCAGGGAAAAGGCTAGTAACGTCATCCAGGAGATCAGGCAATAGGTTGATAATAGGAAATCCGATAGCCTAAAGTATAGGCAGGGAATAGGCATCGTTAGTGAGGCAGGCAAAAACTATCATACACGGGAGGATTGAATTACAGGGGAAAAAACAGTGCTCCGAATAGCAGTGTATCACAAAACAAACAATACCTTATAATGATGGGGTGCAAAGAACTGAACTAAATAGGTGTGATAATGACATACATGTGTGTGAACAGGTGATCAGAATTCAGGTGATTGGGATCTGGAGAGTGAGCTGAGTTCAGGGGATCTACGTGTTTGAGAGTGAGCTGGAAGCAGACTTTCCAACTATGCATATTTTGGAAAAGTTTTACTTCACTACATTCCAAAAGAAAATTATGTACTTTTTACTCCATATGTTTTCCCTGACACCCAAAAGTACTCATAACATTTTGAATGCTTAGCAGGACAGGAAAATGGTCCAATTCACACACTTTCAAGAGAACATCCCTGGTCATCTCTACTGCCGCTGATCTGGCGGACTCACTAAACACAAATTATTAGTTTGTAAATTATGTCTGTGTTGGATAGCCCCCTGGCTATCCGTAAATAAATTAAAAACACGAAAATTGTGCCGTCTGGTTTGCTTAATATAAGGAATTTCAAATTATTTATACTTTTACTTTTACAATTGATACTACTTAAGTATATTTTATCAATTACATTTACTTTGATACTTAAGTATATTTTAAACCAAATACTTTAGACTTTTACTCAAGTAGTATTTAACTGAGTGACTTTTACTTGAGTAATTTTCTATTACGGTTACTTTACTTTTACTCACATTCATTTGTTAAAAATACTAAAAACATAATTCCACTTTGACATTATGGGGTGACACAATCTCAATTTAATCAATTTTCAGGCTGTAACACACCAAAATTATATCTCAGCGATCTACTGACAGTTCTTCGGTTGTCATGGGAAAGTTTCTGCTCTGACATGCATTGTCAACTGAGGGACATTATATAGACAGGTGTGTTTATTTTTAAATCATGTCCAAACAATTGTGTTAGCCACAGATATATGCTGCCATGCCCATCAGGCATTGGCAAACACCTCAGACAGGCTGGACTCATAGACAGTAATCCGGGACACTCAAGTTAGTATGATACTGTATGTTACGTTTGGTATGGTTACATAAAAAATTAAAGGAGGGTGGTTGGTCGGAGCAGGGGTGGGTGGGCGTATAACGCGAACATCTAGCAATCCAAAGGTTTTGTGTTCAAATCTCATCACGGTCAACTTAAGAATGTTTGCTAATTACCAACTTTGAAAATATTTAGTACTTTTTAAGCTACTTTTCAATTACTTGGCATGTAACCTAACCCTAACCTTAACCCTGTAACCTAACTCTTAACCCTAACCTTAACCCTAACCTTAACAACATTAGCCACTTGGCTAACATTAGCATTAGCCACCTAGCTAATGTTAGCCATAACACATTGGAATTAGAAACATATCATACGTATTGAAAATTCACAACAGAATGTACAAATAGCAATTTATAACATATCATACAAATTGTAATTCGTAACATATCATACGTCGTGGATGATGGACATCAACAAATTAATACCATATCAAATGTAACATATCATACTAATTTGAGTGTCCCAGATTTTTGTTTACTATGTTACATCTACCCCTGAGTCCAGGTTGCGTCAGATGGGACAAAAGGTGATTACTAATAAGACAGTACATCACAAGTGTTTAGTAATATCATCCTTTCAATACATGTGTCAATCATCAATTGTTCCTCATTTTTCTACAGATGGGCAGGAGAGATGATTTTCCAATGGAGTTCTCTGACTGAAAGACAGGTTGATACTGATGTCTGAATTGAGAGAGACAACACACATCTCTTACTTTTTATCGTCTTTTGTTATTATTGAATCGAATGGTATTATCAATGGGGGGGGGGGGGGGCACTGCTTCTACAGCATTTTTGTGAAGTATGATTTATTCTACACGGAACTGTTACAATTGAAAGTTATCTAAACACTTTGTTTAGAATTTCTACATACGTTTATACATTTTACTTTTCTCATATTATTTTCTCATTTGCAAAAAAAAGGTCAGTAGCCTACAGAGTGGCATGAGAAGAGTGCCATCCTCCTGCATCTCACATTTGCCTGTAGTTATTTTGCCTGCCAGGATCGAGTGTCACCCCTTCTGCCACCTAACTGAACCTGTCTCTAACTGGTAATACATCACCCACTGGAGACTTGAAGACAGAACATCACTCAACCGTGCGTGTTAGACACCCAAATCCTTAGATTTGGCCAAATAGACAAGTCATGGCCGCTAGCATTTCTTAATGAGCAATGATGAAAAACAAGGCCAAATCAGGATGTGGAGTTGCCCTTCAATGTAGTTAAGAAGGATTTTTGGACTTGAAACCCAGTGAGATTCTGTTGCGAAGAAGAAAAAGCTGAAGTCAATATTAATAAAAAAATGTATTTAACCTTTATTTAACAAGGCAGGTCAGTTAAGAACAAATTATTATTTACAATAATGGCCTACCAAATGGCAAAAGGCCTCTTGCGGGTATGGGGGTTGGGATTAAAATATAAATAAAAATCTAGGACAAAACACACATCACGACATTACATAAAGAGAGAACTAAGATGACAACATAGCATGGCAGCAACACATGACAATACAGCATGGTAGCAACACAACATGACAACAACATGGTAGCAACACAACATGACAGCAGCACATCATGGTAGCAGCACAAAACAGGGTACAAACATTATTGGGCACAGACAACAGCACAAAGGGCAAGAAGGTAGAGATAACAATACATTAATACGACAATACAATATGACAAAGAAATATTTATCAATTCAATTACATAACAATACAGTTACAACATAAGACAAACAAGACAGCCTGTAGCAGGTTTATTATCAGCCTGGACTGCCTAGTGGTCACTGTTCTATTCTGCTGTCAAAAGACAGCGATCACTATCGGCTGTCCAGGCTGATCTATTATCAAAATATCTCCATCCATTCCATTATAGACTACTTTTTTGGCAATGTAATAGTGTCACCTTGTGGAATTGTAATTATTTGCACTACAAAATAGACACTACTGTGCTTGTTTATAAGTTATATGGTGACATATTGCTATAAAAGCTTATTATTGTAACATGTAGGCCTACACATTTTTTTGTTGAACTGAGTGTGTCTTACAACCTGTCAGAGGCAGCAAGATGCAATGCATCCAGCCTCCAGGAATGCCATGAGAAAAAGAAAATGTATGCCAGGGATGGGCAAAATCAGCAATCATCATGAGGGACCACAGTGGCTTGCAGGTCTGCATACCCACATCCATAACCACACATGCAGTCAGACCCGGCCCTAGCCTATTTGCTGCAACTCCGCACATTTTATCATAGAGCTGAGAGATAATTTAGCAATTTTATAACTAATTTCCTGCAATTCTACTCATTTTGCCATAGGGTGGACTGAAATTTTTGCAGTTTTGAATATGATATCAATTGGGTCCCCCAGTCGGTAATTTGACCATGTTTATTACAAGTTTAGATAGCTGGCAAGACTAATCAATATAAAAAATGTTAGCTGACATGGGCTAATTGAGTGACTGACATAACAAGATAAAAACTGCTGATACACATACAATTTCGAAATTGCAGATTCTGTATTCTACTATTCTAACTCTAAACATTAAGTTGAGACTGACTGAGTTATAAAAATAAAAAAACTAGACCTTGTGATAACTGGTAGGGAGAAACGGCCTCCCTGATCAGACGTTGCATGCATCAACCAATAGTTGAGTGTGATGCTTTCCTGGGCAGAGGACCTATTGTCACAGATGGGGGGTGATATGTGCCAGAATTAAGCTTGGGCAACTGTGCCACCGTGTGGCTGTCATCAACCATTGAACATCTGACTGACATGACATGATACCAACACTTTACTAACGTCTGCGTGACGCCTGAGTGTCACTAACATGTCGTCATACCAACGCCTTACTAACGTCTGCGTGACACCTGCGTGTTAATGAAAGTCATAAGGTGCATAGTTTCTATTTATATTAACTAAATCTCAACCATAAATGTTACATATGTACAGTTTTCCGTGCAAGTCGACATTCCTAGAAAAGATTATGTCCGATCTGTCTTTCCCTCAACACCTCATGGCATGGTATGTTATCTTATCTCACTGTATACAGATCTAAATGTTGTTAGCCAATCACAGACTGTGTTGTTACCAGTTTCCAATAGCCTACCTCAGACAGCCAAGAAGAGTTGTGTCCATGGCTTTCAGTTGAATACAGGAGTTTCATAGGCTTTCCCAGAAGGTTAGTGATATTTGGAATCCTTGGGATGTCCCTACCTTAATCAAATATAAATGTAAAATGGTTAAGTTTAGTGTTAGTTAAGGGTTATAGTTTAGGGTTTAGGGTTCAGGGTAGGGACGTCCGAAGGAATCCGGATAGCAGTGATCGCTCATAGAGTGAGAGATGGGCACGGTATTTGAGAGCTCGCCGGTGACAGAGACATTCATTTGTTTGTTTTTTTACAAGTAGCAGATGCAATTTTCGAGAGTGTCTGCCCCAGATATTTCCCTTAGAGATGATGAAAAGAATGACCAAGATGTCCTTAATCTAATTGAGGAGTAAGTAGGCTATATTTAAGTTGTGATATCGTTAGGAAATATTTAGGCCTACTGTGTTGATAAGGCAAATTTGGTTTATTTGAAAATAATTACTTTTTGTTGATAACGAGTTGGTAATGTATTGTCGAAAGCACGTAGGCAATATTATTTACTATGTCGATAGAGGAGTAGGCAAATGTACAATAGTAACATAATTTGATGTGCTAGTATTATTTATTTCATGGATGAATTAAATTGTAAATGAAAATATACACACGTGGTGCTATAGGATATAAACATACTTTACATTGTAATACACTACCCCTACATGCCATTGTGTGATGGAGGGTTTATTTTTCCACTGTCACTAGGTCTACACATTCACACTCAAACTGGATTGAATGGGGGATGCATAACTACTTTTCACTGAAGAAGTGAACGAGGTACGACATACAATTTCGATCGAAGACCTTAAAATCATGCCTGACAAGACCAATGAAATCATAACGGTATCCTAATATAGTGTGGATACAGGAGTAGCCTATTCTACAATAATGTTTGTATTATTTATCTAATTGATTAATGAATTTGTAAATGTGGATGGTACGCTACTTCATTCAATGATTACGGTATTGTACAAGGTAGATACAGGAGTAGCCTATAGTCTACAATAATAATGTCATTGAATGTGCTATAGTGTAACTTAATTCATTGATGAATGAAATTTTAAATGGGAATGGATAGGCTACTTCATTCAGTGAATACAGAATGTCTTGCTATCTCTGGGAGTATGTTAATGAAAGCTTTTCAGCTGTTGAACTATGGCAAGGTCGAACTAATTTCTAAATCTATCTTTCTTTTAGTCAAGAAGTGATGAGCCAGAGCAACCAATCAGCATCATTGTAGCTGTTCTACTCACCACGACACTGCTCTCCCTCCACAAGCAACCACATCCTCTTCTCCTGTTCAATTAAAATGCCACCACACTGAAAAGGACTGTACATAAATACCTCTGTGCCCATCTCATTGCAATATGATCCATCCAAGGGCAAAGCTGGACGCCTAAAATGTGAAAGATTGAACAAGTTGCTACAGTAGTGTGTGTGTGTGTGTGTGTGTGTGTGTGTGTGTGTGTGTGTGTGTGTGTGTGTGTGTATAGATGTAGTTCCAGGAAAAGACATGAGAAGATGGCAATGGAGATAGTGATGAAAGTGAGCGCATACAGTATAAAAAATAAAGACCCCTTGGGATCTAAAATGAGTGTGGGGTGCCCACTTGTGTCTCCTTTTTTGTCCGTTTGAGGATCCTACAGTCACCCCTGGTGGAGGTTCTTGGAACACTGCTATTTAAGTCTGAGCAGAGGTTGACAAAAACTTCAAAGGTGGTGGTGCTATTTTGTGTGTTATCCTGAATACCAGGCAGATGTTTGAGTACAGAATGAAATGGTGTAAACTTAACAGGCTAAACTTGTTGAGTACATTCTTTGAGAAAGGGGTTCCAACAGGGTCCTTTGGCTGTCCCCAAAGGAAAACACTTTTTTTGGTTCCAGGTAGAACCCTCTGTGGAATGGAGCCCAAAAGGGTTCTATCTAGACACAGAAGGGGTTCTTCCCTGGAACCAAAATAGGTTATCCCATGGGGACAGCGGAATAATCCTTTTAGTTTATAGATAACACCTTTTTAACTGAGTGTAGGCCTATATTACAGTGGTGGTTCTGTGGTTTCCTTTTTTTTTTAAAACATCATTGGTAGTGGGGAGTTAAGATAATCAGAAATACTAAGGAACATCCCCACTTTTAGCACATATTTGCAAGCAGGCAAAGTAACATTCTATGTGTGCTGAGGCATGTGTCACCACTCAACATTGACAGGACCGACAAAAAAAAATACATGCTCACATGCAAACAAAAGATAGCGTGTCTAACTTGCACCGTTATGCAATTATTAGGAGACTAGATACAAATAGCTTATCCTGGCTACAAATGTTCTGGCATTAATTCATTGAGGCAAAGCAGATCAGAGATGTCAAAGTGGTACCCAAGTATATACCATGTGTATATATGACACACACATATGTAAGGTCATATATTTTTTATGTTTTATTTGTTTTGTTAATTTATTGAGCCATCCCTTGTATAATTTTCTAGGCCTCCCAGGTATTTACATTAAATGTATGTATATGATTACTGCCGCTAGGGGAGCTGTGATGTCAATGGAGGTTTCTCTCTCTCAATCTTGGAGAATGACTACTACTGAAAACTAACATAACTCCGTCTCATCAATTTACCCATTAATTCAGTTATGTGTAAATGTGAAATATGACTCAGAATATTGAGGTAACATGGTTACAGTGGCTTGCGAAAGTATTCACCCCCTAGGCATTTTTCATATTTTGTTGCATTACAACCTGGAATTAAAATTGATTTTGGGGGGGGTTGTATCATTTGATTGACACAACATGCCTACCACTTTGAAGATGCAAAAAACTTTTTTTTTTGTGAAACAAACAAGAAATAAGACAAAAAAACAGAACATTTGAGCGTGCATAACTATCCACCCACCCAAAGTCATTACTTTGTAGAGTCACCTTTTGCAGCAATTACAGCTGCAAATATCTTGGGGTATGTCTCTATAAGCTTGGCACATCAAGCCACTGGGATTTTTGCCCATTCTTCAAGGCAAAACTGCTCCAGCTCCTTCAAGTTGGATGGGTTCCGCTGGTGTACAGCAATCTTTAAGTCATACCACAGATTCTGAATTGGATTCAGGTCTGGGCTTTGACTAGGCCATTCCAAGACATTTAAATGTTTCCCCTTAAACCATTCGAGTGTTGCTTTAGCAGTATGCTTAGGGTCATTGTCCTGCTGGAAGGTGAACCTTCGTCCCAGTCTCAAATCTCTGGAAGACTGAAACAGGTTTCCCCTCAAGAATTTCCCTGTATTTAACGTCATCCATCATTCCTTTAATTCTGACCAGTTTCCCAGTCCCTGCGGATGAAAAACATCCCCACAGCATGATTCTGCCACCACCGTGCTTCACTGTGGGGATGGTGTTCTCGGGTGATGAGAAGTGTTTGGTTTGCGCCAGACATAGTTTTTTCCTTGAATACCGAAAAGCTCAATTTTAGTCTCATCTAACCAGCGTACCTTCTTCCATATATTTGGGGAGTCTCCCACATGCCTTTTGGCAAACACCAAACATGTTTACTTATTTTTTTCTTTAAGCAATGGCTTTTTTCTGGCCACTCTTCCATAAAGCCCAGCTGTGTGGAGTGTATGGCTTAAAGTTGTCCTATGGACAGATAGTCCAGATAACCCAAACCTGATCTGTACTTCTCCACAACTTTGTCCCTGACCTGTTTGGAGAGTTCCTTGGTCTTCATGGTGCCGCTTGCTTGGTGGTGCCCCTTGCTTATCAATCAAATCAAATGTATTTATAAAGCCCTTATTACTTCAGCTGATGTCACCAAGTGCTGTACAGAAACCCAGCCTAAAACCCCAAACAGCAAGCAATGCAGGTGTAAAAGCACGGTGGCTAGGAAAAACTCCCTAGAAAGGCCAGAACCTACGAAGAAACCTAAAGAGGAACCAGGCTATGAGGGGTGGCCAGTCCTCTTCTGGCTTTGCCGGGTGCAGATTATAACAGACATGGCCAAGATGTTCAAATGTTCAAAGATGACCAGCAGGGTCAAATAATCATAATCACAGTTGTTGTCGAGGGTGCAACAGATCAGCACCTCAGGAGTAAACGTCAGTTGGCTTTTCATAGCTGATCATTCAGAGTATCTCTACTGCTCCTGCTGTCTCTAGAGAGTTGAAAACAGCAGGTCTGGGACAGGTAGCACGTCCAGTAGCTTAGAGGTGTTACAGACTCTGGGGCCTTTCAGAACAGGTGTATATATACTGAGATCATGTGACACTTAGATTGCACACAGGTGGACTTTATTTAACTAATTATGTGACTTCTGAAGGTAATTGGTTGCACTAGATCTTATTTAGGGGCTTCATAGCAAAGCGGGTGAATACATATGCACGCACCACTTTTCAATTTTTTATTGTTTTGAATTTTTTGAAACAAGTTCTTTTTTTCATTTCACTTCACCAATTTGGACTATTTTATGTATGTCCATTACATGAAATTCAAATAAAAATGCATTTCAATTACAGGTTGTAATGCAACAAAATAGCAAAAATGCCAAGGGGGATGAATACTTTTGCAAGGCACTGTAATTACATAGTCCATGACTTTGGTGATGTTTGAAGGCAATTGAAAGGAATTTTAACTGAGTGAAAAACTGTTTGGTATTTTCCCCATTGTAAGTAATGGAGTTTGGCTAGGTTGCTAATGGTTTACATGTAAGAGAAGGGATTAAGATGGCGTCCGAACTTTCTGTACTTTTTTTCAACAACATTTTAGATCCAATTATTATTATTTTGTATGAACAAAGGCTCAGTTTACTTTTGGTAATATATGTAAATATTTGATGTCACAATAAATTGTGTTAGTGTTAATATTTGTACGAAAATAGCGTTTAACCCGTTCGCTAGCTTGATGCTAACCAAATTTAGCTTGGCTAAGTGTTAGTTAGCTCTAGGCTAGTTAGTTTCAGTCATGTTAGCTTACATGTTAGTGATTCATTATGTAGTGGTTATAGCATTGTTTTGCATAGGCCTCCAGTAATTTAGAGTTTTTTCGAAATTGACATAGATAGTACAGTGAGTTATATATAATGTGAATGTGTAGATGTGTCAAAAGTCTAGGTGATGTGAGTAAGGCGAAGTCAGGCGCAGGACACAGAGATGAGTGATAACCGTAATTTTACTCAAAAACAATATTCCATGAAGGAGATAAATAATCCAGGTCACAAAACGAGACAACTTGACAAAAACAAACACGCACAAAACCAAGGGGGAAACCAGAGGGTAAAATAGGGAACAATGATTATGGAATGGAAACCAGGTGTGCATTTTATTTTATTTCACCTTTATTTAACCAGGTAGGCAAGTTGAGAACAAGTTCTCATTTACAATTGCGACCTGGCCAAGATAAAGCAAAGCAGTTCGACAACATACACAACACAGAGTTACACATGGAGTAAAACAAACATACAGTCAATAATACAGTACAAAAATAAGTCTATATACAATGTGAGCAAATGAGGTGAGATAAGGGAGGTAAAGGCAAAAAGGCCATGGTGGCAAAGTAAATACAATATAGCAAGTAAAACACTGGAATGGTAGATTTGTAGTAGAAGAAAGTGCAAAGTAGAAATAATGGGGTGCAAAGGAACAAAAAATATATATATAAATAAATACAGTAGGGGAAGCGGTAGTTGTTTGGGCTAAATTATAGATGGGCTATGTACAGGTGCATTGATCTGTGAGCTGCTCTGACAGCTGGTGCTTAAAGCTAGTGAGGGAGATAAGTGTTTCCAGTTTCAGAGATCTTTGTCGTTCGTTCCAGTCATTGGCAGCAGAGAACTGGAAGGAGAGACGGCCAAAGGAGGAATTGGCTTTGGGGGTGACCAGAGAGATATACCTGCTGGAGCGCGTGCTACAAGTGGGTGCTGCTATGGTGACCAGTGAGCGGAGATAAGGGGGGACTTTACCTAGCAGGGTCTTGTAGATGACCTGGAGCCAGTGGGTTTGGCGACGAATATGAAGCGAGGGCCAGCCAACGAGAGCGTACAGGTCGCAGTGGTGGGTAGTATATGGGGCTTTAGTGACAAAACGAATGGCACTGTGATAGACTGCATCCCGTTTGTTGAGCAGGGTATTGGAGGCTATTTTGTAAATGACATCGCCGAAGTCGAGGATCGGTAGGATGGTCAGTTTTACGCGGGTATGTTTGCAGCATGAGTGAAGGATGCTTTGTTGCGAAATAAGAAGCCAATTCTAGATTTAACTTTGGATTGGAGATGTTTGATGTGAGTCTGGAAGGAGAGTTTAACCAGACACCTAGGTATTTGTAGTTGTTCACATATTCTAAATCAGAGCCGTCCAGAGTAGTGATGCTGGACAGGCGGGCAGGTGCAGGCAGCGATCGGTTGAAGAGCATGCATTTAGTTTTACTTGTATTTAAGAGCAGTTGGAGGCCACGGAAGGAGAGTTGTATGGCATTGAAGCTCGTCTGGAGGGTTGTTAACACAGTGTCCAAAGAAGGGCCAGAAGTATACAGAATGGTGTCGTCTGCGTAGAGGTGGATCAGAGACTCACCAGCAGCAAGAGCGACATCATTGATATATACAGAGAAAAGAGTTGGCCCAAGAATTGAACCCTGTGTCACCCCCATAGAGACTACCAGAGGCCCGGACAACAGGCCCTCCGATTTGACACACTGAGCTCTATCAGAGAAGTAGTTGGTGAACCAGGCGAGGCAATCATTTGAGAAACCAAGGCTATTGAGTCTGCCGATGAGGATGTGGTGATTGACAGAGTCGAAAGCTTTGGCCAGGTCAATGAATACGGCAGCACAGTATTGTTTCTTATCGATGGCGGTTACGATATCGTTTAGAACCTTGAGCGTGGCTGAGGTGCTCCCATGACCAACTCTGAAACCAGATTGCGTAGCGGAAAAGGTGCGGTGGGATTCGAAATAGTCGGTAATCTGTTTGTTGACTTGGCTTTCGAAGACCTTAGAAAGGCAGGGTTGGATAGATATAGGTCTGTAGCATTTTGGGTCAAGAGTGTCCCCTCCTTTGAAGAGGGGGATGACAGCAGCTGCTTTCCAATCTTTGGGAATCTCAGACGACACGAAAGAGAGGTTGAACAGGCTAGTAATAAGGGTTGCAACAATTTCGGCAGATAATTTTAGAAAGAAAGGGTCCAGATTGTCTAGCCCGGCTGATTTGTAGGGGTCCAGATTTTGCAGCTCTTTCAGAACATTAGCTGAATGGATTTGGGAGAAGGATAAATGGGGAAGGCTTGGGCGAGTAGTTGTGTATAATGAAGACAAAACAAATCGAAAATGAAATGTGGATTGGTGGTGACTAGAAAACCGGTGTCGTCGACCGCCGAACGCCGCCCGAACAAGGAGAGGGACCAACTTCTGCAGAAGTCGTGACAAGATGTATGGTGACTCCAGGTTTTGATGAACTCCAGGTTTGGATAGGCAAGTCTCTTGACGGGTACAAGGAATGGTGGGAGGACAATCTAAAGGTAATTATCTTTGCATACAACAGCAGCGTCCAGGCCTCCAGAGTACTCACCCTATCGCCTGCTCTACGGACAGGAACGACAGCTGTTAACCTCTCTAGGCTAGGCGGGACGAATTCGTCCCACCTACGTAACAGCCACGGCTATCCTGTGGCGCGATTTTCAAAACCTTAAAAATCCTATTACTTCAATTTCTCAAACATATGACTATTTTACAGCCATTTAAAGATAAGACTCTCGTTAATCTAACCACACTGTCCGATTTCAAAAAGGCTTTACAACGAAAGCAAAACATTAGATTATGTCAGCAGAGTACCAAGCCAGAAATAATCAGACACCCATTTTTCAAGCCAGCATATAATGTCACCAAAACCCAGAAGACAGCTAAATGCAGCACTCACCTTTGATGATCTTCATCAGATGACAACCCTAGGACATTATGTTATACAATACATGCATGTTTTGTTCAATCAAGTTCATATTTATATCAAAAACCAGCTTTTTCCATTAGCATGTGACGTTCAGAACTAGCATACCCCCCGCAAACTTCTGGGGAATTCGCTAACATTTTACTAAATTACTCACGATAAACGTTCACAAAAAGCATAACAATTATTTTAAGAATTATAGATACAGACCTCCTCTATGCACTCGATATGTCCGATTTTAAAATAGCTTTTTGGTGAAAGCACATTTTGCAATATTCTAAGTACATAGCCCAGGCATCACGGGCTCGCTATTTAGACACCCGGCAAGTTTAGCACTCACCATAATCATATTTACTATTATAAAAATGTCATTACCTTTTGTTGTCTTCGTCAGAATACACACCCAGGACAGCTACTTCAATAACAAATGTTGGTTTGCTCCAAAATAATCCATCGTTATATCCGAATAGCGGCGTTTTGTTCGTGCGTTCCAGACACTATCCGAAATAGTAAAGAAGTGTCACGCGCTTGGCGCAATTCCTGACAATAAAATTCTAAGTATTCCATTACCGTACGTCGAAGCATGTCAACCGCTGTTTAAAATCAATTTTTACAACATTTTTCTCGTAGAAAAGCGATAATATTCCGACAGGGAATCTCCTTTTCGGCAAACAGAGGAAAAAATCCCAAAGGCGGGGGCGGTCGGGGTCACGCGCATAAGCTAGTGTCTCTTGATGGGCCACTTGAGAAAGGCGATAATGTGTTTCAGCCTGGGGCTGGGATGACGACATTCTGTTTTTTCCCGGGCTCTGAGAGCCTATGGAAGACGTGGGAAGTGTCACGTTAGAGCAGAGATCCTTAGTAAATGATAGAGATGGAAAAGAAGTTCAACAAATGGTCAGACAGGCCACTTCCTGTAAAGGAATCTCTTAGGTTTTGACCTGCCATTTGAGTTCTGTTATACTCACAGACACCATTCAAACAGTTTTAGAAAATTTAGGGTGTTTTCTATCCATATGTAATAAGTATATGCATATTCTAGTTACTGAGTAGGAGTGGTAACCAGATTAAATCGGGTATGTTTTTTATCCAGCCGTGTCAATGCTGCCCCCTAGCCCTAACAGGTTAACTGAGATAAACAATGCAATTGTATATACAATTATTGCATATACCGTGGTTAAAAAAAACGTGATTGACTTAGTGTTTGTCTATTGCTATTTTTGTATGACGTACTTTGAGATCATTGAAACTCCAACTGATGTGGTGGAAGTTGTCGAACCAGATCAGAACGCCTTCGAAGACCACCTTCAGGCATGGGCTGGAGGTTTTTGACCAGGTAAAATTTCTTGTCCGCTGTTAACCTGTTAGGGCTAGGGGGCAATATTGACATGGCTGGATAAAAAACGTACCCGATTTAAACTGGTTACTACTCCTGCCCAGTAACTAGAATATGCATATAATTATTGGCTTTGGATAGAAAACACCCTAAAGTTTCTAAAACTGTTTGAATGGTGTCTGTGAGTATAACAGAACTCATATGGCAGGCAAAACCTGAGAAGATTTCATGCAGGAAGTGGCCTGTCTGACAAGGTGTCGTTCTTCTTGCCTCTGTTTATTGAAGACTGAGGATCTCTGCTATAACGTGACACTTCCTACGGCTCCCATAGGCTCTCAGAAGGCGGCAAAAAGCTGAATCGTGGCTTTGCAGGCTCTGGCTGAAAAAAAGTAGCGCGTTTGGGTAGTGGCTGGTTACAGTACTGTGAGACTCAGGCGCGTGCCCGCGTCGATCGAATGCTTTGTTTTCTTTCCTCTGTTTACCTAAACGCAGATTCCCGGTCGGAATATTATCGCTTTTTTTACGAGAAAAATGGCATAAAAATGGATTTTAAACAGCGGTTGACATGCTTCGAAGTACGGTAATGGAATATTTAGAATTTTTTTGTCACGAATTGCGCCATGCTCGTGACCCTTATTTACACTTCGGATAGTGTCTTGAACGCACGAACAAAACGCCGCTATTTGGATATAACGATGGATTATTTTGGACCAAACCAACATTTGTTATTGAAGTAGCAGTCCTGGGAGTGCATTCTGACGAAGAACATCAAAGGTAATCAAACTTTTGTAATAGTAAATCTGACTTTGGTCAGGGCTAAACTTGGTGGGTGTCTAAATAGCTAGCCGTGATGGCTGGGCTATCTACTGAGAATATTGCAAAATGTGCTTTCACCGAAAAGCTATTTTAAAATCGGACACCTCGATTGCACAAAGGAGTTCTGTATCTATAATTCTTAAAATAATTTATATTTTTGTGAACATTTATAGTGAGTAATTTAGTAAATTCACCGGAGGTTTGCGGGGGGTATGCTAGTTCTGAACGTCACATGCTAATGTAAAAAGCTGGTTTTTGATATAAATATGAACTTGATTGAACAAAACATGCATGTATTGTATAACATAATGTCCTAGGTGTGTCATCTGATGAAGATAATCAAAGGTTAGTGCTGCATTTAGCTGTCTTCTGGGTTTTTGTGACATTATATGCTAGCTTGAAAAATGGGTGTCTGATTATTTCTGGCTGGGTACTCTGCTGACATAATCTAATGTTTTGCTTTCGTTGTAAAGCCTTTTTGAAATCGGACAGTGTGGTTAATATGACATTTGGAAAAGTCAGGATCCTAGTCAGGCTATTAATTGTCAAATCCAGATAAAATATAGGTCTTCATGTGTATCAAATCTGTTGGTAATCATGTCATTGATTTACAATGACAAACAGCTGAAATGTTTAGGCTTCATCATGATCTGTGATCAAAACAGGCTGGGGTGTTTTCAGTTCCGTTTAGGCTAAGGTTATGCTTAAGAAAGCAACTGCACTGAAATGAATAGCCTGATTCAATGGGATTCTATGGAATAAAAACGTTTTTTTATCTGTTAAGCTGTTTGGTCTATGCATAGACCCATGTAAGTGTCACGTGACGTGAATGTGTTGTCGGCACTTAAATGCCTTAGAAAAAAGATGTTAGGTGACATGGTGAGAGGTAGAAGTAGCGTCACGAGGCTTAATTCTGGCACTTATCACCCCCTATAGTAACCTGTAGAGCTCGATGCTGTTGATGTCAGCAAGGTACTAGAACTCCACTCATGCAGGCGTGGCCAAACGTCTCGCGGGTCTCTGAAAAGCGCTTTTTTTGTTCAACGCGAACTATTTTTAAAATCGACAAACTGCTGAAATGAATAACGTTTTACTATTATCGTGAACATTTAAACGAGAGGGGAATTTATATGGTATTTAAGTCTACTTACGGAGCTTTAGCAAAGTCGTGTTCACATGCTTTGAACAAATTAATTGTTGAAAGGGCGTGATGAGGGACCGCCTTGGCGATTTGACAGCGGTGAGTATCACTATCAGAGAGAATGGAAATAGCTAGTTAACATTTCTATCTAGAAACTAGGACGTCTGCTTTGCGTTTCTTTTTCCTTCTCACTTTAAGTTTCAGTTGAAAATGATTGTTTCTGTCGAGTCATTTCGAGTCAACTACGACTCTTGTCTGTTACAGTACAGTAGCTGTAGGCTTTATCGAACTTTAGCATAAAATTAGCGAACTGTTGTTATTGTCGGTTTCTTCGATGTCAACAGGTGTACTGTACGATAACTATCTTCGGTATATATGTTAGCCTTTTAATCCGTGTGCCAGCCAGGTAGGTTAGTGTAATGTAGGCCTACACCTAACTACTATTGTCAATGTTACATTTAATTTATTAGGAACTGTTCTATTGTGTTTCTTGTACCTATAAATGGGTTGGTAAAGGTTATTGATGCCTTACACTATGACTCCAAAGGTTGTCTCCTTTTTTGTCTTTTTTAAACTTTGTTACCCAAGGCTATTCTAATGTGAGTAGTGTTATATTTTAGGAATTATTTTATTCTCCCTCTGGCATTATACTTCACAATGGTAGGACTGTGCAGTTCATTTTTCACAATGGGGTGCTGAAATAACATGTAATTGGCATGGCAGGCCTAGTATTTTCTTTGGTTACATAGGCCTTCCACTGATCAGACAATTATTTTCACAGAACAGCAACAATAATCCTTTTAATGTGGATGATGATGATGGCACCGTCACAGTGGATAACAATTCCCACAGGGACGACTTCTTGAAACAGGTAGTCTACTTGGAGCTGTATGTTTGCATAGTCACGTGTCTTCTCTAGCTCTGTTTGCCAAAGACTGTAGCCAATGTGTGTTAAAAATATATTCTGTTTCTTGTTGACTGTTGATTCCTTTCAAATGTCAGTGTAACCCTCAGTGAGGGTAATACAATGTTTTGATTATAAAAGGCTCTTTGTTGTGTGTAGACTAATGTGACATGTTGTGTTTGGAAGGTGGGGGAGGTGCGGCGTCTCATCGACAAGATCTCTTTCCAGGTAGATGAAGTGGTGAAGAAACACAGCGCTATCCTCTCTGCCCCCAACCCTGAGGAGAGTGAGTATGGCCTCCTCACAGCTGCACACATTCACCCAAATTATCTTAAAATGTGAAAAGTACAGGAAAACCACATTTTAATGAAAACGGTTCCTCTCCAGGACGTTGTCCAGTCTGGGGGGAAAAGTCACATATTAAATACAAATGAGCCAGGCAGGAAACACTGCCTATAACTCCAGCCCAACGACCCTGCCCGTTTCCTCTAATAGTCATCTGTTATTACTGGATTAGGGAAGTGCCAGACAACCTTTGGCTGCCAACAACATATTTTTTTTATTGCTTAAATGCTTCATATGTTTTCTGATGGAAATGGACGTCGATTTCACATTGAGAAATCTGCAGTCATATCTAGGCATGAACATTCTATTCTACGATGGCTCCAACAGAATAGCCTGCATTGGACTGAATGATATGAATATAAATATTATACAGCACTGTGGTGGAAGGCCAGGTCAATATGCCACCAACAGATTATAGATGCTCCCAGAACAGTTGTAAAAGGCAGCTTGTAGTGACTTCAATTGGCACCTCTGACCAGTCACTCACTGCCTTTGATGTGCTGTCTCTGTTTCTCCCTTCAGGCACCAAAGATGAACTGGAGCAGCTCACCAATGAAATCAAGAGGAACGCCAACACAGTGCGGGCCAAGTTAAAAAGTGAGTTCAGAATAAATCAGTTAGACTGTTAAGGTAGGGTATGAATGAAATAATATGTAAGCGGGTGAACTAGAGAGAACTACATACTGAGCTTGGGAACACTTCCCTCAATTCAGAGGGAGTTTAGTTTATAAGGGAGATTTGACTTGCAAATTAGCTGTATGTACGGGAAAGCTACTACTGCACACCTTGTCATAGGTAAACACATGGCTGGAATAGCTTGACCCCCACTGCTAACAATATAGACACACCTCTACATACAGATATCTTATCTAACTGCCTTTGCGTGTATGGGAATATGTTAGGATGATGCATACATTTGTAAGTTGGACTAATTGTTTGCTTTCATATGCAAGTGTATGTTTGGGGTGAGTTTGAGTAATGTATTTATGCATACAGTGTGTGTATGCATTAGGTAATACACTGAGTGTTCAAAACATTAGGAACACCTGCTCTTTCCAAGAAAAGACTGACCAGTTGAAAGCTATGATCTCTTATTGATGTTACCTGTTAAATCCACTTCAATCATTGTAGATGAAGGGGAGGAGACAGGTTAAAGAAGCCTTGATACAATTGAGACATTCTGTATGTGTGTCATTAAGGGTGAATGTGCAAGACAAAATATTTAAATTCATTTGAATGGGAGATGTTAGTAGGTGCCAGGCACACCAGTTTGAGTGTGTCAAGAACTGCAACGCTGCTGGGTTTTCACACTCAACAATTTCCCGTGTACATCTAGAATGGTCCACCACCCAAAGGACATCCAGCCAACTTGACACAACTGTGGGAAGTATTGGAGTCAACATGGGCCAGCATCCCTATGGAATGCTTTTGAGACCTTGAATATTCCATGCCCTGATGGCTGTTCTGAGGGCAAAAGGGGGTGCAATTCAATATTAGGAAGGTGGTCCTAATGTTTTGTACACTCGGTGTATATTGCGTCACGCTGACCGGGCCTTGCTGTGTGTTGGCAGCCATGCAGGACAGCCTGCCTGAGGATGAGAATGCAAACACAGCCTCTGTGGACCAGCGCATCCAGACAAACCAGGTCAGAGCTGGACCACATGTTAACTACAATACATTTGTTTGTCAGACATAGACCCTAATGGAGTCCTCTGTGTGTGTCGTTTGTCTCCCCACCTTCAGCACACAAATCTGATGCGCTGGTTTGTAGATGTCATGACGGTGTACAACGAGACCCAGATGTCCTTCAGGGAGAGGTGCAAAGGACGGATTCAGAGACAGCTGGAGATCAGTAAGTGCTAGGGTTGCGCGCACAGAGAGAGAAACATTACCTTCTTAGCCTGGACAGCCACCTGTTTTCTGTGTGCTGTACATCTTTATCAGCAAACAGGAGTGTTCTGAGAGGGGGAGAAATACCCTGGCCACGCCCCTGGATTACAGAAAAGGGAGCTTGCAACAGGAGACACCTGTGTTTAGTGTTGCCTTAGCAATGGTTTGCAGGGTTGTCTAGGGGAGGGGTTGCAATATATGTAGTCAGGTGACCAGAGGAACAGGAGGTGTGCTCTTTAGTAACTGGTCTGCTGTTGGTGACCCCTTGTAGTTAATTTGTGAAATACATTTTCAAATGTTTCTTTTTTGAAGCTGGGAAAGTGACCACTGATGAGGAGCTGGAGGAGATTCTGCACAGTGAAAATCCTGCCATCTTTACTTCTGATGTGAGTGGCATATTCTTAGAACACTCATGTATCACTTTACACTAATAAATCAAGAGATAAAAGTGAATTTAATTCTTGCACTCATTTCCTTCTACACGGTTACAGCTTTGTGGATTATTTTGCCACATCATAAAATGTCTCCTGTACCTTTTCCTCCCTGTACAGATCATCTCCGACTCCCAGATCACGCGCCAGGCTCTGAATGAGATCGAGTCTCGCCATAAGGACATCATCCGCCTGGAGTCCAGCATCAGGGAGCTCCACGAGATGTTTGTTGACATGGCCATGCTGGTGGAGACTCAGGTGAGATGGATGTCACAAAGGGAAAAATGACTTGTGTATAAATCCTCTATCCTATATAATCACATTTGTCAATGTAATAAGCATATACAAATTGAATTAAGGTTTCAAAGATCCTCTGTATTGTGATCTGTGTGTCCAATAGGGGGAGATGATCAACAACATAGAGAAGAACGTGAGCAGTGCAGCCGAGTACATCGGCGTGGCCAAAGTGGAAACCAAGAAGGCAGTGCGGTACCAGAAAGCGGCGCGCAGGGTAAGACTTTTCCCCCGTTTCCCCAGCCTTTTCAAGAGCAACACCACCGCCGTCCCCAACGAACCAAAACCCACCGCTGTCAAATGAGCCGGTATAACCATAGCTTGTCCTGCTGCCACTGAACATGCCATTCAAGTTAGCACTGTGAATGAAGCTAACATCCCGTTCAAGGTCAGCCAATCATATGTAATGCTGTGAAGCTAATGTCGCACGCCTGACATTTTTATTAGATTTATCACCGAGCACCTAATCTCTCTCAGGCGCCTAATGTCACATTTGATGAAGGGAAGACGCTATCACACCATAGAGCGTCCCGACAGGTTAAGCACTGAACTGCTACGCAAACTGCCTGTAGAAAGTGCAAACGGTGAAATGTTAGCCATGGCCCTTGCCTCTGTTTCTGTGTGATGTTTGTGCTATTAACATGTAATGACCATTGGAAATAAATGTGACTTGCAATTAAAACAGATATTTTTATTTTTATTAATGCATGTTTGGCCTAGTACACACTATTTTGACATAAAGCCTAACATTGTGCTTCTTTTTTGTTTTGGCAGAAGTATGTCATAATTGCCATAGTCGTGGTGATCCTGCTTGCTGTAATCGCACTTATCGTTGGTTTGTCTGTGGGTCTATAACTGCCCTCAACCGCACAGCCTTAGGTAATTACTACTGATCTACACAGACAAACACTGTCTGTCATGATTTAAAACACACGTAGACAAATACTGTCATGTCCTATAGCAGTTTGCATTTAACTCTCTAAATGCAGTCCCGTTAGTCAAATACTGAATGGTTTATTACTATGGCAACCTATACGTAAGACTGTCCACCCCTGGCCTGTGGGCTATAGGAAGTAAGGGCCCTGAATTTTTCCTTTTTTTTTTTTAAAATGTATCTTTTAGTTCTTAATTCATTGCTTTTAAAAAAAAAAAATTCATGACAGACTATACTATGTATTTGGACAATGCAGCTGATTCAATTTTCCTTTTGTTCCCCACTCCTTTTCCTGGACAGCTCTTCTTTTTCACAGAAAATGCTTTATCTTGCTATCGGCGGGGTTGTTGGTGTCATCGTTTTAGCCATTATTATGGGGTTGAGTGTCTCATAGTGATTTGTCCAAGCCCCCCCCCCCAAAAAAAAACCCTCAACCTAAATCAAAAATTATCAATGTATGATCACTCTCAACCTCATTCTTCCATCTGAAATATCTACCATGACCACTACTGCTTTGCTGGGTGAAGTGACTCCTCTCTCATGGAGTGAGTAAAGGCTCCAATGAGGAGTTTCTGCTGTGCTTTTCAGAGGAAGAAGACAACAACTCTGCACCTGCAGTATCAACCAGAGGGTGGTGCTGAATCTCCTGATTCACTCCTAAACCTTTTCAACCAAACATGCACTATGCACTTTTGAGAGATACACACAGCATATGTTTCACTATCCTTGTGAAGACCTAAAATTGATTTCCATTCTAACTCTTATCCTTAATTCTAACCCTAAACCTAAGCCTTAAATAGCCTTTGTCCTTGTGGGGACCTGGGAAATGTCCCCGCAAGGGAGAATTGTGCTTGTTTTACGATCCTTTTGGGGATTTCTGGTAACCATGAGAGGGAACTCTCTATCTCTAACTCACAGAGCCTACACTCAGTTTACTTATAACCTCTGGTATTCTTTGAAATGGCATCAGTAAATCCCAGTTATGTTTGTTTGTATTCCCTCTCCTGAATTGGTTGGATGTACTCCCTACTTGAAGATGTTCTATCAATTAATGTATGGCTGTTTCTTTGTGCCTCTTACATTTTGAGCTCCAGAGCTTTATCAAATATCTTTACACAACTGAACTTTGCACATTTATATTTTCAAGTTTTGTAGAATTTATTTTTGTAGTCACCTGAACATGTATCCAGTGTTACTCGTTATTTATTTGTGCTGTATTTTTGTTACCAGCTGTGATAATGAACTTGATAATGATATGACATTGCTGACGGAGTGCTTGCAGAGTTGAGACAAACATCATATTATACTACTGCACCTGTTTATAAGATTATAGTTCCATGCACAAAACATGAAGCTCACACTAGCTATTGAGCACAGTGGATGTAATTTAGCCAAGTGTTGCAGAATTCATTTAGGAAGGTGGGAATGGTGTCAGGACACATGTTTTATTCTGCCTGTGGTTTTGTTCAAGTACCTTATGACAACGTTAACCACAGCACTGTCCAACTCTGCAAGAGATGACATCACTTGTCTAAAGTGAATCCAGCTGATTGATATGTGAAGTGTCTTTATATGTTCTTTCACTTCAAAAGTATCTATGATAGCCAACCAAGAGAGAGCAAAAATAAAGCGTTGTGTAAAAGCTTTCCTGTATAGTTCATGTCAATCCTGCTGTTTCAATGAAATCAAATGATCTTAATTTGAACATGTTTTGAGCAAAGTGAGGTTGATATTGCTACTCATCCATGTATAACTTTAACTCCTTCTGCCTCAATGAAAAGCTGTTGGTCACTGAAGAATCAAAGGAGCTGAACAATTATCCATTCTGGCTCCTGTCCTGGCTTTTACACTATACAACCATCTCCCTTACCCCCTCGCCCTCTAGTGAAGGTATCAGCAGCTCTAGCCCATGTATCCAAACACACTTACAGGAGGAGAGCGGGTATTTGTCTGTGGAGGCTGGTGGGAGGAGCTATAGGAGGACAGGCTCATTGTAATGGCTGGAATGGAATACATGGAACCACATGTTTGACTCTGTTCCTTTTATCCCATTACAATGAGCCTGTCCTATAGCTCCTCCCACCAGCCTCCACTGGTATTTATAGTGTCACAGTCCTCACCAGGAGAGACGGAGAGACAGAACCTGCGCAGCTAAGTCTAGTGACTATTTATAGATCCCACCTCATTAGACCTATTCTCATCCTATATCCTTGTAATTTAAGGTGTGGAACCTTTCTGCTTTCAATAGGACATGGTGTTATGAACAATAATTGAAGCTGCCACTTGTTCCAGTGTGTTGTACTGAATGTTGTTACAGCCCATGTCTATACTTTTGATATTGTAGAAGATGTCAGTAGGGATCACGATGACTATCTTTGACTATGACCTGAAGCCTCATGAGTTCTGGTGATACCGGCATGGGGACAGTTTCTCTACTGGCTATGATCACAGGTGAGATTCCCCTCTAGAGTCACTGTTCTCATTTTCTCATCCCTCTCTTCTGCTCCTGCTGTATATGTGCCATATGGCCACACAGCAAGCAGCTCCGGGTGCAATAATGCTGGGACGAGAAAGACAACACATTGGGCTGTGTTTCAAGAATACAGATCTAATGAGAATCTCCTGCATTAGCACGTACCAACACACACCATAGGAACCATGGAAACTACTGAACCTGCTGTGTTATCTCTGGAGGCACGACACATTCAGACATGCAAATATTCACTCATTTGTATTTAGCTGGATACATGCAGCGATCTGCACACTACATCTTACATTTGACCTTTCTGCCACACAGCTGCCTTTATTACATGACTAAGGAGGACCAGACTAACTGATATCAAAAGAATACACTGCCAAGGAATGTCGGGTCATCTGCAGCAAAGAAGAGAGAAGAGAGTATAGGGAAAAAGAGTTGATTGCCACTGTCCGAGGTAAGACAATTTGAAAAAAACATGGGAATCCATCCTCTGAGGTAATTATTTGTATGTCTATACTGAACAAAAATATACATGTAACATGTAAAGTAGTAGTCCCATGTTTCATGAGCTGAAATAAAAGAGAGCAGAAATTTTCCATATGCACAGAAAGCTTATTGCTCACATTTTGTGCACAAATTTGTTTACATCCCTGTTAGTGAGCATTTTTCCTTTGCCAAGATAAACCTGACAGGTGTAGCATATCAAAGAGATGATTTAACAGCATAATCATTATACAGTTGCACCTTCTGCTGGGGACAATAAAAGAGCACTCTAAAATGCAGTTTTGTGTCTTAACACAATGCCACAGATGTATTTTTAGGGAGTTGTCCACCAGAGCTGTTGCCAGAGAATTTAATGTTAATTTCTCTACCATATGCCTACACTAATGTCGTTGTACCTTTATTTAACTAGACAAGTCAGTTAAGAACAAATTCTTATTTTCAATGACAGCCTAGGAACAGTGGGTTAACTGCCTTGTTCAGGGGCAGAACGACAGATTTGTACCTTGTCAGCTCGGGGATTCGATCTTGCAACATTTCAGTTACTAGTCCAACACTCTAACCACTAGGCTACACTGTCCAACTGGCTTCACAAACGCAGACCATGTGTAACCTCACCATTCCAGGACCTTCACATCCTGCTTCTTCACCTGCAGGATAATCTGAGACCAGCCACCTGGACAGCTGATGAAACTGAGGAGTATTTCTGTCTGTAGTAAAGCCCTTTCGTGGTGAAAAAACTATTCTGATTGGCAGGTCCTGGCTCCCCAGTGGGTGGGCCTATACCCTCCCAGGCCCCCCCATGGCTGCGACCCTGCCCAGTCATGTGAAACCCATAGATTAGGGCCAAATTAATTTATTTAAATTGACTGATTGTCAGTAACTCAGTGAAATTGTTGCATGTTGCGTTTTATATTTTTGTTTAGTATATGATACCAACTACACGGTTGGAGAACAGTCAACACAAAGTGTACATGAGCATTTATCAAATTTAAATCAAATCAAATTTATTTTTATATAGCCCTTCGTACATCAGCTGATATTCTCAAAGTGCTGTACAGAAACCCAGCCTAAAACCCCAAACAGCAAGCAAAGCATGTGAAAGAAGCACGGTGGCTAGGAAAAACTCCCTAGGAAAAACTCCCTAGAAAGGCCAAAAACCTAGGAAGAAACCTAGAGAGGAACCAGGCTATGAGGGGTGGCCAGTCCTCTTCTGGCTGTGCAGGGTGGATATTATAACAGAACATGGTCAAAATGTTAAAATGTTAAAATGTTCATAAATGACCAGCATGGTCAAATAATAATAATCATAGTAGTTGTCGAGGGTGCAACAAGCACGTCCGGTGAACAGGTCAGGGTTCCATAGCCGCAGGCAGAACAGTTGAAACTGGAGCAGCAGCACGGCCAGGTGGACTGGGGACAGCAAGGAGTCATCATACCAGGTAGTCCTGAGGCATGGTCCTAGGGCTCAGGTCCTCCGAGAGAAAGACAGAAAGAGAGAAAGAGAGAATTAGAGAGAGCATATTTAAATACACACAGGACACCGGATAAGACAAGAGAAATACTCCAGATGTAACAGACTGACCCTAGCCCCCCGACACATAAACTACTGCAGCATAAATACTGGAGGCTGAGACAGGAGGGATCAGAAGACACTGTGGCCCCATCCGATGATACCCCCGGACAGGGCCAAACAGGCAGGATATAACCCCACCCACTTTGCCAAAGCACAGCCCCCACACCACTAGAGGGATGTCTCCAACCACCAACTTACCGTCCTAAGACAAGGCCGAGTATAGCCCACAACGATCTCCGCCATGGCACAACCCAAGGGGGGGGGGGGGCGCCAACCCAGACAGGAAGACCACGTCAGTGACTCAACCCACTCAAGTGACGCACCCCTCCCATGGACGGCATGGAAGAACACCAGTAGGCCAGTGACTCAGCCTCTGTAAAAGGGTTAGAGGCAGAGAATTCCAGTGGAAAGAGGGGAACCGGCAAGGCAGAGACAGCAAGGGCGGTTCGTTGCTCCAGCCTTTCCGTTCACCTTCACACTCCTGGGCCAGACTATACTTAATCATAGGACCTACTGAAGAGATAAGTCTTCAGTAAAGACTTAAAGGTTGAGACTGAGTCTGCGTCTCTCACATTGGTAGGCAGACCATTCCATAAAAATGGAGCTCTATAGGAGAAAGCCCTACCTCCAGCCGTTTGCTTAGAAATTCTAGGGACAATTAGGAGGCCTGCGTCTTGTGACCGTAGCGTACGTGTAGGTATGTACGGCAGGACCAAATCGGAAAGATAGGTAGGAGCAAGCCCATGTAATGCTTTGTAGGTTAGCAGTAAAACCTTGAAATCAGCCCTTGCCTTAACAGGAAGCCAGTGTAGGGAGGCTAACACTGGAGTAATATGATCAAATTTTTTGGTTCTAGTCAGGATTCTAGCAGCCGTATTTAGCACTAACTGAAGTTTATTTAGTGCTTTATCCGGGTAGCCGGAAAGTAGAGCATTGCAGTAGTCCAGCCTAGAAGTAACAAAAGCATGGATTAATTTTTCTGCGTCATTTTTGGACAGAAAATTTCTGATTTTTGCAATGTTACGTAGATGGAAAAAAGCTGTCCTTGAAACAGTCTTGATATGTTCTTCAAAAGAGAGATCAGGGTCCAGAGTAACGCCGAGGTCCTTCACAGTTTTATTTGAGACGACTGTACAACCATCCAGATTAATTGTCAGATTCAACAGAAGATCTCTTTGTTTCTTGGGACCTAGAACAAGCATCTCTGTTTTGTCCGAGTTTAAAAGTAGAAAGTTTGCAGCCATCCACTTCTTTATGTCTGAAACACAGGCTTCTAGCGAGGGCAATTTTGGGGCTTCACCATGTTTCATTGAAATGTACAGCTGTGTGTCGTCTGCATAGCAGTGAAATTTAACATTATGTTTTCGAATGACATCCCCAAGAGGTAAAATATATAGTGAAAACAATAGTGGTCCTAAAACGGAACCTTGAGGAACACCGAAATTTACAATTGATTTGTCAGAGGACAAACCATTCACAGAGACAAACTGATATCTTTCCGACAGATAAGATCTAAACCAGGCCAGAACTTGTCCATGTAGACCAATTTGGGTTTCCAATCTCTCCAAAAGAATGTGGTGATCGATGGTATCAAAAGCGGCACTAAGATCTAGGAGCACGAGGACAGATGCAGAGCCTCGGTCTGACGTCATTAAAAGGTCATTTACCACCTTCACAAGTGCAGTCTCAGTGCTATGATGGGGTCTAAAACCAGACTGAAGCGTTTCGTATACATTGTTTGTCTTCAGGAAGGCAGTCAGTTGCTGTGCAACAGCTTTTTCTAAAATTTTGGAGAGGAATGGAAGATTCGATATAGGCCGATAGTTTTTTATAATTTCTGGATCAAGATTCGGCTTTTTCAAGAGAGGCTTTATTACTGCCACTTTTAGTGAGCTTGGTACACATCCGGTGGATAGAGAGCCGTTTATTATGTTCAACATAGGAGGGCCAAGCACAGGAAGCAGCTCTTTCAGTAGTTTAGTTGGAATAGGGTCCAGTATGCAGCTTGAGGGTTTGGAGGCCATGATTATTTTCATCATTGCATCAAGAGATATAGTACTAAAACACTTTAGTATCTCCCTTGATCCTAGGTCCTGGCAGAGTTGTGCAGACTCAGGACAATGGAGCTTTGGAGGAATACCCAGATTTAAAGAGGAGTCTGTAATTTGCTTTCTAATGATCATGATCTTTTCCTCAAAGAAGTTCATAAATTTATTACTGCTGAAGTGAAAGCCATCCTCCATTTGCGAAGGCTGCTTTTTAGTTAGCTTTGCGACAGTATCAAAAAGAAATTTCGGATTGTTCTTATTTTCCTCAATTAAGTTGGAAAAATAGGATGATCGAGCAGCAGTAAGGGCTCTTCGATACTGCACGGTACTGTCTTTCATGAACACTACATGACCAATAATATGTGGACACTTGCTCAAACATCTCATTCCAAAATCATGGGCATTAATATGGTGTTGGTCCCCCCCTTTGCTGCTATAATAGCCTCCACTCTTCTGGGAAGGCTTTCCAATAGATGTTGGAACATTGCTGCGGGGTCTAGTGAGGTCGAGCACTGATGTTGGGCGATTAGGTCTGGCTCGCAGTCGGTGTTCCAATTAATCTCAAAGGTGTTTGATGGGGTTGAGGTCAGGGCTCTGTGCAGGCCAGTCGAGTTCTTCCACACAAGTGTCAACAAACCATTTCTTTATGGACCTCGCTTTGTGTATGGGGGCATTGTCATTCTGAAACAGGAAAGGGCCTTCCCCAAACTGTTGCCACAAAGTTGGAAGCACAGAATTGTCTAGAATGTCATTGTATGCTGTAGTGTTAAGATTTCCCTTCACTGGAACTAAGGGGCCAAGCCCGAACCATTATTCCTCCTCCACCAAACTTTACAGTTGGCTCTATGCATTGGGGTAGGTCATGTTCTCCTGGCATCCGACAAACCAAGATTTGTCCGTCAGACTGCCAGATGATGAAGCGTGATTCATCACTCCAGAGAACGTGTTTCCACTGCCCCAATGGCGGTGAGCTTTACACCATTCCAGCCGACACTTGTTGATATTAAGCTTGTGTGCGGCTGTTTGGCCATGGAAACCCATTTCATGAAGCTCCCGACGAACAGTTATTGTGCTGACTTTGCTTCCAGAGGCAGTTTGGAACTCGGTAGTGAGTTTTGCAATTGAGGACATACGATTTTTACATGCTTCAGCAATTTGTGGTCCCGTTCTGTGAGCTTATGTGGCCTACCACTTTGTGGCTGAGCCGTTGTTGCACCTAGACATTTCCACTTCACAATAACAACACTTACAGTTAACCGGGGCAGCTCTAGCAGGGCACAAATTTGACGAAATGACTTGTTGTACAGGTGGCATCCTATGACGGTGCCACGTTGAAAGTCACTGAGCTCTTCAGTAATGCCATTCTAGTGCCAATGTTTGTCTATGGAGATTGCATGGCGTTGTGCTCAATTTTATACTCCTGTCAGCAAAGGGTGTGGCTGAAATAGCCAAATCTACTAATTTGAAGGGGTGTCCACATGCTTTTGTAGTGTGGTGTATGTATGAACATCATTGCTTTTCCATTCTTATTATCTAAACGTAGAATGAAAATATACATGAATCAGGGGTAGGTATCATTGTTTTTTCTATTTTGTGAAAATCCTGCCTATAAATAACAACACAAGTGCTAATTGGTGGGTTGCGAGGGGGCAAGGGGTGGGTTGCTGTGGGGACATTCATGTCTCATGCCTACAACAATAGACCATGGTCGTGTTCAGCAGGCATAACATGGGGACTAATTTGAAATGTAATG
Source organism: Salmo salar (assembly GCF_965601325.2). NCBI lineage: Eukaryota > Metazoa > Chordata > Actinopteri > Salmoniformes > Salmonidae > Salmo > Salmo salar. Next base: position 92,891,132 of record NC_138301.1, read on the forward strand.
AGGTAAGCATTTCATTTCCTGCCGTTTTGAAAACAACCCCGAGCTCTCTGTTTCTTCTTCTCCCTGCAGCAATACAAAAGCTCTCCAAGGTGAGTCATTAAGAAGCTGTGAGGTGTGTATGAATTTGGCAGAGTATGTGTGTTTGTGTGTGTGCGTGCATGTTCAAGATTTAAAGGGAAGGCAGTCTGCTTTGGTTTGGGATAACAGGACAGCTCTCCTCTAAGGCACCTTTTTTTAAGGCCACAAAATATTGGCATCTATTCTAGGCTAAAGAGTCAAATGATAGAATGTCATTATTCAGTGAGAATGTAGAACATGGACATGTTCTAAATGACTAATAGGGTGAATGCATAGACTGTTTGCTTTCTCACCAGGTAGGTAAAGCCCTGCTGTAAGAAACCCCAGCAGCTGGAGAAAAAAAAGTTAATGGGAACGTCTGAGGATGTGTGTATGAATAAGAGCAGTATTTCAGTGTTATCTGTGCAATCAATCAAAGTTAGGACCTGGAATGAAAATTCTCAGAAATTGTGACACCATGTTGCCATATAGTGTTGTCCTTGTGGTAGTAGGAAAAAAAGTGCTGACCACAACACATACAGTACTTTAGCATTTAGGCAGATAAATTACATTTCTCATTTCAAACAGCTATTGTAAAGAACCTTACTCTATTATCAACAATAAAATAAACCATTATTTTGAGATTAAGCCAAGGAGCATCTGAGTACTGATAACAGATTATATAAAACCTGCGTGAGAATCTTCCATATCATCATGTTTCCTGGGGTTTTCATAGCCTAATCTGTATAATTCTCCCCGGGATCTAAGCAGTATTAGCGTTGTGCCTAAGAACAACCCTTAGCCATGGTATACTTAAGCAATAAGGCACGAGGAGGTGTGGTATACAACCCTGAGCCGTGGTAAATTGCCCATATACCACAACCCCTTGAGCTGCCTTATTGCTATTATAAACCTTTTTACCAATGTAATTAATGGTCATTATAAACCGGATGGTTCAAGCCCTGAATGCTGATTGGTTGAAAGCCATGGTATATCAGACCGTATACCATGGGTATGACAAAACATTTATTTTTACTGCTCTAATTACTTTGGTAACCAGTTTATAATAGCAGTAAGACACCTCTGGGGTTTGTGGTATATGGCCAATATAACACGGCTAAGGGCTGTGTCCAGGCACTCTGCAGTATATTGGCAATATACCACACCTTGTGTCTTATTGCTTAAATATACCAGACTCCCTCCGGCCTAATTGCTTATTTAACCCCATCAGTCACCATACAATGGTGTTTGTGATGCTAATGACAGTGATAGGATGGAAGGAGGAGGACAGGAGCGGAGGGATGGAGAGGAAGATTTAGTTGTGGCTGATAAAAGCTGACCTGGCTCCAGTGGCTCCTCCTGTCATTGTAGTGCTGTGATACAATAATCCCCCTGCTCCCTCTTATGTAACGGACTGGAGAACACATGAATAATCCCAGCCTGCCTCTGTCTCTACACACACACACACACACGCATACACAGTCAGTCAGTCAATGAGTGGGCGCAGCGAGCAGCAGAAGCGGCCTGTTGTGGGGATAGCCATGGAGCTCTGGATGCATGGCAGCAGCACTGGTAAACTATGGACAGGTATCTGTGTTATAGGGAGGTGAAAGGCTTGAGCACCAGGTCATTGGATTTACACCTAATCCAGGGATGAAGCCGTATTGTGTTTGTAATGTGAGTACAGTGTGCATATGTGTGAGCATGAGTCTGTTTTTAAATATACAAAGTCTAAATTTGTTGTGTGTCTGCGAGCCTGTGGGCGTGCGTGTTTTTTTTTTTTTACAGCATCCATCTCTGTGTTTCTTTGTGATTTACGATGTGTGTGTGCGCCAGACTGCCAGGACATCATGCGAGGTCACAGGTCAAGTGACATTGAGGAGCTTCTGAGACAGTCTCATTCAGAGCTGCTGTGGATCCAGAGACAGCTGTCAATCATCGCTGCCAGGAACTCCCATCACCTGCAGGTCCAAGGGAAGGTAAGGTTCCACCCACGTGAGCTCACTTTTGGCCTTCTGACCTTGCTTGATCTTTTGTTACCTTTTCACTATAACCCAAATTGTATGCATATCCTTGTTAAAGGTCCATCTGTTCATATATTGTACTATAAATCAATTGTCAATGTGTCCAGGAGAGGACAGCATAGTTCTCTGAAAACACCAATGACTCTATGGTAAAAAGCAGTGTCTGGATTCACCAATCAGAGGAAGAAAAAGGGTGAAATCCATGTTGACGTGTTATTAGCATCTTTAGTGGGTGTGGCCAGAATGTCTTGTCAAATGGCACCTTGCTTCCTCAGACTCATTTACATTTTGAAGGGAGTGGTTGGAATTTGGCTGTCCAATCCCAACTAGCTTTTGCATTGTGCCTGAAAACCAACTGGCTTATAAAGAACTGTATCTAAGGACAGAGAGAAAGAGCGAGAGAGGGAGATAGTGTGTACACTCAAAGCAGTTGGTGTTGCTAAGCAACAGAATGGAGGAGATTTCGTTTTTTGCCTCTCCCTCTCCATCCCTGTAACATAGAGATCTGCTAACCAATACCTGCAGCTGTTATTTTGTAATCTCCCTAAAAACACCACTCTGCTTTTAGAGGTATGATCTGGAATTGGGGGAGGGCTGAGAGGGCACTGATGCTTATTGGTCTGTCAATGTGACGGTTAGTTTTGATTGGTCTGTCCTGGGGGTTTTGTTTTTTCCATTGGTCCTTGTCCTCCAGTACTTTAGCATAAGTGTCTTTTAGAGGTTACGTAGCAGTTAAGAAAATAAATGCATAAAGGAATCGAGATTAAAAAGTGAGGGATGTATGTCAGTGTTTGAATGGGAGGGGGAGGGGAGAAAAGATGATGAATCATGGCTAAGAGGATGGAAAAAGGAGCATTGAGCAAGGTTACGTGTACCAGGGGAGGAATCCATTGACGCAGTGGGCTCAGGTCATGCATTTCTCTGTTTTAGAAAGAGAGAGAGAGAGATGGTGAGAGCGAGACGGGTGTGAGGGCTGCTCAGGGACGGCTGCAGGTAGGAGATGCGTGTAAAGGAAACGCTCATCCATGATGCAATCATTTACACAGGCCAATGATATGAATGCTGACACACTTCAGTGGGTTTGTGTCTGTGAATTCTTGTGATTGGGATGAAGAGGAGGGATGTGGACTGCACTGAGCATGTGCGTGCATCTGTGAGAGAGGGAAGGGAGCAAGAGAACGAGAGATGGAGAAGTAGAGTAGGTGAGAGAGGGAGGGAGGGAGTGAGTGTGTCGTGGTAGAGAACCTGAGAGAGCTACTAAGGGGGAGAGAGCGCGAGAGAGAGCGGGAACACAAGCAAGTGACAGAAATGGTGTGTGTGTTAGAGAGCACTAGTGTGTATCTGACTCTCGGAGGGTGTGTTGTTGCTTGAGTTTTCCTCTGAGAGGGCTGAGAGGCTCTCTCACTGTCTGTCTTTTGGCTCTCCGTTCGGCTACAAGCTGCAGACTGGACCAACCATTAAGCCTGGGGAACGCTCACGCTGCACACACTCGTAGGCACACACACACACACACACACACCACTGGGGTGTCAGCCCTGCCGGCCGGTGATAAGAGGGAGGATACAGTCGTTTTGACACAAAGGGGGAACTGCCTTTGAGGTATGGAGCTTTTTTACCCTCTGCACCACTAGTGTTGTGCCACTGTCTCAGCGGGAATTGTTATTGCCATATTCCTTAGCAAAATGCAGCATACACATTTCTGCAAAAGCATAGGCATATACATGCTTGGTTACACTAAACACACACACACAAATCAGAATCAAAATGTATTGGTCACATATTTTGCAGATTTTATCGCAGGTGTAGCGAAATGCTTATGTTTCTAACTCCTACAGTGCATTAATACATAACAGTACAAAACAATACACACATCAGAAAAATAAATGAACTAAGAAATATCAGCATGGGTAATGTCAGAGTCCGGAATATAAATATATACAGTATGTACACTGTATACAAATAAATATGTGGACACCCCTTCAAATTAGGGGATTCGGCTATTTCAGCCACACCCGTTGCTGACAGGTGTATAAAATTGAACACACAGCTATGCAATCTCCATAGACAAACATTGGCAGTAGAATGGTGTTACTGAAGAGCTCAGTGACTTTCAACATGGCACCGTCATAGGATGCTACCTTTCCAACAAGTCAGCTTGTCAAATTTCTGCCCCGGTCAACTGTAAGTGTTGTTGTTGTGAAGTGGAAACGTCAAGGAGCAACAACGTCTCAGCCACGAAGTGGTAGGCCACACAAGCACACAGAACGGGACCGCCGAGTGCAGAAGCGCCTAGCGCGTAAAAATCGTCTGTCGTCAGTTGCAACACTCACTACCGAGTTCCAAACTTCCTCTGGAAGCAACGTCAGCACAAGAACTGTTTGTCGGGAGCTTCATGAAATGGGTTTCCATGGCTGAGCAGCCGCACACAAGCCTAAGATCACCATGCGCAATGCCAAGTGTTGGCTGGAGCGGTGTAAAGCTTGCTGTCATTGGACTCTGGAGCAGTGGAAATGCTTTCTCTCGAGTGAGGAATCACGCTTCACCATCTGGCAGTCCGACGGATGAATCTGGGTTTGGCAGATGCCAGAAGAACGCTACCTGCCTGAATGCATAGTGCCAACTGTAAAGTTTGGTGGAGGCCTCCAGAGTGGCACAGAGGTATAAGGCACTGCATCGCAGTGCTTGAGGCATCAATACAGACCCGGGTTCGATCCCAGGCTGTGTCACAACTGGCCATAACCTGGAGTCCCATAGGGCGGCACAAAATTGACCCAGCGTTTACATCGCGCTCTAGCAGTCGTCAGTTTTTATTTATTTTATTTTATTTATTTCACCTTTATTTAACCAGGTAGGCAAGTTGAGAACAAGTTGAACGGTGTTTCCTCAGACACGTTGGTGCGGCTGGCTTTTGGGTTCAGCGGGCGGGTGTTAAGAACCACGGTTTGGTGGGTCATATTTTGGAGGACGCATGACTTGACCTTAGTCTCTCCCGAGCAGCGATGAGACAAAATCACAATTGGATATCATGAAATTAGGGAGAAAAAGGTAGTAAAATACAACAATTAAAAAAAGTTTGGAGGAGGAATAATGGTCTGGCACCGTTTTTCATCGTTCGAGCTAGGCCCCTTAGTTCGAGTGAAGGGAAACGTTATAGCATACAATGAAATTCTAGAAAATTCTGTGGTTCCAACTTTGTGGCAACAGTTTGGGGAAGATGGCCCTTTTCTGTTTCAGCATGACAATGCCCACGTGAACAAAGCGAGGTCCATACAGAAATTGTTTGTCGAGATCGGTGTGGAAGAACTCGACTGTCCTGCACAGAGCCCTGATCTCAACCCCATCGAACACCTTTGGGATGAATTGGAACGCAGACTGAGAGCCAGGCCTAATCGCCCAACATCAGGGCCCGACCTCACTAATGCTCTTGCAGCAATGTTCCAACATCTAGTGGAAAGCCTTCCCAGAAGTTGTGGAGGCTGTTATAGCAGCAAAGGGGGAACCAACTCCATATTAATGCCCATGATTTTGGAATGAGATGTTCGACAAGCAGGTGTCCACATACCTTTGGCCGTGTAGTGTGTATAATGGAGTGTAAAGACAGTATATAAATAAAAAAGTTCTGTGCAGCAGTAGATATATAGGATGAGCCTTGACTAAAATACAGTATATACATATAAACTGGGTAAAACAGTATGTAATCATTATTCAAGTGACCAGTGTTCATTGACTATGTACATAATTGCACTCGCATCATAAACCAGATGTTATCCGTGACTTCCCTCTTCAATCCACTGAAGAGGAATATATCATGACTAACCAGGTGTGTGTGTGCTAGCATGCTTATGTGTGTGTGTTTGTGATTTGTGCACGGTTGCCCAATGACTTGTTTGCGTGGGCGATACTTCTGTGATGCAGAGAGAGCGACGTGTCTGTCTGCTGTGAGCCCCTCCTCAGCTCTACTCTGCTGTTATGAAAGACTGCTATGGCTGGGACTGCAGCGGAAACACTCTAGCCTAGGCTGGGCCAGGCTGAGTAGCTACATTAGACAGGGCCATGGCTCCATGGAGCTGGGAAGGCCTGTGGAGAGCTTGGCTAGGCTACATGCATGGGTCTAAACATGTTAGTCTGTAGGACCGTGTAGGCTTTTGTGCTTCTGTCTTGGGCTAAATGGAGCTAGCCATGGCAGGGCAAGGCAGTGTGGGGTTTGCCAAGGCCATATGCCATTTAACTGGGTTGGCTTGTGCCAGCAGGACTTAGCATGGGCTGTGGAGGGAGAGGGGAGAGTATAGGCTGGGTGAGGCTTCCTCATGGTTAGGGAGGTAGGATGGGTGGAACTGGGTAGGTAAAGCAGAGTTGAACATACCTGAGCAGATTCGACCAGGACCAGGTAAAAATATAATTTTAGTGGACGAAGCCATTGAGTGTGTGATGACTCATAGTGAATATCTGTGTGTGGTAGCATGTGATTAGTTGGTATTGCTTTCAAAAGATAAGAAATGGAGAGAGAGAGTGAGAGAGAGAGAACACCCCCACAGGCTGTGTTAGTATAGTAGTGTCTCAAGGTCACAGTGGGTGCTAAAGGTGGCGTTATTGAGGTTGACATTTAGCACATTGGATGTTGCGGCTAACAGATCTCAGGGTTTTTTCCAACTCACTCCATTCCAGTCCATCTGCGCTGAGGTTGGCTTTCGCTGGGTTTCACTTCATTACAACCGTCACAGGTTACGTCCCAAATTGCACCCTTATCCCGATATACTGCACTACTTGGGCTCTGGTCAAAAGTAGTGCAATATTGGGAATAGTGTGCCGTTTGGGACACAATCAGACTCATGAATGCCTTGATAGCACTGTAGTTCCTCCAAAATCAACCTCTGTGTGATGGACAGAATAGTTCCGGCTTCTAGCCTCTCATAGGGATGTTGAGAGACTTCCAGTTATATTTTGGCTAATTGGTAGACTAGCTATCTCTCTGAAGTAGTAGGGCTAGTGGTAGAATGGCTGCCTGGCGTTGTGTCGAAGCATCTGGCTACATTCACTGCTAGCTAAAAATCATGGTTAGAATATCTGGCTGTCTGAATGGTCTTGAAGCCTGTTTCTTCCAGCCTGGCTGGCTGGTTTTCTGATTGGGTGTATGGTTGGCTGGCTGGTTGGATAACTCTAGGCCTGAATGGCTTGTAAGTTAGAATTTCATCCTGTTTGTCTTTTTTCAGATAGATGTGATGGTTTGTTGGCTGGTTGGATGTCTGATTCTCGGGTCATTCCACCTCAAACAGCACAAGAAAGAGGATTTCGACACCCACCATTGATTGCACCCAAATTGACAATTTTAAAATATAGGATTCATATAATATTCAATAAATATAGTACATAACATCTGATTTGGACCAAATTCTATTAATGAGTAAGACATGAGGATTCGAAAGAAATGGTAAAAAGCCACCCACGGACCCCCACAACCCACCCAATCCCAACCAGTATACAGTATCAGTTCTCTATGTCTGACAAGTAGTATGGCGCTGCGGCTCGGAGTATTGTTTCTTCGTATGTAATGCGTTCTCAGTCTTAGAATGCCAACTTTCCAACAACCTTTCATTATGTTTTTTTACCCTGCTCAGAAAAATTAGTCATTGAAGTTATTAGGTTTATATCTCATCCTACGTCTTGATATGACCAGGTGCTGTTCCTGCTATTCATTTATAAAATTGTTTAATTTGATCAATGTTAAAGGGATAGTTCACCCATATCACAAAATGACATATTGGTTTCCTTGCCCTGTATGCAGTCTATGGACAAGGTTCGATAGCAACCCATGCTTTGGTTTTGTTGTCCACTGTTTCAAACTTTTTTAGCATTTGTGGGACAAATCCAATGCAAGTTAATGGTACCTATATTTGCATTGTTACGCTTAATGTTCAAATCATCCCAAAGTGTCTACAAATGAATTGTGTCACTGTATGTTACCTGAGATAATTTGGACATGAAGTGTGAACATACTTATATAGACATGCATTTGAAACCGTTTCTAGGTAAACAAAATCAAAGCATGGGGTGCTGTTGAACCTTGTCCATAGACTGCTTACAAGGTAAGGAAATCAATATATAATTTTGTAATTTGGGTGAACTATCCCTTTAACATTTAGCCTCCTTACTTCATTTGCACACACTGTATACAGATTTTTCTATTGTGTTATTGACAATAAATAGGCCAATAGTGACGAAGTAATTACAATTTAGCAATTTACACTGGAGTGATATATGTGCAGATGAGGATGTGCAAGTAGAAATACTGGTGTGCAAAAGAGCAGGTAGGTAATTGGTTGGATGGGCTATTTACAGATGGACTGTGTACAGCTGCAGCGATCGGTAAGCTGCTCTGACAGCTGACGCTTAAAGTTAGTGAGGGAGATATAAATCTCCAACTTTTTTTGCAATTCGTTCCAGTCATTGGCAGCAGAGAACTGGAAGGAAAGGGTGTTGGCTTTGAGGATGACCAGTGAAATATACCTGCTGGAGTGCGTGTTACGGATGGGTGTTGCTATGGTGACCAGTGAGCTGAGATAAGGCGGAGCTTTACCTAGCAAAGTCTTATAGATGAACTGGAGCCAGTGGGTTTGGTGACGAATATGTAGCAAGGACCAGACAATGAGAGCATACAGGTCGCAGTGGTGGGTAGTATATGGGGCTTTGGTGACAAAATGGATGACACTGTGATAGACTGCATCCAATTTGCTGAGTAGACTGTTGGAGGCTATTTTGTAAATTACATCGCCAAAGTCAAGGATCGGTAGGATAGTCAGTTTTACGAGGGTATGTTTGGCAGCATGAGTGAAGGAGGCTTTGCTGCGAAATAGGAAGCCGATTCTAGATTTAACTTTGGATTGAGTTTGAGTTTATTTTATTTTTACAGGGACAGTGCACATTAATCAACGTTTCAGTAAAAGTGCCGGTTTTAGCCAGCCGGCTAATTTTCAACCACAGTCCCTGGGCAGGTTATTAAAAACAATTACAATATAGACAATCATTGAGCCATGAGCACATGCCGAGCAACATAGGACAAGCAAGACATAGCATACAGACAGAGCAACATAGAACAAAAAGCAACAAGACAAAATCCATAAAAGCAACAAAGTGTTTCCACACCTCACAAGCTACAGACAACAGATGCTTAATCTGGAGATGCTTAATGTGAGTCTGGAAAGAGAGTTTACAGTCTAGACAGACACCTAGGTATTTATAGTTGTCCACATATTCTAAGTCAGAACCGTCCAGGGTTGAAGAGCATGCATTTAGTTTTACTAGCATTTAAGAGCAGTTGGAGGCATCAGAAGGAGTGTTGTATGACGTTGAAGCTTGTTTGGAGGTTTGTTAACAGTGTCCAAAGAAGGGCCAGATGTATACAGAATGGTGTCGCCTGCTTGAAGGTGGATCAAAGAATCACCCACAGCAAGTGCAACATCATTGATATATACAGAGAAAAGAGTCGGCCCGAGAATTGAACCCTGTGGCACCCCCATAGAGACTGCCAGAGGTCCGGACAACAGGCCCTCCCATTTGACACACTGAACTCTGTCTGAGAAGTAGTTAGTGAACCTGGCGAGGCAGTCATTAGAGAAACCAAGGCTGTTGAGTCTGCCGATAAGAATACGGTGATTGACAGAGTCGAAAGCCTTGGCCAGGTTGATGAAGATAGCTGCACAGTACTGTCTTTTATCGATGGCGGTTAGGATATCGTTTAGGACCTTCTGCGTGGCTGAGGTGCACCCGTGACCAGTACGGAATTCAGATTGCATAGCGGAGTGGTGATCTGTTTGTTCACTTGGCTGTCGAAGACTTTAGAAAGGCAGGGCCGGATGGATATAGGTCTGCAACAGTTTGGGTCTAGAAGAGGGGGATGACTGCTCACAGCCGCTTTCCAATCTTTAGGAATCTCAGACGATACTTAAGAGAGGTTGAACAGACTAGTAATAGGGGTTGCAACAATGGCGGTGGATAATTTTAGGAAGAGAGGGTCCAGATTGTCTAAGCAGCTGATTTGTAGGGATCCAGATTTTGCAGCTGTTTCAGAACATCAGCTGTCTGGATTTGGGTGAAGGAGAAGCGGGGGGAGGGACTTGGGCCAGTTGCTGCGGGGGGGTGCAGAGCTGTTGGCTGGGGTTGGGGTAGCCAGGTGGAAAGCATGGCCAGCCGTAGAGAAATGCTTATTGAAATTCTCGATTATCGGGGATTTATCAGTGGTGACAATGTTTCTGAGTCTCAGTGCAGTGGGTAGCTGGGAGGAGGTACTCTTATTCTCCATGGACTTTATGGTGTCCCAAAACTTTTGGGAATTAGTGCTGCAGGATGCATATTTCTGTTTGAAAAAGCTAGCCTTTGCTTTCCTGACTGACTGTGTGTCTTGGTTCCTGACTTCCCTGAAAAGTTGCATATATCGCGGGGTCTATTCGATGCCACAGGGTGTTTTTGTGTTGGTCAAGGGATGTCAAGTCTGGAGTGAACCAAGGGCTATATCTGTTCTTAGTTCTACATTTTAAGAAAGGGGCATGTTTATTTAAGATGGTGAGGAAAGCACTTTTAAAGAACAACCAGGCATCCTCTTCTGACGGGATGAGGTCAATATCCTTCCAGGATACCCGGGCCAGGTCAATTAGAAAGGCCTGCTCGCAGAAGTGTTTTAGGGAGCGTTTGACAGTGATGAGGGGTGGTCGTTTGACCGCGGACCCATAACGGACACAGGCAATGAGGCAGTGATCGCTGAGATCTTGGTTGAAAACAGCAGGTGTATTTAGAGGGCAAGTTGGTCAGGATGATATCTATGAGGGTGCCCATGTTAATGGATTTGGGGTTGTACCTGGTAGGTACCTTGATAATTTGTGTGAGATTGAGGGCATCTAGCTTAGATTGTAGGACGGCCGGGGTTTTAAGCATATCCCAATTTAGGTCACCTAGCAGTTCGAACTCTGACGATAGATGGGGGGCAATCAATTCACATTTGGTGTCCAGGGCACAGCTGGGGGCTGAGGGGGGTCTATAACAAGCGGCAATAGTGAGGGACTTATTTCTGGAGAGATGGATCTTTAAAAGTAGAAGCTCGAACTGTTTGGGCATAGACCTGGATAGTATGACAGAACTCTGCAGGCAATCTAACAGTAGATTGCAGTTCCGCCCCCTTTAGCAGTTCTGTCTTGACGGAAAATGTAATTGGGGATGGAAATTTCAGAATTTTAGTGGCCTTCCTAAGCCATGATTCAGACACGGCTAGGACATCAGGGTTTGCAGAGTGTGCTAAAGCAGTGAATAAAGCAAACTTAGGGAGGAGGCTTCTGATGTTAACATGTATGAACCCAAGGCTTTTACGGTTGTGAAAGTCAACAAATGAGAGCGCCTGGGGGGACACAAGGCCTGGGTTAACCTCTACATCACCAGAGGAGGAGTAGGATGAGGGGATGGCTAAAGGCTATGAGAACTGGTTGTCTGGTGCGTTGGGAACAGAGAATAAAAGGAGCAGATTTCTGGGCGTAGTAGGATAGATTCAGGGCATAGTGTACAGTCGAGGGTATGGTAGGGTGCGAGTACAGTGGGGGTAAACCTAGGCATTGAGTGACGATGAGAGAGGTTGCATCTCTGGAGGCACCAGTTAAGCTAGGTGCAGTCACCACATTTGTGGGGGTGGGACAAGGGGGCGATCTGAGGCATGTTGAGCAGGACTAGGGGCTCCACAGTCAAATAAAACAATGAGAGCTGCCCTAAACAACAGTATACAAGGCATATTGACATTTGAGGGAGGTATAAAGCAATCACAGGTGTTGATTGGGAGATCTAAGACAACAACGCATGAGACAACAAGTAAACAGCTAAGACAACAACAACGGGTAAATGGCGATGAATGGGCAGAGAGGGTCAGTTAGCTACACACAGGGCCTGAGTTCGAGGCTGTGGCCGACAGATAAACAAAATGAAGTACCGTGTTAATGAACAGTCCAGCAGGCATCAGCTGTGTAGCCGAGTGATCATATGGTCCAATGAGCAGCAATAGATGAAACAGGGAGCCGTTCGGTAGTCGATTACTACGCTAGGTGAGTGGGAGACTAGCAGATGGGTCATCACCAAGATCCACGACGCAGAGGCCGGTTGAGGGCACATCGACCAAATTACATCAGCAGACCAGTCGTGATGGATCGGAGGGGCTCCGTGTCGACAAAGGGTCCAGGCCAATTGGCAAGAGTACTTCGTTAGCCTCGAGCTAGGCCCATCTCCCGACTGGCAAACTGGTGCATGCTTCTGGACAAGGGTGTTAGCCACAATAGCCACTTGGTAGCAGCTAGCTAGCTGCGAAGATCCGGTTTATGGGTCCAGAGCTTGCGGCAGGAATCCGGTGATGTAGTGGGGGGAAAAAAGCAGTCCGATAAGCTCAGGGCTGATATCACGATGTGCAGACTGGCAGGTATTATCCAGGCTATCCGGGCTAAAGCGGCTGGTGTCCGAACTAAAGGTAAAGACCGCTAGCAGTGGCTAACAATAACTAAATAGCTAGTAGCTAATCAGCTGGCTAGCCTCTGATGGCTGGCTTTTGATGGATGTTCCAGTTATAAGGATTTAAAAATAGAAGATCCGTACCACATTGAGTGAGGCGAGTTGCAGGAAGGTATATTTAGTTCGAAAATGGAAAAAAGAGATTGAAATATAATGAAATGTATAAAAAAAGCCCGAAAAATACTGAATATTTACAAAAACAAATACGTTTTACTGCTGCGCCATCTTGGAATCTGGAAAAAACATCACCAAATTCACTGAGAATGTATAAAATAGGATGAAAAAACAATACTCTGAGCCACAAACCCATGCTACTTGTCAAACTTAGAGAATATACACTGCTCAAAAAAATAAAGGGAACACTTAATTAAACAACACAATGTAACTCCAAGTCAATCACACTTCTGTGAAATCAAACTGTCCACTTAGGAAGCAACACTGATTGACAATACATTTCACATGCTGTTGTGCAAATGGAATAGACATCAGGTGGAAATTATAGGCAATTAGCAAGACACCCCCAGTAAAGGAGTGGTTCTGCAGGTGGTGACCACAGACCACTTCTCAGTTCCTATGCTTCCTGGCTGATGTTTTGGTCACTTTTGAATGCTGGCGGTGCTTTCACTCTAGTGGTAGCATGAGACGGAGTCTACAACCCACACAAGTTGCTCAGGTAGTGCAGCTCATCCAGGATGGCACATCAATGCGAGCTGTGGCAAGAAGGTTTGCTGTGTCTGTCAGCGTAGTGTCCAGAGCATGGAGGCGCTACCAGGAGACAGGCCAGTACATCAGGAGACGTGGAGGAGGCCGTAGGAGGGCAACAACCGAGCAGCAGGACCGCTACCTCCGCCTTTGTGTAAGGAGGAGCAGGAGGAGCACTGCCAGAGCCCTGCAAAATGACCTCCAGCAGGCCACAAATGTGCATGTGTCTGCTCAAACGGTCAGAAACAGACTCCATGAGGGTGGTATGAGGGCCCGACGTCCACAGGTGGGGGTTGTGCTTACAGCCCAACACCGTGCAGAACGTTTGGCATTTGCCAGAGAACACCAAGATTGGCAAATTCGCCACTGGTGCCCTGTGCTCTTCACAGATGAAAGCAGGTTCACACTGAGCACATGTGACAGACGTGACAGAGTCTGGAGAGGCCGTGGAGAACGTTCTGCTGCCTGCAACATCCTCCAGCATGACCGGTTTGGCGGTGGGTCAGTCATGGTGTGGGGTGGCATTTCTTTGGGGGGCCGCACAGCCTTCCATGTGCTCGCCAGAGGTAGCCTGACTGCCATTAGGTACCGAGATGAGATCCTCAGACCCCTTGTGAGACCATATGCTGGTGCGGTTGGCCCTGGGTTCCTCCTAATGCAAGACAATGCTAGACCTCATGTGGCTGGAGTGTGTCAGCAGTTCCTGCAAGAGGAAGGCATTGATGCTATGGACTGGCCCGCCCGTTCCCCAGACCTGAATCCAATTGAGCACATCTGGGACATCATGTCTCGCTCCATCCACCAATGCCACGTTGCACCACAGACTGTCCAGGAGTTGGCGGATGCTTTAGTCCAGGTCTGGGAGGAGATCCCTCAGGAGACAAACGCTTCACACCGCGTGGCCGCTGCCACTCTAACCTGGTGGTCCCAGCGCGCACGACCCACGTGGAGTTCCAGGTCTCCGGCAGCCTCTGGAACTGCCGGTCTGCGGCCAACAAGGCAGAGTTCATCTCAGCCTATGCTACCCTCCAGCACCACCGACTTCTTGGCACTGACGGAAACATGGATCACCACAGATAACACTGCTACTCCTACTGCTCTCTCTTCGTCTGCCCACGTGCTCTCGCATACCCCGAGAGCATCTGGCCAGCGGGGTGGTGGCACTGGAATCCTCATCTCTCCCAAGTGGACATTCTCTCTTTCTCCCTTGACCCATCTGTCTATCTCCTCATTTGAATTCCATGCTGTCACAGTTACCAGCCCTTTCAAGCTTAACATCCTTATCATTTATCGCCCTCCAGGTTCCCTTGGAGAGTTCATCAATGAGCTTGACGTCTTGATAAGTTCCTTTCCTGAGGATGGCTCACCTCTCACAGTTCTGGGTGACTTTAACCTCCCCACGTCTACCTTTGACTCATTCCTCTCTGCCTCCTTCTTTCCACTCCTCTCCTCTTTTGACCTCACCCTCTCACCTTCCCCCCCTAATCACAAGGCAGGCAATACGCTTGACCTCATCTTTACTAGATGCTGTTCGTCCACTAATCTCATTGCAACTCCCCTCCAAGTCTCCGACCACTACCTTGTATCCTTTTCCCTCTCGCTCTCATCCAACACTTCTCACTCTGCCCCTACTCGGATGGTATTGCGCCGTCCCAACCTTCGCTCTCTCTCTCCCGCTACTCTCTCCTCTTCCATCCTATCATCTCTTCCCTCTGCTCAAACCTTCTCCAACCTATCCCCTGATTCTGCCTCCTCAACCCTCCTCTCCTCCCTTTCTACATCCGTAGATTCTCTATGTCCCCTATCCTCCAGGCCGGCTCGGTCCTCCCCTCCTGCTCCGTGGCTCGACGACTCATTGCGAGCTTACAGAACAGGGCTCCGGGCAGCCGAGCGGAAATGGAGGAAAACTCGCCTCCCTGCGGACCTGGCGTCCTTTCACTCCCTCCTCTCTACATTTTCCTCTTCTGTCTCTGCTGCTAAAGCCACTTTCTACCACTCTAAATTCCAAGCATCTGCCTCTAACCCTAGGAAGCTCTTTGCCACCTTCTCCTCCCTCCTAAATCCTCCCCCCCCCCCCCCCTCTCTGCGGATGACTTCGTCAACCATTTTGAAAAGAAGGTTGACGACATCCGATCCTCGTCATCCGATCCTCTAACGACACCGCTGGTCCTGCTCACACTGCCCTACCCTGTGCTTTGACCTCTTTCTCCCCTCTCTCTCCAGATGAAAACTTGCGTCTTGTGACGGCCGGCCGCCCAACAACCTGCCCGCTTGACCCTATCCCCTCCTCTCTTCTCCAGACCATTTCCGGAGACCTTCTCCCTTACCTCACCTCGCTCATCAACTCATCCTTGACCGCTGGCTACGTCCCTTCCGTCTTCAAGAGAGCGAGAGTTGCACCCCTTCTGAAAAAACCTACACTCGATCCCTCCGAAGTCAACAACTACAGACCAGTATCCCTTCTTTCTTTTCTCTCCAAAACTCTTGAACGTGCCGTCCTTGGCCAGCTCTCCTGCTATCTCTCTCAGAATGAGCTTCTTGATCCAAATCAGTCAGGTTTCAAGACTGGTCATTCAACTGAGACTGCTCTTCTCTGTGTCACGGAGGCTCTCCTCACTGCTAAAGCTAACTCTCTCTCCTCTGCTCTCATCCTCCTAGACCTATCTGCTGCCTTTGATACGGTGAACCATCAGATCCTCCTCTCCACCCTCTCCGAGTTGGGCATCTCCGGCGCGGCCCACGCTTGGATTGCGTCCTACCTGACAGGGCGCTCCTACCAGGTGGTGTGGCGAGAATCTGTCTCCGCACCACGTGCTCTCACCACTGGTGTCCCCCAGGGCTCTGTTCTAGGCCCTCTCCTATTCTCGCTATACACCAAGTCACTTGGCTCTGTCATATCCTCACATGGTCTCTCCTATCATTGCTATGCAGATGACACACAATTAATCTTCTCCTTTCCCCCTTCTGATAACCAGGTGGCGAATCGCATCTCTGCATGTCTGGCAGACATATCAGTGTGGATGACGGATCACCACCTCAAGCTGAACCTCGGCAAGACGGAGCTGCTCTTCCTCCCGGGGAAGGACTGCCCGTTCCATGATCTCGCCATCACGGTTGACAACTCCATTGTGTCCTCCTCCCAGAGTGCTAAGAACCTTGGGGTGACCCTGGACAACACCCTGTCGTTCTCTACTAACATCAAGGCGGTGACCCGATCCTGTAGGTTCATGCTCTACAACATTCGCAGAGTACGACCCTGCCTCACACAGGAAGCGGCGCAGGTCCTAATCCAGGCACTTGTCATCTCCCGTCTGGATTACTGCAACTCGCTGTTGGCTGGGCTCCCTGCCTGTGCCATTAAACCCCTACAACTCATCCAGAACGCCGCTGCCTGTCTGGTGTTCAACCTTCCCAAGTTCTCTCACGTCACCCCGCTCCTCCGCTCTCTCCACTGGCTTCCTGTTGAAGCTCGCATCCGCTACAAGACCATGGTGCTTGCCTACGGAGCTGTGAGGGGAACGGCACCTCCGTACCTTCAGGCTCTGATCAGGCCCTACACCCAAACAAGGGCACTGCGTTCATCCACCTCTGGCCTGCTCGCCTCCCTACCTCTGAGGAAGCACAGTTCCCGCTCAGAGCGTCTGCTAAATGACTTAAATGTAATGTAAATGTGAGACCATCCGCCACCTCATCAGGAGCATGCCCAGGCGTTGTAGGGAGGTCATACAGGCACGTGGAGGCCACACACACTACTGAGCCTCATTTTGACTTGTTTTAAGGACATTACATCAAAGTTGGATCAGCCTGTAGTGTGGTTTTCCACTTTAATTTTGAGTGTGGCTCCAAATTCATACCTCCATGGGTTGATAAATTGGATTTCCATTGATTATTTTTGTGTGATTTTGTTGTCAGCACATTCAACTATGTAATGAAAAGTATTTAATAAGATTATTTCATTCATTCAGATCTAGGATGTGTTATTTTAGTGTTCCCTTTATTTTTTTGAGCAGTGTATATTGTATACTTGTTGTTGGGATTGGCGTGTGTGGGGGGGGGGATTGGGTCCGTGGGTGGCTTTCTTTGGAATCCTTATATCTTACTCATTGTTAGAATTTTGGGAGTCCAAATCAGTTGTTATGTACTATATTTATTGAATATATGAATCCGATCCTTTAAAGTGGCCAATTTCGGTGCAATCAATTAGCTTAATTTCTCAGAGATCAAATTCATTTCAACAAAATAATGTTGCATGAATGCTAATCTTCTCCGTTTATAACTACAGAAACAACATCAAAACAATCTGAGATTGGGGGTGTCATGGCTTGCTGAAAAGACATGGAACGACCCTCTCTTTGGTCTTAATGGCTTGTGAATCAGATGTCTCGCGTATGTGTCCATCTGCCACTTTTCTGCTATATGAGCTGGTTGGCTGATCCGCAGGTTTGTCTGGCTGGCTTCCTGCCTGGTTCCCTGGTTGGTGTTGTGGCTGTTGGTCTATCTGTCAGGGGGGCTGTTGTGTGTGGGTACCAGCTGGATGGTTGACAAACAGTCTTCCAATGGTAGGTGTTAGTGATTTGCACAGCAGCGTGTGTGTATGTCAGGATTAGGAAATCCTCCCCTGGAAGGTTCAGTTTAAGATCCCAAACACATTCATATCTTAGGAATTAAGTAACAAATAGCCCAGATAAAACACACACCTGTGGTCTTGGCTCTTGGTGTTTTCGTGACTTGGTTCATGTGGTTGGAAGACGTTCTGATCAGAGGTCACTGAGGGACCAAAGCTATTTATTTGAAAAGCTTTTAGAGAGAGTAAATGGATGTTCTGACAAGCTTGTCTTTCAGACACATTTTTCTCATTATACACTATGGTCATTAAACATTTCTAAGAGAAAGATGAATCACAGAAGAGTGGGCATGAGACCGAACAGGAAGACAGAGCCATTACATCGTACAGGGAGGCTTTCAAAGTAGTGCTCTGCAGGTTGCTTTTGTCTAGGTGGATACGTTGCTTTTTATATCTCTAGATATTGGAGTGCCTGAGACGGCTAAGTGCCTCGCTTAGGGGCTCAACAGGAGCACTACACCTCACTAGGGATTTCAAACTGCAGCTGACCAACTTTCAGCCCTATATCATTCCCCCATAATGCTTTGTGAGAGGCCTGGATGTCTCTTCGGCCGGCCGGACCTCTCTCTTTTTCCTTCCACAGAGCTGTGTGTGGGGTGAACGGGTCTGAAGGGTATATCTGTGTTTGCTCATCAACTACCATCAACACACACTGCACACACATACACAGACATACACACACACACACACACACACACCTCCCTCTCACCCTGAGGGGATGGAGTGTTTAGACGGAGTCATGGGGGAGACGTGTCCACTGGAGGGTGGCTAATTTCAGCAGACAGGGACAGAGGCAGCATTAGTGTTCCCTTGAGTCAGTTGTCCCGTCAGACTGGCCCTGGATCCCTAGTTCCATGCAGTCACAGCCACAGTCACAACCCTATCCCCTTCCTGCTGTATGACAGTTCCTGGGGAGGACCTATAGCTGGGCACACATGTCATCATGTGAGACTGGCAATTATGAAATCATCTCATCTCCTATGTCATCCTGTACAGTTGTCTTACATAAATAATTTGCACTGTAGCACTGGGGGACGCTAAAAACATTAATTTGGGGTATGGTCCTGTTTTTGGATTGCATTTATTATGTCCTTGGTTTAAGGGATGGCACCCATAGCAGGGCAGTGTCCCTATCACTGTTCCCGGGCAATGGGGTTTCCTTAGACCAGATGGAGGAGTTTGTCACTCTGTATTAGTGGCCCTCTAAATCTAGAACACCCCACCCTGTTTTTTTCCCCCAGGTGGTCTCCCATTCAAATACTGACCAGGCCCAAGCCTATTCAGCTTCCTCTTTCAAAAGCCTGCATGGAGATTCAGGATAAGACGGATGGCTAGCGTATATCTTTCCCTCCTTCTCTTGCAGCTGAGACATGAGGTTACTCCCCTGCACTCCACAGTTCTTTCATCCCACAACGTCAGCCTCTTCCGCCTTCTGGAGGATAGAAACCGAGCCCTAAAGCTTGAGGTGGCTACCCTTCGCCAGGAGAAACAGCAGTATAGAACACTGGTGAGTCTGGACTTTCTCCTCTCTCCTCCACACAACTAGCCCAGACAGCTCTCAATCACTAAAAGGTGTTTTTGTTATGGGCCATCTATTCTCCAGAGTACAGCATATCTGTGTTTTTGATCAGTCTCCATCTATCCCGATAACCCTCAGTTTGGGCCTTGAAGGCAGTGATTTATCATACTGCATTTATTTTGATCACAATATTGTTCTCAGAGTATGTCTATTGTATAGACTAGCGAGTTTATGTTTCGTTCCTTTATGGTAAATAGGTCTTTATGGCAAGCTCTCATGCATAGCAGATGTTGTGCGGTTTGTCGTGCCACTGTGTATTGCGCAGTCAGGAGAGTGTGTAAGATATGGAGGTGAAGTGAAGAGCAGACGAGAGGAGAACAGGGGAAGGGGAGGAAGTCCTCTGGGGCTCACCTTGGTCCCAGGGGTGAAGGTGTAAAAGCCGTTGTCCTGGCAACAGGCCCACTAGCACGATAGGGACAGATTGGTAGAGGGAAACTGACAGACCATAATGGCTGCTTGCTGTTGCAAGCCTCACTTGTTCCAAATCAATTTCACTCAATGGAGATGTAAGGTGGAGAAGGCAGAGATGGGTACTTACTGTACACACAATATTGGCTTGTCATTGGCCAACACGCATAGGCCTAAATCCCAGAACATTGCTTTCTGTCATCCATATGACTTGAGGATCAGCTGTCACGTCTGTCCAGTATCTTAATGCTCTCATGGTAATTTAATGTGGTTCACTATTGTGTATGTACTATATGTGTATGTGTTGGAGTGTTAACACATCCACATTGTTGTGTGCACGTTTCATTTCGTAACTCCATGTTCCTTGTGCAGGAGGAATGCTTTCCCATTCCAGCTGTGTGAAATGTAATGGATGATGAGTCACCAGAGGCTGGGTTGTTAGAGTGGGGATGTGTTAAAGTGACAGCGACTGGTTTTCTATGTGTTATGACATGCTGGATTGTATACAGGTAACTGCCAAAATAAAGGAAAAAGTTAATAGGGAGTTGGGCCACCATGAACCGCCAGAACAGCTTGAATGTGCCTTGGCACATACACCCTTTAAATCCCCTATCCTGTTTTGAGACCCCTCTTTCCAATTTACTGAGATGTATTCTTCTAGCCATGTTAGCCAAAATAATGGGCAACTGGGCGTTTTATACCTGACCCTAATGTGTATGGATGCATATTCAAGAAAGCGTACAGTATTATATAGAGCTATTATTGCATGGAACTCCATTCCATCTCACATTGCTCAAATGAAAAACCTGGTTTCAAAAAACAGATAAAGCAACACCTCACGGCACAACGCTTCTTATTTGACCTATATAGTTTGTGTGTATGTATTAATATGTAGGCTACGTGTGCCTTTAAAATGTAGTTCTGTCCTTGAGCTGTTCTTTTCTATTAATGTTCTGTATTATGTCATGATTTTTATGGACCCCAGGAAGTGTAGCTGCTGCTTTTGCAACAGCTAATGGTGATCCTAATAAAATACCAAATGACCCTAAGCATGATGGGATGTTAATTGCTGCTTTCAATATACTTTGTATCCCTCATTTACTCAATTGTTTCTTTATTTTGGCAGTTGTATGTATATATTAATAAGATTTATATAGCAACTTTCTACCTACTGAGGTAATCAAAGCTTTTTACATAGTAAGGGGGAAGCTCACCTGATCCATTGTGGCACCCACTTTGGTGATGCACAGTAACCATTTTGTGCCAGAACGCTCACCACATATCAGCTTGCATGGTAGAGAGGTGAGGAGTTATATTTGCCACTTAGGAATCAGTTGCCAGATTGGTTATATTATATGTCAGTGACTGGGTTGCCAGATTGGTAGTGTACTGTGACAGTGACTGGGATCGATTCCATTGTGGGGATTTGTTATGACGGAGACTGGGTTGCTAGATTGGGTTTAAGTTATGACAGAGGCTGGGTTAACAGTGTGGGGATGGGTTATAGTGACAGTGTCTGGGTTGCTAGTATGGCGATACACTACATACAAAATATGTGGGCACCTGCTTAAACATCTCTTTCCAAAATCATTGGCATTAATATGGAGTTGTTCCCCCTTTGCTGCTTTAACAGCACCCACTCTTCTGGGAAGGCTTTCCACTAGATGTTGGAACATTACTGAGGGGACTTGCTTCCATTCAGCCGCAAGAGCATTAGTGAGGTCGGGCACTGATGTTGGGCGATTAGACCTGGCTCGCAGTCGGCATTCTAATTCATCCCAAAGGTGCTCGATGGGGTTGAGGTCAGGGCTCTGTGCAGGCCAGTCAAGTTCTTCCACACAAGTCTCAACAAACCAATTCTTTATGGACCTCGCTTTGTGCATGGGGCATTGTCATGCTGAAACAGGAAAGGGCCTTCCCCAAACTGTTGCCATAAATTTGGAAGCACATAATCATCTAGAATGTCATTGTATGTGGTAGCATTAAGATTTCCCTTCACTGGAACTAAGGGGCCTAGCCCGAACCATTATTCCTCCTCCAACAAACTTTACAGTTGGCTCTATGCATTGGGGTAGGTAGCATTCTCCTGGCATCCGCCAAACCCAGATTCGTCCGTCAGACTGCCAGATGGTGAAGCGTGAGTCATCAGTCATGTTTCCACTGCTCCATAGTCCAATGGAGGTGAGCTTTACACAACTCCAGCCAACGCTTGGCATTGCGCATGGCTTGTGTGCGGCTGCTCGGCCATGGAAACCCATTTCATGAAGCTCCCGAGAAACAGTTATTGTGCAGACGTTGCTTCCAGAGGCAGTTTGGAACTTGGTAGTTAGTGATTTTTTTACACGCTTTAGCACTCAGTGGTCCCGTTCTGTGAGCTTGTGTGACCTCCCACTTCGCGGCTGAGCTGTTGTTGCTCCTAGACATTTACACTTCATAATAACAGCACTTACAGTTGACCGGGCAGCTCTAGCAGGGCAGAAATTTGATTAACTGACTTGTTGGAAAGGTGACATCCTATGACGGTACCCCTTTGAAAGTCACTGAGCTTTTCAGTAATGCCAATCGACTGCCAATGCTTGTCTATGGAAATTGCAAAGCTGTGTCCTCGATTTTATACACCTGTCAGCAACGGGTGTGGCTGAAATAGTTGAATCCACTAATTTGAAGGGTTGTCCACGTACTTTTGTGTATCTTGTGACAGAGAGGGCTGCTGTAGCCCCGTTGCTTGTTGCCTGGCGACCCTCTGTGTTGGGCATGGCAGGAGTGGACCCTGGGTGAGAAATGACCTTCTGTGTGTCTTTAAGGAGGGCTCCCGCTAAAAGGCAACAGCCATCTTTCCAGACACCATCCCCATGGCAACACCTCCGCTGTGCGAGCCCCGGGCACAGCCCCCGCAATGATAGTCCTCATGATAAGAACAATATGGATGCTAACTGGAACAACGGCGAATTAACAATAAAGGCTAATGACAGTGTAGTGCCAGGGTCATAATTTGCATCACTAATGTGTGCTATTCAAATGCATGAAGACAAAATCACAGGGTTAACATATCCCATTCAAATTCAGTACATTGCAATCCTATTAGATCCCATTAAACTAACCCCCAGGAAATTCATATTGTTTTGGCGAAGGGTTCCTAAAGTGATTTTCGTCACAGTCTGCTTTGGCTGAGGTCTCCATCCTCCCTAATTGAATTTGACCCAGGCAGAGCAGACCTCTTTCAGCTGTTTCTCTCTCTATCTCTCAGGCAGCCTCCATAAATCCATTATCCTCTCCAATAGACCGCTAAAAGTACAGCCCCGTTTTCATAGAGGGAGGAAAAAATGTGCAGGGCCGACACGATTCCTCTATTCCACAATGAGACACCATGGCAGTATGGTGACAGGAAGGAGTTACCTATAAAATGTTGGGTTACTTAAGCAATGGATTGAGTGTTTGTCCCCCCCCCCCTCCTTTGCACAATCCGTCTGGATCCGACTTTACCCCCCCACCACTTTATTACATTTACATTTACATTTAAGTCATTTAGCAGACGCTCTTATCCAGAGCGACTTACAAATTGGTGCATTCACCTTATGATATCCAGTGGAACAACCACTTTACAATAGTGCATCTAAATCTTTTAAGGGGGGGGGGGTGGGGGTTAGAAGGATTACTTTATCCTATCCCAGGTATTCCTTAAAGAGGTGGGGTTTCAGGTGTCTCCGGAAGGTGGTGATTGACTCCGCTGTCCTGGCGTCGTGAGGGAGCTTGTTCCACCATTGGGGTGCCAGAGCAGCGAACAGTTTTGACTGGGCTGAGCGGGAACTGTGCTTCCTCAGAGGTAGGGGGGCCAGCAGGCCAGAGGTGGATGAACGCAGTGCCCTTGTTTGGGTGTAGGGCCTGATCAGAGCCTGAAGTTATGGAGGTGCCGTTCCCTTCACAGCTCCGTAGGCAATCACCATGGTCTGTAGCGGATGCGAGCTTCAACTGGAAGCCAGTGGAGAGAGCGGAGGAGCGGGGTGACGTGAGAGAACTTGGGAAGGTTGAACACCAGACAGGCTGCGGCGTTCTGGATGAGTTGTAGGGGTTTAACGGCACAGGCAGGGAGCCCAGCCAACAGCGAGTTGCAGTAATCCAGACGGGAGATAATAAGTGCCTGGATTAGGACCTGCGCCGCTTCCTGTGTGAGGCAGGGTCGTACTCTGCGAATGTTGTAGAGCATGAACCTACACGATCGGTTCACCGCCTTGATGTTAGTGGAGAACGACAGGGTGTTGTCCAGGATCACGCCAAGGTTCTTAGCACTCTGGGAGGAGGACACAAGGGAGTTGTCAACCGTGATGGCGAGATCATGGAACGGGCAGTCCTTCCCCGGGAGGAAGAGCAGCTCCGTCTTGCCGAGGTTCAGCTTGAGGTGGTGATCCGTCATCCACACTGATATGTCTGCCAGACATGCAGAGATGCGATTCGCCGCCTGGTTATCAGAAGGGGGAAAGGAGAAGATTAATTGTGTGTCGTCTGCATAGCAATGATAGGAGAGACCATGTGAGGATATGACAGAGCCAAGTGACTTGGTGTATAGCGAGAATAGGAGAGGGCCTAGAACAGAGCCCTGGGGGACACCAGTGGTGAGAGCGCATGGTGCGGAGACAGATTCTCGCCACGCCACCTGGTAGGAGCGACCTGTCAGGTAGGACGCAATCCAAGCGTGGGCCGCGCCGGAGATGCCCAACTCGGAGAGGGTGGAGAGGAGGATCTGATGGTTCACAGTATCAAAGGCAGCAGATAGGTCTAGAAGGATGAGAGCAGAGGAGAGAGAGTTAGCTTTAGCAGTGCGGAGAGCCTCCGTGACACAGAGAAGAGCAGTCTCAGTTGAATGCCCAGTCTTGAAACCTGACTGATTAGGATCAAGAAGGTCATTCTGAGAGAGATAGCAGGAGAGCTGGCCAAGGACGGCACGTTCAAGAGTTTTGGAGAGAAAGAAAGAAGGGATACTGGTCTGTAGTTGTTGACATCGGAGGGATCGAGTGTAGGTTTTTTCAGAAGGGGTGCAACTCTCGCTCTCTTGAAGACGGAAGGGACGTAGCCAGCGGTCAAGGATGAGTTGATGAGCGAGGTGAGGTAGGGGAGAAGGTCTCCGGAAATGGTCTGGAGAAGAGAGGAGGGGATAGGGTCAAGTGGGCAGGTTGTTGGGCGGCCGGCCGTCACAAGACGCGAGATTTCATCTGGAGAGAGAGGGGAGAAAGAGGTCAAAGCACAGGGTAGGGCAGTGTGAGCAGGACCAGCGGTGTCGTTTGACTTAGCAAACGAGGATCGGATATCGTCAACCTTCTTTTCAAAATGGTTGACGAAGTCATCCGCAGAGAGGGAGGAGGGGGGGGGGAGGGGGAGGAGGATTCAGGAGGGAGGAGAAGGTAGCAAAGAGCTTCCTAGGGTTAGAGGCAGATGCTTGGAATTTAGAGTGGTAGAAAGTGGCTTTAGCAGCAGAGACAGAAGAGGAGAATGTAGAGAGGAGGGAGTGAAAGGATGCCAGGTCCGCAGGGAGGCGAGTTTTCCTCCATTTCCGCTCGGCTGCCCGGAGCCCTGTTCTGTGAGCTCGTAGTGAGTCGTCGAGCCACGGAGCAGGAGGGGAGGACCGAGCCGGCCTGGAGGATAGGGGACAGAGAAAATCAAAGGATGCAGAAAGGGAGGAGAGGAGGGTTGAGGAGGCAGAATCAGGAGATAGGTTGGAGAAGGTTTGAGCAGAGGGAAGAGATGATAGGATGGAAGAGGAGAGAGTAGCGGGAGAGAGAGAGCGAAGGTTGGGACGGCGCAATACCATCCGAGTAGGGGCAGAGTGAGAAGTGTTGGATGAGAGCAAGAGGGAAAAGGATACAAGGTAGTGGTCGGAGATTTGGAGGGGAGTTGCAATGAGATTAGTGGAAGAACAGCATCTAGTAAAGATGAGGTCAAGCGTATTGCCTGCCTTGTGAGTAGGGGGGGAAGGTGAGAGGGTGAGGTCGAAAGAGGAGAGGAGTGGAAAGAAGGAGGCAGAGAGGAATGAGTCAAAGGTAGACGTGGGGAGGTTAAAGTCACCCAGAACTGTGAGAGGTGAGCCATCTTCAGGAAAGGAACTTATCAAGGCGTCAAGCTCATTGATGAACTCTCCAAGGAAACCTGGAGGGCGATAAATGATAAGGATGTTAAGCTTGAAAGGGCTGGTAACTGTGACAGCATGGAATTCAAATGAGGAGATAGACAGATGGGTCAGGGGAGAAAGAGAGAATGTCCACTTGGGAGAGATGAGGATTCCAGTGCCACCACCCCGCTGGCTCGATGCTCTAGGGGTATGCGAGAACACGTGGGCAGACGAAGAGAGAGCAGTAGGAGTAGCAGTGTTATCTGTGGTAATCCATGTTTCCGTCAGCGCCAGGAAGTCTAGGGACTGGAGGGTAGCATAGGCTGAGATTAACTCAGCCTTGTTGGCTGCAGACCGGCAGTTCCAGAGGCTGCCGGAGACCTGGAACTCCACGTGGGTCGTGCGCGCTGGGACCACCAGGTTAGAGTTGCAGCGGCCAAGCGGTGTGAAGCGTTTGTATGGCCTGTGCAGAGGGGAGAGAACAGGGATAGACAGACACATAGTTGACAAGCTACAGAAGTGTTGTTTCTTGTATTATTGTCTCTTGTGTCTTTAGAGAACTGTTTCACTTTGATATCCTTTTTCTTCTGTCCTGATTTTCTCTTTCTTTTCTTCTGTTAACTAGATATTCTTTGTTGTTCTTCGTTAGCTAGCTAGCTTCTTCCAAAAGATTATTACCAAGCCCCACCACTCCTCTAACAAGTCCCATGCAGTCTGGGTGTAGCCCAAGGCTTTATATATGAGCTAGATGACTAATACGGTGCGCTGTGTTGAAGCCACCTTGCCTCCATCTTGGCACTCCCCCACCATTTCAATTTTTGGGGGGAAGCTATATAAATGCATTTATTAATGCCTACGTTTGTTTTTGCCACATTTATTCTATTACAGACACCATAACGTATACTTTTATATTATGTGAGCTAATATATATATATATATATATATATATATATATATATATATATATATATATATATATATCATTTTTTTTAAATACATGATGGACATGAAGGTCAGTCAATCTGGTACATTTCATGAACTTTGGAAGTTTCTTCAAGTGCAGTCGCAAAAATCATCAATTGCTATGATGACACTGGCTCTACAGAAAAGGAAGACCCAGAGTTATCTCTGCTGCTGAGGATAAGTTCATTAGAGGTACCAGCAGTGTTGGAAAAAGTACTCAACTGTCATACTTGAGTAAAAGTAAAGATACCTTAATAGAAAATGACTCAAGTGAAAGTCACCCAGTTAAATACTACTTGAGTAAAAGTCTAAAAGTATTTGGTTTTGAATATACTTAAGTATAAAAAGTAAATGGAATTGCTAAAATGTACTTAGTATCAAAAGTAAAAGCAAAAGTATAAATCATTTCAATTTCCTTATATTAAAAAAAACAGATGGCACAACAACAAAAAACTTTTTTATTTTTTATTGATGGGGCATTTGTGTTTAGTACTGTTCTCTTGATAAGTGTGTGAATTGGAAAATGGAGTAAAAAGTACATTATTTTCTTTAGGAATATAGTGAAGTAAAAGTAAAAGTTGCCAAAAGTGTAAAGTACAGATACCCAAAAAAACTACTTAAGTAGTATTTTAAAGTATTTTTACTTAATAAGTACTTTACACCACTAGTTACTAGCCTCAGAAATTGTAGCCCAAATAAATGCTTCACAGAGTTAAAGTAACATACACCTCTCAACATCAACTGTTCAGAGGAGACTGCGTGAATTAGGCCTTCATGGTCGAATTGCTGCAAAGAAACCACTACTAAAGGACACCAATAAGAAGAAGAGACTTGCTTGGGCCAAGAAACATGAGCAATGGACATTAGACTGGTGTAAATCTGTCCTTTGGTCTGATGAGTCCAAATTTGAAATTTTTGGCTCCAACCGCTGTGTCTTTGGGAGACGCAGAGTAGATGAATGGATGATCTCCACGTGTGTGGTTCCCACCGTGAAGCATGGAGGAGGAGGTGTGATGGTGTGGAGGTGCGTTGCTGGTGACACTGTCTGTGATTTATTTAGAATTCAAGGCACACTTAACCAGCGTGGCTACCACAGCATTCCGCAGCGATACGCCATCCCGTCTGGTTTGCACTTAGTGGGACTATCATTTGTTTTTCAACAGGACAATGACCCAACACACCTCCAGGCTGTGTAAGGTCTATTTGACCAAGAAGGAGAGTGATGGAGTTCTGCATCAGATGACCTGGCCTCCACAATCACCTGAACTCAACCCAGTTGAGGTGGTTTGGGATGAGTTGGACCACAGAGTGAAGGAAAAGCAGCCAACAAGTGCTCAGCATATGTTGGAAAAGCAATCTAGATGAAGCTCGTTGAGAGAATGCCAAGAGTGTGCAAAGCTGTCATCAAGGCAAAGGGTGGCTACTTTGAACAATCTCAAATATAAACTATATTTTCATTTGTTTGACACTATTTTGGTTACTACATGATTCCAAATGTGTTATTTCCTTGTTTTGATTTCTTGACTATTTTTCTACAATGTGGATGTAGCGTGGTGCGTACTGGCGGCAGGGAAGTCAGGCGCAGGAGAGCGAAAAGTAATTTACAACGGTGTCATTTAATAAACATAAAAACCACCGTAAATAGAACAATAAATTAATGGGTCAAACAAAACCCGGCATCCACCAACATAACGTGCACAAGCACTGCAAGAAACAATTCCGGACAAGGACATGGGGGGGAACAGAGGGTTAAATACACAACATGTAATTGATGGAATTGAAACCAAGTGTGAGGGAAGACAAGACAAAACCAATGGAAAATGAAAGGTGGATTGGCGATGACTAGAAGGCCGGTGACGTCGATCGCCGAACGCCGCCCGAACTAGGAGAGGGACCGACTTCGGCGGAAGTCGTGACAGCGGAACATAGTAAAAATAAAGAAAAACCCTTGAATGAATAGGTGTGTCCAAACTTGACTGGAACTGTATGTATAATGTGTATATAAACATTTTCCTTTAAGTATACTTTTTTGAGATTGCTAATGTTACTGTCCCCACTATAACAACAAAAATACTTGAATACATATAATTTTGTCCTTGAAGAATTTAATTGAAATACTGTAGAATTCCATTCATTCCTATGGAAGAATGCTCCTACTGGGGAGTGCCAATATGACTGACCGGTGGCTTCAAAGCATCTCAATGGCCAATACATAGCATCAGCAATCCAGAGTTTATATTCATCATTGATGTAGCCAGCCAGGGCACTGAGTTCAGCTGGGCAGCAAGGTTTGTGTCGGCATTAATCAAAGCAGACTTGATCCAGATCTGAACAGACTGAGCCAACCCATAATCAAATTGGAGGCAGAGCAGAGAGCTCATTGCTGGCACATAGGCTAAGTAATTGAAAGGTCAGAATAAATATATAACTACCTACCTACCAACTAGGGCTGGGAATTGCCAGGGACCTCAATATATGATATTGTAGCGATACTTCAGTGCCAATACGATATGTATTGCGATTCTCTCGATTCTATATGTGTTGCGATTCGATGTTCCAAGCATATTGCTCACCATACAGTGCCTTCAGCAAGTATTCATACCCCTTGACTTATTCCACATTTTATTGTGTTACACCCTGAATTCAAAATTTATTACATAGAGCTTTCCATGCCTGGCTTGTTTAACATTTGCCCATTTTTCTTTTCAGAATTCTTCAAGCTCTGCTATACAAACATTTTCAGGTCTTGCCTTAGATTTTCATTTACATTTACATTTAAGTCATTTAGCAGACGCTCTTATCCAGAGCGACTTACAAATTGGTGCATTCACCTTATAATATCCAGTGGAACAACCACTTTACAATAGTGCATCTAAATCTTTTAAGGGGGGGTTAGAAGGATTACTTTATCCTATCCCAGGTATTCCTTAAAGAGGTGGGGTTTCAGGTGTCTCCGGAAGGTGGTGATTGACTCCGCTGTCCGGGCGTCGTGAGGGAGCTTGTTCCACCATTGGGGTGCCAGAGCAGCGAACAGTTTTGACTGGGCTGAGCGGGAACTGTGCTTCCTCAGAGGTAGGGAGGCGAGCAGGCCAGAGGTGGATGAACGCAGTGCCCTTGTTTGGGTGTAGGGCCTGATCAGAGCCTGAAGGTACGGAGGTGCCGTTCCCCTCACAGCTCCGTAGGCAAGCACCATGGTCTTGTAGCGGATGCGAGCTTCGACTGGAAGCCAGTGGAGAGAGCGGAGGAGCGGGGTGACGTGAGAGAACTTGGGAAGGTTGAACACCAGACAGGCTGCGGCGTTCTGGATGAGTTGTAGGGGTTTAGGGCACAGGCAGGTAGCCCAGCCAACAGCGAGTTGCAGTAATCCAGACGGGAGATGACAAGTGCCTGGATTAGGACCTGCGCCGCTTCCTGTGTGAGGCAGGGTCGTACTCTGCGAATGTTGTAGAGCATGAACCTACAGGATCGGGTCACCGCCTTGATGTTAGTGGAGAACGACAGGGTGTTGTCCAGGGTCACGCCGAGGCTCTTAGCACTCTGGGAGGAGGACACAAGGGAGTTGTCAACCGTGATGGCGAGATCATGGAACGGGCAGTCCTTCCCCGGGAGGAAGAGCAGCTCCGTCTTGCCGAGGTTCAGCTTGAGGTGGTGATCCGTCATCCACACTGATATGTCTGCCAGACATGCAGAGATGCGATTCGCCACCTGGTTGTCAGAAGGGGGAAAGGAGAAGATTAATTGTGTGTCATCTGCATAGCAATGATATGAGAGACCATGTGAGGATATGACAGAGCCAAGTGACTTGGTGTATAGCGAGAATAGGGGTGGGCCTAGAACAGAGCCCTGGGGGACACCAGTGGTGAGAGCACGTGGTGCGGAGACAGATTCTCGCCACGCCACCTGGTAGGAGCGACCTGTCAGGTAGGTTGTTGGGCGGCCGGCCGTCACAAGACGCGAGATTTCATCTGGAGAGAGAGGGGAGAAAGAGGTCAAAGCACAGGGTAGGGCAGTGTGAGCAGGACCAGCAGTGTCGTTTGACTTAGCAAACGAGGATCGGATGTCGTCAACCTTCTTTTCAAAATGGTTGACGAAGTCATCCGCAGAGAGGGAGGAGGGGGGGAGGGGGAGGAGGATTCAGGAGGGAGGAGAAGGTAGCAAAGAGCTTCCTAGGGATAGAGGCAGATGCTTGGAGTTTAGAGTGGTAGAAAGTGGCTTTAGCAGCAGAGACAGAAGAGGAAAATGTAGAGAGGAGGGAGTGAAAGGATGCCAGGTCCGCAGGGAGGCGAGTTTTCCTCCATTTCCGCTCGGCTGCCCGGAGCCCTGTTCTGTGAGCTCGCAGTGAGTCGTCGAGCCACGGAGCAGGAGGGGAGGACCGAGCCGGCCTGGAGGATAGGGGACAGAGGAAATCAAAGGATGCAGAGAGGGAGGAGAGGAGGGTTGAGGAGGCAGAATCAGGAGATAGGTTGGAGAAGGTTTGAGCAGAGGGAAGAGATGATAGGATGGAAGAGGAGAGAGTAGCGGGAGAGAGAGAGCGAAGGTTGGGACGGCGCAATACCATCCGAGTAGGGGCAGAGTGAGAAGTGTTGGATGAGAGCGAGAGGGAAAAGGATACAAGGTAGTGGTCGGAGACTTGGAGGGGAGTTGCAATGAGATTAGTGGACGAACAGCATCTAGTAAAGATGAGGTTAAGTGTATTGCCTGCCTTGTGAGTAGGGGGGGGAAGGTGAGAGGATGAGGTCGAAAGAGGAGAGGAGTGATAAGAAGGAGGCAGAGAGGAATGAGTCGAAGGTAGACGTGGGGAGGTTAAAGTCACCCAGAACTGTGAGAGGTGAGCCATCCTCAGGAAAGGAACTTATCAAGGCGTCAAGCTCATTGATGAACTCTCCAAGGGAACCTGGAGGGCGATAAATGATAAGGATGTTAAGCTTGAAAGGGCTGGTAACTGTGACAGCATGGAATTCAAATGAGGAGATAGACAGATGGGTCAGGGGAGAAAGAGAGAATGTCCACTTGGGAGAGATGAGGATTCCAGTGCTGGCTCGATGCTCTAGGGGTATGCGAGAACACGTAGTCAGACGAGGAGAGAGCAGTAGGAGTAGCAGTGTTATCTGTGGTAATCCATGTTTCCGTCAGCGCCAGGAAGTCTAGGGACTGGAGGGTAGCATAGATGAACTCAGCCTTGTTGGCCGCAGACCGGCAGTTCCAGAGGCTGCCGGAGACCTGGAACTCCACGTGGGTCTTGCGCGCTGGGACCACCAGGTTAGAGTGGCAGCGGCCACGCGGTGTGGAGCGTTTGTATGGCCTGTGCAGAGGGGAGAGAACAGGGATAGACAGACACATAGTAGACAAGCTACAGAAGAGGCTACGCTAATGCAAAGGAGATTGGAATGACAAGTGGACTACACGTCTCGAATGTTCAGAAAGTAGATTTTCAAGTAGATTTAAGTCAAAACTGTAACTCGGCCACTCAGGAACATTCACTGTCTTCTTGGTAAGCATCTCCAATGTAGATTTGGCATTGTGTTTTAGGTTATTGTCCTGCTGAAAGGTGAATTCATCTCCCAGTGTCTGGTGGAAAGCAGACTAAACCAGGTTTTTCTCTAAGATTTTGTCTGTGCTTAGCTCCATTCCATTTATTTTGTGTCCTGAAAATCTCCCCAGTCCTTAACTATTACAAGCATACCCATAACATGATGCAGCCACCACTATGCTTGAAAATATGTAGAGTGGTACTCAGTTATGTTTGGGGAAAATCCAATACAGCACATAACACTTTGTATTCAGGACAAAAAGTTAATTGCAGTATTACTTTAGTGCCTTGTTGCAAACAGGATGCATGTTTTTGAATATTTTAATTCTGTACAGGCTTCCTTCTTTTCACTCTGTCAATTAGATTCGTATTGTGGAGTAACTACAATGTTGTTGATCCATCCTCAGTTTTCTCCT
The DNA here is from genome assembly GCF_965601325.2 of Salmo salar. Lineage (NCBI taxonomy): Eukaryota > Metazoa > Chordata > Actinopteri > Salmoniformes > Salmonidae > Salmo > Salmo salar. The sequence goes on from NC_138301.1 coordinate 92,924,065, forward strand.
ATCACAGCCATTAAACTCTGTTTTAAAGTTACCATTGGCCTCATGGTGAAACTCCTGAGGCAGTTTCCTTTCTCTCCGGCAACTGAGTTAGGAAGGACGCCTGTATCTTTGTGGTGACTGGGTGTATTGATACACCATCCAGTGTAAATAATAACTACACTATGTTCAAAGGGATATTCAATGCCTGTTTTTTACCCATCTACCAATACGTGCACTTCTTTGCGATGCATTGGAAAACCTCCGTGGTCTTTGTGGTTGAATCTGCATATGAAATTCACTGCTCGACTGATGGACCTTACAGATAATTGTATGTGTGTGGTACAGAGATGAGGTAGTCATTCAAAAATGCAACTGAGTCCATGCAACTTATTATGTGACTTGTTAAGCAAATGTTTACTCCTGAACTCATTTAGGCTTGACATAACAAAGGGGTTGAATACTTATTGACTCAAGACATTTCAGCTTTAAATGTTTTATTAATTTGTTAACAGAAAAATCAAAAACATAATTCCACTTTGACATTAGCGGTATTGTGTGTAGGCCAGTGAAAATAAATACATTTTTTATCCATTTTAAATTCAGTCTGTAACACAACAAAATGTGGAAACAGTCAAGTGGTGTGATTACTTTCTGAAGGCACTATGTCTGCTGCAGACGGACAAGAGAGAGCCATGAGTAAATTATTTTTGATTAGTCATTGAAATAAGTGTTGTAAACAAATTGGCTCCTTATTTAAAAAGAAGATGGAGAACAAGCTATGAAGGAAAAAATACTAGAGTTTTGGTGCAGGTGGTACAGCCAACTCTGGGTTGGCAGGTAACCTAGTGGTTAGAGCGTTGGACTAGTAACCGAGAGGTCGCAAGATCGAATCCCCATGAAAATCTGTCGTTCTGCCCCTGAACAAGGCAGTTAACCCACTGTTCCTAGGTCGTCATTGAAAATAAGAATTTGTTCTTAACTGACTTGCCTAGTTAAAAAATTTTTTTTTAAGACAAATAGCGCAAAACTAATATTGCGAAATTGTCAAAGCGATAAGATACGATATATCATCAGAAGTAATATCCAATATGTAACTATCTTTTTTGTCTTCCACATCACAAGTTTCTTGGCTTGTTGAATGAAGACTGCTTTTAATAATGTAACAGATTTAGGCAAGATCTCAGGAATCCATTGCATCTCAGGTACCCACCCACTCCAACGCAGAATGGATTTATGGAAAATGTACTGCAGAATTTTAATTTCCATTGTGATATACTGTAATGTTATGTTAAAGGGTCAAATTATGTAGGCCTATGCAACGCTGTATATATTACTCAATGTCTAAGTCAATGAGAGAGAAATAACATTCTTAAAACAAGAAGTCACATATTTTGCCCAGTAGCAATGCAGGGGTGACTAGTCAGTATTGACATGACTGATGACGTGATGATGATGTCCATAGAGGGCACAGAGGCCACAGCTAGCCAAAGGAAGGTGCTGTCGGAATTTAGAAATCCTTAACTACTGCTTGTCCAAATGGCTGTGAAACATGGCCCACAAATCAACACAACTTAGGAATTGTTTCTAGTTACATTGCCTTGGCAACTGCCTCTTCCTGTCTCTGAGCTGTTAATGACTGAAGTGACCCCTCAGAGTGAGAGAGCTGTAAAAACAGACCCATTTCAGTAATACCACCAGTTGTTTCAGTCAAATTCATCAATACAAATGTCTCTGTAGAATCTCATCCATATGAATCTAATAAGAAAGATCTAAAGCAAGAGCGGTCTCTGTCACCGCAGAAGCGTGTGTGCAAAAATGATGACACCATTGAAATCTAGGGCCTTCCTGAATTATTTCAAAACCTGACTAATTGGATTAAAGTAACTGTCCAGTGAAAATCTCACTTTTAAAAGTTAATATTCTGTTACCTCAAACCAAAATAATGTTGTTGACTCATGCTACACTTGTATTTGTGGCCAAAGCATAACTCCACCTCAAACTTGTATCTCAAACAGACCATTTAAAAAATACTTACTATTTCCTAATAGAATATGATGACATACTCCTGAGGAGGTTGAACTGACCAATCAATGGTCTAGACGAGGATGAGCTGGCCAATGAGCGGTCTACTCACATTCATATCTTTATGAACAATATACGCCCACACCATTCTGTTTTTAACATAATTAATTACACTTTTTTGTAAGGAAAACTATTTAACTCATATTGTAAGTAATGATAGAAATCTGGAAACACTAGACAGTTTAAGTAATTTTAGGCCCTAACAGCAGTGGGCACCCACTGATTAGGGCAATATGATATACAGTTATGAGGTGTGTGCGCTAGGGTTGTATGGTGAGAACCCAGTTACCGAGATTTACCAACCCAAACCACTTCCCTTTTCCCGGGATAAACAACAGCGAGATACCGGAAATTCTAATACATTATTTACATGAACAGCATGGCGTGAAATGGAACTATTACATTATATGCGATGTCAAAATCTGGCTTCTCTACGGCCTCTGCATGATGAATCATCAACGCTCAGGGTGGGGACAGACAGCCCATCTCAGTATGGATCACAGTTTGTATATGTATTTATTATAGATCCCCATTAGATGCTGCCAAAGTAGCAGCTACTCTTCCTGGGGTCCAGCAAAATTAAGGCAGTTTATACAATTTTAAAACATTACAATACATTAACAGATTTCACAACACACTGTGTGCCCTCAGGCCCCTACTCCACCACTACCACATATCTACAGTACTAAATCCATGTGTATGTATAGTGTGTGTGTGTGTGTGTGTGTGTGTGTGTGTGTGTGTGTGTGTGTGTGTGTGTGTGTGTGTGTGTGTGTGTGTGTGTGTGTGTGTGTGTGTGTGTGTGTGTGTGTGTGTGTGTGTGTGTGTGTGTGTATGCATGTCTGTGCCAATGTTTGTGTTGCTTCACAGTCCCCGCTGTTCCATAAGGTGTTTTTGTTATCTGTTTTTTTAAATCAATGTAGTCCATGTAGTCATGGCTCTATGTAGTACTGTGTGCCTCCCACAGTCTGTTCTGGACTTGGGGATTGTGAAGAGACCTCTTGTGGCATGTCTTGTGAGGTATGCATGGGTGTGCATTCAACATGTCAATACCTCTCATAAATACAAGTAGGGATGAAGTCAATCTCTCCTCCACTTTGAGCCAGGAGAGATTGACATGCATATTATTAATATTAGCTCTCTGTGTACATCCAAAGGCCAGCCGTGCTGCCCTGTTCTGAGCCAATTGCAACTTTCCTAAGTCCTTTTTTTGTGGCACCTAACCACATGACTGAACAGTAGTCAAGGTGCGACAAAACTAGGGCCTGCGTTGTTCATAGTGTTGTTAAGAAGGCAGAGCATTGCTTTATTATAGACAGACTTCTCCCCATCTTAGCTACTACTGCATCAATATGTCTTGACCATGACAGTTTACAATCTAGGGTTACTCCAAGCAGTTTAGTCATCTTAACTTGCTCAGTCTTCACATTATTTATTACAAGATTTAGTTGAGGTTTAGGGTTTAGTGAGTGTTTTGTTCTAAATACAATGCTTTTAGTTTTAGAAATATTTAGGGAGAACTTATTCCTTGCCACCCATTCTGAAGCTAACTTCAGCTCTTTGTTGAGTGTTGCAGTCATTTCAGTCGCTGTAGTAGCTGACGTGTATAGTGTTGAGTCATCCGCATACATAGACACTCTGACTTTACTCAAAGTCAGTGGCATGTCGTTCGTAAAAATTGAAAAAAGCAATGGGCCTAAACAGCTACCATGGGGAATTCCTGATTCTAACTGGATTATATTTGAGAGGCTTCCATTAAAGAACACCCTCTGTGTTCTGTTAGACAAGTAACTCTTTATCCACAATATAGCAGGGGGTGTAAAACCACAACACACAAGTTTTTCCAGCAGCAGACTATGATTGATAATGTCAAAAGCTGCACTGAAGTCTAACAAGACAGCATCAATTTCTCTCAGCCAATCATCAGTCATTTGTGTAAGTGCTGTGCTTGTTGAATGTCCTTCCCTATAAGCATGCTGCAATTCTGTTGTCAATTTGTTTACTGTGAAATAGCATTGTATCTGGTCAAACACAATTTTTTCCAGAAGTTTACTAAGGGTTGGTAACAGGCTGATTTGTTGGCTATTTGAGCCAGTGAAGGGGGCTTTACTATTCTTTGGTAGCGGAATGACTTTAGCTTCCCTCCAGGCCTGAGGGCACACCCTCCAGGCCTGAGGGCACACTCTCCATAGATGTTTGATCGGGTTCAAGTCCTGGTTCTGGCTGGGCCACTCAAGGACATTCAGACACTTGTCCCGAAGCCACTCCTTCGTTTTCTTGGCTGTGTGCTTAGGGTAGTTGTCCTGTTGGAAGGTGAAGATTCGCCCCAGTCTGAGGTCCTGAGCTCTCTGGAGTAGGTTTTCATCAAGGATCTCTCTGTACATTGCTCTGTTCATCTTTCCCTCGATCCCGACTAGTCTCCTAGTCCCTGCCGCTGAAAAACTTCCCACAGCATGATACTGCCACCACCATGCTTCATCGTTGGTATGGTGCCACGTGATACTTGGCATTCAGGCTAAAGAGTTCAATCTTGGTTTCAACAGACTAGATAATCTTGTTTCTCATGGTCTGAGAGTCCTTTGGGTGCCTTTTGGCAAACTCCAAGTGGGCTGACATGTGCCTTTTACTGAGCAGTGGCTTCCGTCTGATTGGTGGAGTGCTGCAGAGATGGTTGTCCTTCCGGAAGGTTCTCCCATCTCCACAGAGGAACTCTGGAGCTCTGTCAGAGTGACCATCTGTTTCTTGGTCAACTCCCTGACCAAGGCCCTTCTTCCCCAATTTCTCAGTTTGGCCAGGTGGCCAACTCTAGGAAGAGTCTTGGTGGTTCCAAACTTCTTCCATTTAAGAATGATGGAGGTCACTGTGTTCTTGGGGACCTTCAATTCTGTAGAAATGTTTTGGTATTCTTCTCTAGATCTGTCCCTCGACACAATCCTGTCTCGGCGCTCTACGGACAATTTCTTTGACCTAATGGCTTGGTTTTTGTTCTGACATGCATGTCAACTGTGGAACCTTATATAGACAGGTATGTGCCTTTTCAAATCATCTCTAATCAATTGAATTTACCACAGGTGGACTCCAGTCAAGTTGTAGAAACATCTCAAGTATGATCAATGGAAACAGGTTGCACCTGCGCTCAATTTCGATTCTCATAGCAAAGGGTCTGAATACTTATATAAATAAGGTATTTCTGTTTTTTTTTTTTATATACATTTGCAAACATTTCAAAAAACATGTTTTCACTTTGTCATTATGGGGTATTGTGTGTAGATTGATGAGTAAAAAAATAATTCAATCAATTTTAGAGTAAGGCTGTAACGTAACAAAATGTGGAAAAGGGGAAGAGGTCTGAATACTTTCCGAATGCACTGTATATACAAATGTATGTGGACACCCCTTCAAATGAGTGGATTCAGCCATTTCAGCCACGTGTGTGTTGCTGTGTGTCATAGTGTTTGTCTATGGTGTCTACCATGTTCTTGTAACCCATCACGTCTGGCTTGCTATCCAATCTCTATCCATGTGTAACTGTAAAGTATGTAACGCCTGATTTTGCCATAAGCTCGTATGTGATGTTAAATGGATGTACATAACATGATAGACACTATATATACAAAAGTATGTGGACACCCCTTCAAATCAGTGGATTTGGCTATTTCAGCCACACCCGTATAAAATCGAGCACACAGCCATGCAATCTTCATAGACAACCATTGGCAGTAGAATGGACTTACTGAAGAGCTCAGTGACTTTCAACATGGCATAGGATGCCACCTTTTCAAAAAGTCAGTTTGTCAGATTTCTTCACAGTCAACTGTAAGTGCTGTTATTGTGATGTGAAAACGTCGAGAAGCAACAACGGCTCAGCAGTGAAGTGGTAGGCCACACAAGCTCACAGAATGGGACCGCCAAATGCTTGCGCACGTAGCTTATACAATTTGCTTGTTCTGTGTTGCAACAGTCACTGCTGAGTTCCAAACTGCCTCTGGAATCAACGTCAGCACACAAGCCTAAGTTCACCATGCGCAATGCCATGCATCTGCTGGAGTGGTGTAAAGCTTGCCGCCATTGGACTCTGGAGCAGTGGAAATGCGTTCTCTGGAGTAATGGATCACGCTTCACCACCTGGCAGTCCGACAGACAAATCTGAATTTGGTGGAGAACACTACCTGCCCCAATGCATAGTGCCAACTGTAAAGTTTGGTGGAGGAGGAATAAAGGTCAGGGGCTGTTTTTCATGGTTTGGGCTAGGCCCCTTATTTCCGGTGAAGGGAAATCTTAACTCTACAGCATACAATGATATTCTGTAAAATTATGTGCTTCCAACTTTGTGGCAACAGTTTGGGGAAGATGGCCCTTTCCTGTTTCAGCATGACAAATCCCCTGTGCACAAGTGAGGTCCATACAAAAATGGTTTGTCGAGATCGGTGTGGAAGAACTTGACTGTCCGGAACAGAGTCCTGACCTCAATCCCATTGAACAACTTTGGGATGAATTGGAATGGCGACTGCGAGCCAGGCCTAATTGCCCAACATCAGTGCAGACTTCCCTAATGCTCTTGTGGCTGAATGGAAGCAAGCCCCTGCAGCAGTGTTCCAACATTTTGTTGAAAGCCTTCCCAGAAGAGTGGAGGCTGTTATAGCAGCAAACGGGGAACCAACTCCATATTAATGCCCATGATTTTGGAATGAGATGTTCGACGAGCAGGTGTCTAGGTCATGTAGTGTACTTTATTTCTGGTTTTAGTCATTTAAGTATAGACTGAAAACATTTTTCCTCACGAAAATTATAAAAATTCAAAAAATACTGCGGCCCATAAAAACACTATGCAGAAAAAATCCTGCACACACACACACACACACACATTTGTGGCCAAAAATGCTTGATTTGGCAATTTTTCCTGGCAATATGCAATGAAAAATGTTGTTCAAAATTCAAAAGGCACTCGCGTATTTGAGCTCTGACAAAGTCCTTAAGGCTGATACGTAAAGCTTAGTAAAGAACAGCGATACTAGCAAGAGCAGTGTGCGGGTTTCTCTTTTCTCTCATGTTGTCCAATTTGTTGTGAAAATGCGCTGAAGAGGGAAACATTTGTTGACGTGTGGTTTGATTGAACCATATTATGCGGTAAATGTGCGGTGATCGTTTGAAATTGCGAGCCCTCATTTTGTACTGTGTGTGATGGGTCAGTTTTATGTGATGATATTGTGATGATTTGACTGTTTTATATGGAAAAAGTGCAGTGATTGGTCAAATTTGATTTTGAAAAAAGAATTGCAATCACAGAATCCTGGAGGGACTGAACAGGTTCCGCCCATTCTGACTGAGAACTACAGTTGGCTATGTGTCTACAATAAAACAGGTTCCACTCATTCTGCTCCTCCTGCTGCAGTCACAGGCAGCATACACTTTTAGCATGCTAGCAATTAGCATTGAGTGTTTGCTTGCTTGTGTGTGTGACAAAGAGAGCAGTATCAATAAAGCACTGCCCAATTAGCCCCACCCCATCGACTATGCCTGCTCCACAGCTGCATGGAGGGGAGCTGCCGAGGGGAGGAAGGGATTGGAGGAGGGGTCTCTCCAGCCTCAGACCAACCCCTCAGCAAGCATCTCCAGCCTTCAGTCAGTCAGGCAGCCAGCCCACTGGAAGCCAAGCCCCCGACAGGCAGGGCAGCTTCCCCCTAAAAGGACAGCTCCCGGAACACTATTGCTGATACTGCTGCTGGTAGGAGATGAATACAGCACTGGGGATTCTGTAGCTAGCTGCACAACCAGAGAGCGTGAGAGAAAGAGGGGGAAGACAGAGAGTGAGACTCAGGAGGTAGAGAGAGAGACGGGGGAAGAGAGAGTCGGGGCGGAATGAGAGAGAGGGAGGACGGGAGGGAGAGACGCTGGCCCAGGAGCTGCTGCTGCTGCTGATGCAGCCACCTGACATTTAGCCTCCCAAGATAAGAGGAAGGAACACTAGCAGCATCTCAGTCACAATGCTACAGTGCTAGCTAGCCAGCAGATACGGTAAATACTGCTCCTTCATCACCACTCTGCTTGCACTAACTGCTGCATAGTCTCTCTCTCTCTCTCTCTCTCTCTCTCTCTCCCCCTTGGGTGTCGTGCCTGTGTTCTGAGCATGTGTGTGGTTGTATGTCTGTGGCTGGCTGAGGGAAGTCTCTCCCATGTACTGTGCCGGAGGAGAGCTGGGAGATGGAGGAGTGCAATAGCACATTGTGACTCTACTGGGACACAGTAGGGATGCTGGGCGCTCCTGCATTGTCACGCTCTTCTTCATTGTACACTGCCACCTGTTTTTCATAGCTGTGTGTGGCCTGTGTGGTCATTAAGGCCTGTCACATCAGCTCCTAGACTCAAAATGCAGATGTTCTATAGTACCTGTTTCCATACTATTCAATCAATGTACAATGTAATGGTGTGTGTGTGTGTTGTCTTTTCCTTATTTTGGATGTTGGTTGTGTAACCTGAACCTCTCCCTTTGCCTGGCCAAGGGGTTGCCATGGAGACAATGGGAGTCTCCTCAGCAGAAATGCTATTTGATCCCAACACTATGTTGTATCATAGATTTACAGGATGTAGATTCTGCTTCTACAACATAAAGACTGACTGCAGTACATTTTTGGGGGGATAGGGAGGAGGCTCTTGGGAATATTGCCTTTCTCCACTTACTATATCATAACTGCATTGATACTGGTCTCGACTACTGCTCTCTTCTCATAGGTGGAGGCAGGTTCTAGAAACAAAGCTGAAAGTAAATAATTTGCTCTAGTCACAATTATATTGACAAAGGATGTATATGTAAGTGTGTGTGTTTTTTTTGCGTGGGCGTGTGAAAGGGACCAACGGAAGATGAGAGTGTAGATGTGAGGGAGGGTGTATAACCTAAATTCTCAGTCTGCAGTATTTCGACAGGCATGATTCTCTCTCTTTCTCTCTCTCTCGTTCTGTTGGTGTGAATCCTCAAACAACAGCAGCAGCAATGACATTAGTGGCTCGTGGGCCGCCTCTTCTTCCTCATTCTGTTCTTTCTCCCTATATTTTCTGCGCAGACTGGTAGCCACTGCCAGCTGAGCTCAGCCGGATGCCAGGGGGTGAGGGGGGAAAGAGGAGGGATGAAGGGGGGGGGTACTAAACTTCTATTTTGAATCCCCAGCTGGATGATTTTTTCCCCCTCTTCTCTTGAGATTAATTTAGGAATAGTCTGCCAGTAAAAAGACAGCCTTGACTAATCTCAATGTTCCTGAGGACACACAGCCAGGGAGAGGGCTCGGAATAGTCACACGCATGCTTGGGCATACACACACACTTACATCCATGTGCTGACACCCACAAGCATGCATGCACTTACATGTGCAAACACACACAGACACACACTGAATCAGATCCATGATGCATTTGCTTGTCAGCACAGCATGTAGATGCATTTTTGTCTGCACACAGACATGTGCAGTGTGTGGAGTACAGTACAGTGTGTAAATGAGGCGTAAGCACAAGAAAACATCCTCTCTCTTCCCACTAATCCTGTAGTATCTGTATCAGTGTTTGCAGGTGAGTCAGACCAGATGACTCAATGTTCCCATTCAGACTGCGTATCTTTGATAGATTAATTTACTCATGTAATTATTCCTGCCTGTTTGAATAACAGATTAAATGAGGAGCATTTGCTTACACTGCTGTTCTGCTGGCTCACACTTATAATACTCAAAAGAACATCTGATACTCTGGGATCTGAAAACACTGGCAGTGTAATGGTGCAAATTAGGTTTGTGGAAGCCTAGCACTTTTACCTCCGATATTCTACCTGTAAACAGGGTATCTATAGCAACCCCATGGTCTCCTTTCCCCACCTCCTCACATATGTGAGGAGGTGGGGAAATGAGGAGGTGAGGATGACTGCTCGCAAACGCACCATAAGCGTTAGTGTCATTAAGCCAGTCGGCTGAAGGGAGTGGGTAGCGTTTCAGACCTATATGCGTAGTAGTAGTAGTACCGCAGGCATTGGGCAGTTGAATTTTATAGTAGAATGCTACAGTAGCTTCTTAGTCTAAGCTTGTTTGTAGTTTATTTGGTCGTTTGTAGTCGTTTGGTCATGTTGACATGAGCCTGGCCCGGTTGAGAAGCATGTTGACACAGATGAGAAATGTGTTACTCAGTGTTTTCCACAGGTACATAAAATAGCCCCCGCAACCGCCTCAATGTTTTGCCGAAGGACCTCTACTTTGGTGGACTCTGGTACATTCTAATTAGGGCTGTCACCGACCAAAAAAAATCTTAAATCGAACGAGAGTCATCTGTTCTTTTGACCAATCGGTTGGTCGAAATGTTAAAACGTGTATTTTTCCATATATAGACACATCCCTAAACTCAGCAAAAAAACGAAATGTCCCTTTTTCAGGACCCTGTCTTTCAAAGATAATTCATAAAATCCAAATAACTTCACAGATCTTCATTGTAAAGAGTTTAAACACTGTTTCCCATGCTTGTTCAATGAACCTAAAACAATTACTGAACATGCACCTGTGGAACAGTCGTTAAAACTTCTTTGGGATCGGTGTCACTTCCACGGGATGGTTGAGCTAACATAGGCTAATGTGATTAGCATGAGGTTGTAAGTAACAAGAACATTTCCCAGGACTTAGACATATCTGATATTGTCAGAAAGCTTAAATTCTTGTTAATCTAACTGCACTGTCCAATTTACAGTAGCTTTTACAGTGAAAGAATACCATTATATTATTTGAGGCGAGTGCACAATTTTGAACATGAAAAGTTATTAATAAACAAATTAGGCACATTTGGGCAGTCTTGATCTAAAAATTGTAGCAGAAATGCAATGCTTCATTGGATCAGTCGAAAACTTTGCACATACACTGCTGCCATCTAGTGGCCAAATTCTAAATTAGCACCTGGGCTGGAATAATAAACTATGGCCTTTCTCTTGAATTTCAGAGATGATGGTACAAAAAAATATTTGTAGTATCTCTTACCAGATCTATTGTGTTATATTCTCCTACATTCCTTTCACATTTCCACAAACTTCAAAGTGTTTCCTTTCAAATGGTACCAAGAATATGCATATCCTTGCTACAGGCAGTTAGATTTGGGTATGTCATTTTAGGCGAAAATTGAAAAAAAGGGGCGGATCCTTAGACACTAACAGCTTACAGACGGTAGGAAATTAAGGTCACAGTTATGAAAACTTAGGACACTAAAGAGGCCTTTCTAAGGACTCTGAAAAACACCAAAAGAAAGATGCCCAGGGTCCCTGCTCATCTGCGTGAACGAGCATGCTGCAAGGAGGCATGAGGACCGCAGATGTGGCCAGGGCAATAAATTGCAATGTCCGTACTGTGAGACGCCTAAGACAGCGCTACAGGGAGACAGGATGGACAGCTGATCGTCCTCGCAGTGGCAGACCATGTGTAACAACACCTGCACAGGAATGGTACATCCGAACATCACATCTGCGGGACAGGTACCGGATGGCAACAACAACTGCCAGAGTTACACAAGGAACCCACAATCCCTCCGTCAGTGCTCAGACTGTCTGCAATAGGCTGGACTGAGGGCTTGTAGGCCCGTTGTAAGGCAGGTCCTCACCAGACATCACAGGCAACAACGTCGCCTATCGGCACAAACCCACCATCGGTGGACCAGACAGGACTTGCAAAAAGTGCTCTTCACTGACGAGTCGCGGTTTCGTCTCACCAGGGGTGATGGTCGGATTTGCGTTTATCGTCAAATGAATGAGCATTACACAGAAGCCTGTACTCTGGAGCGGGATGTATTTGGAGGTGGAGGGTCTGTCATGGTCTGGGGCAGTGTGTCATAGCATCATCGGACTGAGCTTGTTATTGCAGGCAATCTCAACGCTGTGAGTTACAGGGAAGACATCCTCCTCCCTCATGTATTCCAAGATGGCGTAGCAGTAAAACTTGTTTGTTTTTGTCCCGTGTAAATATTCAATTATTGGGGGGTTTTGTATACATTTCAATATATTTATTTTATATCTATTTTTTCCATATTCGGATTAAATATACCTTACGGCAACCCGCCTCATCCAATGTGGTATGGATCTGCTATTTTTTTTGACCTTATAACTGTTACCTCCATCAGAAGCTAGCCATCAGGAGCTAGCCAGCTAATTAGCTAATAGCTATTTAGTCATTGTTAGCCACTGCTAGTGGTCTTTGCCTTTAGCTCAGACACCAGCCGCTTTAGCCAGTATAGCCCGGATAATACCTGCCAGTCTGCACAGCGCGATATCAGCCCTAAGCATATCAGACTGCTTTTTTCCCACATCACTGGATTCCTGCCACAAGCTCTGGACCGTTACACCGGATCATCGCAGCTAGCTAGCTGCTACCGAGTGGCTATTGTGGCTAACGCCCTTGTCCAGAAGTAAGCACCAATTAGCCTCGAGCTAGGCCCATCTCCCGGCTAGCAAATGAAGTACACCAATTACAATACCTCTTGCCAATTGGCCTGGACACTTTGTCACCACGGAGCCCCGCGGATCCATCATGACTGGTCTGCTGACGTAATTTGGCCGATGTGCTCTCAACCGGCCTCTGCGTCGTGGATGTCGGTGATGACCAATCTGCTAGCCCCAGCCCGCTTGCTTTTCTGAACGCCATGTCTCCTGCTCGCGTAGTAAAGGCTACCAAACGGCTCCCTGTTTCATCTATTGCTGCTCATTGGACCATATGATCACTCGGCTACACAGCTGATGCGTGCTGGACTGTTCATTAACACGGTACTTAATTTTGTTTATCTGTCGACCCCAGCTTCGAACTCAGGCCCTGTGTGTAGCTAACTGACCCTCTCTGCCCATTCATCGCCATTTACCCGTTGTTGTCTTAGCTTTTTACCCGTTGTCTCACCCGTTGTTGTCTTAGATCTCCCAATCAACACCTGTGATCGCTTTATGCCTCTCTCTAATGTCAATATGCCTTGTATGCTGTTGTTTAGGGTAGGTCTCATTGTTTTATTTTACTGCGGAGCCCTTAGTCACACTCAACATGCCTCAGCTCCTTTGTCCCACCCCCCACACATGCGGAGACCACACCTAGCTTAACTGGTGCCTCCAGAGATGCAACCTCTCTCATAGTCACTCAATGCCTAGGTTTTCCTCCACTGTACTCACACCCTACCTTACCCTTGTCTGTACATTATGCCCTGAATCTATCCTACAACGGCCAGAAATCTGCTCCTTTTCTTCTCTGTTCCCAACGCACCAGACAACCAGTTCTCATAGCCTTTAGCAGTACCCTCAGCCTACTCCTCCTCTGTTCCTCTGATGATGAAGAGGTTAACCCAGGCCCTGTGTGTCCCCAGGCGCTCTCATTTGTTGACTTCTGCAACCGTAAAAGCCTTGGGTTCATGCATGTTAACATAGAAGCCTCTTCCCTAAGTTTGCTTTATTCACTGGTTTAGCACACTCTGCCAACCCTAATGTCCTAGCCGTGTCTGAATCCTGGCTTAGGAAGGTCAGCAAAAATTCTGAAATTTCCATCCCCAATTATAACATTTTCCGTCAAGATAGAACTGCTAAAGGGGGCGGAGTTGCAATCTACTGTAGAGATAGCCTGCAGAGTTCTTTCATACTATCCAGGTCTATGCCCAAACAATTCGAGCTTCTACTTTTAAAAATCCATCTCGCCAGAAATAAATCCCTAACTGTTGCCGCTTGTTATAGACCCCCCTCAGCTCCCAGCTGTGCCCTGGACACCATATGTGAATTGATTGCCCCCATCTATCGTCAGAGTTCGTATGATTGGTAACCTAAACTGGGATATGCTTAATTCCCCGGCCGTCCTACAATCTAAGCTAGATGCCCTCAATCTCACACAAACTATCAAGGAACCTACCAGGTACAACCCCAAAACCATTAACATGGGCACCTCATAGATATCATCCTGACCAACTTGCCCTCTAAATAAAACTCTGCTGTTTTCAACCAAGACCTCAGTGATCACTGGCTCATTGCCCGCGTCCCTTATGGGTCCGCGGTCAAACAATCACCCCTCATCACTGTCAAACGCTCCCAAAACCACTTCTGCGAGCAGGCCTTTCTAATCGACCTGGCCCGGGTATCCTGGAAGGATATTGACCTCATCCCGTCAGTAGAGGATGCCTGGTTGTTCTTTAAAAGTGCTTTCCTCACCATCTTAAATAAGCATGCCCCTTTCAAAAAATGTAGAACTAAGAACAGATATAGCCCTTGGTTCACTCCAGACTTGACTGCCCTTGACAAGCCCAAAAACACCCTGTGGTGTACTGCACTAGCATCGAATAGTCCCAGAGATATGCATCTTTTCAGGGAAGTCAGGAACCAATACACACATTCAGTTAGGAAAGCATAGGCTAGCTTTTTTAAACAGAAATTTGCATCCCGCAGCGCTAATTCCAAAAACTTCTAGGACACTGTAAAGTCCATGGAGAATAAGAGCACTTCCTCCCAGCTGCCCACTGCACTGAGGCTTGGAAACACTGTCACCACCGATAAATCCACGATAATCGAGAATTTCTACGGCTGGCCATGCTTTCCACCTGGCTACTCCAACCCAGGCCAACAGCTCTGCACCCCCCGCAGCAACTGGCCCAAGCGCCCCCCGCTTCTCTTTTACCCAAATCCAGACATCTGATGTTCTGAAAGAGCTGTAAAATCTGGATCCCTACAAATCGCTGGGCTAGACAATCTAGACCCTCTCTTCCTAAAATTATTTGCCGCCATTGTTGCAACCCCTATTACTAGTCTCTTCAACCTCTTTCGTATCATCTGAGATTCTAAAGATTGGAAATCGGCCGCGCTCATCCCCCTCTTCAAAGGGGGAGACACTCTAGACCCAAACTGTTACAGACCTAAATCCATCCTGCCCTGCCTTTCTAAAGTCTTTGAAAGTCAAGTGAACAAACAGATCACCGACAATTTCGAATACCACCGTACCTTCTCCGCTATGCAATCCGGATTCCGAGCTGGTCATGGGTGCACCTCAGCCACGCTCAAGGTCCTAAACGATATCATAACCACCATCAATAAAAGACAGTACTGTGCAACTGTCTTCATCGACCTGGCCAAGGATTTCGACTCTGTCAATCACCGTATTCTTATCGACAGACTCAACAGCCTTGGTTTCTCTAATGACTGCCTTGCCTGGTTCACTAACTACTTCTCAGACAGAGTTCCGTGTGTCAAATGGAAGGGCCTGTTGTCCGGACCTCTGACAGTCTCTATGACTTCTCCTTGACTTTGTCGATGTCATTTACAAAATAGCCTCCAACACTCTATTAAGGGTGCCACAGGGTTCCATTCTCGGGCCGACTCTTTTCTCTGTATATATCAATGATTTCGCACTTGCTGTGGGTGATTCTTTGATCCACCTTCAAGCAGATGACACCATTCTGTATACATCTGGCTCTTCTTTGGACACTGTGTTAACAAACCTCCAAAAGAGATTCAATGCCATACAACACTCCTTCCGTGGCCTATAACTGTTCTTAAATGCTAGTAAAACTAAATGCATGCTCTTCAACCGCACCTGCCCACCCGACTAGCATCACTACTCTGGACGGTTCTGACTTAGAATATGTAGACAACTATAAATACCTAGGTGTCTGGCTAGACTTTAAACTCTCCTCCCAGACTCATATTAAGCATCTCCACTCCAAAATTAAATCTAGAATCGGCTTCCTTTTTCGCAACAAAGCCTCCTTCACTCTTGCTGCCAGACTATCCTACCGATCCTTGACTTCGTCGATGTCATTTACAAAATAGCCTCCAACACTCTATTCAGCAAATTGGATGCAGTCTATCACAGTGCCATCCGTTTTGTCACCAAGCCCCATATACCACCCACCACTGCGACCTGTATGTTCTTGTTGGCTGGTCGCCAAACCCACTGGCTCCAGGTCATCTATAAGTCTTTGCTAGGTAAAGCTCTGCCTTATCTCAGCTCACTGGTCACCATAGCAACACCCACCCGTAGCACGCACTCCAGCAGGTATATTTCACTGGTCATCCCCAAAGCCAACACCTCTTTGGCCACCTTCCCTTCCAGTTCTCTCCTGCCAATGACTGGAATGAATTGCAAAAATCCCTGAAGTTGGAGACTTATCTCCCTCACTAACTTTAAGCATCAGCTGTCGGAGCACCTTACCGATTGCTGCAGCTGTACACAGCCCCTCTGTAAATAGCCCCTCCAACCAACTACCTACCTCATCCCATATGTTTTTTTTCTGCTCTTTTGCACACCAGTATTTCTACTTCCACATCCTCATCTGCACATCTTTCACTCCAGTGTTAATTGCTAAATTGTAATTACTTCGCCACTATGGCCTATTTATTGCCTTACCTCCTTACTTCATTTGCACACACTGTATTCATATTTTTCTATAATGTTATTGACTGTACGTTTGTTTATCCCATGTGTAATGCTGTGTTGTTTTTGTCGCACTGCTTTGCTTTATCTTGGCCAGGTCGCAGTTGTAAATGAGAACTTGTTCTCAACTGGCCTACCTGGATAAATAAAGGTGCCTTGGTGGAAGAGTGTGTTAATACCTCACAGCAAGAACTGGCAAATCTGGTGCAGTCCATGAGGAGGAGATTCACTGCAGTACTTAATGCAGCTGGTGGCCACACCAGACACTGACTGTTACTTTTGATTTTGACCCCCCCTCTTTGGTCAGGGACACATTATTCAATTTCTGTTAGTCACATGTCTGTGGAACTTGTTCAGTTTATGTCTCAGTTGTTGAATCTTATGTTCATGCAAATATTTACACATGTTAAGTTTGCTGAAAATAAACGCAGTTGACAGTGAGACAATGTTTATTTTTTGCTGAGATAGTGTTTTAATCAGATTAACAATATGCGCTGAGATTGTCTGATGCTTTCAGGGCTCTGTTTGATTAAATAATGAAGACAAACAAATTACTAGAGGGACTCCGACCGCAATTGATTTGACTACTCAGATTTGCTGTGCTGTTAAAAATAATGACAGTGGGTGATTGTGTGACTAGAACGTGTTGTCTCTCTTTCCTCCATGCTACAACAACCACTACAGAACTTCAACTGTGTTTATCGTGCTGTCCATGTTGCTGAAGCTGCCTCAGCCCTTGCTCTCTTTATGTGACATATGTATGCATTGCATGCATGTGCCCAATAGGGCCTGACCTATAGCATATCATAATCACATCAATAAATTGGTTATTACAAACTCTGAACAAATGTGAAAGCAAAATAGATGCAGAGAACTTGACAAATGAACTTGAAAGGGGGAATGTTTACTGGTTGCTCAGGGGATAAAGGGGAAGTTGGATGTGTGGAACAAATTTGACTTGTTTGGGAAAATACTGGACATCAAGAAACATAAGGTAAGGAGCAAGGGCTGCATGCATATTATGCGTGCCAAACAGGTGCTGTTAGATTACAATAACATTTTAATGACGGTTTGGAACAATGTAAACAACACTAAATAAATTAGAAGTGTACCAAAGAGTCTGTTGTAATGTTTTTTTGTAAAGCCTTTATTACAGAAAAGACTAAAAACAGTTACATTCATTAGAGAATGCAATTTACGAAATGGAACAGTTTATTCATTGTTTACGCTAATTATTCAAAGTTGCTTTATTTTAAAATGAAAATGCTTGACTGCATTTAAAATCATGAATGACTCATATGCTGTGTGATGACATTAACAAATGGATGATTGATTGATACAGTAGCCTATATAAGTATTGAAATATAGGCCTAAGTAAGTTACAGTATTAAGACTAAACAGGATGCGCTCTTTGGCCTACAGCTTGATGGTGGTTATCTTCTTATGGGCAGGTGGGACGGTAGCGGAAATTCAAACTACAGTATTATACATATTTAACTTTCATAAAATCACAAGTGTAATACATCAAAATAAAGCTTAACTTCTTGTTAATCCAGCCTCTGTGTCAGATTTCAAAAAGGCTTTACGGCGAAAGCAAACCATGCGATTATCTGAGGACAGCGCCCCGCATACAAACACATGAAAAACATATTTCAACCAGGCAGGTGCGACACGAAAGTCAGAAATAGTGATATAAAAAATGCCTTACCTTTGATCTTCTTCTGTTGGCACTCCAAAAGGTCCCAGTTACATCACAAATGGTCCTTTTGTTCGATAATGTTCTTCTTTATATCCATAAAAACTCAGTTTAGCTGGCGTGCTTCAGTCAATAATCCACCCAGTTTCCCTCCATCAAAATGCATACAAAATGAATCCCAAACATTACTAATAAACTTGTCCAAACAAGTCAAACAACGTTTATAATCAAACCTTAGGTACCCTAATACGTAAATAAATGATACAATTTAAGACGGAGAATCGTTATTGTCTTTACCAGAGAAAAATACCAAAGAATGCGCTCTCTTTCACACGCTTGGAAACACTTCAGCCAAAATGGGAGTCACCTAGAAAAACTACAATTTCTGTCTCATTTTTCCAGAAACCAGCCTGAAACTCTTTCTAAAGACTGTTGACATCTAGTGGAAGCCCTAGGAATTGCAATCTGGGAGGGTGTGGCCTTATAATAAAAGTGATTGCCATTGAAAATAGGGGTAGGCTGATTTATTTGGGGGGGGAGGTTTGTCCTCCGGGTTTCGCCTGCCATATCAGTTCTGTTATACTCACAGACATAATTTTAACAGTTTTAGAAACTTTAGAGTGTTTTCTATCCAAATCTACCAATTATAGATTCTGGGCCTGAGTAACAGGCAGTTTACTTTGGGCATGCTTTTCATCCGGACGTCAAAATACTGCCCCCTACCCAAGAGAAGTTATACAAGGCTTTTATGCTAAACCCGACTAATGATAATGACATTACTTATTATTATGATGATGATGATGATGATAATAACAATAAGAAGGAGATCAAGAAAAAGGAGGGTTATTATTATTCTAAATAAAATGTTTCTGACAATTTGGAAGAGTGTAAACAACACTAAATAAATTAAGTAATACCAGAGAGGCTGTTCTAATGGGAAAAAAAGTCGGATTTTTATCCGATGTGGTGGTTGCCAAACCTCACGGAATCAGTAGGCTATTAAACAAACACTCAAACAGAAGCAGGATCTGTCTTATTTCTATAGATATATATGGATGATTTATAAAGCCAGGCACATTTAAGTTAGGTTATTGATTATAAACCTAATTAAGATGGCGTTTCCTCTCTCCTCACTTAAACACTTAAGGTAAGTGCTGTTTTCTCGTCACCTAACTCCGCTGCTTCCTCCGTCGCATTGTTCTCTACACCAATATGCTGGTCAACGTTGCTGTTATACACATAGCAAGATGGTCTAGGAAAAGGCGGCATTAGCCCACTGATGTTTCAGAACCGCGGACAGCGACCGCTATCCAACGCAAAAGAAAGCGCATTTGTTACAAAATAATATTAGTTTTATTAGTGTTACACCATTGTTCTTACATAATATAACCAAATACAATTGCAGTAGCACGTCTTAGCGATGGACTGTGCCATCCCCATGGCATCCACAATGGACAGGCGTAAATCAGACAGGTGTCTTGTTCACCATGAAATTATATATATTTTTTGCTACTGCTCGACTAAAGAAATGTCGGTTGACAAAATGGTCTTATGCCTTGATTCCATCTGAAATACACAGCTAAATGATTGCATACTATACAGAGTTTACCTACCAGATTGGAAAAATGTGTTGTGTTACTGTGTAGAAAAACATGACTTTACAATTTAAATGACTGAAAATGTATGAATTCATGTATGAACACTCTCACCAATACGATTTAGTAGGCTACACTGACTGAAGAGAATCACTCAATTTAACGTCACTGTCTGGCAAGCCCTGACATCCTAGGAAAGGAAACCTAGGAATTCCTTTAATTTACTTGTCCTGATGCGATACCATGGGCATGTAATATAACCATACTGCATGATTTATGAATGGCAAAGAAATATAGGAGAGACTTTATTCAGTCAGTTTGACATTAATTTGGCATTAGGGGCAATGCAGTAGAATCAGATTTAAAAAAAAAACATAAAAATACACCTTATGGAACAGCGGGTACTGTGAAGAGGAACACACACAGGCACAGACACATGTATACACACAAATGATAACATATGCACTATACATACGTACACATGGCTTTTGTGTTGTAGATATGTGGTAGTAGAGTAGTGGTCTGATGACAAACACTTAATGTGTTGTGAAATCTGTTTGTCATTTTTTTTATAGCTGCCAAAATGTTGCTGGACCCCATGAAGAGTAGCTGCTTCCTTGGCAGCAGCTAATGGGGATCCATAATAAATACATTACATTCTCTCTCTCGCTCCGTGTAAAGAAATTCGACAACAACCAGTGGTCTGTATATAATGACGAGATCCTATATTGACGAGATGTCTCCACCCTAACAATGGGAGTCGTTGTCCCAAAGGCGGGAAGGCAGGCGACAAGCTTAGGTCCAAAATAAGCCTATAGAAACACATTGCGCTTATTTTGGACAGATTCTGGCGAGAGTGAAACCTCTCGCTTTGCCTCTTCCTCTCTGCTGCGTTTTCCAGTGATTGTTGGCTTTGTGACTGACAGGTGCTTATCTTATCAATAGATTGCTACAAGGTGCATATCATTCATTCTAGCGGGAGAGGGCTAGCAAATTGAAATTGAAATGAAAAGTAGCCTAGTTAATATGAAGTGGAAAATGTAGCTGGCTGAAAATGAGTCTGTAACCGCCTGATTAGCTGACAGCCGGCACTAATGGAAAACACTAGTTATTTCCACAACAGTGGGCTAGCTGGCACTCCCAGCTATCTACAAGCCCCTCGCCGCGCGCTCTCTCTCTCTTTCTCTCTCTCTCGCTCTATCTGTCTGTCTCTCTCACTCTGTCTCTCTCTCGCTCTGTCTCTGTCTCTCTCTCTTTTTATTTCTCTCTCTGCCTTAATCGTTATACCTACTCTCTTTCCAGTATCTATCCATCTTCCACTCATCTATCCTCTCTCCATGTTCCTCTCTCTCGCTCCGCCTATCTCCAAGTCCCCAGTATGGTGGTTTTGTGCTTGGCAGTTGAATCATTCATTAGTGGAGGACTGAGCCACAGCAGGACTAAACACAGGCTGAGGGGACCAGGCCATGGGGACATTAGGGAGACTGTATATGGTTATGTTCAAACACAGCCAACATGATAGCCACCTCTACCTGGGATTGCCCCTCAGTCACATGGTGTCACCGAGCTGGGCTCACTAGAGAAGGATGAGGGTCCACAAGCCAAACTGCATGTACTGTAGAGTGTAGAGTCAACAATATAGGTTTACAGGACCTATTGGGACCCCCTTTGATGTGCTATACAGTACCATCGCCATGGAAACAGTGGGCTAAGCAACATGACAGGGTTCAGTGTATTTATAGCATACGTTTTAACTGTGCAATGGGGTCAACCTTGAATTATTTAGCCGTTCTTCAGTCGTATGTTTTGCTAGAGATTTGGGTCTTGTGTGTTGCGGGATGGAGTCCTCGTCAGACTTGGGTAAGTCCTTGCCATAGGGATTCTTAATCACCTCAAAGTTCACTGAGCCACCTAAGTGACTTTCGGGGGAAAAACATTTTTATTTACCCTTTTATATGCTCCAGTGTGATGAATGGGAGCAATATGTCCCGGTGATGTGAAATGTATTATGTCATCTTGATTTGATTTGATTTTCGATGTATTAGGATCCCCATTAGCTGACGTCAATGGCGACAACTAGTCTTGCTGGGGTCGGACACATAACGAAAAAGCCATTACTGTCAAAAAATATTACAATTTACATCCATTACCAGTCAAAAGTTTGTACACAACTACTCATTCAAGGGTTTTTCTTTATTTGTACTATTTTCTACATTGTCGAGTAATAGTGAAGACATCAACACTATGAAATGACACATATGGAATCATGTAGTTACCAAAAAAGTGTTAAACAAATCAAAATATATTTTATATTTGAGATTCTTCAAAGTAGCCACCCTTTGCCTTGATGTCAGCTTTGCACACTCTTGGCATTCTCTCAACCAGCTTCTCCTGGAATGCTTTTCCAACAGTCTTGAAGGAACTCCCACATATGCTGAGCATTTGTTGGCTGCTGTTCCTTCACTCTGTGGTCCAACTCATCCCAATCCATCTCAATTGGGTTGAGGTTGGGTGATTATGGAGGCCAGGTCATCTAATGTAGCACCCCGTCCCTCTCCTTCTTGGATAGCCCTTACACAGCCTGGAGGTGTGTTGGGTCATTGTCCTGTTGAAAAACAAATGATAGTCCCACTAAGCGCAAACCAGATGGGATGGCATATAGCTGCAGAATGCTGTGCTAGCCATGCTGGTTAAGTGTTCCTTGAATTCTAAATAAATCACAGACAGTGTCACCAGCAAAGCACCCCCACACCATCACAGCTCCTCCTCTAAGCTTCACGGTGGGAACCATACATGTGGAGATCATCCATTCACCTACTCTGCATCTCACAAAGACACAGCGGTTGGAACCAAAAATCTCAAATTTGGACTCATCAGACCAAAGGACAGATTTCTACTGGTCAAATGTCCATTGCTCGTATTTCTTGGCCCGAGCAAGTCTCTTCTTCTTATTGGTGTCCTTTAGCAGTGGTTTCTTTGCAGCAATTCGACCATGAAGGCCTGATTCACGCAGTCTCCTCTGAACAGTTGATGTTGAGATGTGTCTTACTTGAACTCTGT
This sequence comes from Salmo salar, assembly GCF_965601325.2. Lineage (NCBI taxonomy): Eukaryota > Metazoa > Chordata > Actinopteri > Salmoniformes > Salmonidae > Salmo > Salmo salar. The sequence continues at coordinate 92,946,867 of NC_138301.1, forward strand.
AAAGCATTTAATTGTGTTGCAATCTGAGTTCCAGTTAACTCTAATGGACTTATTGTCTGCAGAAGAGGTAACTCTGGGTTTTCCTTTCCTGTGGTGGTCCCCATGAGAGCCATTTTCATCATATCGCTTGATGGTTTTTGCGACTGCACTTGAAGAAACTTTCAATGTTCTTGAAATGTTCCGGATTGACTGACCTTCATGTCTTAAAGTAATGATGGTCTGTCGTTTTTCTTTGCTTATTTGAGCTGTTCTTGCCATAATATGGACTTGGTCTTTTACCAAATAGGGCTATCTTCTGTATACCACCCCTACCTTGTCCCAACACAACTGATTGGCTCAAATGTATTAAGAAGGAAAGAAATTGCACAAATTAACTTTTAATAAGGCACACTTCATAATTGGAATGCATTACAGGTGACTACCTCATGAATCTGGTTGAGAGAATGCCAAGAGTGTGCAAAGCTGTCATCCACTTTGAAGAATCTCAAATATAAAATATATTTAGATTTATTTAACACTTTTGTGGTTACTAAATGATTCCCTATGTGTTATTTCATAGTTCTGATGTCTTCACTATTTTACTACTATGTAGAAAATAGTAAAAATTAAAAATTAAAACCCTGGAATGAGTAGGTGTGTCCAAACATTTTACTGGTACTCTACATTTAAAAACATGAATATGCCGTGTGTCTGTGAATCTATCAGTTATACATACATAACAGTACATGCACACAACAAGTAAGTCACATGGGGGAGAGGCGTTGTGCCTTGAGGTGTTGCTTAATTTGTTTTTATAACCAGGTTTGCTGTTCACTTCCGCTATATAAAATGGAAGGGAGTTCCATGCACTCATGGCTCTGTCTAATACTGTACGTTTACTTAAATATAATCTGGACCTGGGGACTGGGAAAAACCCCTGGTGGCATGTCTGGTGGGGTAAGTGTGTGTGTCAGTGCTGTGTGTAAGTTGACAGTACAATCAATTTGGAATTTCCAACACATTGTTTCTTATAAAAACAAGAAGTGACTCAGTCAGCTTTTCCTCAACTCTCAGCCAAGAGAGATTGGCATGCATAGTATTAATATTAGACCTCTGATTACAATGAAGAGCTTGACATGCCGCTTTGTTCTGGGCCAGCTACAGCTTAACTATGTCTTTCTTTGCAGCACTTAACCATATGACGGAACAATAATCAAGATAAAACTAGAGCCTGCAGGACTTGCTTTTTTGAGTGTGGTATCAAAAAGCAGAGCATCTCTTTATTACAGACAGACCTCTCCCGATATTTATAACCATAGAATCTATATGTTTTCACTATGACAGTTTACCAACTTAGGTAAAAAAAAGGGAAAGGGGGATACCTAGTCAGTTGTCCAACTGAATATATTCAACTGAAATGTGTCTTCCGCATTTAACCCAACCCCTCTGGTAACACCAAGTAATTTAGTCTCCTCAACTTGTTCAACAGCCACACCATTCATTACCAGATTCAGCTGAGGTCTAGAACTTAGGGAATGATTTGTACCAAATACAATGCTATTAGTTTTAGATATGTTCAGGACCAATTACTGGCCACCCATTCCAAAATAGACTGTGACTCTTTGTTAAGGGTTTCAGTGACTTCTTTAGCTGTTGTTACTGATGTGTAAATGGTTGAAACATCAGCATACATGGATTCACATGCGTTGTTTAATGCCAGTGGCAGGTCATTGGTAAAAATAGAAAAGAGTAGAGGGCTTAGAAAGCTGCCCCGCGGTACTCCACACTTTACATGTTTGACATTAGAGAAGCTTCCATTAAAGAAAACCCTCTGAGTTCTATTAGAAAGATAAATGTCACTCTGAATCCACAACATGGCAAAGGCTGAAAAGCCATAATACATAGGTTTTCTCATCAACAGGTTATGGTCAATAATATCAAAGGCTGCACTGAAATCTAACAGTACAGCTCCCACAATCATCTTATTATCAATTTCTTTCAACCATTCATCAGTCATTTGTGTCAGTGCAGTACATGTTGACTGCCCTTCTCTATAAGCATGCTGAAAGTCATGCTGTTGTTCATTTGTTTACAGAGAAATAGCATTGTATTTGGTCTAACTATTTTTTCCAACAGTTTGCTAAGATCTGGCAGCAGGTTGATTGGTCTGCTGTTAGAACCAGTGAAGGACGCTTTACCACTCTTGGGTAAAGGAATTACTTTGGCTTCCCTCCAAAGTAATTAGGCTCAGATTAAAGATATGACAGATATGATAGGCTATAGAGTCAGCTACCATCCTCAGTGGCTTTCCATCTAAGTTATCAATACCAGGAGGTTTGTCATTATTGATTGATAACAATAATCTTTCCACCTCTCTCACGCTAACTTTCCAAAATTCAAACTTACAATGCTTTTCTTTCATTATTCATTTTTTTTATGCATGAATACGATGGTTCACTGTTCGTTGTTGGCATTTCCTGCCAAACTTTGCCTACTTTGCCAATTAAGTAATCATTAAACTAAATGGCAACATCAAATGGTTTTGTGATGAATAAGCCATCTGATTCAATGAAAGATGGAGTTGAAGTAATTTAATTTAAAGTACTGAAGTTTTTTTTCCATCAATCTTTATATCATTGATCTTGGCTTCATAATACAGTTTCTTCTTCTTTTTGTTGAGTTTACTCAAATAATTTCTCAATTTACAGTAAGTCATCCAGTCAGTCTTTCAGCCATACAGTTTTTCAATTCCTCATCAATCCATTGAGCCTTAACAGATCTAACAGTAAGTTTGTTAAAACCTGTCTGGGCTAGGGGGCAGTATTTTCACCGCCGGATGAAAAACGTACCCAATTTAAACAGGTTACTACTCTGGCCCAGAAACTAGAATATGCATATTATTAGTAGATTTGGATAGAAAACACTCTGAAGTTTCTAAAACTGTTTGAATGGTGTCTGTGAGTATAACAGAACTCATATGGCAGGCAAAAACCTGAGAAAAATCCAAGCAGGAAGTGAAAAGTCTGAGAATTGTAGTTCTTCTTTTGATTCTCTATCGAAGCTCCAGTGTCTGTGGAGTGACGTTGCACTTCCTAAGGCTTCCATTGGCTCTCTAAAGCCTTCAGAAAGTGGTTTGAGCATTTTCCTGTCACTGGGCAGATAATAGGAGCTCAGTTTCTGAGTGGACTGCCTGGCAACAAAGGAATTGGATATGCTTGGTCCCGCGAGCGAGCCCCTCCTTCTTTTTCTTCTTGAATGAATATGCTATTGTCCGGTTGGAATATTATCGCAATTTTACGTTAAAAATACCATAAAGATTGATTTTAAACAGCGTTTGACATGCTTCTAAGTACGGTAATGGAACATTTTGACTTTTCGTCTCTCGCTCCGCGCTCGCGCTTTATGCCTTTGGATAAGTGATCTGAACAAAACTGAGGTATTTGTACATAAATGTGGATTATTTCGAACAAAAACAACAGTCCTGGGAGTGCAAAGGTAAGAGCATATTTCTAATACTAATTCTGAGTTTAGGTTGCCCCGAACTTGGCGGTTGTCTGAATAGCTCACCGTGATGGCTGAGCTATGTACTCAGAATATTGAAAAATGTGCTTTCTCCGTAAAGCTATTTTAAAATCTGACACAGCGGTTGCATCCAGGGGTAGTCTATCTATAATTCTTAAAATAATTGTTATATGTTTTGTCAACGTTTATGATGAGTATTTTTGTAAATTAATGTGCACATTCACCGGACGTTTTGGTGGGAATACATTTTCTGAACATCACGCGCCAATGTAAAATGCTGTTTTTGGATATAAATATGAACTTTATCGAACAAAACATACATGTATTGTTTAACATAATGTCCTAGGAGTGTCATCTGATGAAGATCGTCAAAGGTTATTGCTTCATTTAGCTGTGTTTTGGGTTTTATTGACATGTCCTTGCTTGGAAAATGGCTGTGTGATTATTTTTGTCTATGTACTCTCCTAACATAATCTAATGTTTTGCTTTCGCTGTAAAGCCTTTTTGAAATCGGACAATGTGGTTAGATTAACGAGAAGTTTATCTTTAAAATTGTGTAAAATAGTTGTATGTTTGAGACAGTTGAATTATGACATTTTGTTGTTTTTGAATTTTCCGCCCTGATATTTCACTCGCTAGCGTCCCACCTAGCCCATAGAAGTTAACAGGTGCATGTTTATAAATAATTGGAAGAAGCAATTTCACAAATTCATCAAGTGCAGCGTCTGGATGCTCCTTATTAATTACATCAGGCCAACAAATATTTTTAACATCATCCACCTAAGAGTCACAGCAAAATCTTTTTTATGATCTTTTATACACTAATTTAATTTAGGCCCAGCTTTTGGAACTTTTGCATTACTGTATATAGCCACTATATTGTGATCACTGCATCCAATGGGTACAAATACAGCTTTAGAACAAAGTTACACAGTATTATTAAACATGTGATCAATACATGTGGATGGTCTTGTTCCTGTAGTGTTTGTAAACACCCTGGTAGGTTGATTAATAACCTAAAACTAGATTACAGGCACTAGTTACAGTGAGAAGCTTCCTCCTGAGTGGACAGCTTGATAAAAAAAGACAATATTCAGGTCCCCAAGAAAGTAGACCTCTCTGTTTACATCACATACACTATCAAGCATTTCACACATATTATTTAGATACTGACTGTTAGCACTTGGTGGCCTATAGCAACATCCCAAAAGAAAGGCTTTAGATGTGCCAAGTGAACCTGCAACCACAACACTTCAATAACTCTTGACATAAGATCTTCTCTAAGAATTGCAGAGATATGGCTCTGAATATATTCAGAAACACCTCCCCATAAGCATTTCTGTCTCTTCTATAGATGTTATTTCATTGTACTGCTACTGCTGTATCATCAAATGAATTATCTAAGTGAGTCTCAGAAATGGGTAATATGTTAATGTTATCTGATGTTAGCAAGTTATTGATTTCATGAAACTTATTTCTAAGGCTACATATATTAATATGGGCTATTTTCTGCTCTTTCCTGGGTAGCTGTTTGACTGAAAGCTCTTTTTAGTCACGCCATCTGATGCGTGCTCTGCTCTCCCCTGAGGCTTCCTTGCCAGAGTGGAACAGCCCATGTCCCTCACAGCCCCGGGGCCCGTTTGTTCTCAAAAGGGGCCAATGCATGTCACCCTGGCCCCAGGCCCTACATACACACACAGACACGCACACTGCTGGATCCTTTCACTTATACACACACATACAGGCATACACACATACACTGCATACAAACATACTCACATACATGAATACGGACTCACTCGATCGCATGCACAGCATGAACTCCCCCCCCCCCCCCCCCACACACACACACACACACACACACACACACACACACACACACACACACACAACCTAGGCAGGGAGGTTATGTATGGTAGAGGGAAAGGAGGATGTGGAGGAGGTGTATTATACAGTGAAGAAGTTAATCCTTCATGACTGTAGTGCTGGCCTTTCTCTTGGCAGTACTCTCCTCTGTCTCCTTCGTGAAAGCCTGGCTGAGACTCGTCCTGCTTTGTGGAGGCAGGCGATGGGGGTCTTTCTCTGTGCCTTTCACAAGCAGCCAGCTCAGGAAGAGCAACCTTTACACGCATAGTTTATTCCTTAGACTGTGTGGTTGTTGAGACGCTAGCGATCTGCAGGAATATATAGGCATACCACACCCACTACCCATACCAATCCCAAATGATGTTGCTTACACCTGTACGATTCTCTCATCTCCGCAAGTGCATGTAGGCTAGGTGTTGCTGATTTGTAATCTGGCGTAAAACACCCTTCACAAACCTCTCTTAGAATTTCTCCCCTAAAAGCGTTCTCTCTGGCCAACCCCTTCTTATATCTTGTATCTTTGCTCATACAGCTCAACTAAAATACATTAACAATTCAGGAGCTGGGCATGTCACTTTACCCCATCAATCCAGCCTCTTCATTTTAGCCAGTGAAAAAGGACAAGGACAAACTAAAGTCTGGCCTGGCTTGTTGTTATGTTGGTGAGTCCAAGGCTAAGGCTGACTGTCATTTGGTCAAATAGCGAAAATGACAATCAATCAATCAAATGTATTTATAAAGCCCTTCTTACATCAGCTGATGTCACCAAGTGCTGTACAGACACCCAGCCTAAAACCCCAAACAGCAAGCAATGCAGGTGTAGAAGCACGGTGGCTAGGAAAAACCTCCTAGAAAGGCCAGAACCTAGGAAGAAACCTAGGAAGGAACCAGGCTATGAAGGGTGGCCATAGCCGCAGGCAGAACAGTTGAAACTGGAGCAGCAGCACGACCAGGTGGACTGGGGACAGCAAGGAGTCATCAGGCCAGGTAGTCCTGATGACAATGATAGGTGGCATGTATTATGGAATGTATATCAAAGGATCCAAAAACATACACACGTCAGACAGCACAGGGGAGAGATAGCACACACCCTAGGCATGTCAGAAGAGCGAGAGTGCACTAGCAAAAATCTGCGTCCTAACTGACACTGGCCTATTCCCTTTATACTGCGTGACTTTTGACCAGGGCCCATGGCCAAAAGTAGTGAACTATAAGGAATAGGATGCCATTTGGGTTGCAACCATAGAGATTTCAGGGCAGATGTTGACTGAAATAGAAGTTGCCCTTTACCACAAGACCGGGTCTTGTTGTTTAAATCCTTATAAGTTAAGACTGAGGTTGTAGAAACTGCCCCTGGACCAGAGCTTAGAGGCAGCTCCTCCCAAAAGCTGCTGGTTATGCAACCCAAACATGTCCAGTGTGCACTGTTCACAGTGCAGATCTTCTTTCTGCTGTAGAAACTGACCCTGGACCAGAGCTTAGAGGCAGCTCCTCCCAAAAGCTGCTGGTTATGCAACCCAGACGTATCCAGTGTGCACTGCTCACAGTGCAGATCTTCTTTCTGCTGTACACTGAGCCTGCTGTGTCCTGGCAGCACAGTCCTCATTTCAACCCGGCACTGTTTTAGAGATGCCCCGTAGGCCTGCTACTACTGACACACACACAGAGCACATACACACTCATGGCGCGCGCACATAGAGCACATACACACACACACCAAAACACAGGATTATCCCCACGTACTTGTGATTTATGAATGAGCTACCTGTAGAGAGCCAACAGGGAGAGGTGAGAGGAACATTGTTAAGCAGAATCAGCTGAAAGTCCTATCATAGTATGACTGTAGGCACATGGCCTCCCTCACTGCTGCTGAGAGCTGGCTGGGAGGTTCTGAATCTTCCAGTCCCGATGGTGCTGAACAGACAACTGATCCTTCTATTAAGGTTATGGGCCATGTCACGTTCCCTTTGCCCTTTCGCTGTCCTACATCATCTACATCACACTGGACTAACACAGAGTGGGGGTGTGGCTGAAGGAAATGGGGGCCAGTGTTACGAAAGATGGGCTACGTTCCAACATGCAAACTAGCGTACCACATAGAATGCATGCCCAATATATTGCTTTGTCCTAAGTCGTGTGATAGACTTGACCCGTTAAAACATGTTTCAGTGAATACTGCAGTGCTCTCTATAAGGATATCTTCTGCTTTTGTTCTACATGAACTCTGATGCCCCTGATGATAGTGCTATGGTATAGCTCCAACACTGTCGTGTATCCCAGTGTGACCTGCCTGCTACTAATCCCATCAAAGAGACAGTATGGAGGCCACCTAGTAGAGGCACTGAGGGCCTCCCTACTGTTCCCAGGAACAAAGCTGCATGTCGTCTCATTAACCTAGGAAATCCTCCCGGGAGTTTAAAGGGACCAGCGGGAAACCACGGGGTCCACAGGAATGAATTTAGTCTGAAGAAACACAGACACACACATACTGTACAATACGTACTGTCTGTCTAAGACATTTAGGTAAATTGCTGTCTAGGTATAGATAAACCAACCACATTATATACATTAACACTACACTACCACGCAGTCAGGTGGCAGATGTGTTGTTGCCTACCCTCACCACCTACGGGCAGCCCGTCAGGAAGTCCAGGATCCAGTTGCAGAGGGAGTCGTTCAGTCCCAGGGTCCCGAGCTTAGTGATGAGCTTGGAGGGCAATATGGTGTTAAATGCTGAGCTGTAGTCAATGAACAGCATTATAACATAGGTGTTCCTCTTATACTGGTAGAAAAGGGAAGTGTGGAGTGCAATACATTTAACATTTACATTTACATCATTTAGCAGACGCTCTTATCCAGAGCGACTAACAGTAGTGAACGCATAGATTTCATACATTTTTCATTTTTTTTCTGTGCTGGCCCCCCGTGGGAATCGAACCCACAACCCTGGTGTTGCAAACACCATGCTCTACCAACTGAGCTACAGGGAAGGCTTGTGTCATCTGTGGATCTGTTGGGGCGGTATGCGAATTGAAGTGGGTCCAAGGTGTTTGGGATGATTGTGTTGATGTGAACCATGACCAGCCTTTCAAAGCATTTCATGGCTACAGATGTGAGTGCTATGGGGCGATAGTCATTTAGACAGATTACCTTGGTGTTCTGAGAGAGAGCGAGAGCGATCACTTGTGGTGAGAGAGAGAGAGAGAGAACGTGTGTATACAGGTGTTTCTCTCTGTGTGTTTAAAACATTGACTTAGTACTTTAAAATGAGAGACTACCTTGACATGAAGATACTGCTGGATACAGAGGAGAGAAGAGTAGTCTTATAGCCTAGAGCCATAATGTGTTTGCTCTCTAATCACCTCCTACAGACAGAGATTAACCCTATTTTGAATCAGATGCACAGTGATAGTAGCTCATAATTGCAAGTGTGTGGATACAAAACAACAATGCAATGCATTTGATATAATATGAACAGTGTGCTGTGAGTTACAGACAGAGTCCCCACACACTATGATCTATTTTTCTCTGGGCCTGTGTTCTGGGAGCTGGACAGAGCGTCCGGAGCAGATGCAGTGCCACAGGCTAAATTAGAGGATTGGGATGATGATGAGGATGGAGGAAAACAGCCAGAGATGTCAGTGTGAATTAGTCACTGGGAGTGTTGAGGGCTCTCTCTCGTCTGCTCTGTTCACCCTCCACCCATCAGGCTGGCACGCAAATATGGATTTTAGATACACAGACACTGTCTGTCTGTTTGTGTGTTTCTACAGCACTGCTCCTTGCTGGAAATGAATGTTTTTCAGCTCCATTTGCACCCTGGTCTTCTACTGTTTTTTAACCATGTTGCTCCATTTGTCTTCATTTGTTAATCGTTTGTGGAGTGGGTTTTAAAGTATTTTATTGTCAGTGTTTGATTTAGATTTTTTTTACAGCAGGTTTGAAGTGTCCATAGAATGTTCAACAACAGCATGCAGTCTGTACACATCAAAGGGATGAAAGAGCATTTACATCCCTTCCAGAGGCTAGGAATAGAGGGTTGTGCTACAGGTCGTGTGACGAGAGTGAAGCTGTGAATCTCTGACTCATAGGAGGAGTTGTTGGAGGACACTTCACTGCCTGCAACTGTACCCAGTCATGCCCATAAGAGGGGGGTCAGACCAGGAACATTCTCTCTCTCAGTCAATCTCCCTCCTTCCCTGTCTTCTCTTCTCGCCCACCTCTATTCTCGCTGTGTGTGACAGACAGCGGTGTTGACTCTAAGGCCTTGTCTAGTCCTCTTAGGGCTAAGGTACAAAGTGGATCTGTCACCTGAAGTACACTGACATCAGGATTATCCCTGTAGGGAGAGGAGTCTCCGGAGCCACAGTACAGTGTACAGTACAGTACACCGCAGGAAGAGGGGATGGGGAGAATGTGTTGCACCTCTGTGTCTCCATGTTGTCATCGACACCTTACCACCTACACACACACATGCGTGCACACACACTTACTCACTCACAGTGGCAGTCTGCTGTTTATTGAGTCCCTCCATATGTGCAGACAATGTGACTATAGGGAGCCTGCTGAGGCTTTATCCTCCCCACAAATCCTCCAACCACCCTGGGTCTAGAGTTGGCATCTACACTCACAGCTCTCTCTCTCTCTTTCTCTCTCTCTCTCTGTGTGTGTTCAGGACTTAAGCCTGTTACATAATTGTATTAAAGCAAGAGTCACTTCACACCTCTTTCACTGTGTGAGATTTGGCATAAACGTCCCCAGATCTGTCAGAGGGAAGACCTCCGCCTCTCAACAACTTTGTCCCAAATGGTACCCTATTCCCTATGTAGTGCACTACTTTGACCAGGGCCCATAGGGTGCTGATTTACCTCCTGGGTCATTGGAGAACTCAGGGTGGCACTGTTAATGGTGTTGGTCACACACCAAATGGAAGGTGACGCGTGCAGCGGTGTATTCTGTTGTCTAGATAACAAAGGGGCTTTGTGACCTGGATACAACAACCTGAGATGAATGTCTATGTGTTGTATAACAGTACACATTTGCAGATGGAGTAAACGAACAACATGCATTGTAGCCTATTGCTGTACTGTACACACTATTACTTTATGATTTAATACACCGATATCACCATTGAATGTACTGTCGCACTGAGACTAATACTCTCTTTCTCCACACCCTCTTTCTCTCTCTCTCTCCTGCCTATATTTCTCCCTCTCTCTATCCCTCCTCAGAAAACTAAGCTCCAGGATGCGTTGCAGGAGAAAAATCGTCTGAACCTTGAGTTGTCCAGCCACAGCCTGAAGGCATCCAAGTATGACCAGGTAGGTAAGACTCTCAGCATGCATCCCAAATGGCACTTTATTCCCTACATAATGTACTACTTTTGACTAGGGCTGAACTGCACGACAGCACAGCGCTAAAATCTCTTGATCAATGGGCATACAGTTGAAGTCGGATGTTTACATACACCTTAGCCAAATACATTTATACTCAGTTTTTCACAATTCCTGACATTTAATCCTAGTAAAATTCCCCTGTCTTAGATCAACTAGGATCACCACTTTATTTTAAGAATGTGAAATGTCAGAATAATAGTAGAGAGAATGATTCATTTCAGCTTTTATTTCTTTCCTCACATTCCCAGTGGGTCAGAAGTTTACATACACTCAATTAGTAATTGGTAGCATTGCCTTTCAATTGTTTAACTTGGGTCAAACATTTTGGGTAGCCTTCAACAAGCTTCCCACAATAAGTTGGGTGAATTTTGGCCCATTCCTCCTGACAGAGCTGGTGTAACAGTCAGGGTTGTAGGCCTCCTTGCTCGCACACACTTTTTCAGTTCTGCCCACAAATTTTCTATGGGATTGAGGTCAGGGCTTTGTGATGGCCACTCCAATTCCTTGACTTTGTTGTCCTTAAGCCATTTTGCCACAACTTTGGAAGTATGCTTGGGGTCATTGTCCATTTGGAAGACCCATTTGCGACCAAGCTTTAACTTCCTGACTGATGTCTTGAGATGTTGCTTCAATATATCCACATCATTTTCCTACCTCATGATGCCATCTATTTTGTGAAGTGCACCAGTCCCTCCTGCAGCAAAGCACCCCCACAACATGATGCTGCCACCCCTGTGCTTCACGGTTGGGATGGTATTCTTCGGCTTGCAAGCCTCCCCCTTTTTCCTCCAAACGTAACGATGGTCATTATGGACAAAAAGTTAGATTTTTGTTTCATCAGACCAAAGGACATTTCTCCAAAAAGTACAATCTTTGTCCCCATCTGCAGTTACAAACCGTAGTCTGGATTTTTTATGCCGATTTTGGAGCAGTGGCTTCTTCCTTGCTGAGCAGCCTTTCAGGTTATGTCAATATAGGACTCGTTTTACTGTGGATATAGATACTTTTATACCTGTTTCCTCCAGCATCTTCACAAGGTTCTTTGCTGTTGTTCTGGGATTGATTTGCACTTTTCGCACCAAAGTACGTTCATATCTAGGAGACAGAACAAGTCTCCTTCCTGAGCAGTATGACGGCTGCGTGTTGTTTATACTTGCGTATTGTTATTTGTACAGATGAACATGGTACCTTCAGGCGTTTGGAAATTGCTCCCAAGGATGAACCAGACTTGTGGAGGTCTACAATTCTTTTCTGAGGTCTTGGCTAATTTCTTTTGATTTTGCCATGATGTCAATCAAAGAGGCGCTGAGTTCGAAGGTATGCCTTGAAATACATCCACAGGTACAACTCCAATTGACTCAAATGATGTCAATTAGCCTATCAGAAGCTTCTAAAGCCATGACATCATTTTCTGGAATTTTCCAAGCTGTTTAAAGGCACAGTCAACTTAGTGTATGTAAACTTCTGACCCACTGGAATTGTGATACAGTGAGTTATAAGTGAAATAATCTGTCTATAAACAATTGTTGGATAAATTACCATTGTCATGCACGAAGTAGATGTCCTAACCGACTTGCCAAAACTATAGTTTGTTAACAAGACATTTGTGGAGTGGTTGAAAAACGAGTTTTAATGACTCCAACCTAAGTGTATGTAAACTTCCGACTTCAACTGTATATCATATTGACATATCAGGGCCACAGGGCCCCAGGGATATCTCTCACAGATGGGGCTCTGCATTTCACTACCTAATAGAATATGGGATCCATCTCTAATAGATTGATAGCCACTGAAAGCCCCTTGCACAATTTCACTGCCTGTCTCCATTGAGAGATGATGCTTGTCGTGGTTCAATGGAATTGTAGACATTAGGTGAGGAGTGTACCATGGATTGTGTACCATAGATGCTGGGATATCTGTTAGCCGTAACATAACGTATTAGCCAGTGATAGATGATATTCACAGCAGCATGGAACAGATTGGCTACCGTATGGATGTTGTAGAATTTTGTAGTTGAAGTGCATTATCAATGGAGGTGGAGAGACCATGCTCATAGCACATAGCCCAGTCATGATGATCAATGCCCACACTTGGCTCTACTACTATCTCTAAACACTGTGATCTGGGACACAAAAACCAGGACACCACAATGTGTATGGTTACTATACATGAACACAATAATATGATTATTGTGGATAGTCAGATTAATATAATAGTTTAAAATATTTACGTTTTGCAAAAAGAAGGATTTCCATAATAATCCTGTTTGCATGGACACATCTGAAATCAGGCTACCTGATGGGACTTACACTGAACAAAAATATAAATGAAACATAAAGTAAAGTGTTGGTCCCATGTTTCATGAGCTAAAATAAAAGATCCCAGAAATGTTCCATATACACAAAAGGGTTATTTCTCTCAAATTTTGTGCACACATTTGTTTACATCCCTGTTTGTGAGCCTTTCTCCTTTCTCCTTTGCCAAGATAATCCATCCATCTGACACGTGTGGCTTATCAAGAAGCTGATTAAACAGCGTGATCATTACACAGATGCACCTTGTGCTGGGGACAATAAACAGCCACAATAAAATGTGCAATTTTGTCACACAACACAATGCCACAGATGTCTCAAGTTTTTAGGAAGTGTGCAATTGTCATGATGACTGAAGGAATGTCCACCAGAGTTGTTGCCAAATAATTCAATGTTCATTTCTCTACCATATGCCGCCTCCAACGTTGTTTTAGAGAATTTTGCAGTACATTCAAACGGTCTCACAACCGCAGAGCAACTGAAACCACGCCATCCCAGGACCTCTAAATCCAACTTCTTCACCTGCAGGATCATCTGAGACCAGCCACCCGGACAGCTGATGAAACTGTGGGTTTGTACAACCAAAGAATTTCTGAACAAACTGTCAGAAACCTTCTTAGGGAAGCTCATCTGCACGCTCGTTGTCGCCACCAGGGTCTTGACCTGACTGCAGTTCGGCGTCGTAACCGACTTCAGTGGGCAAATGCTCACCTTCGATGGCCACTGGCACACTGGAGAAGTGTGCTCTTCACGGATGAATCCCGGTTTAACAGTACCGGGCGGATGGCGTGAGTGGTTTGTTTGTTTGTTGATGTCAACGTTGTGAACAGAGTGTACCATATGATATGGGCAGGCATTAAGCTACAGACAATCAACACAATTGCATTTTATCGATGGCAATTTGAATACACAGAGATACCGTGACGAGATCCTGAGGCCCATATCATGTTTCAGCGTGATAATGCACGGCCCTATGTCACAAGGATCTGTACACAATTCCTGGAACCTGAAAATGGCTCAGTTCATCCATGGCCTGCATACTCACCAGACATGTCGCCCATTGAGCATTTTGGGATGCTCTGGTACGACGTGTACGACAGCGTGTTCCTGTTCCCGCCAATATCCAGATGGGACAACTTTTCACAGGCCACAATCAATAGCCTGATGAACTCTATGTGAAGGAGATTTGTTGTGCTGCATGAGGCAAATGTTGGTTTTCTGATCCACACCCCTACTTTTTTTTTTTAAAGGTATCTGTGACCAGCAGATGCATATCTGTATTCCCGGTCATGTGAAATCCATAGATTTGGGCCTAATTATTTTATTTCAGTTGACTGATTTCATTATATGAACTTTAACTCTGTAAAATCTTTAAAACTGTTGCATGTTGCATTTTATATTTTTTTAAAGTATAAATAAATGCGGAAAATCAGCAATCAAAATAAACGTTCTACCACAGCGACCATGTTATTTTTGCGAAGCCTATTTCATTCTGAGTTCGGATATATAAAGTTTGTATGTGAACACTATTTCTAACATGCATACAGTACTTTCAGTTTTTCTGAAATCACTTCACTCTCGTGTAAGAGGGAGGCTTGCGCTACCCAATGCTGGCACATGCGCAGATCAAATACACAGCTAGAATACCGATTAAGCTGTTAAGCTGTACATGTCCTAATAATTCAAAAGATTGCTCAGAAAGCCAGATTTTAATTGCTCTACGTAGATTTTGATCTTACGCCAATTTAGATAAGTAGAGTAAAGTGTTTACATGACTATTGCAATGTATGGCCTTACTGCCATAATCAGTTTAATATTGAGTTATTAGTGTGCATGCAGATGTACTCGATGACACAAACATCGAGAGCACCACTCCCCAGCCTCCCAGTGTGTCTATCTCTATCTATCTCATTCCCGTCCGGCAGACGCACACACACGCACGCACGCACGCACAGACAGACAGACAGACAGACAGACTGACTGACTGACTGACAGTCAGTCAGTCAGTCAGACTGAGCGACCGAGCGACCGTGGAGGGAGGCGACTAGCGCTAATAGTCTCACTTACAGAGGACCAGTTTTAACACGTGTCAAGGGAACAACTTGGCTCTTGGCTCCGTCCTATTGCCCCAACCAGCTCCTCGCGCACGCCACCCCCAACAAAAACGAGCTGTCTTTCTCCGCCGGCCAAGACGGGTCTTTGAGATGAAAGACGGGAGGTACCAGAGCCTGAGCCTGGGTCTGATGCTACTAAGTCTTTGAGATGAAAGACGGGAGGTACCAGAGCCCGAGCCTGTGTCTTATGCTACTACGTCTTTGAGATGAAAGACGGGAGGTACCAGAGCCCGAGCCTGGGTCTGATGCTACTACCTGAGGGGGCATGCTTAGGGTTAGCATCAGAGGCAGTAATCACAGGAGCAGTTAGCGTTAGTGCTGGGCGCTAGCCAAGGTGCTCTCTCTCTCTGGGTATTAATGAGATTGTGGAGACTTAGTAAATAACGCGCCTCTGTCTGACCCCCGCGTCAAAGGGGCGATTTCTCAAAGCGGATGACGTGAGATCGATGGGAGGTGTGAGTGGAGCGGTCTTCCTGTATCAGAGGGAGGGGATGCAGAGGGGGGACAGAGAGCCCCAGATGGACGACAGGAAAGGGGGAGAGTGAACGAGTGCTGAGAGGAACTTGTCAGGACTGTAAGCCTGTCAATTTGGTCTTTGTCATTATCATTTTCTCTTTATGGTCAACCCCCCTCATGAGCCCCAGATGAACTTTAACTGACCCCTATGTAGAGAAAGGATTGTATCACATCTAAGTGGAGTTGTCAGAATACTGGAATTATGGGGAGATATACAGTAGATGTGATTTTATATCAGAACAGAAGATCTTGTCCCAAACTTTACCCACAACCAAGAATGATTATAGATTAATTTGTTTGAGGGTCTGGCTGAAATCATTTGTTTCAGCGTACAAGTACAACATTATGAATAACTTGTGTGGTGCAATTTCGTGGAGTCTGCAAATTACCTTGAATGAGCTAATCTGTCGTGGTAATTAATTAGTGACTTAAGGGGTTGGAAAGCGGTGAGGAATGATTCTGTTCAGATGCAGCCTAACTCCAGAGAACCCAACTGAACTCACCTTCAAGGCATTCAGATTGATGATGAAATGAAGCCACCGATTTTGAGTCAGCAGCTACCTTTCATAGTCACTATGGAAATAGGCTGATTAACTTTACTTCAGTTTGTGAACTCTCCAACCCCCCCCCCCCCCCCCCCCCCCCACTCCCATGAAACTCTGATTCATGTAATGGTGTAAGACCAAACTTCATCAATTTTGCATGCCTCTGTTACTTCGGAAATACATGGAAATGAATGAAAAAGAAGGATAAATTGTTGGAACAGAAGAAAAAATGTTTTTCTCTAATTTTTTCTTCCCTCACTCCAAATGCATATACTGTATATTTAGTCTCTCTGATTCACTCTTCCCCTGACTTGATTTCTCTCTTTCCTTATTTTCTTCTTCTCTAGGTAAGGTCAGAATATGAGCAACTTAGACACACCTATAGCACTGTGAGTCAGGAGAGAGACTTGGCTCAAGAGGAGAGGAAACAGCTCCAAGGCAAACTGGAGAACCTCGAGCAGGTCCTCAAGGTGAGAATCCATCTGCCCGTCCATCCATCCAAACATCCATCAATCCATCCTAGCTCTCCTAAATTCACTGCTACTTTTCCTCCAACGCAGCCAATCATGAGATATGGACTAAACATCAGCTGCACGGTTCTATAAGGCCTTTGCAATCTGATTGGTTTAAGTTAACGTAAGGCCAGATCACTTGAACCTTTTGTGAAAATCTGATTGGACAAATGCATCTATCTACAAAGTCTGTCCTTCGAGTTATAGAATACATATTGTTTTTACAATAAAAGCTTGGAAGAAATTGGTGTAAGTCATGAGCTTTGTTATCTGTTTTGCAGGACACCCTTTTTCATTACACTCTTATTTGCCAATAGCAATCAGCAGTAGTCTCATAGCAGTGTGAAAATGCTCTCATTACAAATCACTGCTTTCCTCCATTCCATATTGATTGTCTGTTTGTAAGGAGTGGATATGTTTGAGGGAAAAATGTACCCATCAAGAGGAAATTGACTCCTGCTCCTGAAAAATGAAAGAAGTGTGTGTTGCTTTCTCATTGCCTATTTGCCTATTGATTTGTACAGATGGGTAGATTGCATGTTGGAGAACATTATGGAGAGAGATGGGGTAAGCAGAGAAAGACTCTGAAAATGGAGAAAGAAGATTTCCTGAAGTGGAGCATTCTCCTTCATTTCCAGTGTGCTCAATGTTTCAGGGATAATGACAATGACGATACCAATGACTGCGATTATGAAAATCTGTAGGCTATTGTTTGATCGCTGTGTAGGAGAGTAAGAGGACAGTTCATTCTGGAGCTTTTGAATGACCACCACCACATCTGATAGAGTGAGCCTAGCAGATCAAATCAAATGTTATTGTTCACAAACACATGTTTAGCAGATGATATTGTGGGTGTAGCGTAAGGCATGTGTTTCTAGCTCCAAAAGTGCAGTAATATCTAACAAGTCTAACAATTTCACAACAATACACACAATACACACAATTTCTAAAGTAAAGGAATGGAATTACGAATATATAAATATTTGGACGAGCAATGTTGGAGCGGCATAGACTAAAATACAGTAGAATAGAATAGAATAGAGTATATACATATGAGATGAGTAATGCAAAATATGTAAAAGTGACTAATGTTCCATTATTAAAGCGGCCAGTGATTTCAAGTCTATGTATATAGGGCAGCAGCCACTACGGTGCTAGCGATGGCTATTTAATAGTCTGATGGCCTTGAGAGAAGCTGTTCTTCAATCTCTTGGTCCCAGCTTTGATGCACCTGTACTAACCTCGCCTTCTGGATGATAGCGGAGTGAACAGGCAGTGGCTCGGGTGGTTGTTGTCCTTGATGATTTGGCCTTCCTGTGACATCCGGTGCTGTAGCTGTCCTGGAGGGAAGGTAGTTTGCCCCCGGTGATGCGTTGGGCAGACTGCACCACCCTCTGGAGAGCCCTGCGGTTGCGGGCAGTGCAGTTGCCATACCAGGCGGTGATACAGCCCGTCAGGATGCTCAAATTGTGCATCTCTAAAGGTTTGTGAGGGTTTTAGGTGCCAAGACACATTTCTTCAGCCTCCTGAGGTTGAAGAGGCACTGTTGCGTGGGTGGACCATTTCAGTTTGTCAGTGATGTGTATGCCGAGGAACTTGAAGCTTTCCACCTTCTCCACTCTCGTTGATGTGGATAGGGGGGTGCTCCCTGTTTCCTTAAGTCCACGATCAGCTCCTTTGTTTTGTTTACGTTGAGTGAGAGGCTATTTTCCTGGCACCACACTACCAGGGCCCTAACCTCCTCTCTGTAGGCTGTCTTGTCATTGTTGGTAATCAGGCCTACTACAGTTGTGTCATCTGCAAACTTGATGATTGAGTTGGAGGCGTGCGTGGCCACGCAGTCATGGGTGAACAGGGAGTACAGGAGGAGTCTGAGCATGCACCCTTGTGGGGCCCCTGTGTTGAGGATCAGTGAAGTGGAGGTCTTGTTTCCTACCTTCACCACCTGGGGGTGGCCTGTCAGGAAGACCAGGACCGAGTTGCACAGGGCGGGGTTCAGACCTAGGGCCCCAAGCTTAATGATGAGCTCGGAGGGTACTATGATGTTGAATGCTGAGCTATAGTCAATGAACAGCGTTCTTACATAAGTATTCCTCTTGTCCGGATGGGATAGGGCAGTGTGCAGTGCGATGGCGATTGCGTCATCTGTGGATCTATTGGGACGGTAAGCAAATTGAAGTGGTTCTAGGGTGTCAGGTAAGGTAGAGGTGATATGATCCTTGACTAGTCTTTAACAGCACTTCATGATGACAGAAGTGAGTGCTACGGGGCGATAGTCATTTAGTTCAGTTACCTTTGCTTTCTTAGGAACAGGAACAATGGTGGACATCTTGAAGTATGTGGGGACAGCAGACTGGGATAGGGAGAGATTGAATATGTCCATAAACACTCCAGCCAGCTGGTCTGCGCATGCTCTGAGGACGCGCTAGGGATGCCGTCTGGCCCGGCAGCCTTGCGAGTGTTAACACTCTTAAATGTCTTACTCAAGTCGGCCACAGAGAAGGAGAGCCCAGTCTTTCATAGCTTGCCGCGTCGGTGGCACTGTGTTATCCTCAAAGCGGGCGAAGAAGGTGTTTAGCTTATCCGGAAGCAAGACGTCGACGACGTGGCTGGTTTTCCCTTTGTAGTCCGTGATTGTCTGTAGACCCTGTCACATACATCTCGTGTCTGAGCCGTTGAATTGCGACTCCACTTTGTCTCTGTACTGACGTTTTGCATGTTTGATTATTTTAAGGAGGGAATACCTACACTGTTTGTATCCGGCCATATTCCCAGTCACCTTGCCATGGTTAAATGCGGTGGTTCACACTTTCAGTTTTGCGTGAATGCTGCCATCTATCCACAGTTTCTGGTTTGGGTAGGTTTTAATAGTCACAGTGGTACAACATCATCTATACATTTCCTGATAAACTCAGTCACCGTATCCGTGTATTCGGCAATGTTATTCTCAGAGGCTACCCGGAACATATCCGCGTGATCAAAACAATCTTGAAGCATGGGTTCTGATTGTTCAGACAAGCGTTGAATAGACTGTAGCACGGGTACTTCCTGTTTGAGTTTCTGCCTATAGGAAGGGAGGAGCAACATGGAGTCGTGATCAGATTTGCCGAAGGGAGGGCGGGGGAGGGCCTTGTAAGCCTTTTCGAAAAGCTGAGTAGCAGTGGTCCAATGTTTTCTCAGAGCAAGTGCTACTGTCAATGTGTTGGTATTACTTTGGTAGCGTTTTCCTCAGATTAGCTTTGTTAAAATCTTCGGGTACATTAAATGCTGCCTCAGGATATTTGGTTTACAATTTGCATAGAGTCCAGTGTAGTTATTTGAGGGCCATCGTGGTATCGGCTTGAGGGGGAATATACACGGCTGTAACTTTAACCGAAGAGAATTCTCGTGCGAGGTAATACGGTCAGCATTTGATTGTGAGGTATTCTATGTCGGGTGAACAACTATATATCACGAGAGAGCCATGTTTCCTTGAAACAGAGTATGTTACAAGCCCTGATGTCTCTCTGGAAGGAGATCCTCGCCCTGAGCCTGTCAACTTTATTATCCAGAGACTGAACATTGGCGAGTAATACATTCGGAAGCAGTGGGTGTTGTGCGCGCCTCCTTAGTTGGACTAGAAGTCCACTCCGAATTCCTCTTCTCAGCCGGCGGTGTTTTGGATCAGCCTCTGGAATCAGTTCAATTGCCCTGGGGGGTACGAACAAGGGATCCAATTCGGGAAAGTCATATTCCTGGTCGTAATGCTGGTAATGCTGGTGAGTTACCACTGCTCTGATATCCAAAAGTTATTTCCGGCTGTATGTAATAACACCCCAAAAATTCTGGGCTAATAATGTAAGAAATAACACATATAAAAACAAAATATTGCATAGTTGCTTAGGAGCTAGAAGCACGGCTGCCCCAACTTGTCATGGCGCCGACAGAGGTACATGCCCTCCTAGGAGGTACATGCCCTCCTATGAGAAAAATGCCCTTTTGATTGGTGACGATTTTAATGTAATGATTTGATCATCAAGCAAGCTAATTTCTCAAACCCTTGAATGTTGGAAAATACCCTTCCTCGCCCTCCTGCTATCGTGAGTGCGACAGCGAGCTGTCCTTTATGCAGAGCATATGGGTGCCTGGTGGCGAGTTGAGTAGTAGGCTACTTGTTGCATCTCTCACTGTCAGGGACTGGGAAGAGGGCAATTCGACTGTTTGTTGAGGCAGATGTCAGCAGCAGAAAATCTAGTAAAGACTAGTTAAGTAACTGATTTATCTACACTGATTTATCTACATTATATATACAAAAGTATGTGGACACACCTTCAAATTAGTGGATTCAACTATTTCAGCTATACCCGTTGTTCACAGATGTATAAAATCGAGCACACAGCCATGTAATCACTGTAGAAAACATTGGCAGTAGAATGGCCTTACTGAAGAGCTCAGTGAATTTCAACGTAGCGCCGTCATAGGATGCCACCTTTCCAACAAGTCAGTTGGAAAGTCAGAAATGGCTTGTTGAGATAGGTGTGGAAGAACTTGACTGGCCTGCACAGAGCCCTGTCCTCAACCCCATCAAACAACTTTGGGATGAATTGGAACGCAGACTGCGAGCCAGGCCTAATCGCCCAACATCAGTGCCCGACCTCACTAATGCTCTTGTGGCTGAATGCAAGCAAGTCCTCGCAGCAATGTTCAGACATATACCAACTTCATATTAATGCCAATGATTTTGGAATGAGAAGTTCGACGAGCAGGTGTCCACATACTTTTGGTCATTCAGTGTACATTAGCAATCAGCTGATGTTTCTGTGAACAGCAGCCTAGTGGTGTTAGCTTGGTTACAGTGTGTGATGACGGAGTGTGCTTTTGCACAGTATTTACGTATATGGTGAAAAGAAATTGTGAATTCGACTATAGGAGCAGTAGTAAATTATGAATTTGGGGAGGGAGGTTTCACATTGAGCACTTGCCCCTCACAAAGGAGCCTGGTGACAGCCCCTCAGTCACTGGAGTCCCCAGCAGAGCTTAAGACTCTATGATTATGCAAAGCAGTGCTTGCTTAGCCCAAAGCCAGTAGGGGTGTCCGGGGTTATTCTTCCCCTACAAAAAAAGCATAATTTCAGCAGCATGAATTTGGTACACTTTGAGATGAACTTTGAGAGATTAGAACATTGAGAGATTCGATCTTTTTTCAGGTAACTTTTCCACAGCAGACACTGCCAGTACTCAATTACAGTTGCTACTTGTGGGTCTCTCTACTCTGGAACACTCTTTAGTCTCTACTCTGGAACACATGCATCTACAGTGTATTGCCAAAAACCACTCAACAATTGCAAACATGGACTCTGACCTGTCTAATGAGCCAAGCTGATTAAAGAATACCACAGTACCAAACACCCCCCCTCTCTCTCTCTCTCTCTCTCTCACACACACGCACACACGCACACGCACACACACACACACACACACACACACACACACACACACACACACACACACACACACACACACACACACACACACACACACACACACACACTGTGCAGTAATTAAAATCCATAGCTGCTTTATGTTTTTAAACTCCAAGAAACATCTTATGTCCCTAACTCCAATTCCTACCGGTGGCAGCGGCTCTTAACTCTGCAGATACAGTCATGATGACTCAGATAATTTGGGAGTGGCTAGATTTGGGTTTTGTGTAGGTGTCTCTGTGTGATGGATCACAGGAATCAGTGAGTTGGACTAGACGTAGTCAGTACAGGTAGACACATTTCATACCCTCTGAATTAAAAACGTGAGCTTTTTATGTATTGTGTAGCAACTATTACAGGTGCTGTAAAAGTGTTTGGACTGTTGTGTGACCATTCTATGATACATTTGGAGATTTTAAAGGCATAGTTACCTCACTATGACCATGAACTTACTGTGTTGTGACCTGGTCTCCCAAGTATGTAACCACATATTGAACATGTTGTGATATGATTATGGTCTCCCGAGCATATGACCATGTATTGACTGTGTTGTGACCTGTTCTCCACAGCATATGCGAGAGGCTGCAGAGAGGAGGCAGCAGTTGGAAGAGGAGCATGAGCAGGCCCTGGCTGTCCTCACCACCAAGCAGCAGGAGATTCACCTTCTGCAGAGGGTAAGCCCATAATACCCCACCTCGCCTCCGCCCTAGACTCCAACCACCATGACCACAGTATGACCACAGAGGTCACAAGACAAATCAAATCAACGTTTATTTGTCACGTGCGCCGAATACAACAGCTGTAAACCTTACAGTGAAGTGCTTACATACAGGCCCTAACCAGCAGTGCAATTTTTTAATAAAAAATAGCATAGTTACCTCACACTGTTATCATGGTAACAGTGTGATAGCCTATAGGGAGGAGGTCAGAGACCTGGCCGGGTGGTGCCAGAATAACAATCTATCCCTCAACGTAACCAAGACTAAGGAGATGATTGTGGACTACAGGAAAGGAGGACTGAGCACGCCCCCATTCTCATCGACGGGGCTGTAGTGGTGCAGATTGAGAGCTTCAAGTTCCTTGGTATCCACATCAACAACAAACTAGAATGGTCCAAACACACCAAGACAGTCGTGAAGAGGGCATGACAAAGCCTATTCCCCCTCAGGAAACTAAAAAGATTTGGCATGGGTCCTGAGATCCTCAAAAGGTTCTACAGCTGCAACATTGAGAGCATCCTGACCGGTTGCATCACAGCCTGGTACGGCAATTGCTCGGCCTCCGACTGCAAGGCACTATAGAGGGTAGTGCGTACGGCCCAGTACATCACTGGGGCTAAGCTGCCTGCCATCCAGGACCTCTACACCAGGTGGTGTCAGAGGAAGGCCCTAAAAATTGTCAAAGACCCCAGTCATAGACTGTTCTTTCTACTACCGGAGTGCCAAGTCTAGGACAAAAAGGCTTCTCAACAGTTTTTAACCCCAAGTCATAAGACTCCTGAACAGCTAATCAAATGGCTACCCAGACTATTTGCATTGTGTGCCCCCCCAACCCCTCTTTTATGCTGTTGCTACTCTCTGAATATCATATATGCATAGTAGCTTTAACGATACATTCATGTACATACTACCTCAGTTGGCCCGACCAACCAGTGCTCCCGCACATCGGCTAACCGGGCTATCTGCATTGTGTCCCGCCACCCACCACCCGCCAACCCCTCTTTTACACTACTGCTACTCTCTGTTCGTCATATATGCATAGTCACTTTAACCATATCTACATGCACATGCTACCTCAATCAGCCTGACTAACCGGTGTCTGTATATAGCCTCGCTACTGCTATTTTCAACTGTCTTTTTACTGTTGTTTAATTTCTTTACTTACCTATTGTTCACGTAATACCTTTTTTGCACTATTGGTTAGAGCCTGTAAGTAAGCATTTCACTGTAAGGTCTACACCTGTTGAATTCAGCGCACGTGACAAAAAAACTTTGATTTGATTTGATTATGAGAGACAAGTATTGTGCAACTATCATTAAATGATCCCCCCCAAACACTAACTCATGCTCCATGAAAAAAACAAAAAAACATTCTACCATTAGTCCTGGTGAGACAGATGAGAAAGTAAAAGGGGCCATATAATCAGTGGTCTCCTGTGATTGTCTGTCTCTGTGGGCAGCAATAATCTGAGCCTCTAGAGAGCTGTGTGAATTCCTGTGTATGTGTTCTGTTCAGAGAGGAGCCATGACAGGCAATTAGCGCAAACGCCAAACACAGCACAGATCAGACTCCCCTGAGCCTAAACCGAGCACTTCACTTTAGAGAGACGCAGAGAGAATGTGTGTCAGCTTGTGTGTCTGCACGTCTATCCGTGACTATCTGTGCTTCAATCCATGTGTTCGTATGCATCTGCCTCAGCGTGCTTGTTTGAGTCCTTGTCCTTCCTTTTCCTGTTTACTCCTTAACCTAATTTATTGTGCTGTGATTCCATTCAATTAGCAATTGCACAGATATTATCTCATTGGAGTAGAACAACAGTTTGTCCTTATTGATATCAAAGCCAATCTGGATGAAACAGATTGATTTCATGAGGCTATTTTGATGCACCTCAGTTTCAGGTTTTTCTGTTGGAACTCATCGCGCCCCATCTGTTCTCACCCAGTCTCCCCCGGTCCTCAGATAGCCCTCAGCTGTGAAGCATTAACTGCCTTCTCCTCCTCATGCTGTGCAGAGCTGACATCAGTTGTTGTTCAACTCAGACTGTCTATTCTACAGGTAACTACCAAAATAATTGAAACACCAACATAAAGTGTCTTAATAGGGCCTTTCGCCACCAAGTCAGAACAGCTTCAATGCACCTTGGCATAGATTCTACAAGTGTCTGGAATTCTATTGGAGGGATGCGACACCATTCTTCCACAAGAAATTCCATAATTTGGTGTTTTGTTGATGGTGGTGGAAAACGCTGTCTCGGATTCACTACAGAATCTCCCATAAGTGTTCAATTGGGTTGCAATCTGGTGACTGAGACGGCCATGGCATATGGTTTACATTGTATTCATGCTCATTAAACCATTCAGTGACCGCTCGTGCCCTGTGGATGGGGGAGTTGTCATCCTATGGGGGCATAGCCATAGTAGCCAAAATAATGGCCTGCCCAGCATTTTTATACATGACCCTAAGCAT
This sequence comes from Salmo salar, assembly GCF_965601325.2. Taxonomy (NCBI): domain Eukaryota; kingdom Metazoa; phylum Chordata; class Actinopteri; order Salmoniformes; family Salmonidae; genus Salmo; species Salmo salar. The sequence continues at coordinate 92,972,277 of NC_138301.1, forward strand.
GATAGGATGTTAATTGCTTAATTAACTCAGGAACCAGGGCACTCCGTTCATCCACCTCTGGCCTGCTCGCCTCCCTACCTCTGAGGAAGCACAGTTCCCGCTCAGCCCAGTCAAAACTGTTCGCTGCTCTGGCACCCCAATGGTGGAACAAGCTCCCTCACGACGCCAGGACAGCGGAGTCAATCACCACCTTCCGGAGACACCTGAAACCCCACCTCTTCAAGGAATACCTGGGATAGGATAAAGTAATCCTTCTAACCCCCCCCTTAAAAGATTTAGATGCACTATTGTAAAGTGGTTGTTCCACTGGATATTATAAGGTGAATGCACCAATTTGTAAGTCGCTCTGGATAAGAGCGTCTGCTAAATGACTTAAATGTAAATGTAAATGTAAATGAACCACACCTGTGTGGAAACACCTACATTCAATATACTGTTTCCATTACTTTGGCAGTTACCTGTATGTCTGCAGTGTACCAAGAGCTATGCCACTTGTATGTTTGATGTAACACTGACAGCGAGATACTGTGCAGTGCTCATTGTGTCACCTGCAGGTCCTACAGTATATGACTGTGTTTCTGTGTATTCTCCAGGCTCAGGTTAAAGCTGAGAAAGAGCATGAGGGAGCGGTCCACCTGTTAGAGGTAAGTGGACATGGAGGTCCAATGGGCAAAATGAGGATGGCTTCGGTGGCTGTTTTCAAAATGGCTGTCAATTGACTAATATGTGGTTTTGTTTGTGTATGCAAGACACATTGACGCATATGAAAAATACCTCCATTGTGTTGTTTGAATTCCACCAAATCCATATTGCCTTTCATGAAAAGCTAGAGTTTTGAGGTAAGCCTGGTTCATCCCAGGTCATACTCCATACTGTATTTACACTGAGCAACAAAAATGTAAACGCAACATGTGAATTGTACCAGACATTTTCCACATGCACAAAAAGCTAATTTCTCAAAACTGTTGTGCAGAAATTTGTTGATATCGCTCTTAGTGAGCATGTCTCCATTGCCAAGATAATCCATCCAGCTGACAGGTGAGGCATATCAAGAAGCTGATTAAACGGCATGATCATTACACAGGTGCACCTTGTGCTGGGGACAATATGCGGCCCCTTTAAAATGTGCAATTTTGTCGCACAACACAATGCCACAGAAGTCTTACGTTTTGAGGGAGCGTGCAATTGGCATTCTGACTACATGAATGTCCACCAGAGCTGTTGCCATTGAACGTTAATTTCTCTACCACAAGCTGCTTCCAACGTTGTGTTAGAGAATTTGGTAGTGCGTCCAACCGGCCTCACAGCCACAGACCACGTGTAACCACGCCAGCCCAATATTTCCACATCCAGCTTCTTCGCCTGTGGGATCGTCTGGAGGAGGGACTCATTCTGATTGGCTGGACCTGGCTCCCCAGTCGGTGGGCCTGGCTTCCAAGTTGGTGGGCCTATGCTGTCCCAGGTCCACCCATGGCTGCACCCCTGCCCAGTCATGTGAAAGCCATAGATTAGGGCCTAATGAATGTATTTCAATTCACTGATTTCCTTTATGAACTGTAAAATCAGTAAAATCTTTGAAATTGTTGCATGTTGCATTTATATTTTTGTTCAGTATATATAGCTTTTTGAGGCTTTCGTTGAGTGGTGATTTTAGCTGTAATGAGAATAGAAGACTTTTACAGAGAGTTGGGTCAGCAAAACCTGCTCATAACTCTCTCCTTTACGACTCAGTGAGACCGCTCCACATCGCCATTGCTCAGGCTCAGCTCAGGAGCTCTCATACCAGCCATGGCACTAATGGTTCCTGGAGAAACCTCTTTTACAGACAAAATTCAAAACGCAACCATCCAGATGATGAAATATATCTACAGTGTAGAGGAGATGCATTAGGAGGACTGGCACTGTTCACATAGAACTCCAATAGCGTGCTCAGTTACTGCGTTAAAACGAGTTAACCTAGAGAGGAGATGACACTAAGATTATCTAGGGACATGAGTATTGTTCCTTTCCGTCATTTATGGTTCTCAACACTGTCTTGGCTATGATTTTGGGTGTTTTTTATTTTATTTTTTTATATTTATTGTAAGTTATTTGATATTCCCCATGGGAGACTCGTTCTTACTTGTTTTGTAATGGTTCTCTTTTCTCATTTATTTACATGATTTTGCATGGATTACTGTATTACGTATGCATTGATCTCATACAGTGTAACAGTTTGATTTGGGTGTTTGTTTTCTTTCATCTTTGTTCAATGTCATTGTGTGTTTCTATGTGTTTCTTTTGTGTCTGAACAGAACCATTTGGACAGAATGCAGGTATTTATGTTTCCTAACCTGAAACATCTAAAATCCCCAATGTTCATCATCTCCATGGTCACATTCGTCCTATAACCTTTAAATAGTCTCAGTGAATCACTTAGGCTCTAATTCACATTAGTGCATTAGTTAGAAAAGGTATGGTAATTAGGCAATCAAACATACTAATATTGTATTCAATTGAAGTATATCAGATGAACAGAGCCCAGTGCTGGTACTGCATCACACTATAGATCCTCTTTTGCCTTAGATCCTCTGTACTCCAGTCCAAGGTTGTGTCCCAAATCACACCATATTCCCTATATCCCTCAAACTCAACTCTGGACCTCCAAGCCAGTTCCACTGCATGTTTTAATTGTTCCACTCTAATCAGGGACTGATTTAGACCTGGGACACCAGGTGGTGGTCAAAATTAGTGCACTGTATGGTAGTCCACTATACAGTGGCTTGCGAAAGTATTCACCCCCCTTGGCATTATTCCTACAGTATTTTGTTGCCTTACAACCTGGAATTAAAATAGATTTTTTGGGGGGGGTTGTATCATTTGATTTACACAACATGCCTACCACTTTGAAGATGCAAGATATTTTTTTTGGGGGGGGGGTGAAACAAACAAGAAATATGTAACGGCCATTGTTAGAGAAAGACCAAGGTGCAGCGGGGGATGTGTTCATCTTGAATGAATTTTAATACAAAAAGAGAACACTTGACAAAATAAGCAAAATGACAGCCGACAGTTCTGTCAGGTACTAACAACGAAACAGAAAGCACTAAACAGAAACAATCACCCACAAAAACCCAAAGGAAAAACAGGCTACTTATGTGTGACTCCCAATCAGCAACAACAAACTACAGCTGTGCCTGATTGGAAGCCACACGGCCAAAATCAACTAAACAAACCAACCTAGAAAAAAGAACAAAGAATGCCCACCCAATGTAACACCCTGGCCAAACCAAAATAACGAACAAAAAAAACCTTTATGGCCAGGGCGTTACAAAATAAGACAAAAAAATTGAAAACTTGAGCATGCATAACTATTCACCCCCCCAAAGTCAATACTTTGTAGAGTCACCTTTTGTAGCAATTACAGCTGCAAGTCTCATGGGGTATGTCTCTATAAGCTTGGCACATCTAGCCACTGGGATTTTTACCCATTCTTTAAGGCAAAACTGCTCCAGCTCCTTCAAGTTGGATGGGTTCTGCTGGTGTACAGCAATATTTAAGTCATACCACAGATTCTCAATTGGATTGAGGTCTGGGCTTTGACTAGGCCAAGACATTTAAATGTTTCCCCTTAAACCACTCAAGTGTTGCTTTAGCAGTATGCTTAGGGTCATTGCTGGATGGTGAACCTTCGTCACAGTCTCAAATCTGTGGAAGACTGAAACAGGTTTCCCTCAAGAATTTCCCTGTATTTAGCTCCATCCATCATTCCTTCAATTGTGACCAGTTTCCTAGTCCCTGCCGATGAAAAACATCCCAACAGCATGATGCTGTGGTGATGAGAGGTGTTGGGTTCGCGCCAGACATAGCGTTTTCCTTGATGGCCAAAAAGCTACATTTTAGTCTTATCTAACCAGAGTACCTTCTTCCATATGTTTGGGGAGTCTCCCACATGCCTTTTGGCGAACACCAAACGTGTTTGCTTGTTTTTTTCTTTAAGCAATGCCTTTTTTTCTGGCCACTCTTCCGTAAACCCGACTCTGTGGAGTGTACGGCTTAAAGTGTTCCTATAGACAGATACTCCAATCTCTGCTGTGGAGCTTTGCAGCTTCTTCAGTGTTATCTTTGTTTTCTTTGTTGCCTCTCTGATTAATGCCCTCCTTGCCTGGTCCATGAGTTTTGGTGGGCGGCCCTCTCTTGGCAGGTTTGTTGTGGTGCCATATTCTTTCAATTTTTTAATAATGGATTTAATGGTGCTCCATGGGATGTTCAAAGTTTCTGATATTTTTTTATAACCCAACCCTGATCTGTACTTCTCCACAACTTTGTTCCTGACCAGTTTGGAGAGCTCCTTGGTCTTCATGGTGCCGCTTGCTTGGTGGTGCCCCTTGCTTAGTGGTGTTGCAAACTCTGGGGCCTTTCAAAACAGGTGTATATATACTGAGATCATGTGACAGATCATGTGACACTTCGATTGCACACAGGTGGACTTTATTTAACTAATTATGTGACTTATGAAGGTAATTGGTTGCACCAGATCTTATTTAGGGGCTTCATAGCAAAGGGAGTGAATACAAATGCAGGCACCACTTTTCCGGTTTTAATTCTTTTGAATTTTTTTAAACAAGTAATTTTTTTCATTTCACTATTTTTTGTATGTCTATTACATGAACTCCAAATAAAAATCAATTTAAATGACAGGTTGTAATGCAACAAAATAGGAAAAATGTCAAGGGGGGTGAATACTTTTGCAAGGCACTGTATAGGGAATATGGTGCCATTTGGGACAAATACCAGATGTCCTGTAAGATCCAAGCACATTTGATTTCCTTGTTTCCTTTTTAAACCAATCAGACCAAAGTAGTGGCTCCCCGATGGCTATTCATTCATCCTCAGTTTCTGTATCTCAGCCCATCTTGCAGCTGAGTGTTCTGACTCTGAAGTGTTCTGACTCTCTAGTTTTATCGCTGGGTGAAACCAACTTTCCTCGTGACTAGGACCCTGGCTTGCCTTATCTCTTCCTGTGCAGGCCATGGTGTTTCAGTCTTGTAGCTTTCAGAGAAAACCCAACGGTTGTTAACTCAAGGCTCTAAATGTAATCTCGGAGCTGCTTAGATAATGTCTTTAAAGTACATACTTTTATAAGCCTCTTAACTCGTCACACTGCTTGGCCTTTGTTATCAAAGTGTATCAGCGTTGCACAGCCTCTACTTCCAGATCCTTTGATTACTCGGCAGGCAGTGTTTTTGATATGAATGAGCTGTTCTAAGCTAGAAATGGCTCTTTTGGGATCCCGTGCCATAATTGGTTCAGCTTGCGATCTGCAGCACTAGTAAAGGATTTAAGCCAATGATTAGTTTAACTCATATCCATGTAGTGGTATATTACTAACATGTTATTAACATAAAACATGCATTTCCTTGCAATATAGTTCTAAAGATTTGCTACATAGGAACCCAGAAACCCTCCTTCCATTGACCGTTTGTGTCCATATCTCTCTCCTCCACACATCCCTGTCTACGGAAGGTCAAGGTTCGCGACCTGGAGCTGAAATGCAGGTCACAGACTGAACGTTTTGGCCAGCTGTCCAAGGACCTGGAGGATTTCCGTCTGGAGGCGGATACTGTAGACATCCTCAGCACTGAGCCTTTCTCCAAACACGACGTTCCCTTTCACCCGGAAAATAAACTCTCCCAAATCCTCAACGGACTGGCAGCCCAGGCAGGGAAAGGTGAGCACTCCCAACTCCCAACGCTGCCCTCTGAGAAAACATTATGGTGTCAGATGACATAGATATGAAGCAGAAAAGTTCTTATCACTAGAGAATAAAAGTATATACATCATGTCTGGCATTTTATTCAAACATTGTATCTCATCAATCAAGACCAAAAGACAGTTCTGAAAGTCTATGTGCACACCCATGTTTGTGCTCCAGACGAGGAGGCTCTCAGTCAGTCATTATGCCTGGGTAATTAATGAATTCAAAATTGAACGAGACAGTCGTTTAATCTAGTTGTCACAACAATGACCTTTGCCAGAACCCTGTGGGCTGAGGTTGGGAGAGTGGGAGAAAGACAGGGAAAGTTGGCAACTAAACGGGCTGGTGTGAGCCACAGTAAGGCCCCGCTTTTACTTCAGTCCATCTCAGCAGAACAGGCTTCAAGGCCAGTCTGGATCACTGGAAATGGAAGAAATGCTGCTTTATTCATGATCAATGACACAGCTCATTGATCAGCGGGCTGATACTGTGTTACATCTGCTAATGAGAATCAACACGTTAGTATTCTAACCCCACGTTCTAACCCCACGTATTCTAACCCCACCTGCCAGTTGAACACACAGCAGAATCATCGATGCAGATACTGTAGATCAGAAGCCTCTGAGATACTGCTCTAGATATCCTCTTCTCTCGCTTTACTGCAGTGAGAATGCTACTGTACTGTTGTAATCTGGTAGCATGATGAACCAAATCTAACCACCAAGAATTCAAATTTTATATTTTTGTCTAAGATGGGAAATTACCTAGGCATGGCTTTGTGTAGAGGTGTGGCTGCTAGAACTCCGTGATGGTAGTGTCCCGTTCCGTGTCAGTAATGTCTTTAGAGAGTGTTAAGCATCAGAGAAATGCCTTGCAGATGTGTCAGGCAGAGAGCAGAGCCAGGTCCTGGCCATAAAGAGTGTTTGCTGTGTACTCCCCTGAACACGAAATCAATAGCTGTGCCATGAATGAGAGCAGAAGGAATGACAGATGCTCTTTATTTGGTGTGGAAATCGATGTTTCCCAGGCGATGAGAGCTCAGCAAACACTCGGCTGATATCCAAGTTCCTCCGCCCACTGCAGATCGGAGACAGTGACAGGCCGGAGCTGCTGTCTGTCAATCCCCCTCCCGTGACAACGAGCTGCCCCAGCAGCCCGCGACGGGCGACCCCCTCAGAGGTGGGTCCTGCTCTCTTCTCTTCTCATACAGAGACAAAGTTGCTAAAGCATGAGGGTGCTATTGCTCAAGAGATGGGCTATTCATGGATGAGCTGTATACTAGCACTTGATAGCCATCAGCTGAGCAATAGCTGTAAAACCAATTGGTTTAGAACCAGACAGCAACATCAATTGTCAGACAGTAGAACTAGACAGTATAAAAGTGCTGGGAAGTTTTTCTGTGTCAGATCAGTCATTCCACTGGAGACATGATTATGAGTGGCAATGATCATAAGCATACCATTGTGTTTGAATTGGTTTCGCCTCAATGGATCAGAGTTATGGTATTTAGATGCAACTCTGTGATTGCTTCCCTGCCCGTGTGTTTCCCAAGATGGAGGATGAGATACGCCGTGCACCCAGGTCCAAGCCTCGCTACACTGGCACAGTCCGTCTATGCACTGCCCGCTACAGGTGAGACCAGTGGGTCTGTCACACAACACCTGGGAAAGCTGAATCACGTATAGCTTGCTGACACTGAGCAGCGCCAGAAATCCACACATAACACTCTGGACCAGTGCTAGATCACTTAGTACCTCCACATGCACATCAGAAGCACTATTTTCTCCATAAACATCTTGTAGTATATATTGTAGTCAGGAGCACATCTACAGTACCAGTCAAAAGTTTGGACCCACCTACTGATGAAGGGTTTTTCTTTATTTGTACTGTTTTCTACATTGTAGAATAATAGTGAAGACATCAACACTATGAAATAACACATATGAAATCATGTAGTAACCAAAAAAGTGTTAAACAAATCAAAATATGTTTTAGATTTTAGATTCTTCAAAGTAGCCACCTTTTGCCTTGATGACAGCGTTGCACACTCTTGGCATTCTCTCAACCAGCTTCACCTGTAATGCTTTTCCAACAGTCTTGAATGAGTTCCCACATATGTTGAGCACCTGTTGGCTGCTTTTCCTTCACTCTGCGGTCCAACTCATCCCAAACCATCTCAATTGGGTTGAGGTCGGATGATTGTGAAGGCCAGGTCATCTGATGCAGCACTACATCACGCTCCTTCTTGGTCAAATAGCCCTTACACAGCCTGAAGGTGTGTTGGGTCATTGTCCTATTGAAAAACAAATGAGTCCCACTAAGCAAAAACCAGATGAAATGGAGTATCACTGCAGAATGCTGTGGTAGCCATGATGGTTAAGTGTTCCTTTAATTCTAAATAAATCACTGCCAATGTAACCAGCAAAGTACCCCCACACCATCACGCCTCCTCTTCCATGCTTCACGGTGGGAACCACACATGCAGAGTTCATCCGTTCACCTACTCTCCGTCTCACAAAGACACGGCGGTTGGAACTAAATATCTCAAATTTGGACTCATCAGAACAAAGGACAGCTTTTCACCGGTCTAATGTCCATTGCTCATGTTTCTTGGCCCAAGCAAGTCTTCTTATAATTGGTGTACTTTAGTAGTGTTTTTTTGCAGCAATTCCACCATGAAGGCCTGATTCACGCAGTCTCCTCTGAACAGTTGATGTTGAAATGTGTTTGTTACTTGAACTCTGTAAAGCATTTATTTGAGCAGCAATCTGAGGTGCAGTTAGCGTATCCTCTGCAGCAGAGATAACTCTGGGTCTTCCTTTCCTGTGGCGGTCCTCATGAGAGCCAGTTTCATTATAGCGCTTGATAGTTTTTGTGACTGCACTTGAAGAAACTTTCAAAGTTCTGAAATTTTCCTGATTGTCTGACCTTCATGTCTTCAAGTAATGATGGACTGTCGTTTCTCTTTGCTTATTTGAGCTGTTCTTGCCATAATATGGACTTGGTCTTTTACCAAATAGGGCTATCTTCTGTATACCACACCTACCTTGTCACAACACAACTGATTGGCTCAAACGAATTAAGAAGGAAATTAATTCCACAAATTAACTTTTAATGAGGCACACCTGTTAATTTAAATGAATTCTAGGTGACTACCTCATGAAGCTGGTTGAGAGAATGCCAAGTGTGCAAAGCTGTCATCAAGGCAAAGGGTGGCTACATTGAAGAATGTCAAATATAACATGTTTTCATTTGTTTAACACTTTTTTTGGTTAATACATGATTCCATATGTTATTTCATAGTTTTGATGTCTTCACTATTAAGTACAATGTAGAAAATAGTAAAATGAAGAAAAACTCTGGAATGAGTATGTGTGTCCAAACTTTTGACTGGTACTGTATGTTGAACCCTCCCCTCTCTTGTTGTGTAGTTACAACCCTTATGATGGACCTAATGAGCACCCAGAGGCAGAGCTCCCCCTGGTGGCTGGGAAGTACCTGTATGTGTACGGCACGATGGATGACGACGGCTTCTACGAAGGTGAGAGGGAATCCAGGGTTACTACACACTTCACCACTAGCAACATATGCAATCTCATTAGCATTATGAAGGCTTTTCCATCCATGGCTACGCTAATCCTCCTAGCATCCCTGGCACAGATTACAGCCTGCTTCAGCAGCTCTGGTGAGTCATCACTAGCTGCCATGGGTGGTGGTGTTGGTGGTGGGTGAGTTTGCCTAGTGTTAGCCTAGCTCCTGCCTGCCTGGCTGCTTGGAGATGGATGGTGTTTGTATTTACCACAGGGATACTGGGGCTCAGACCAAGCTGTTCTCAAGATGCAGCCTGATCCCTGTAGCTAGAAGGCTAATACGGCAAAAGGGCTCTGATTAATCACAGACATATTCCCCTGCAAATGGAGAGCCATCTAGGGCCTCCCAGCCTCACTAATGTACTGACTGGAATTACAAGATAGAGAGGACTTTGAAAAGCAAGTACAGTACTGATGAGAGAAAGAGGCTATAGTCACTATAGTGAACTGGGTGCGATTTCATACGCACCCTCTCCATTGTGCAGGAATTGTTTTTTTCACCCCTGTACTTCCTGGAGAAATTGATGACATCATATTCCTACCTTCTCTGTTTGACTCAAGAGAACTGTCCCAACCTTGGGGACGGGCACCACAGAGTCTCTCTTTCCACACCAGTAGTACTCACACTCACAGATCACACTTGCTATCGATTCATTATTTTTCTTTCTCTTGTTTCACTAATGAGATGGTCTATTTTTAGCTGATGGTAACATTTGCAGCAGGCATCATTAAAGGCTTGAGCGTTACATAGATTCCCCCTGAGACAGCCGTGCGAGACTGGTGTCTTTACCATCAGGCTGCTGTGTATCAGAACAGAACAGAACAGGGTTCCTGGAAGGTGTTACTGTGTCTGCCTGAATAATCACTCAATAAAATCTTCACAGCCAGCTAATACTGAGTGATATTACATGTTGTTGACAATTGAAATATCCATATTCAACTCTTTTGATCTCGTCTTTACATACCTCATTGCCATATAAATATATTAGACATTCCTCTATACATTCTAAAGGTACTTTTTCATTTAATTATTTGGAATATACTGTATGTTTTGGGACGAGATTAATAGAGGAATTTGAAGACATAGGGTTGTGAGTTTGTATTTTCTTGATAATAAAGTAAGCATCTCTTTCTGTCTCTGTCTTCGTGTGCTCCAGGGGAGCTGCTGGATGGCCAGCGAGGGCTGGTCCCCTCCAACTTTGTGGAGTTTGTCCAAGACAAGGAGAAACCATCCATCCAGCCAGGGGACACAGGGGAGGACCTGGGCTCTCTGGACAATACCTCCCTTGGCCTAATGGGGGCGGATGGAGGGCCCCCTCAGGATGGGCTACTGGGCTCCACCAACCCACTGGGCCCCTGCAGTAACGGCACAGGCCCCCTAGATCCTGAGGATCTGTCTGATGACATTGTGCCTTACCCCCGGAGGATCACCCTAATCAAGCAGTTGGCCCGTAGCGTCATTGTGGCCTGGGAGCCCCCCATGGTGACTCTGGGCTGGGGAAACATCAGCTGCTACAACGTGCTGGTGGATGGTGAGGTGCGTGCCAGCGTGCCCTACGGGGGCAGGACCAAGTCTTTGTTGGAGAAGCTGGATCTGGACACGTATACGCACCGCGTGTCCGTGCAGAGTGTAACAGACAGGGGACTGTCGGACGAGCTGCGCTGCACCCTGATGGTGGGAGCCAACGTGGTGGTGGCGCCATACGGCCTGCGTGTGGACGACATCCTGCGCGACTCGGCCGAGCTCTCCTGGTTGCCCAGCAACAGTAACTATGGGCACACAGTGTTCCTGGATGGGGCGGAGCATGCGGTGGTGCGGCCGGGGAGGTACAGACTGCGCTTCGTCAACCTCAAGGCCATGACGGTGTACAAGGTGAGGGTGGTGGCCCGGCCACACCAGGTGCCATGGCAACTGCTCATGGAGCAGAGGGAGAAGAAGGAGACTGCAGTGGAGTTCTGCACACAAGCTGCTGGTGAGGCTTGGTTCTTCTTAAGTCTAACTGGATCTTTTGTCCAACATATGTTATATGTTATTTTGTCCAATACATTGTTTTTCTGTCATCTATAATGTGTTATGGAAAGGTTGGATAAAAGTCCATTGGACTTTAGATATAGACCATTTAAAATAGATAGATAACTCATGTCTTTACCCGTGCCATGTATGTCTGTTATGTTTTGTCCAGGTCCTGGACCATATTCCAGATCAGGTCAGAAGGAAGACCAGTTTGTTTATGGGAAAAGTAGGAAGTAGTTTTTGATTGGCATGGGTAACTGACACATTGAATGAAAACAAGCTAGCAGCACTTTAAAACCTAAGAAACGATTATGAGTAACTTCCTCAGCTTTTCCCTGCCATCGGCTTGATGCTAATATACATTATAAATTAAGGGTACTTCCCAAATAGCCAACTATTCGCTATATAGTACACTAGTTTTAACCAGAGCCCTGGTCAAAAGTAGTAGACTATACAGGGAATATGATACCATTTGGGACACAACCCTAAAGCTGCCGAAGTAACTCCCTCCCACTCGATCCTTAACTGAGATGTGCACATCAGTATCCGTGTGCATTTCCCTCTGCCTGAGCTGTGACATCACTGTGACGTCCTGCATGGTGTACCCAGTGAACCAGGAGAGAACAGGCTGTACTCATTCAACTCACACTGACGCCTCTCACACATAAGACACACACAGACACAAACATTGACAGACACACATAGACAGACTATATAGACGGTAGGCCACACAGACCCATGCACACACACACAAACATGCACACATGCATTCACACTAACACACACATTCATGCTTTCAGGTGGCCTTGGGTCTCCCTTTGTGCCTTCTACTTTCATTATTTTCATCATACAATACATGGCAAGCAACAGGGCAATGCTGCACATAAAACATTCCAAATAGCTTAGCTTATAAATGCTATATCGATAAATACACTTGTATTCCAAAAAGCTTAGCTTATGAGTACTATATCGATAAATGCACTTTTATCTGTTTGAGTGACATTACAAAGAGTTTGATTTTAGCAAGATAAGACGTTTCATGCATTTGGGATTCACTCTCAAAACAATCCACTCAAAATTGACCAGATATTGCATGACATTTAAATTGTGATTTAATTGGTGTATGCAACCAACATTGGGAAAGGGAACTGCTTTGTGTATTATAGACATGACACAATCATGTAATTCACAACAGAAAGAGATGGGATTAAACAAGTTAACAGCACTTGGTGTCTCATGAGTGCTCCACTCACCTCCACTCCCTCCCTGTTTGTGTGTGTAAAACCTGTGTAGACAGTATCTAATATTTCATCCCCCCTCCAGGCCCCCCATTACCCCCTCAGGAGGTGCAGGTGCAGTGTGGCCAGGCCCCAGGGGTCCTGCAGGTGCGCTGGAAGCCCCCTGTCCTCTCACCCACCGGAACCTCCAATGGAGCCAGCGTCATCGGATATGCCGTCTGCACTAAAGGACAGAGGGTGAGTGAGAGAGTGGGTGGTTGAGAGAGTGTGCAGTGAAGGTCAGAGGGTGAGTGAGGGAGTGTGCATTAAATGTCAGAGGGTGAGTGAGGGAGTGGGTGAGTATGTGCACTAAGGGACAGAGAGTGAGTCAGTAACTGTGCGCAAAATGACAGGTGAGTAAGGGAATACCCTAAGTGACAAAGAAGTGAGGGAGAAAGTATGCACTATGTGAGAGTGAGTGAACTACAGTGTCAGAGTACGTGACGTATGTGTGTAATCATGTCATTGTTGTTGTGCCACTGATCTACACACAATACCCCACAATGTCAAAGTGGAATTATGTTTCAAGAAATGTTTACAAATGTCATTAAAAATGAAAAGCTGAAATGTCTCGAGTCAATAAGCATTCAAACCCTTTTGTCATGGCAAAACGAAATAAGGTAATGAGTAAAAATGTGCTTAACAAGTCACATAATACGTTGAATGGACTCTATGTGCAATAATAGTGTTTAACATGATTTTTGAATGATTACCTCATCTCTGTACCCCACACATACAATTATCTGTAAAGTCCCTCAGTTGAGTAGTGAATTTCAAGCACAGAATCAACCACAAAGACCAGGGAAGATTTCCAATGCCACACAAAGAAGGGCACCTATTGGTAGATGGGTAAATAAATAAAAAGCAGACACTGAATAGTCCTTTGAGCATGGTGAAGTTAATAATTACGCTTTGAATGGTATAGGAATACACCCAGTCACTACAAATATACAGGCATCCTTCCTAACTCAGTTGCCGGAGAGGAAGGAAACCGCTCAGGGATTTCACCATGAGGCCAATGGTGTCTTTAAAGCAGTTACAGAGTTGAATGGCTGTGACAGGAAAAACCTGAGTATGGATTAACAACATTGTAGTTACTCCACAATACTAATGTAAATGACAGAATGAAAAGTAAGAAACCTGTACAGAATAAAGATATTCCAAAACATGCATCCTGTTTGTAATTAGGCACTAAAGTAATACTACAAAATATGCGGCAAAGAAATACCCTTTTTGTCCTAAATACAAAGTATTATGTTTGGGGCAAATCCAACACAACACATCACTGAGTAACACTCTTCATATTTTCAAGCATAGTGGTGGCTGTATCATGTTATGGATATGCTCATCATCGGCAAGAACTAGGGAGTTTTATTAGGGTAAAAATAAACGTAATAGAGCTAAGCACAGAATTTGACAGTACGTCAACCGGCCGCACAACCGCAGACCAACTGTAACCACGCCAGCCCAGGACCTCCACATCCAGCTTCTTCACCTGCGGGATCGTCTAAGACCAGCCACCTGGACAGCTGATGAAACAGAGTATTTATTTCTGTAATAAAGACCTTTTGTGGTAATAAAACGTATTCTGATTGGCTGGGCCTGGCTCCCAAGTGGATGGCCCTATGGCCACCCATGGCAGCTCCCCTGCTCAGCAGTCATGAAGTTCATAGATTAGGGCCTAACAAATTTATTTAAATTGACTGATTTCCTTATTGTAACTGTAACTCAGTAACATCTTTGAAATTGTTGCATGTTGCATTTATATTTTTGTTCAGTATAAACAAAAATGTGGGTGTTATTTTATGTGTTTTTTATCTGTTTTTATTGCCAGCTTGAGTTACCTGGGGTGACAGAGTAACATGTAGTCAAGGCTCTATTTAATACTGTCCGTTTCCCAGGCTCTGTTCTGGACCGGGGGACTGTGAAGAGACCTCTGGTTGCATGTCTTGTGTGGTACTCATGAGTATCCGAACTGTGGTCCAACTGCTTGAACAGACAGTTCAGTACCTTTAACACCTCGCACCAACACTTCGCACAAAGACCAATAGTGATGCAGTCAATCTCTCCTCAACTTTGAGCTGGGAGAGATTGACATGCGCACCACTGACATTCACCCTCCATGTACACATCTATGTGCATTACATGCTGCTCTGTTCTGGACCAACGGCAATTCTCCAATGTTCTTATTTGCTGCACATGACCACACAACTGGGCAGTAGTCCAGGGGAGACAACCTGCCTGGTTGATTTAGATGTCAAGAAAGCAGAGCAACGTCTTATCATGGACTGACTTCTTCCCATTGAGTCTTTATGTTTTGACGATGATAGCTTGCTATCAAGGGTTACACCCAGCAGTTTAGTCTCCTCAATTAATTGCCACATTATTCAGTAATAGATCTAGACTACGGGGCTGTAGTGGAGCAGGTTGAGAGTTTCAAGTTCCTTGGTGTCCACATCACCAACAAACTATAATGGTCCAAACACACTAAGATGGTTATGAAGAGGGCACAACAAAACCTATTCCCCCTCAGGAGACTGAAAAGATTTGGCATGAGTCCTCAGATCCTCAAAAGGTTCTACAGCTGCACAATCGAGAGCATCCTGACCGGTTGCATCACTGCCTGGTATGGCAACTGCTCGACCTCCGACCGCAAGGCACTACAGAGGGTAGTGCGTACGGCCCAGTACATCACTGGGGCCAAGCTTCCTGCCATCCAGGACCTCTATACCAGGCGGTGTCAGAAGAAGGCCCTAAAAATTGTCAAAGACTCCAGCCACCCTAGTCATAGACTGTTCTCTCTGCTACCACATGGCAAGCGGTACCGGAGCGCCAAGTCTAGGTCCAAAGGGCTTCTTAACAGCTTCTACCCCAAGCCATAAGACTCCTGAACAGCTAATCAAAGGGCTACCCAGACCCCTCTTTTATGCTGCTGCTAGTCTATGTTTATTATTTATGCATAGTCACTTTAACTCTACCTACATGTGCATATTACCTCAATTAGCTCGACTAACCGGTGCCCCGCACATTGACTCTGTACCGGTACCCCCTGTATATAGCCTCGCTATAGCCTTACTTTTATTTTCAATTTTTTACTTATCAATTTTTTTACTTAACAGTTCTTTTTTATTAAAACTGCATTGTTGGTTACTTGAAAATGGCTGTCTAGTAATCAACAACCAACTTGACAGAGCTTGAAGAGTTTAAAAAAGAATAATGGGCAGGTGTGCAAAGCTCTTATAGACTTACCCCAAAAGACTCACAGCTGTAATCGCTGCAAAAGATGATTCTAACAAGTATTGACTCAGGGGGTTGAATACTTATCCAATCAAGATATAGTGTATTATATTATTTTCCTTTTGTCTTTAAAAAAAAGTTTGAATTATCTTCCATTTTGACATTGGAGTAGATGGTAAAATTGTTTACATCCCTGTTTGTGAGCATCTCTCCTTTGCCAAGATAATCCATCCAGCTGACAGGTGTGCATATCAAGAAGCTGATTAAATAGTATGATCATTACACAGGTGCCCCTTGTGCTGGGGACAATAAAAAGGACACTTTAAAATAAGCAGTTTTGTCACACAACGCAATGCCAGGGATGTCTCAAGTTTTGAAGGAGTGTGCAATTGGCATGCTGACTGCAGGAATGTCTGTTGCCAGAGAATTGAATGTTTATTTCTCTACCATATGCTGCCTCCGACGTCGTTTTTGAGAATTTTGCAGTACCACGCCAGCCCAGGAGAATTTTGTAACCACGCCAGCCCAGGACCTCCACATCCGGCTTCACCTGCAGGATCGTCTGAGGGGTGGTTAATGGTGGTTCTGAGGAGTATTTCTGTCTGTAAAAAAAAAAAGAATTCGGTGTAAAACCTCATTCTGATTGGCTGGGCCTGGCTCCCCAGTGGGAGGGCCTGGCTTCCAATTGGGTGGGCTTAAAGCCCTCCAAGGCCAACCCATGCTGCACCCCTTCCCATTCATGTGAAATCCATAAATTAGGGCCTAATGAATTCATTTCAATTGACTGATTTCCTTATATGAACTTTAACTCAGTAAAATCTTTGAAATAGTTGCATATTGTGTTTATATTTTTGTTCAGGATACAAGCGCCTGTGAAAACCCTAGAAAGCACTCTCCCTCCTTCTGCTGGTGAACATAAATATTGACATCCTCCCTTTGTAGATTTGCACAGGGTCTGTGTTAGTTAAACTGTGTCTATAGTAGTGGACTTTGCTCTGAATGTAAGAGCAATAGAGGTGAAAACAGTTGAAAGGAATGCAACAATTAATTGAATGTCAACTGTCTCCAACCCAAGTTATGTGTGTTGTGCTTCCTGTCAGATAGCGGAGGTGTTGTACCCCCTGGCTGACTATGTAACAGTGGAGCTGAACAGGATCCAGTGTCTGGAGGCCAGGGAGGTCATCGTCAGGACGTTGTCAGCACAGGGAGAGTCCCAGGACTCCCAAGTCGCCCCCATTCCAAACAACCTACTGGTGCCTCTTCCTCACACTGCCCCCCTGCCCCCTCCGCACCTACACGCAGGGCCTCCTCCACCTCACCCCCATGCCCCCCCATCCCACCTCCAGTCACCTCACCTCCCCCACCCCCAACTACCCATGCCTCACCCCCAGCCTCTCTCACCCCTGCCTCACGGACAACCCCTCCCTAACCACCCTCCTCACCCTCAGTCCCAGCCACACCTCCAACCCCTGCAACCTCATCCTGTCTCCCAGCCCCAGACTCACCTACAGCCTCACCCCCCTCACCCTGGTGGTCCTCCACAGCCACTGCACCTCCAGCCTCACCCACCTCACCCAATGCCCCAGCACCGCTTACCCCTGCTGCCTCACCCCCCCCCCCAGCTCCACCAGAGACCAGTTAGTGCCAGAGACCTGGAACCGAAAGAGCAGGTGGCCCACCATGGGGGAATCCCCAGCCAGCCCTGGGACCCTACCTGCTCCCCCTCCGGCCAGCCTCCTCCTACCCCCATGCACGGGCACACCCTGGAGGCACCCCCCTCTGCTAACCTGCGCTCACCCTCCCCCCAGAGGATCCTGCCCCAGCCCAGGGGAACCCCCATCCCAGACCAAATGGCCAAAGCCATCGCCCGCAAGGCAGCACAGAGGGTGGCTGCAGAGAGTGGCAGAGTGAGTCATTCATACATAAAGTCAATCAATGATACCCTGGTTAGAGCTCTAGTCTGATCATTTTTCTGTTGAATTAAATTACACATATCTGCCTATTGGTTGGGTTAGATGGAGAGGAGAGTCGTCTACAATGAGCAGTGCCAGGCCTTCCACCAACAGAACTCAGATGAGGAGGAGGAGGATGAGGAAGGGTATGGTCGAAGCCGCAGGAGACAGGGGGCCTCAGTGGATGAGTTTCTCAGAGGGTCCGAGCTGGGCAGGCCGGTAAGACACAGAATAAAAAGGATCGAACATACACGCATCTCCATAGTTTTGTGCAGATGCTGTATATCCTGGTATGATTTCACACCTTTTGTGTTTGCGTGTGTGTGTGTGTGTGTGTGTGTCAGGCCCACTACAGCCACAGTGAGGAGTACCACAGTGACAGCAGCCGGGGCTCTGACCTTTCTGACATCATGGAGGAGGATGAGGAGGAGCTCTACTCTGAGATGCAGCTGGAGGAGGGACGACGACGCAACTCCCACAATGCACTCAAGGTAGGAATACCAAATCTGCTCAACATTGAAATGTTACATTTAAAAATTGAGTTTGGTTCTGATTACAACTCGTACAATGGAAACAAGCAAGCATGCAAACCCCTTTATTACTGTTGGATGATATGGCACGTGTCGAGCCATGTGTCTACAGTAGGACACTTTACTCAGGCTTGTTTGATTGATTGACCTTCACATTCTCCTTTATTTGGAGCAATGACATGCATGGAAGTCATTTTTGCTAGTTGTGGGAATATTAAGACCGTTTTTGTGGGATCTTTTTAAGATTGGGAACACCCTCTCTGGGGGTCGGCTGGATCGGGAGACGGGGAGAAGAATGTCCCGAGACGGTCCACAGCCCCAGAGACGCCCTCTCATGGTGCCCTCCATTGGTCAGTAGGGTTACATGAACACAGAGAGGACTCTGGGTATTTTAGTCTTTTTGTGCTTTGATGTTCTCCGTGCCCCAGTAGATATTCTGCTTCCTGTTATAATCCTCCATGAGCTCCTCGGTTTCTACAGATCACCTCTGTGTCTTTGAACCATGTTCATGCCTTCCAAGTACTGACAGCATACTTATAGAAGTCAATCAACACAGTATTATCAGCTACTAGAAAGTTCCCTGGCTGCTAGGGTGACAGTGGACACAGACACATTTATCAAATTTCAATGAATATTCCAATTATAAAAAACTGCTTTTGATGTCTCTGTTTATGGCCAGCGATATGTTAGGATTATCAAGGTTATGACGGGAAGAGACCTTAGAACGAACCAACCAATGAGTGACCTGCGCGCTTTAACCACCACCATCTGATTGGTGTTTCCTGTAGAGATAACCACAGAGAGTAACAGTGATGGGAACCTCTCATCCATCACGGAGGATGTTTACTATGGCAGTGTAGCACGGCACAGGACATGGTCGTCCCGCCGACACCCCACGGGCGCCAAGCCTTCCTATAATGGTACGTGCAGTGGTTTCTCCCTCGCTCCTCTGCCAAAGCACTGCCAAAAGCCACCAGTGCTAGTGGAGAGAACAGTAGTGACATCAACGAGTGGCTTAACATGCCTCAGAACGCCTAGCATGATCCACTGCACTGCACCAAAATGGCGGCTCACTGAGCCACACTGGGCCCATGTTGGCCACCCAATGTTGCGGATTGGAATGACTGCTGCTCAGAGAATGCTTCTCCCCTCCCTCCCTTGCACTGAACTCCATCAGATGCCTGCTAAACCCTTCTCCCTCTCAATCTAACCTCCCCCACCACACTTTTACTGGGGTTATTATGCATGACTGGGTGGGAGGAGTCATGGTTGCTGAAGACACAATTATATAGCAATGCTGTCCTTGCTGAGCAAACTCAATGACTGTTACAGAAAGTTATAGTGAAAATAAATGTTTACATCTTACATAGAGACAAACTCATTTGTTTGTTTGGGATTTCATATGTTTACTTTGCTGATGGCCTGGTCTTATTTTATCGTTTCTAAGCAAGGGGTCAACTGAAGGACAGACAGCGAGTTGTCTTTGGACAAACTGTAGGCCCAGCGTACTTTAGAGGAGCCTAATACGATAGTCAGATCACTACCCCAGGGTTCAATAGTAGGCATGCTTAACTCAGAGTCTTGTGGTCTATGTGCTCGTTTCTGTGTGTGTGTTGCTGTGTGTCATAGTGTTTTTGTCTATGGTGTCTACCATGTTCTTATAACCCATCACAACCGGCTTGCTATCCAATCTCCATCCAATCTCCATCCAATCTCCATCCACCATATGTGGTGTCAGACGGATGTACATAACGTGATATACTTTTGTGCTGATAATGGGACCAATTGATGGATTGACCACAGAATTCTGCTAGCATGCTACAAAATGAAGTGTTGGTTTGACGAAGCAAGCTCAATCCATTATGTAGTACTGCATGGTCACCTAAATGGTTTGGCTCTCTCACTTGTCAAACACTTGTAAACAATACACCTGTCTGTATATGCCTCTTCCCCTCATTTAGTCCATGCACAATAGCATGCGTAACTTGCCTCCCTACTACTCACTAGTGTTACTGAGTTGCCAAACTCAGTCAAAATATAGATTTGTGTTTATCATGCTATATGAATCTATGATTAATGTAATTTAATGTCAGAGTAACATAAAGCCATAGACTGTGACCCCATGAGATGCAGGTGGATGTGTTCTTCTCTCTCTCTCACGTGTTTAAGAGGGATACAGGGACCGGGAACGCCGCTCCCCTCCTAACTACGATGAGTCGGAACCAGAGGAATCGTTCCGGATCTTTGTGGCTCTGTTTGACTACGACCCCCTGTCCATGTCTCCCAACCCGGACGCAGCAGATGAGGAACTGCCCTTCAAAGAGGGCCAGATCATTAGGGTTGGTGTCACACACAGGGCTAGGCCATACAATTTGAGATATTGTGCTTGTGTTTGAAAACATTGAGGTACAACATTGATGTACAACATAAAAATTACTTTCGTTCCCTCTCTCGTCTCTTTTGTTGCGCTTTCTCTCACTCTTTTCTTCTCTCTCTCTCTCTCTCTCTCTGTCTGTCTGTTCCAGGTATATGGTGATAAGGACACAGATGGTTTCTACCGAGGGGAGATCAGGGGAGGCAGGATGGGGCTCTTGCCCTGCAACATGGTGTCAGAGATCAGGGCTGAGGACGAGGAGACCATGGACCAGCTCATCAAGCAGGGCTTCCTCCCGCTCAACACACCAGTGGATAAAGTAGGAATAGGTAACCACATAACTAGAATAAGTAGAACAGACATCCTCATTCAAGTCAATGATTCCATAATAGGTGGACTGGCAGCCATTTTGACTGTACCCATGTATTCTTTTTCTAGGGGTGTGTTCGTAAATTGCCTCCAGTGTGTCAGAGTGTGCTCTGGGTTGTTTGTAAATTCAGAGCATTTCACTCTCGGAGTAGATCGGAATTTACGAACTCACCATAGGTAACACACTGGGCAGGGCACACGTATCTCTCTGTGACTCTACACACATCTGTCACTATATCACCTCCTGGAGTGTCCTCTTGTTTCCTCTCACAGGGCAGGACAGACGAGGCTTCCGCCAGCACCAGGCCACCAGGAGGATGGTGGCCCTCTACGACTATGACCCCAGAGAGAGCTCCCCCAATGTGGACGTGGAGGTATTGCCACACAAACACACAAAACATACAGACAAACATACTGACACTGCACATTTAACCAGATAGACAGACATTGTAAGGGTGTTAATGACGTGTCTGTTTCTTGATAGGCTGAGCTGACCTTCTGTGCTGGTGACATCATCTCTGTATTTGGAGAGATTGATGAAGATGGGTTCTACTATGTGAGTATGCCTCTTTTCTTGGTTCCATGATGTGACTAACTTGTTATTATTACACAGGGCCATTCACAGGTTGTTAAAGTCAGGGATGTTTCAGTTAATCATTTTTTAAAGAAATGCCATTGGATGAACCTAGTTCATACGCATATTATGTCCTTTTGCCCAGGAGAGGGCTCTTTCCCTGACTACCAGAGTTCAGTGGGTCTAGCCATGGTTCTCATCCCCACTGCCCCCTCCTCTCCTCTCTCTGCAGGGTGAAATCAATGGCCACCGCGGCCTCGTCCCCTCTAATTTTCTAGAAGAAGTGCCTGACGACGTGGAGGTGTACCTGACGGACACTCCGTCTCGCTATGCCCAGGACGAGCCCGCCAACCGGGCCGAGGCCAAAAGGGTACATCGCCGCTCTCAGCGCTAGGCCCTCTGTCCATCCATCCTTCGTCTCTCTTGATTTACGTCTCGCTTTCTCCACTTGCCGTCTGTGTTCTGTGTGTGTGTGTCGTCCGTGTTTGACAGTGACTGTGGTGAATATACAAACCTTATCCCCCGCCTGGTGAAAGGGACAAACAGTCATACCTTCTGATTGTTAGAAAGGAAGAAGCGAAGGCCAAAGTGGACAGAGAAATAGAACACTTGACCTATGTCAGTACGGGGCAGGTGATATTCACATAGCAGTGACAAAGGACAGTGGATATTTGAAAAAGGTTTAAGTCATTAATTGGGTACCCTCTTTGCACTGAAACACAAAACCAAACGCTGGATATTGTGTCTATCAATAGTGCTTTATGAACACCTCTGAAGAGTTCCTGATTTCTATCAGTTGTTCTCCAATGGAAGAAAAGGATTTGAGTAAACTGTAGGGGTTGATAATATAGCAAAGCATGCCTTTTTCAAAAATAAACTTGATACCTTTTATATAATAGTAGACTTTATTGGCCCAACTGCTGTATTTCCTGGGAGAGGCTTTGTTTCTTTTTGTATACTGCACACACTTAAAAATATATATATTTTTCAGGCCTGATGAAATTGGATAGATATGCCATGTTTGATCTAAACCAGAAGAAATAACAGCCACAGTGAGACATCCATACTGTAATGGTACAATGGAACAATAAAAGCAGAAATTGGATATGAATAATTTTCATTCGCGACCTGTGTTCGTGTGCATTGTAGTATTTTTTTACTTTTTTTTTCTCATAGTTGTGGTGTGGGTTGTACTCAAATGATGATGTCACCACATCTGATTTCCTTTTTTCCTCACCTGCTTGGCAAATACAAACAGAAGAAGATTGTTCATTTCACGTCATAAAATCTGCCTCGTACAGTAAGTGAGCAACTAGAGATACCAGCCTGACAGATCTAATGCTGGGCATTGTAATTATTACACCTGTGTTAAATGGTTTATTTGTAGCCAGTAAACATTCTTACACATTCACAGGTGTATAGCAACATGGTCATTCAACCATGCTTGCACATTAAAGTATTACATACTAGTTGGTGTAATGAGGAAAGTGTTTCCTCTTTCCAGTGTAACCAGAATGTTTATTTGCAGCATAAATTTGACATTGTTACAAAGTTGTTTTTTGGAACACTTTTTTTTGCAGTGATTTAACGCCTGCAAAGTAGGGGACTGCTACCACTCTCTGAGATAGTGCTCTATTTTGCAAGCTCAAAAGTTCCCAATATCTGTAGTCATTGATAAACCATTTACTAATGGGAACTGCAAATCCCCATTTGTTTCAGAGTTATGATTCCTCTTTAACTTTGAGATACCATTTTAAAGGTCCTCGGTGAACTGTATGGTAGCATGTTTGGTTGCCAGCCCAGTGCATTAGACAAGAGGGATGGTATCTACAGTTGTGTCCCTGAGTGTTGTAAATTACTCTGTGTGTCCCTCATGATCGGTGACCTATCAGAACCTGTGGTATTGTGATGTTGTGCTCTATGTTTTCACTAGTTACCACAGCCACAAAGTCAAAATGGAAAACAAAAATGTGCTTTTTGGTCTTAGGGTTAGGCATAAGGTTAGCAGTGTGGTTAAAGTTAGCTTTAAATTCAGATTTTAAGAAGATCAATTGTAGAAAGAAGTGGGTTTTATGGATTTGTGGATGTGGTAACTAGTAACAACCTGTTTGATGGCTTCCTACTCAGTGTTTGTATGTATAAAACCTCACCAGCCCCACCAACGTCTTCAGTCCCCCATCAACAGAGGGACAGGAGTTAAAAAGGAATAGTTTAAATAACAGTCCAAAAGCAATACCTGATTCATAACCTCTTTTATAAACGTCTTTGTTTCTTCTCTCTTGTTTTTAAACCAGAGGTGTAAGTACAGTACAGTACAATCACACAGTTTTGCAATGCTGAATAATTTCACTCCATAGGTGAAAAACGTTATTGGGCTGGTTTCATGGACATATTCAGCCTAGTCCTGCACTAAAAACATATTTCAATGGAGAATTGTAATTGAGCATGCCTTTCAGACCAGGACTAGGCTAAATCTGTGTCTGGGAAATCAGCCCATATATATTTGTAACGAGCAATTCCCTGGTAATGGAATTACGCTGAGATTCAGATTTGTTCACTTTAAAATGTATACCAAACAAAGACCATTGATTTCAAAGTTTAATAAACAATATAATTATATGCACAAGGACTACTTTTAACAACTTCCACATAAAATGTTACAAAAACACATTTACAGAAAGAACTGTGCCGATACAAAGTTTGGTAACAGAATAAAACTGAGGGATTCTGTTTTTTTTTTCATTCTAAATTGTTCAAAGTAATCATTGTGCATAGAGTTGCATGGTTTGGTAAACTTTGAAATCAATAGTTTTTGTTTGGCATACATTTTAATGTGAAAAATGAGCACAATTACATTATCGTGGAATTGCCCAAACATTAATGTATGTATTTGACACACATTTTAGTGGAAAACCGACAGTAAGTATAATGATCTGTAATGGCATTGTTATATTTTTTCCCATGACTTTATACAGCGTTATGTATGCATACTTGTGTATGTTGATAGCTATTGTTGAGAAGTCTCAAGGTCAACACACATACCATATCAAATTCAAGTATTGTTGGAATTGTAATTAGACTCTCTAGAAATGGCTATTTTGGCATATCAACCCTTCATTCTATTGCTATGGCTGGGAAACTTTCAGTAACGGATCTACTTGAGCACTGAACCCAAAGTCTTTTAATGTCCCATTGGATTTATAGTGTGACAGTGGGGTGATAGTGTTATTGAAGGACACAGTGCTGACTGTAAACTGTGTGTCCTAGTCCTACCTCAGACAGAGAAAGGGTAGGCCACAAAGGACAACTACTTGCTTTGTAATGCCCTGCCCCTACACCCACCATGGCATCTCTCTTCAGGTAGCCATGGATACCACAGAGAGTACGGCCCCGCCTGTCCGAGCAGCGTCCCCCACAGTGCGTCCCCTGTGTCCTCCAGGCACCATGCGGCCCATCAGCCCCGCCAGGGGCCCCAGGGACCCCCGGGACAACAAAAAGAAAAAGGGACTGCTTTCCAAGGGGAAGAAACTGCTCAAGAGACTCTCTCCGGTAAAATAAACTGTCCCCAGCTGACCCCAGAAAAGATGCTGGGCCCAGTATTGTAAATTGCATACAGTACACACAATCAAATCAGCCGAATCTACAGCACACAACTACAATGGCTACGTGTTCGTATGTATTACAGGACAATATATGTGAGCCTAATCTAATATAGTCAGCGATACAACATTCATGTTCTGGTGATGAATACACATATTTACGTACATGTACTCAGTGCCAAATTCAATGAGAACTTTGCTCACATACTGTATAACTGTGATATATTTGAGGTGGAGGAAAAAATAGGAGTATAAACTAGGACTTTCATTACATTTTACCACTGTTTTCTTTAATCAAATGGTTATTAAGGGACTTTGGAAATCAGGACAATGCTGATAAGGCATTTGTGTGCATTTGTTACAAGTAGGGTAACAACAGAGTAGCCTATTCTTTTTTGTTACAACCCGCGGTGGTTTCCATGGCAATTGTGCCAATATAAGGTCTCTAAAATACATGACGTGGCAAAAACAAGTTGTTGTGATAGTCAGATGTCAATACTGGGAGACAGACCATACTCCTGGAACACTAGAGCAACAACTAAACTACACTGTTATTGATGGCATTCTGTCAGTAATGCTGGCTGCTAATACAGAGGCTTTATTCAGTGCAATACATCACAAACATGAGGTTGACAAAGGGTTGAATCACTCACAGAACCTAGAAGTCTGCAGAGTGGTTGGCCACAGAGCATTACAGCAAGGAGAGGAAGCTACATTGGGTAAGACGTTTGTTTGAACCATCTCAGTGGCCTTTATGAAAACAATATGAGCATGACATTCCTCGTTTTCTATGGTTGAACAAGGTTGTTTTTAAACTAACACTAGTCTGCCAAGAACCCCTGCTGCATCCCTGCAGCTTTGTTTGATAAAAAAAAAAGACGGTTAATTAAAGATAACCTTCTGTGTTTGCCTTCCAATTGCACAAAGGGGTATGTTTTTTCTGATGAATGGAAAAGCATTGTTGTGTGTGTGGGTGTAGGTGTAGGCTGTGTGTGTGCTCAGTGTGCATTCATGTTTGTGCATTCTTTTTTCCAAAAAGAGGACATGTGGTTAGGAGTCATGTGATCTTAGTGGTGTGCCGCTAACTACATTGCCGGTGTAATGTTCAGTAATGTTCAGTTCAGAGGGTTGGGTTACCCACTCAGCCATTTCAGTAAAGATGTCTAGGTGTGCCCTCAAGATTCTGCACCGTTTACTTGTTTACACTCTTATAGACCTATTGGCAAGAGAAAGGGAGTGATGACCTACATACTGTACCTACAACCTCTAAACCAGTAGTCATGTGGCTTATGGGCTAAATGAGGGCTAAATAAAGGATGCATCCAGCTGATTGTCATTTACTGGGGAGGCTGTTATAGCCGCTAGACATACATTGTCCTGTATTTTTGACAGCTTTTAAAGTCCTATATTAACCCATTTTCATAACCCATGATCTCTTTCTGTAATAGTTTAGCATCACTACAGTTGCTGTACAGCCACCATTTGATGTGCATAATCATAATGGACAATATGTCAAGCCATGATTCACAATGAAATATGTTTAAATGTGATTGAGAGTGAAAACCAGTCAGAGAGAGACCTATCAGACATGCCCATCAGCTAAGATATTTAAGGCAAGTGTAATATCCCGCTGTATAATGATTACAGGGATCTTCTATGTTTATTAAAAAATAAAAAATCTAAAGATGGATTGCCAAAAAGGAATGTATGAAGTGTTGAGCAGGCAAAATAGTTTATATTTTATTATGTGTCCAAAGTTATGCATTATGTTATGCATCCATTTGTTAAAAGGTGTTAAAGTCATAATACCAAGTCATTCATTTGTGAATGCGTGTACGTCTATGTTGTTGCATTTTTGTACTTTTTTCATTTGTAGATAATTTCTAAATGTTTATACTTGATTTTCAGACTGTCTTTTTTAGTGCTTTAAGATTTATTCTTACTGTAAACAGTGCAAGCATTCTCCATGGTGTCCTCAAGATAAGATGTTTAAGTCTGTGGTTATGTGCTTGCTCTGTGAATCAAAGCGAAAAAGATAGAAATCATTGGACAATATTTATGGTGATCAAATATTGTGTGCATGTGCAAAAAATATTTTTTTTTTAAGTAAAAAAATAAATTTGATATTTTCTAGAACATCTGTGTTTGGATTACTTTCATGTAGGTGTGTGTGATTTTCTTTTTTATCTCAGTGTCCTATTCATGAATGACAAATAATTACTCACGCATGTTGCATGAATTAAAACTAATAACATCATTAAAAGTGGATTTTGAAGCATAGCCTACCAGAGATGAAAGGGGAAACCTAGTGAAGGGATCAGCTTTACTGCCTGCTATTACACTTTACATCCTATGGATGGCAGCAGTGATATGGACCTGATGGCCATATAAATGTGATAAGAACAATAACAAACTCACATGGAGGAGTGGGAAGGAGCTTCTGTGGCACTTAGAGGAAGTGGAGGGAACGGGCCTGGGGGGAAATGGAGTCCCTAGAGAAAGCAAGAACAAGATGGTTGTCAGGAGTAGTGCAGTATTATCATAAGGAGACGTATACTTGGAAAACAGAGGAGGAATGGAGGGGAAAAGAGAGGGAGAGGAGGTATAAGAGATAGAGGGTGAGCTTGAGTCTGATAAAAATTGTGGGGAAAAAGGGAGATGGTTTGTTAAAGAAGAACGGTAGAAAGTGTAAGCAGAGGGGGCTGAAGACAGGAGGAGAAATGGAAGGGAGTGAGGGTGAAGTATCGGAGGTGGTAGGTGTGGTGAAGTTATCGGAGACCGAGGTATGCATCGAAAAGTGGACTCATGCCTTGTGGATGATCCATTTTGTAGTTTCACGGTAGGTGAAAAAGAGTTGGGTAATGTGGAATCAGTGAGGGTAACCAGAAGTGGTCTAGTGATAATTGTTTGTGTTTCTGTTAGTCAGAGGGAGAATGCGCTCAGAGTAAAACGAATGGGGGCAAGAAAAGTGAATTGTTTCACTCTGAAGAAAAGGGCACCAATGAAATGAGTGATAATTGGGGTAGCAGTAAATATAGAACTTGACCAGCTGAGTGGAAAGATTCCCGGTGTATGTGATGCCCGTCGTTTGATGCGACGCATGCAGGGTGGCGAGAGTGGTGAAACAGAAGAGTCATTGTCTGTTCTTTTGAGTTTTGATGTTAAGTCTTTGCCCGACAAAGTGAAGTTAGGATATATAAGTTATCCTGTACAAGTGTATGTGCCGAATACATTACGATGTTACAGGTGTCAAGCTTATGGGCATGTGGCAGCAGTGTGTAGGAGGGAGGGTCCAAGGTGTGAGAAGTGTGCAGAAATGCATGATACAAAGGAATGTGTAGTATTGGGGAAAGTAGTGGAATGTGTTAATTCTAGGGGTGCCCATGGAGCTGGGGATCAGAAATGTACCGTGCAAGAGAGGCAGGTTGAGGTTTCCAGGGTTAGAGTAGTGCAGAAGTTGTCATGCTGAGGCAGTGAAGAAAGTAGAGGAAGATGGGTTAAGGGGGAGGAGTGGTGAGAGTAGTAGAGATATACCAGTACAGAGGGATAGACCAAAAAGTTATATAAGTTTCAGTAAGATTGTATTTTTAGCATTTATAGCAATAGTTATCAACTGTATTGCAGGGATGGAACAGAAGTTTCAGAAAATTGAGGTTGTGGTGGCAGCTGCAGAGGTAGTTGGGTGTGCGAGACTTGACATCAGAAGAGTTACAGGATGTGTTAAGTGGTGATGTCCCATTCTTTCAGGATGATGGCATGAGGTAGGAATAAATACATTTAGTTAGTGGAGTAGGATGGTAATTTTATTTTGTATAATTGTGAAATTAGTGAGTGTAGTGTTAGATGGTAGGGTATTTATTTAGTACATTTACATTTTTCAAGCAAAGTATAAGGGAATTGTACTCCAGTCAGGCACTCCAGGCAGACAAGAAAATGGCCTTGCCGCCCCCCCCCCTTCTAATTTCCTTAATTTTGTGGCTAGAGTCAAATACTTTCTGTAGAACAAACTTCACGTCAGGAAAGGCAACCAAAATGAATAATTAATGTATGTGTGTTGTAGTAAACATAGAGGAGGGAGTAAAACGTTTCAGAACAACTACTAGTCGAATAAGACATTGGACATCTAACGTGATCATTGACAGCTGCCTTGAAGGACACAAATAAAAAATACTTTCTGCTACTAAGATCAGTGAAATGTAGGCTAAACTGACAACGGAGTGAAGGGCAGAAATCTTAACTAGCAAGCAAGTTGCAGCAATGAAGAATTGAGTGTGTGCGAGTTCACACGAAGGGGGGGGGGGGGGGGGGGGAATTCTGTCAGGGGGGAGATTTTCGGCACAACACCGGTATAGTTTATATTTAGGTGCAGGAGCTCCGCAATACATTTGAGTTAATATTTTAAGATGAACAGAGCTCAAGCAGTGAAACATCTGAGATGCCAGTACTCAGCTCCTGTGAGATTCTGCCCAAGTCAAGCACTGTCACAAAATAATAAGAGGAAAAACAAGGCAGTGAAGGCCACTTTACCTTCGGCCAGTCGTACCACTACCAAGCGTGCCGCCAAGGTCTACGGGACATGCTTTCAAGTCAGCTGCGTGAAGTTACTCACAATCGCAGAGTGGTAAAAGTGGGTTGTTATGGTACCCACTTTACACGGATAAAGGGGTTGCATAATGTTACTGGTTCCATGCCCTGCAATCTGATTGCTCAATTGGGTTTGCTCTAGATGGGAAAGATTGAGCTTTCTAATTCATTTTGTAACCATGTCTAATTGGTGTTTTATTAGGATGCCACCGGAGATCCTTCTGAAGATCCTGTCGTACATGGATGCCTCTCTTCTCCATAGGCTACGTCAACAAGCACTTCTATGAGGTGGTTCACAATGAGTAGGGAGTGAAGTACTGGTCACATTGTAGGCTATTCTTCCTCCCTACAGTCTTGCATGATCATTTTTGACCCACAGTATTTTCTTGCAGTGGAACGTGGCACAATATGTACTCTGCGGAGTATGTACAGAGTAAGAAGTGGAGGCTCAAGCGTATGGACAAGGGTCATTGAAATTCAATTTTATAACACTCCTTTTTGCTTATCCCACCAGGGATGCTTGCGATGAGGACTATATGCCTGTGAGCACAGTACTTTTTGTAATATCATTGGTGTTTTCCCCCACCAGGTGCTGGACAAGCTGAGTGTGGTGGTGGTGCAGGAGAGGGCTACTGGAGAAGGCTGT
The DNA here is from genome assembly GCF_965601325.2 of Salmo salar. NCBI lineage: Eukaryota > Metazoa > Chordata > Actinopteri > Salmoniformes > Salmonidae > Salmo > Salmo salar. Next base: position 93,002,760 of record NC_138301.1, read on the forward strand.
ATTTCAGGACCATGGATAGGCTTTAACGACACCAAGTGGAGGAAGCAGTTGAGAGATATCAACCTCTTCACAGGCCTGAGTGTCCTCAGGTTAGACTAACTGCAGTCAGTGCTCAAGTTGTACTGCCTCTGTTGTTAGGTATAAAACATACAATATATAAAACATATGCTACTGTAGTATTGTCAGAACCTACTCATTGAAACTCATTGGGCCAGATTCAATTAAATTTAAAGTATTTTGCTCTCCTCTCCCCTGCCTCAGGAGCCAGCGTGTGACCTGGGAGATCAGTGTCTGACAAGAGGGGTTTGGAGGGGACATTTGAGCAGAGCTTGGCTGGATTATGTCCTTTCTATTTCAGGTTTCATTTCAGCAGAAAAGGATGATGGAATGCATGATAGATTAAATAATTAAATCATTCAGTCATTAATTCTCTCATTCCCTCCCCCTACTCCATGCAAGGACAAGCCTCCTTTTGATGACGTGGACCCTAACTTCGGCCTGCATGATTACACGCTCCACATTATACTACACACCACTCGAACCCAGATAATGGCTGGCCACTTCTCTCAACTCTACTGCCGCCAAAGTAAACAAACCACTACCCAGTGAGTTTCTATTCTAGAACTACTGTATATACTTTGGGTACCATAATGCAGCTGTACCATACCACAGTCTGTAGTTGACTTTGGTTGGGGTTGTCCAGCTCAGGTCTATGGTAGTGTCATCCAGTTGAACGTCATCAATAGGGGAAGCCTGTCCCAGCACACGCCTCTCTCTGGCAGAATCAGTATGCCCTGGAAGTGTGAGGCTCTGGAGGGCACTGTGGAGGTACACTGACTCCCACTGGCTGAGGTTACACTTTATAATATATGATAATATATGCCATTTAGCAGATGATTTATCCAAAGCTTCTTAGTCATGCGTGCGTACCACTAGGCCTAGATGATGGGGATATTGTAATAACAGAACAGCAGACAGATATTTTCTCGTGCTCTCTCTATATGTCTTTCACGCTATATTTCTTTCTCTCTATATGTCTTTCTCTCTGTGTCTTTCTTTCTCTCTGTCTTTCTTTCTCTCTTTCTTTCTCTCTATAGGTCTTTCTCGGTCTTTCTCTCTATAGGTCTTTCTCTGTATCTCTCTTTCTATATATATATATATATATATATATATATATATATATATCTCTATATATGTATATTTCTCTCTCCCTCCTCTCTGTAGAACTGCTGCATGATGAGCCTGACCCTGATGGATGAGTACCAGAATCCCTTCTGGTGTGTCAGCATGCCCGTTTCAATGATGCTAAACAACAAGTAGCCCTTCTCCGACGACTACGAGGGCCAGCACTTCCTGATCAAGTACCAGGATATGACCCAGAGGGCAAGGTAAACCAACCCCACATGACCCAGAGGGCAAGGTAAACCAACCCCACATGACCCAGAGGGCAAGGTAAACCAACCCCATATGACCCAGAGGGCAAGGTAAACCAACCCCACATGACCCAGAGGGCAAGGTAAACCAACCCCACATGACCCAGAGGGCAAGGTAAACCAACCCCACATGACCCAGAGGGCAAGGTAAACCAACCCCACATGACCCAGAGGGCAAGGTAAACCAACCCCACATGACCCAGAGGGCAAGGTAAACCAACCCCATATGACCCAGAGGGCAAGGTAAACCAACCTCATATGACCCAGAGGGCAAGGTAAACCAACCTCATATGACCCAGAGGGCAAGGTAAACCAACCTCATATGACCCAGAGGGCAAGGTAAACCAACCTCATATGACCCAGAGGGCAAGGTAAACCAACCTCATATGACCCAGAGGGCAAGGTAAACCAACCTCATATGACCTATGCATCAGAAGATAGATGGAGAGACCTCTTTGTTTATTTTTGTGTGGCAAGTTTGGGTTGGTTTATTAGACACCATATCAGTGAAAACATATCTGTACTGTATATATATCCCCCAAACTTTAGTAATTTAGCACATATGGGGAGCAGCAACCAGGAAGTGGTTGTCTTCATCGCCACGGCCAAAGTCAACAAGCACTTTGGGAGAGCCTACTGACGCTGCATGTAGAGGAGGCACTGTATGACATGCCTCTATCATAATGATTACATAATGATGACGAGATGTCCTAAACAGTCATGACAACTGTTTATGACATCTTGTATGTCACTGTTAGGACAGTATTAGCAATGTAGGCCTTATGACAGAGGTTTCAAGTAAAGTGCTTTGTAAATTGATGACTTAGTTGAGTTTTGTTTTGAGTTGGCTTGAAGTAGTTCAAGCCGGAGGGTTTGCCTCTGCAAGTTTTAGTTCTTCCATGTATTTATATATTTGTATGCATTGTTTTGTGAATCATTTGTACACATTGGTAAAATGTGATCCTAGATATTATATAGAGTAAAATAAATGTGAAATGTGTTAAGAGAGTTAAGAAAGTTTATGTTACAGATCTGATTGTATGAAAACATTTTGATTTATATATTTTGGTGTTTGTTTTTTTGTGAGCCGTAATGCATTAATTAAAATCACTAGTCAACCTAAATCAAAGGGAATTTTACAGCATAGTACTGTAGTAGCTCACTAGAGGGAACTGCCTGCATACTACTGTGTTAGACTTACATCCTCAGGATGGCAGCAGTGATCTTCACCCATAATAGCAATATTTCCAGAAAGAGTAAAGTGCAAAGGCCTTTGCAGCAAGTGCTCCCTCACAGTGCTGGCCATGACCGCTTTCTTCGAAGCTGAGTGAAGACTCATTACACTAACTGTGCATACACCATGCACTGATGCCAACTGTCTAACAGCACAGATAAACCTTCTATGCATCAACATTATTATTTCTAAATACTGGCTGCAAATGCCCCAAAAATATCAAAGCCTTCATTCATACAAGTATTTTTCAATACAGTAAAGAAGCTAGTAAAGAGTTATTGACAGAGTGGAAAGCAGCGATGCTTCAGTACATTTGGCACAGGGGCTCTGCGTACGTTCTAAAAAAAAAAGTAAGAAAGAGACAAAGACAGTGGAGATTACACTCATATATCACTGCATCCTGGCTCCTGTGCCTCCCTCCGGATCCTGAGTGAGCTGTTAGCTCCCAGGGGCTCTGAGGCCATCGGATGTTTAAAATGCTCACCGGCTGTGACCTCTCCATCTCTGCCACCCATTCTACCTAGCACTCCACCAGAGGGGCGGGACCAGTCATCCATCTTCTGGTGGCCTTTTCTGATGAATATTTTACAGGGCCTAATAGTGCTGTGTAAAACCCCGCCATCACATCCCCATTACCCTCCCGGAAACCTCAACAGACAGCTTGGATCTCTACAAGGAGAAAGATGATAAAGATTAGGTAATGTATTGTGCCAGGTGACCTTCTGGTGCCGGGCGTGTGTTTAAATCCCGCATAGTTCTTTTAACTGCTAACTTTTGGCTTGAGAATGTGTTAATGTTTAAAATAGCTTTTCCAACATCTATTGTGTGTCTGTGTGTGCATACATTCGTTTGTGTGTGCGTGCATGTGTGTGTTTGTGCGTTTGTTTGAGTCCTGAGTTGATGCCGTAATTAATGATGCCATATAAAAAAAGACATATCCCTAAGTCAGTACAGGTGATAAATAGTCAAATAAAAAAAAGTTTGATCACGTTGAATACCCTAATGCCACGTCAACCCATTAGGTTTCCTTCCCAGGATGTAGCTAAAGGCAAGACTCTGACCTGCCTGTCATTCATGTGTGAGAGCAGGTGCCGGTGGGAGGACCATCCGCTTGGCCTGTAACTCATCCTGGTCTCCCGCGGGGCAGAGGAGTGATGTGTATGGTGGCCACGCTCTGAGAGCCACATTCATTCTTCATCCCACACTGTAACGCCATTGACACCAGGAAAGCAGGCGGCTCAGCCTAGTCCTAGCAATTCATCTTCGTCTGGGCCGTTCACAGTGGGCTAGCCACGACGCATTGCCTCCCCTCACCCGAGTCTTGAAGAGCTCCCAGAGCTACCTATATGGACTGACTTAACTGCTGGACTGAACCCCCTTTATGACAACACAACATGGTGCAGATTTGTCTAGAGGTTGTGTGGAGGCCATGATAACAACAATGCATAGGTCTTCATAAATTATTTCACAAATCATATTGTGTTAAGTGATATTAAAAAATACCTCAACTTGATGAGCTAATGATCAATCATGAGAGTCCCAATAGCCTACAGCACTGTGCCAATACTGAGTGGACATATTTGATTTACAGTAATCTCTACGCTCAGGTTTGAAGGACACAATGAAGTCCATCTCATCATCATTCAGCTAATGGAGAGTAATGGAGAGCTTGATGACAGATTAAGGCACAGCAGCTCAATGTCAATCTCTGTACAGGATTAATGCCAGCAAAGGTTAACAGAGCCACCAATCATCCAGTGACCTGGGTCTTTACAGATAATTCATGGACATTCTTCTCATGTTTCATCTCGATTGGGATTGGCAGGGGCAGGGCTGCAAATCAGGAAAAGGATCCTAAAGTTTTATGAGTGAGGGGCAATCGTAGGGTTAATGGTAAGTATACTGCTATATACAATATAATATTACACATATTGTACTATACCTTAGGATTTGTCTTTGAACAGGTTTCCTGAACCATTGATGTTAAAGAATAATTTTTTTGTTGGTCCGAATAGAAAATGATGTATTCTAATTTCAGAGCCAGAACAGAGGGGAATGAATAAGGAAAGCTCACAGGGTGAGTCACAGCCAATGATTTATATATACACTAGACGACTAACAGAGGCGCTTGTTTTGAAGCCACCACGCCTCCATTTTAACACTCTCACAAAATATTTTGGAAGCTATAAAAACGCATTTAATTACATTTTTTGACTTGTTTATTCTATTACAGTCACCTCAGTGCATACTTAAGAATTATATGTGACCTAAACATACAAATAAAAAATGTAAGCCTTTTATTGGCCAATACATAGCATCAGTAATCCAGAGATTATATACCATACATCATTAGTCACAGCCCCAAACACATAATTTGCTGTTTTTTCTTAAACAAATTCTTTCAGCCTCTCTTTCATCCCTACTAAGCTCCTCCTACCAATCACCATGAGGGAATCATTCTTCTCTGCTCATCTGTCTGAACAGCTGGACATCCATCCAGCTTCCTGTCAGTAATCAGGGTTGAACAGGGTTGACCCACTCTAGATTACCATTCAACCTTTTGGCCACCTGGCTAGTTTATAAGGCCAACAGCAGTGATCAGACCACCTCAGTTCCATCCACAATTTTTTTTCTTTGCACGTCTAGGGCTGCACAGCTAAGATCTGGAACAGTTCCCAGACCCAACGGTTGCCATCACAAACACTCGCATTGCAGAAGCTTTAATAAGCGGAGAGAGATACAAATCTCATTCACAAACGAATGCAGGTCGACGTTTGTCATGAATCTTGGCTTGGAGACAGAACTGAGCAATTTCCGCTAGATGGGCCAGCTGCAAACTCAAAATTGGCAATATTATAAAAATTCATGAAAAATATCATGAGCTTTTTGGTCCTAATTTAAGGTTTAGGCATTAGAGTTTTTAGCAGTGTGGCAAGGGTTAAGGTTAGTGTTAGGTTTAAAATCAGAATGTATTTCCTTGTGGCTATGCCAGCTAGTGACCACTCTGCGCAGCCACCCCAGTACATGAGTCATCCCAATAAATGCCAAACTGCCCAATTAATGCTAATTTAAAACTACCAGGCCCTGTTTGGCTTGTGGTAGAGGGTCTTTTGACAATCTTAAACATATCACACACTAGGGGGTCCAAGATGGATTGCAGCAGACTTCCTCTGGTTCTTTTGCCTGAAACAGTTGTGCTCCATTGGTTCCCCTTCTTTATAGCTGTTTAGAGGCACTTTAATTTCTCTAAGACACATATTTATGCTAAGCTGCTGGCGCTGTCAGGGATGGGATGTTTATTTATTTTTATTCGTCTGTCCCTGCATAAAGCTGCTACCTTGGCAGTGGCACCCCCATTAAAAAGCAGGACGCTCTGCTGAAGCAGAGGGTGGCGTCGGGTTGGCAGCCATGTTCCCTGGCTAACTGATTTATTTCAAGCATAAAGGAGTGTTGACACGTGTCCTTGCACAGACAAACAACACACGGCTATCAAACCACAGGACACTGGGAGTCTGGGACACCCTCTGCCACTCAGCCCAAACAGAAAGGGAGTCAAAAGAGATGAGAGGAGTACAGGACATGTCTGACAGTATTATTGGCTGATTAAACCCTGCAGGTTTACTGTAAGTTAATGTTCTCTTAGCCAGCCAGCCAGGCAGCCTCAGCCTTGGTGTGGATCCAGAGGGGATGACACAGCGTTGATGAGACATATCCTCACCTCCACTCGGCCCTAAAAGTGTCCATCTCATCATCTGTCCACTGCCCCAGCAGGGTGACATCATCATCATCGGAAGCTGCATGGCATTTTAATGAATATCTTACACACCATTATGTTTAGTGTACTACTACATCGAGTGAGGGCCTGATATTTTAGAACAAGACGGGGTTCAAATTAAATGCAGCACAGACACTGTGCATTTTATGGATTTTCTATAGTATTTGAGAAGTGCTTGCTAGGCAAAGGAATGTGGCAATCATACAGTAAATGATCTGAGAGGATGGGATAGAGTTCAGTGAGATCATGCATATCTCCACCAAGCCCTCTGGTAGGTAAGGTCGTGGTTTCAATTTGCATCCAGTTCTTTCAGATCTACTATAGAGAATCACCGAAATGTCTTGTCATTGGGGGTAATGATTTGGTTTGAAACGTGTCCCATTTCTGTTTGTGTGTTCTGCTGAAGAACGTGAACAGCGGTCAGTAAATACCGCTGGTGCTGTATGCATGCCACTGGCTGAAAAGTGTCTGCCATGCAGGCCCACAACTATGTCTTCAAATGGGCATCATCTTCGCCTTGCGCACTACATTGTTGGTGCCTTATTCGTTGATTTTATGTATTCACGTTAGTTACATTAGTACGCAAAGTTTAGGAATTTCATATATATTTTTGGATACGTTTAGTCGTATGTAAACTAAATTAATCTTGTTTGTCCAGATTTGAGGCGTTTGAACATCCGGATATCACATTATATGCAAGTCCTCTTTATATAAATCATGTTTTTATTACTGTAGGCATGTTCATCTCAACCCTAACTTTATGATGAGGTATTTATTCAAGGCTACAAAAACAGAGGACAATATAACTGATGCAATTAAATAAAATATATAGGCATATAGCCTACAAAGTAGGTCTATATCTAGGCCTGTTTTGAATTGTGTATAGTAGTTATACAACATATTCCAGATGGGATAGTCCATAATTCATTGAGAAATCACTAGATTCTATTGACTACTCATGCAGTTCATTTCCTCGCAGCCCCTTTTCCCCCACGGCGATTACGCACGAGAGTCGTTAATCGGACGGAAGATGGGAACAGCCGATCTATGGCATAGCCTGCCTTGATGTTTGCTCATTGTGTATGCAGGACTGAACAGGATATAAACTAGCCACTGTTCACTGTCTACTCTCTGGAGTGTGCAATTAATTGCGTTAACATTAAACGGTGGATTTACTGTAAGAAGCAACAACCCTCAACTTGAACATTTTGTTCTAACCTAGAAATTGGCGAACAACAAGCGAAAGTGAATTTGACGCAGAAAAATCAGATGGAGGCAACATACAACAATTTGCGTAATGTGGATACCAAAGCAGGTGGACGTAAATAACACTGAGTTATTATTTGGAATAGGAATGTACTGTTGCATCTGTTATTAACATAGAGTTATATCTTTCCATCAGAGCCCTTTACTTTGTTGGGAATTGAAGAAATGTAAATTACCAGAGATGTGTGTCAATTGACAGCAGAAAGACAGAAGCTCTTCCCTCGGTGCAGTGTTAGAGGGCTCCTCTAGATTATCAGGACTTTCCTATTTGCAAAGACACAACTTTCCTCTCCGTGTGATGTTGCCAATTGCCACAGTGTTCATTTTCACACTTCTGACAGGTAAGGCTTGCATTTTACGTTGATGGATGGTGATTATGAAATAGTTTTCAATAAATGTTAAAAAAAACAGTTTGTACATTATCTTTTTCGTTTTATTCAATTTATTTTAATTGTCACCCATATGTACTTTACTGTAATCTACTTCACTGGTACTGACAAATATTTAGTTAAAAGTAAACAATTGATCAACAGATCAAAAATGGATGTAGTGTCCTCTTGACAGTTGGAAACACATTTGAATGAAAAGCTTATTTTATAACATTAGCCCCATACTTTGACGTAGATGCACTCATTCATTTAAAACAGTTCCTATTTACATACACAATGAAAAAGAGGATACAACTTTTTAAAGAGACAGGAACCATGATATCTCAACTTTTTAGTTTGCACTTACATGTGATGATAATCCTGAAAATAACATGTATTCTATGATGCTTTGAGATACCATTAGGCCAGGGTTTCCCAAAGTCGGTTCTGCGGCCCCCTCTGGGTGTACGTTTTTGTTTTTGCCCTAGCACTGCACAGCTGATTCAAATAACTAAATCATCATCAAGCTTTGATGATTTTAATCAGCTGTGTAGTGCTAGGGCAAAAACTCTGCCATAGGCCAATGTTTTCTAGAAAGTAGTCTGGCATGACTACTGTTTATTAATTTTGACTAAGTTGCTTAATTTCCCTTGCTTCACTGAGAGCCCAACTAGCACATTTGGTTCCATGGGAGTTGTGGGAATGTATGTTTTTGGTTTGACATTGTTTGTGGGAACGAAGCCATACGTTTTCTCACTGGTAAAACAGAACAGTTTTTAAATGTTCTGAGAATAGAAGTGAAAATGTATCCTGTTCTTAGGTTGCAGGGAGGTTCTGAGAAGGTCTTACTCTGGTTCCTTGAAAGTTTTCCTCTGAGGTTTTATTAACACTCTGAGAACTGAAAATATAGGTTATTTGGAGATTTCTTTTATAACTTCCTTAAAATGTTCACAGAAAGGACACATGGAAATGTATTTCCTTAGGCATTAATCATGCAAACACATTAATTATTGTCTCTTTCATTGTGACACGGCATCAGTGAGATTCAAACCTATAATCTTCTGTTCTCCATCCATGGAATTAGTCCACTGCGCCACCAGGATGGAGCTAGCATGACATGTTTAAAAAAAACAAAAAAACTGTTCATTTTAGTCTATTCAAATAGACCCCATTTCAAAGGAAACAAGCACTCATTGAGAGCAGGTGTGACCAATTAGTGAGCGCGGGCAACACACCTGGACACACTTCACAAGATAGAGGATCGTTTTGTTGAGGCTGAGAACAGAATGTATATGTTTTTAAATAACATTCTTATAACGTTTTCTGAACATTACTAAAGTTTTCTTGTGTTTTTTTATAGAACACTGTTATCTTGGCTGCAGCGAGGTTTGGTATGGAGGAGAAAAAAAGTGAAGGCCCCATACACCATGAACAATAAAATGGCAAAGATCCACCAGATAAAAAAAAAACGGGAAATTTGACATTCACATAAGTATTCAGACCCTTTACTAAGTACTTTGTTGAAGCACCTTCGGCAGCGATTACAGCCTCAAGTCCTCTTGGGTATCATGCTACAAGTTTGGCACACCTGTATTTGGGGAGTTTCTCCCATTCTTCTATGCAGATACTCTCAAGCTCTGTCAGGTTGGATGGAGAGCATCACTGCACAGCTATTTTCAGGTCTCTCCAGAAATCTTTGACCGGGTTCAAGTCCGGGCTCTGGCTGGGCCACTCAAGGACATTCAGAGACTTGTCCCGAAGCCACTCCTGCATTGTCTTGGGTTGTTGTCCTGTTGGAAGGTGAACCTTCGCCCCAGTCTGAAGTCCTGAGAGCTCTGGAGCAAGTTTTCAACAAGGATCACTCTGTACTTTGATTTGTTCATCTTTCCCTCGATCCTGACTAGCCTCACACTGCCTGCCACTGAAAACCACCCCCACAGCATGATGCTGCCACCATCATGCTTCACCCTAGGGATGGTGCCAGGTTTCCTCCAGACGTGACACTTGGCATTCAGGCCAAAGAGTTCAATCGTGGTTTCATCAGATAGAGAATCTGGTTTATCATTGTCTGAGAGTTCATCAGGTGCCTTTTGGCCAACTCCAAGCGGGCTGTCATGTGCCTTTTACTGAGAAGTGGCTTCCGTCTGGCCACTTTACCATAAAGGCCTGATTGGTGGAGTGCGGCAGAGATGGTTGTCCTTCTGGAAGGTTCTCCCATCTCCACAAAGGAACTCTGGAGCTCTGTCAGAGTGACCATCAGGTTCTTGGTCACCTCTCTGACCAAGGCCCTTCTCCCCCGATTACTCAGTTTGGCCAGGCGGCCAGCTCTAGGAAGAGTCTTGGTGGTTCCAAACTTCTTCCATTTAAGAACGATGGAGGCCACTGTGTTAATGTTTTGGTACCCTTCCCCAGATCTGTGCCTTAACACAATCCTCTCTTGGAGCTCTACAGACAATTCCTTCATCCTCATGACTTGGTTTTTGCTCAGACATGCACTGTCAGCTGTGGGACCTTATAGTAGACAGGTGTGTGCCTTTCCAAATCATGTTCAATCAAAGAAATTTACCACAGGTGAACTCCGATCAAGTTGTAGAAGCATCTCAAAGATGATCAATCAAATCAAATCACATTTATTTATAAAGCCCTTTTTACATCAGCCGATGTCACAAAGTGCTTTACAGAAACCCAGCCTAAAACCCCAGATAGCAAGTAATGCAGATGTAGAAGCACGGTGGCTCGGAAAAACTCCCTAGAAATTAAGGAACCTAGGAAGAAACCTTGACAGGAGCCAGGCTCTGAGGGGTGGCCAGTCCTTTTCTGGCTGTGCAGGGAGGAGATTATAACAGTACATGGCCAAGATGTTCAAACAATCATAGATGACCAGCAGGGTCAAATAATAATAATCACAGTGGTTTTAGAGGGTGCAACAGGTTTGCACCTCAGGAGTAAATGTCAGTTGCCTTTTCATAGCCAATCATTCAGAGTTAGAGACAGCAGGTGCGGTAGAGAGAAAACAACCCTAGCCTCCCGACACATAAACTATTGCAGCATAAATACTGGAGGCTGAGACAGGAGGGGTCGGGAGACACTGTGGCCCCGTCCGACAATACCCCCGGACAAGGCCAACCAGGCAGGATATAACCCCACCCACTTTTCCAAAGCACAGCCCCCACACCGCTAGTGGGATATCTTCAGTGGAAATAGGATTCACCTGAGCTCAATTTCGAGTCTCATAGGAAAGGGTCTGAATACTTATGTAAATAAGGTATTTCTGTTTTTCGTTTTTAATACATTTGCAAAACTTTCTACAAACCTGTTTTCGCTTAGGCATTATGGGGTATTGTGTGTAGATTGATGAGGGAAAAAAACGAATTTAATACATTTTGGAATAAGGCTGTAACGTAACAAAATGTGAAAAAAGGGAAGGGGTCTGAATAATTTCCGAATGCACGTGATCCTTAAGGTCCCTCAGTCAAGCAGCGAATTTCAAACACAGATTCAACCACAATGACCAGGGAGGGTTTCCAATACCTTGCAATGAAGGGCACCTATTGGTAGATGGGTCAAAATAAAAAAGCAGACATTGAATATCCCTTTGAGCATGGTGAAGTTATTAATTACACGTTGTATCAATACACACAGTCACTACAATGATACTGGCGTCCTTCCTAACTCAGCTGCCAGAGAAGAAAGAAACCGCTTAGTGATTTCACCCTGAGGCCAACGGTGACTTTAAAACAGTTAGACTTTCATGGTTGTGATAGGAGAAAACTGAGGATAGATAAACAACTTTGTAGGTACTTAATTATCAGGCAGAACAGAAAACCAGCAAGCTCCGGACCTCGTAGGGTAAGAGTTAATTACCCCTGCCCTATATAGTGCACTACTTATGACCACAACACTAACCTAAATGACAGAGTGAAAAGAAGGAAGCCTGTACATAATAAAAATATTCCAAAACATGCATCCTGATTACAATAAGGCACTAAAGTAATACTGCAAAAAATGTGGCAAAGCAATTAAGGTTTTGTTCTAAATTCAATGTGTTATGTTTGGAGCAAATCCAGTACAGCACATTACTGAGTACCACTCTTCATATTTTCAAGCATAGTGGTGGCTGCATCATTTTATGGGTATGCTTGGAATCGTTAAGGATTGGCATGTTTTTCAGAATAAAAAAAAGAAATGGACAGGCAGAGGAAAACTTGGTTCAGTCTGCTTTCCACCAGACACACTGAGATGAATTCACCTTTCAGCAGAATAATAACTTAAAACACAAGGCCAAATCTACACTGGAGTTGCTTACCAAGATGACAGTGAATATTCCTGAGTGGCCGAGTTACAGTTTTGACTTAAATCTGCTTGAAAATCTATTGCAAGACCTGACAATGGTTGTCTGGCAATGATCAACAGCCAATTTGACAGAGCTTGAAGACGTATGAAAATAACAATGGGCAAATGTTAAAGATTTACTCAGAATGACTCACAGCTGTAATCACTGCCAAAGGTGCTTCTACAAAGTATTGACTCAGGGGTGTGAATACTTATGTACAGTAAATTAGATATTTCTGTATTTCATTTTCAAAAGATTTCCTAAAGTTTCTAAAAACATGTTTTCACTTTGTCATTATGGGGTATTATGTGTAGATGGGTGAGAGAAAAAAATATTTTGAATCCATTTTGAATTCAGTGTAACACAACAAAATGTGGAATTAAGTCAAGGGGTATAAACACTTTCTGGAGGCACTGTAAATAACTCAATGTATTAACTGTAAACATTAACTCTGTAACCCATTACAGTTACACCACTAGGGCAGAAGCGCAGTGGTCACCTTACCTGCTCCAAAGATGAGATCAACAACAATCTCCACAGCACGTACAGTGATGCTATCAGAGAGCAAGATCTGGAGCACTGCAAAGCCTTGATAGTTCCACCAGTACCAACCACAGAGTTCAACGAGAAGCCCAGTTGGAAGGAGGTATAGGAGGTTGTCAAGAGGGAAAGAGCTAGCTCAGCCCCTGGACTGAGTGGTGTGCCCTACAAGTTCTACAAACACTACCCATAGCTACTACACCAGCTCTAGAGAATCCTGAAGGTCTTCTGGAGGAGAGGCAAATTCGCTCAACTGTGGAGATGTGCATACGGAGTATGGATTCCTAAGGAGGAGAACTCAAAGAACATAAACCAGTTCAGAACCATCTCACTGCTAAGTGTTGAAGGAAAGATATTCTTCAGAATTGTGTCCAGGCATCTGACAGACTACTTCCTGAAAAACTCCTACATCGACACATCAGTCCAGAAAGGAGGGATTCCGAAGGTGTCAGGGTGCCTGGAGCACACACGCATGGTCACGCAGCTAATCAGAGAAGCCCGGGAGAACAGAGGAGACATTGCTGTACAGTGGCTGGATCTCACAAACGCCTATAGCTCCATACCCCACAAGCTGTTTGAAGTGGCTCTAGTTCGGCACCACATCCCAGGCTGGACTACTACAACAGTTTCAGTTTGAGAGTCACCTCTGAGTCCACAGCATCGGAATGGCACAGGTTTGAGAAAGGAATCATCACTGGCTGCACCATTTCATGATCATGGCCCTTGCCATGATCATGCTGGTGAAGTCAGCAGAGGTGGAATGTAGAGACCCGCTGACCATGTCTGCCATGCGACAACCTCCTATCATAGCCTTCATGGACAACCGGTCTGTGACAACAACATCTGTCCCATGTAGTAGGTGAAATCTGAAGGGGTCGCAGAAGCTTGTCACCTGGGCACAGATGATCTTTAAGCCAGCAAAGTCTAGATCCCTGGTGGTGAAGAGAGGGAAGACAGTGGACAGGTTCTGCTTTGCCATTCAAGACACACATATCTCATCCATCACAGAGAAATCAGTGAAGAGTCTCAGTAAGATGTTTGACAGCAGCCTGAGGAATACAGCATCCATCAAGACAACCAACCAGGAGCTGGAAGCGTGATTGTACCAACATGGTGTCCTCCCACGGATCCTCTGGCCCCTGCTGGTCCTGATCTTACAGTCAAGGGGTTCAAGAGAAGGGTCAGCAGCTACCTCCGCAAAAGGCTGGAATTACCTCAAAGCCTGAGCAACATCGCCCTGTACAATCAGAAGAAAAAAACTGTAGTTACCCATCATCAGCATACAACCCTGCATCCTGCTGCTGGCTTACTTCTGAAGCTAAGCAGGGTTGGTCCTGGTCAATCCCTGGAAGGGAGACCAGATGCTGCTGGAAGTGGTGATGGAGAGCCAGTAGGAGGCAGTAATTCCTCTGGTCAAAAAATAAATATCCAAATACCCCAGGCCAGTGATTGGGGACATTGCCTTGTGTAGGGTGTTGTCTTTCGTGTGGGATGTTAAACTGACTGTGTGGGATGTCCTGACTCTCTGTGGTCACTAAACAGCCCATGGTACTTATTGTAAGATTAGGGGTGTTAACCCTGGTGTCCTGGATAAATTCCTCAATCTTGCCCTCATACCATCCCCAGCTTATAATTGACTCCCTCTCCCTGTAACTATTCCCCAGGCTGTTGCTGTAAATGACAATGTGTTCTCAGTCAACTTACCTGGTAAAATATGGGTTTAAATGAAATCAGCAGCCTAAATTAGGAATTCATGGAGAGGTGCTGCAATACAGAGAGCCAAGTGACCCAAAAATCTCCTGTTCTGCTGGGGCAATGTTGATTCACCATCATGTCCTCTGTGCCTGAAGAGAGGAATCCTTGAGCACATCCTCAGCTGTTGCTCAAAAGCCTTAGGTGAGGGTTGCTACTACTGGTGCCACAACCAGGTGCTCAAAGCCTTAGTGGATACCATCTGCAGTGGAATCAGCTACTGCAAGTGCCTCTGATCAACAAAGCAGGCAATTGTATTTGTCAGAGGTGGGTAAAAGCCAGCTACCAGAACCTCTTCTTGCAACAGCTCAAGACTGGGAAAGCAGCTCAGATGACACTGAGGCCAGACATTGTGCGGCTTTCGAAACCTCCAAGCAGGTTATCTTACTGGAGCTCACTGTCCCTTTGGAGGACTGCATTGAGGAGGTCAATGAAAGAAAGAGGGTGAAGTATGAGGACCTGGTGGAGCAGTGCCACAGGCAGGGGTGGGCTGCAGAGGGTTTGCTGGTCAATCCCTATACAGGTCCTATAGCCTACTGGGTATCACAGGGGCCAACAGGAGGAAGGCCATCAAGACCACCACAGAGGCATCACTGATGATGTGTCCAAGTGCTTTTCAATATGTATTTTTCAAAAAGAGAACATGACTTTAACCTGTCTGGGCTAGGGGGCAGTATTTTCACGGCCGGATAAAAAACGTACCCGATTTAAACTGGTTACTACTCTTTCCCAGAAATGAGAATATGCATATTATTAGTAGATTTGGATAGAAAACACTCTGCAGTTTCTAAAACTGTTTGAATGGTGTTTGTGAGTATAACAGAACTCATATGTCAGGCAAAAACCTGAGAAAATTACAAGCAGGATGTGGCCTGTCTGCGATTTTGTAGTTCTCCCTTTGCTTCTCTATCGGAACTACAGTGCCCGTGGGGTTATGTAGCACTTTCAAAGGCTTCCATTGGCTCTCTAAAGCATTCAGAAAGCGGATTGACGCGTCTCCTGTCTCCGGGCAGATAACAGGAGCACAGTTTGTCAGTGGACTGCCTGGTGGCTAAGAGATGGGAAATGTGCGTTCACGAGACCTCGCCATTTTTTCTCTTCCTTTTTGAATGAATACAGCATTGTCCGGTTGGAATATTATCGCTATTTTACGAGAAAAATACCATAAAAATTTATTTTAAACAGCGTTTGACATGCTTCTAAGTATGGTAATGGAACATTTAGAATTTTTTTGTCTCGAAATGCGCTCGCGCGTTACCCTTTGGATAGTGACCTGAACGCATCAACAAAACGGGGATATTTGCACATAACTATGGATTATTTGGAACAAAAACAACATTTGTTGTGGAAGTAGCAGTCCTGGGAGTGCATTCTGATGAAGAACAGCAAAGGTAATCCTATTTTTCTAATAGTAATTCTGAGTTTAGGTTGCCCCGACGTTGGCGGGTGTCAAATTAGCTAGCCATGATGGCTGAGCTATGTACTCAGAATATTGCAAAATGTGCTTTCTCCAAAAAGCTATTTTAACCTGTTATGGCTAAGGGGCAGTATTTTCACAGCCGGATAAAAAACGTACCCGATTTAATCTGATTATTACTCCTGCCCAGAAACTAGAATATGCATATAATTATTAGCTTTGGATAGAAAACACTCCAAAGTTTCTAAAACTGTTTGAATGGTGTCTGTGAGTATAACAGAACTCATTTGGCAGGCCAAAACCTGAGAAGATTCCATGCAGGAAGTGAACTACAGTACAGGGAACTACAGTATGCCCTCTGTGATAGTTGTAGCCTACTAATGAAAGGCACTCAAGGAAAGATGGATCAACCGTCTCAGTTACTGTACCATAGAGTGGATCAGGACTGTCAAACTAATTTTGCCTTGAGGGCCGCACTGTATAATTGTAGGTACATTATTATTTCTATACAGTTTCGATTTGATTGGACCCCCTCTGGCCCGCTGGCCATATGTTTGATACCCCTGGAGTAGATGAATGATGTGCATTGCACTAAACCCTCAATCACACATTGGATGCAGTATGCTTGAACCCCCTTGTGTGGACAGTACCAATATTCCACCCACAGGTCCAAGTTTAATCATTATGGAGGGGTGCGATCACACGTGGTGTTTGTAGTGGTGTTGGTGTAGGTTTTTGTAGACATAATTTGTTCACTAGGCGTGTGCGTGTGTGTGTTTTGGCGTCTGTTTGGCCAGAGGATGAGGGTGTGTGTGTGTGTGTGTGTGTGTGTGTGTGTGTGTGTGTGTGTGTGTGTGTGTGTGTGTGTGTGTGTGTGTGTGTGTGTGTGTGTGTGTGTGTGTGCGGTCTCATCCTACTAGGGTGGGCCTTGCTGTGCCACTGTGCTCTCCACGTTTGTATTAAAATGATAGAGCTCAGTCTTTCGATTTCCTCCCTGCTTGGACATGAATATGCATGCATTTATTATCTTCCATTGCTGTGCACTCATTAAGATATCCAAGCTGTGCCTAAACATAGGTCGAGCCTGTAGAAAGATTCAAACATCAGGAAGTATTCATATTTGCTTTGTGCACAATTTCACCTCATGACCCTCCACAACCCCAGTTTATCCTTGGAAATTAAAATGTGATTTTGATTGACCCTCTTTCGTAAGAGAAAGGTCACATAGGTTGAGCCATGAAGGGCAGCACAACCCTTCCATTTCCCAACAATAATTGGCCAGAGACTGCTTACTCTCCTCTAACAAAATGCTAATGATTTTGCAATGTGTTTGTTAATATTGTGCCTGTGTGATCGGTGATTGGCTGCTTTTTTTCATGGTGAAATCACTGATCAGGTTCCTTCCACTCCGGGAACTGGGTTAGGAATGACTCTTATATCTTTGTAGTGACTGGGTGTGTTGATACATCATCCAAAGTGTACTTTTTTTTTTACTCATCTACCAAAAGGTGCCCTTCTTTGCTAGGCATTTCTTTTGGCCTTTTCTACTAAAGCCCATAGACACGCATTGAATAACACATTCGTAAATGTCAAAAAATAAATCATAAGAAACAAGATTTTGAAGTGTCTGTCCTAATTGTAGGCGATATAAAAAAAACTCTGGAAATATTTAGTATAATTTTTTTACACGAATTTAACCTCTTTTTTGGCATAGGCACGAAACTACCATCATACTTCAATTCATTTTTTTAAACCGTTACCTTTAGACGAGTTCTGTGACACTTGTGTGGGTTGTAGAGCAAAACGGTGAACACCATCATGTGAAGGTCTCCCCTTTCCATAGAGTGGTCGTAATAGTTTTTTAGGTGAAACCGTTCAGACGCTACAGATGATTACATGAGAAGCTGACATATGGAATTGTTTTAAGATGGTCATACCATGGATCATTTTAAGCTATTTGATTTAGAATTTTAGGACCCCTTTAGGTATACAAAATATACACTACCAGTCAAAAGTTTGGACACACCTACTCATTCAAGGGTTTTTCTTTATTCATACTATTTTCTACATTGTAGAATAATAGTGAAGACATCAAAACAACACATATGGAATCATGTAGTAACCAAAAAATTGTTAAATAAATACAAATATATTTTATATTTGAGATTCTTTAAAGTAGCCACCCTTGGCCTCGACGACAGCTTTACACACTCTTGTCATTCTCTCAACCAGCTTCATGTGGAATGCTTTTCCAACAGTCTTGAAGGAGTTCCCATATATGCTGAGGACATGTTGGCTGCTTTTCTTCACTCTATGGTCCAACACATCCCAAACCATCTCAATTGGGTTGAGGTCGGGTGGTTATGGAGGCCAGGTCATCTGATGCAGCACTCCATCACTCTCCTTGGTCAAATAGACCTTACACAGCCTGGAGGTGTGTTTTGGGTCATTGTCCTGTTGAAAAAAAAATGATAGTCCTGCTTAGCGCAAACCAGATGGGATGGCGTATCGCTGCAGAATGCTGTAGCAGCCGTGCTGGTTAAGAGTGTCTTGAATTGTAAATACATCACAGACAGTGTCACCAGCAAAGCACCCCCACATCATCACACCTCCTCCATGCTTCACGGTGGGAACCACACATGCGGAGATCAGCCGTTCACCTATTCTGCGTCTCACAAAGACATGGCAGTTGGAACCAAAAATCTCAAATTTGGACTCATCAGACCAAAGGATAGATTTCCACTGGTCTAATGTCCATTGTCCAAGAGAGTCTCTTCTTCTTATTGGTGTCCTTTAGTAGTGGTTCCTTTGTAGCAATTTGACCATGAAGGCCTGATTCTGAACAGTTGACGTTGAGATGTGTCTGTTACTTTTATTTGGGCTGCAATCTGAGGTGCAGTTAAGTCTAATGAACTTATCCTCTGCAGAGGTAACTCTGGGTCTTCCTTTCCTGTGGCAGTCCTCATGAGAGTCAGTTTCATCATAGCGCTTGATGGTTTTTGCGACTGCACTTTTTCCGGATTGACTGACCTTCATGTCTTAAAGTAATGATGAACTGTCATTTCTCTTTGCTTATTTGAGCTTTTCTTGCCATAATATGGACTTGGTATTTTACCAAATAGGGCTATCTTCTGTATACCACCCCTACCTTGTCACAACACAACTGATTGGCTGAAACTCATTAAGAAGGAAAGCGTACCCGATTTAATCTGGTTATTACTCCTGCCCAGAAACTAGAATATGCATATAATTAGTAGCTTTGGATAGAAAACACTCCAAAGTTTCTAAAACTGTTTGAATGGTGTCTGTGAGTATAACAGAACTCAAATGGCAGGCCAAAACCTGAGAAGATTATGTACAGGAAGTACCCTGTCTGACCATTTCTTGGCCTTCTTTGTCATCTCTATCCAAAACAAAGGATCTCTGCTGTAACGTGACACTTTCTAAGGCTCCCATAGGCCCTCAGAAGGCGCCAGAACGTTGAATGATGACTCTGCAGTTACTGGCTGAAAAACAGTAGCGCATTTGGTAAGTGGTCGATCTGAGAACAATGAGACGGGTGCGCGCATGCACGTGAAGAGTCCATTTTAGATTTTGAGTCTTTGAACGGAAAGGACATCTCCCGGTCGGAATATTATTGCTTTTTTACGAGAAAAATCGCATAAAAATTGATTTTAAACAGCATTTGACATGCTTCGAAGTACGGTAATGGAATATTTTGAATTTTTTTGTCACGATACGCCAAAACGCCGCTATTTGGATATAACTATGGATTATTTGGAACCAAACCAACATTTGTTGTTGAAGTAGAAGTCCTGGGAGTGCATTCTGACGAAGAACAGCAAAGGTAATCCAATTTTTCTTATAGTAAATCTGAGTTTGGTGAGTACCAAACTTGGTGGGTGTCAAATTAGCTAGCCCGTGATGGCGAGCTATCTACTCAGAATATTGCAAAATGTGCTTTCACCGAAAAGTTATTTTAAAATCGGACACCGCAATTGCATAAAGGAGTTCTGTATCTATAATTCTTAAAATAATTGTTATGTTTTTTGTGAACTTTTATCGTGAGTAATTTCGAAAATTCACCGGAAGTGTTTGGTGGGAATGCTAGTTCTGAACGTCACATGCTAATGTA